>NC_045806.1:42035913-42635913 GCF_009873245.2 Balaenoptera musculus | reverse complement strand
CAGACAGTATAACTTGCTCCAGGTCATATAGCATAGTAGAGGTTACAGTGCAAGCAGAACTTTGGTTTTTCAACTCCTCTTGGAGCTGCTGCCTCCTAAACACATAATCTGTGCTAGGCAAGTACTTGCCCACAGCTAGCAAGAGTCTGTGTGGGTGGGGCTTGACCTCCCCCCACTCCCGTTTCCACATCAACCAGAGCAGCAGCTGGGGGTTCATAGGGCAAAAAATAAAGGTTAAAAACCTTCAGTCTAACGTCCGGATTTCCAGCTGGGAAGCATGGGGAAGTGTAGGAAGGAAGCACTCCCACTATCTTAAAGACCTAGTCAGACAATGGCAACCATCACTTCTGCTCACACTCCGTTGGCAAGGAGTTAGCCCAATGGCTCCATTTAACTACAGGAGGAGTAGTACATGTAGTCCCTAGCTAGGTAGCCACATGCCCAGCTATACTAGACTATGGAAAAGGGGAGAACAAATTTAGGTGGAAAATAACAATATCCACCATACCACCATAAAGACAGCTGAAAGGCAGAAAGAAAACTGAGAAAACCTTCATGCAGCAAATATGGGAAAAGGTTGTCATCATTATGACATAAGTCTATAGAGGAAACAAAAAAGAACCAATGCACCAATAAAAAGTGGGCAAAAGACATAAACAGTATAAATGTCCTATAAACATGAAAATTAGCATTGGTTGTAACAAAGGAAATTTAAATGGAAACAATTAAATGTCCTTGTTTATCAATCTAAAAAAAAAACCCCTTTGGTCTAGGTTTAGGGCAAGGAGCTCAGGTAGCAGGATAATTCCACATCTCTCTCTCAGTCTCCTGTTGTTCATTACCTTGGAGGACACCCACCTGACACACACACACACACACACACACACACACCAGTTTACACTCCACTCGTTTTACAGATATGGAGTACTAACTTGGTTGGAGTAGGAGATGGTGAGGGGATCATATCTTGTTTTTAGTCACCTTGTCGGCACTTCAACTTCCAAATGGGTTTGTTCATTTTTAGAGCAGTCATCTTAGGATCTCAATGGTGTTACCAGTACTGAAGCCATTTCTGGAACACTTGTTTTTGAAACTGCCTTCGAATCCCAAAGCATAAGTATCCCAAATATTTACAACCGTGGCAAAAGGGTGTTTTTGAGTATGAACTTTCATTATGGGAACTCTTCGGATGATGTTTAGATTCACATCTGGTCCGTAGGGTAGGGAATCCAAAGATCAAATACCACTGATCCTTGAACAGGCTATGGCTGGAAAGGGCAGGGCTGATTTCTTTGTGTATTTCTGAAAACCAGCTCTGAAAAAGGAACACAAGGAAGGCTTCATGGTCTGGCTACAGCTTCTGAAAAATAAATACAGCCTCTTAACCAGACCAACTTGAAGGGCCAGCACTTAGTGAGTGGAAATGAGAAACATCTATGGATAGGGCAAAGAACAAGTCATTTGAAGCCCAAGAAATTCGAATTAGGATCCCATCACCACTGCTATCTGTGGGACCTGGATAGTAGCTCCACACATCTGCAACTCAGTTTCCTCACCTGTAAACTGTGTTCAGTAATTCTCACCTTGTGCGATTTTTAGGGAAAATGGACATATCATATGTAGAGCATCCAGCTCAGCTCTTGGTCATAGCATATACACTAAATAAATGGTGCATATTATCATTACTATTATGGTTAAGTTTTTCTAAAGCTACCTATAGTTTGCAATTATATTTTTATTGAGCTTGTGTTCTCCATGAAAACAAAGGTTTTTGGCAAACATCTGAGATGCAAAAAAGTAAAGTGGATTTCTGGACAATTCCGGATATATGCCCAGGAGTGGGATTGCTGGATCATACGGCAACTCTATTTTTAGTTTTTTGGGGAACCTCTATACCACTTTCCATAGTGGCTGCACCAATTTACATTCCCAACAGCAGTGTAGGAGGGTTCCCTTTTCCGGAGACCCTGATTTTAATCAGCAAAGTCTACAGCCTGAGCTCTTTTAGAGACGGTTTGTTCTCCGAAGTCACAGAGCCTTCAGGACCGCACATACCCGCCCCAGAAGTGGGACACCTGGTGTCAGAGGCACCAAGGTTTTACAGAAGAGCTAAATGGTCTAGGATTAGGTGCACCACTCTCCCTCTTTTGGGTTGTGGCTGGCCCAAAACACTCAGAGATACATTTACCCCCCAAATTCTCTCTCACTTGCTCCATACAGCAGCTTTCCTTTCCTACCTGATTCCTAGTCTCACCAGTGGACCACAGTGTTTTGGCACTGCCTCCGGGAGGCCCAGAATAAATGTTACACTCGCCTGGCAATGACTCCCACTGCACATCCTAGGCAGATTAAACATCTATAAACACTATTTCCCTCGTGTGCCCCAAATCCTCCAACCTTTTCTGCCTGGCTTTTGGGGCCTTCCACAGTCTGGTTTTTTAATCTCTCCAAATCCTATCAATTGTTAAAGATCCAGCTCAGTTTTAAAGATCCTCCCCGTTAAGGCCTTTTCAAGCTTTTACTGCAGTTGTCTATTAATTCTTATGACATCAACACCATAACACACTATCCTGCCTTGTTCACTGTCACTTTAAATGGAGTAGTAATCATTCCCATGCTGGATCTTTAAGCTTTTTAGGGATAGAAACCATGTTCTATAAACTTATATGCCCTTATACCAACCAGTACAGAACTGAGCACCTAGAAAATGGGCAATAGAGATTTCATTGATTGAGTGATCGGTTGTTTTTCCCTCTCTGGTCTCAGTGATCTCGTGTAAAATGGCAGGACTGTGAACAGCATCTTCTAGCATTAATGCTCAATAGAGCTATGAAAAAAATCCCCAAATTTTTTCAGAAAAAGATAATAAATCTTAGCCAGTGGCATCATTTGGAAGGATCATGTTCTGAGCTTCAACGTTGATGATTTCATAATACTTCTCATCTCCCTTGAAACTCCAAAAAAACTGAGTTACTATTTCTCCTTCCACCAAGAGTAGGAAATATCAGAACCTCTGAGATGAAACATCACATCACTCAGTTAAGGAGGCAACTTCAGGAAGCTTCCCCAAAATGTAGTACACACATTGCAAGTTTAATAGTTTGCTGATGGGGCATCACCGTTTTTCACACAATAAGTAATGTAATGAATTTCAGGTGCAGGAGGAACTGCCTCTCTGCTCAAATCTTTTCAAAAGGAGCACTATACTGCCTCCGTGTAGTCTCAATGTAGGAGATTGGAATTCCTTCCTAGAGTTTGAGGACACTTGTGAAAAAAAAGTGAAAAATTTAAAAGGCACCTTTCTTCTGCAGTGCTCCATGCCTCCATGACTGGGTTGGACACAGAGCAAGTGCTTAGAAAATCTTGGCCCCAGTAAGGGTAGAAAGAAGAGGACTGGAGATGGACAGAGAGCATTGAGGAAGGGTGCAAGATGCCAGAGAAATGTAATTTCCCTTTCTTAAGTGTAGCCCCCAAAGGGCCACCCCTCCAACTTCAATTTATTTCTAACTGATCATGAGACATTTCTATTTTATCCTAATCATGAGAAAACATCAGACAAAACCAAATTGGGGGACATTCTACAAGATAGGTGACCACTACTCTTCAAAAATGTCAAGGTCATGAAAGACAAAGTCTGAGGAACTGTCACAGATAGGAGGTGACTAAGGAGACGTGACGTTACTAAGGCAACAAATGCAATGTGGAATCCCAGATTGGATCCTGGGACAGAAAAAGGATTTCAGTGGAAAAACTGATGAACTCAGAAGAAATTTTGTAGTTTGGTTAATAGTATTGTATCAAGGTTAATGCCTTACTTTTTTCTGACATTTTAAAAACCTTTATATGATTATATATTTAAATAAAAAATGCTCTTAATAGTTGATGCAATGAGATAAAAATTTTGAGGAGAGGAACCTTAATTCCTCTTTGTTATTTTATTTTTTTTAATTTAAGTATAGTTAATTTACAATGTTGTGTTAGTTTCTGGTGTACAGGAAAGTGATTCAGTTACATATATATATATATACTTTTAATTATATATGTATATATTATTTTTCATATTCTTTTCCATTATAGTTTGTTACAAGATATTGAATATGGTTCCCTGTGCTATACAGTAGGTCCTGTTGTTAATCTATCTTATATATAGTAGTGTGTATATGTTAATCCCAAACTCCTAATTTATCCCTCCCCAGCACCTTTTCCCTTTGGTAACCATAAGTTTGTTTTCTATTTCTGTGAGTCTATTTCTGTTTTGTAAATAACTTCATTTTATCATATTTTAGAGTCCACATATAAGTGATATCATATGATATTTGTCTTTCTCTTTCTGACTTACTTCACTTAGTATGTTCATCTCTGGGTCCATCCATGTTGCTGCAAATGGCATCATTTCATTCTTTTTTATGTTACTGCCTTACTTTTTTTTTAAAATAAATTTATTTATTTATTCATTTATTTATTTTGGTTGCGTTAGGTCTTCATTGCTGCACACGGGCTTTCTTTAGTTGTGTCAAGCGGGGGCTACTCTTCGTTGGATGCGCGGGCTTCTCACTGCAGTGGCCTCTCTTGTTGTGGAGCACGGGCTGTAGGCACGCAGGCGTCAGTAGTTGTGGTGCACGGGCTCAGTAGTTGTGGTGCACGGGCTCCGTAGTTGTGGCGCATGGGCTTAGTTGCTCTGCGGCATGTGGGATCTTCCCAGACCAGGGCTCGAACCCGTGTCCCCTGCGTTGGCAGGCAGATTCTTAACCACTGCGCCACCAGGGAAGCCCTACTGCCTTACTTTTGATAAATATTCTATGGTTATATGAGGTGTTAACATAAGGGGAAGCTAGGCGAAGGACATTCAGAAATTCTACTATTTTCACAACCTTTTTGTAAGTCTAAAAACTATCTCAAGATAAAAAGTTAAAGGGGGGAGCCTGAGACACACTATCCCCAACGTCAAAAAGACAAAGGTTTCCCTTCAGACACCTTCTTTCCTGCCACCTTCTCACGTCCTCTGTGAACCCAACAGTGACTCTTAAAGGGCTTTAGCTGCAGTAACAGCAAGTCAGTCCAGCAATCTGAAGAAATGAGCTGTTTGGACCTGCATTTTCCAAATCATTGAAACAAACTTTTTTGGAAGGCACTATTTCTAGAAAAGCAGTATCCATTTCTGTGCCTTCTTATACAGAGCATTGAGGACACTTAATTCTTCATTGTCCACAAGCGTTAGTATAAATATCTGCTTTTGTACAGCATATAAATAAAAGAGCTCTTGGGCCTGGTCCATGGGGAGAGCTAATTGTACTGTTGGGTATTTTGGTTCTGCTCTGTGGACCTGCACTTTCTCCTTCCCCCCGTAAGGCTGCCCCGGTGGTCCTTTAGAGTGAGAAGGGTGGCTTTGAGGTGGCAGCTTGGGGGGTCTGATACCCCAAGGCATCCTTGCAAATCACTAGAGCACAAGTCATGTCCACCACTCTCCGGGTTTTCTGAGATGATGTCATTGTCATTGTCATTGCCATCATTATCATCAGTGTTCTGGGAAGTGACAAGGGCCCACCCTGCAGAGGGCATGTTTTCATGAAAGAAAGCCAGTGAAGTGGCAGCATGAAGGGCCAAAAGAGTCTACGGTACAAGCACCATCTGATGTATTTGTGTGTCACTGAAATTCAGGGATCACTGGGGCTAAGGCTTCACTGGGTGTAGCATCCAGAGCACCATGACCCCTGTGGGCTGTCCCGTTGGCACGCACAGATACCGCACACACTCCAGCTCTGTGCCAGACCTCTTTCTTAGACTTGGTAAATGTATTTGTCTCTATAAAAAAGGGCTGAATACTTAGTCTTAGGGTCGCTTCCATCTCTAACATTCTCGGAGTCTGTTCTTTGAGATAAATTTTTCTCTTTTATGTGAAATCCTCCAAAGCCATCAAAGAATCATTATCACCACTGCACAGTGCAAATCTCAGCTTTATCAACCAGTCCTCTCTCTTTAAAGTGCATTACCCCAGATCCCTCCAGGTCACACCCTAAAGAGCTTCACGTTGGGAGAAAATGTCAGTATAGGTTAACAGCATAAATAGCTCTCTGTGCACCAAACCATTGGGCAAACCTCCTCTGGTGGCATATATGAGCTGTCAGCCTTGGGTGCCCATCCACACAAGGGGAGCTAGTGCCCATTCAATGAATCTCAGAAGGAAATGTGCCCAAGCTGCAGACTTTGGTGAATGCTTGAAGAGATTCCATCAATTTTTTTTCCTTTCCTCTGTAGAAGTCTTAACTTGCTTCATCATGATTCCATGCATAACCCAAAGCCAGATGAAGAAATATAGAAATTCCACCCTACAACCTCTTCAACCTACACATCAGCTGGGGCCACAAGGGAGTTCCAGAGAGAAGAGGTCAAGCAGGACCTCAGCAGACAAATTTACTGAGATCTAGAGCACAGGCTCAGGAAGGGGGGGGCACCCCTTACCCCCACCCCACTACCAGGCACAAAGTCCAGGAGAGCTTGGGGTCGTACTTCCCACCACCAGCAGGCTAATTTGACTCCTTTGCCCTGGCTTCAAGACCACCACATTATTAGCCCACATTCTCGTGGCCATGAAGCAGAGGGTTGGAGTACAAAGGGTATGGGATTTGTATACAGATAGACCTGGGTTTGCATTTTATCTCTGCCATTTATGAGCTGTTGCACTTTATACAAGTTACTGAACAGCTCTGTGACTCAGTCTCCTCATTAAAATGAAGATAATAGTTTCTGGCACAAGGTTATTGGGAGAATTAGAGATAATGCACACAAAGGTCCCAAATAACAGTGCTTAGGACATGGTAGTCATGGCAACCAATAAATGGTAGCTGTTTTTCTCTATTCCAAGTGAAAGAAACCAGACACAAAAGGACACATATTGTATGATTCCTTTTATATGAAATGTCCATAATGGACAAATCTATAGAGACAGAAAGTAGATTAGTGGTTGCCAGGAGGTGGGGGGCAGGGGGGATGGAGAGCGACTGCTAATGCAAACAGGCTTTCTCTTGGAGGCAATGAAAATGTTCTAGAGTTATGTAGTGGTGATGGTTGTGCAACATAATGGATAGACTAGAAATCACTAAATTTTACATTTTAAAAGGGTAAGTTTTACAGTATGTGAATTGTATCTTAATTAAAAATTCTTGGGCTTCCCTGGTGGCACAGTGGTTAAGAATCTGCCTACCAGTGCAGGGGACACGCGTTCAAGCCCTGGTCCGGGAAGATCCCACATGCCACAGAGCAACTAAGCCCATGCGCCACAACTACTGAGCCTGTGCTCTAGAGCCCGCGAGCCACAACTACTGAGCCCGTGTGCTGCAACTACTGAAGGCTGCACACGCCCAGAGCCCATGCTCCACCACAAGAAGCCACCACAATGAGAAGCCCACGCACCGCAACAAAGAGTAGCCCCCGCTTGCCGCAACTAGAGAAAGCCCATGTGCAGCAACGACCCAACGCAGCCAAAAATAAATAAGTAAAAATTTTTTTAATTCTTAAAAATAAATTCTCTGTTCCTCAGCTTATAAATATGAATAGAAATGAGTTTTTTAACTGGGGATAATAGTAGTACCAACCTCAGAGGCTTTTTGTGAAGATTAAATGAGTTAATTTATTAAAATATTTAGACTAATGCTGGCCCACTATAAAAGCTCAATAAATGTCAGCTATAATAATTACTGTTATTGTCATTATTATGATCATGATTTTTATCACAAGTAGCATAGCCTAGTAGTGAAGATCAGTGAGGTGTAAATCAAACAGACATGGTTTAAAATTTGGCTTCACAGGAATTCCCTGGCAGTCCAGTGGTTAGGACTCCATGCTTTCACTGCCGAGGGCGTGGATTCAATCCCTGGTTGGGGGAAACTAAGATCCCACCAGCTGCGCAGTGCAGCCAAAAAAAAATCTGGCTTCACATTTACCAGCATATATTATAATAGTTAATGGTACAGTCACTGGATTCAGACTTTCTTGATCAAAATTCCAGCTCCACATATTTATCAGTTGTGTGACTTTAGGCAATTTTCTCAACCTCTTTGTGCCCCTAGTTTCTTCATGTGTAAAACGTGTATAATAATAGTTTGTACCTAATGAGTTGCCATGAGAATTAAATGATGTCTCCATTAGGATGTCTTTGGATTTAAGTTTCATAAACCTGTCTCAATTTGCTTTAAACCAGGTAGATGGGAAAGAAAAAAAAAAAGGTTAGAAAAGAGAAAACTTAATACAAATCAAGAAAGTAGAGAGAAGAGAGGAGAAGTTTATTTTCACCAGCCATTAGTTTGGGGGTGCTTCTCAGAGAGTTCTCTGCCCAAATTTTCCTCCTGGAGTATTAAGATTGTTATTCTTATGTTTTTAGTGAAACTGCTTCAAAATTTTTGGTAGTAGGAACTAAATAAAACAATACTACATATGCCTTATATGCTTGCTAATATCTCTGCTCTCTAGGAGTATAAATCTCATTGAGAAGACTCTGCAAAATATTTTAATAGTGCAACATTTCTGCCCAGTCAATGGTGTCATTCAGAAGAGCATTTTGGATAGCCCAATATGATGCCAGCAGACAGTGTAAACAGCAGTTAATGCAGCAGGAAGCCAGGATCCAAAGCCTTGAATTGGAGATTAGATTCCATTGCCAATTGCTTTGGGCCTCTCATAACCTTGCCTGACTTCAAATTCTCCATCACCAAAATGGGAAATGAAAGCAGAATTCACTCTCCAGCTGGCAACCTAAGTATAGAGGAGCATCTTATCACCATACTTATGATTATAGAATCACAAGATTGGATGGGTCTTTAGTAAAGATGAATTCATTCTCTGGATTAGCGGACAGAGACCCTAAAACTCAATGAGAGGAAGCCCTTCCCCAGGTCAGACCAGCTGGGTCTCAACAAGGGTTGAACCTACATTCCAGCCTTGTGTTCTACCATGATGTGACACAGACTGATGAGTTTGTGTCTTTTCCCCTCCTTCTGTCCATCATGGCAACTGATCGATCTATCTATCTATCTATCTATCTATTTATCTATCGTTATAAATGATGTAAACTTTATATATAAATATATATATACACATGCTGAGTGAAGGGGATCACCTGCACCAATTCTGTGTCCCCATGATAAATTCACAAATATTTGTAGAGGCTTTAATATACAGGTTGGTACTTGTCTCAAAATGGAAGGTCAAGATTCTCACAGCTTTCTTTTCAGCCTAATTTGGCAAGGATCAGGTTAGCAAATAAGGGTAAAAGTGAGGTGGGGATGTGAATATTCATTGACTTCTAACTTTTCTAAGTGAGAAGATCAAGGGCTTCTACCAAGCCTGGGGATTGTTTAAGATGCCAGAAGGAGGATGTGCTAGTCCAGGATCCAGTAAACACTGACCCACATGCCATTTTGAAAAGCCCACGAGATCTACACAATCAGAGTAATAGAGGAGCATTTCTTTGCATTCCCTTTGGCCTGATTCCCATTCAGCCACCAGGGAGATGACAATCAGTGAGCTCACAGCATTGGGTGTGATGGCTTCCACAGAAGTCTTTGCTGCTATAATTTTTATATCTCATGTTACCTCATTAAGACAGGTCTAGTAGGGATTTAAATTAGCCCAGCTTGGGACTTCCCTGGCGGTCCAGTGGTTAAGACTCCATGCTTCCACTGCAGGGAGCGCGGGTTTGATCCCTGGTTGGGTAACTAAGATCCCACATACCAATAAGAAATAAATAAATCAGCCCAGCTTTCCTCTCTATCACACATTCAGTTCAAAAGTTTAATGAATATTTCATAAAGGTTTTCTCCTTTTTTATTTAAATATGGCAATTTTTTTATATATAAATTTATTTATTTATTTTTGGCTGTGTTGGGTCTTCGTTGCTGCACACAGGCTTTCTCTAGTTGTGGCGAGCGGGGGCTACTCTTCATTGCAGTGCACAGGCTTCTCACTGCGGTGGCTTCTCTTGTTGTGGAGCACAGGCTCTAGGCGCGCAGGCTTCAGTAGTTGTGGCACACGGGCTCAGTAGTTGTGGCTCACGGGCTCTAGAGCACAGGCTCAGTAGTTATGGTGCATGGGTTTAGTTGCTCCACGGCATGTGGGATCTTCCCAGACCAGGGATCGAACCCGTGTCCCCTGCATTGGCAGGTGGATTCTCAACCACTGCACCACCAGGAAAGCCCAAGGTTTTCTAATTCTTAGTGACATGGTGAATAGCCTTTGACCTCTAAATCAAATGACAGAAAAAAAAATTCTTCAGGCAGAAAAAAACGATTCTATTTCTGTTCTTAGATTGGTTATTACACAGTCACCTGGAGTCATGATATCAGAAGTTTTGCTGGCCAGAACAAATTGCCAGTAACTTCTTGCATGATCAAGAGAAAATACAGCATCTCATTCCCTGTTTTTCCCCCAGGGGATTGTAACTGCAACCCCACAGTCCTACTAGCTCTAATTTCTCCCTTCCTTCCTTCCTTCATTCCTTCTTTCCATCCTCCTTTCTTTCCTTCCTTCCCTCATTCCTAACCTAGTTCTGTCCATCTAATAAGAATATACTAGTAATCCATTAGAAGGGAGAGAGAGAGAGATTACCAGATTAAAGCATTCATCAAATGATGTTTCCAAGCAACCTAGAGCTTTTAGTCTGCCCTGCCCTTCCTCACATCTCCAAAGGGCCAAGAATAGGCCCTTCCTATCCCTCCAGAATATTGTGGAACTAGATCTTTTATTTTCCTGGGAGGCTGTTCCACTGCTTGTAGTTTTCACTCTGCTATGGACTGAACTGTGTCCCCCGTTCCAAATTCAGATGTTGAAGCCCTAATCTCCAATGTGACTGTATTTGAAGATAGGGCCTACAAGAAGGTATTTATGGTTAAATAAGGTCATAAGGGCAGGGTCCTGATCCAATGGGTTAGTGCCCTTATAAGAAGAGGCACCAGAGAGCTCACCTTCCCTGTCTCTGTGCACTCACAAAGAAGAAGCCATGTAAACACACATCAAAAATGTGGCAGTCTGCAAGCCACATAAAGGAGCTCTTATCAGAAACCAAACCTGCTGACACTTTGATCTTGGACTTCCCAGCCTCCAGAACTGTAAGAAAAGTAATTTCTATTGTTTGAATCATCCAGTCTCTGGTATTTTGTTATGGCAGCCTGAGCTGACTAAGATGCACCTCAACTCCTTTCTGCCCATTTCCTTCTTAGTGGTGCCCTCTACTGCCCTGCAGATTCCTCTTTGGGGATTTACAGCCCTGAGTCAGAGGCACATTCCCAACTCTCCTTAGCAGTTTCCCTGAGCTCTACACACTGAATTCTTTTAACTTCACCTCACTCTTCCAATCATTTTTCTGGCTCTTGTCCATACTTTGTCCAACTTGAACAAATAAATTACATGTATGGATGAAAAATGTCAAGTCTTTAAACCATCTTGCATCAGCAACTATAAGGTATAAGTACTCAAGCACTCACTGTACCCTCCAGTATAAGCACCTGGGTGCACATGCACACATGCACACTGGATTGTCACATATTCCATGGACAAGGTTAAAATGCTAAAGGCGTTCAGGTTTCTTTGATTCTACCCAAGTAGAAATTCAAAGAGAAACCTGAGTTCCACCTCCCCAATCTTGTCCAAATATTTCCCTTCAATGAGATTTTAGAAACTCATCCAGGGATTGGTTAACGATGGCAAAATGCATAACAGATCTACTTCCTGCTTATTACCGAGCATGAATTTGCTCCATTAAAAGGCATCAGATAGGATCTTGAGTGGGCTGAGTACCACTCAGAGTCCTTTGTGAGAAAACCAGCTGGCTGTTCTGCTCTTGTTCCCAGCATTTAGACAGAGGTCCCACTGGTAAGCTCCTCTGAGAGGGATGGACTGAATCCAGAGTTATCTAAATGTCAGATGGGATCATTTTGGAAAATAGGCCCTTTAGCTCAGCTGAGGAGAGAATGTTGAATTCACCATCAAAACGTGCACACATTCCTCTCCCTTCAAAGGAGACCTCAGAGCTGCAGTACCAAAGTGGCCTCCAGCAAACATGAGGATACAAACAACCCCTACCTCTGTGATATTGCCTTTGGTATGTAAACAATGAGCTGCTGTGACACTGACAGCAGCCCAGGTCTCTCCTTGTTGACTTTGGCTGAGGGCCTCATAGGGATGAATCACTGCTACTTGGGCCCACTGTACATTTTAGCACTTTTAGATGCTATGTATTTCAAATGAATTTACTCTAGTGGTGGGGGGGGGGTAAGCAACTGTCTATAGGACAGAGATTGTGAAGAGGTGGCCACCTCAGCTTCCCTCTGGCACACACACACAACCCAGAGCCCTGCAGGCAGAGATACAGAGCTGTCCATGTGAGCCAGCAGGGCTTTGTTCTTATTTATCTTGCCCTCAAAATATGTACACTTAGTATTGCAACTTTTTCTTCCCATTTGCATCTGTGAGTCCTGGGGAAAAATCATATATCTCTCTATCATCTATCTATGAAAGCTGGTAATGGCTTTCTTCTTCCATTTCAGTTGATAGATACAATGCATTAAAAGGAAATTAACGTTGATCCTATCTCATCAAAAGCAATTTCAAGATATCTTTGGGTCAAAGAAAAAAGTTGTCAGCTACTGCTTAGCAGCGTGGTAACTGACAATTTGTGTTCCTGGTGAGATGTAATTACCACACCTGCCATAGTGCTTCAGGCCAGATCTTTCTGGGAGAACATTTATAGAGCCGTGTGTTTATCCTGCCTCCATGTGAAGAGGTCTATAGATGCCCCCCATATAACGCATCACAGTCGGTAACTCCATCACATGCAATCTGGGCGTGGCATGGGACCATCCATGTGCAGATGCCAGCTCTGCCTGGAGCTGGGGAGAGAGACCAGATGGCTGCTGGGAGGCTTCCTGCCTCTCCTGATGCTCTAGACACACCCAGTTGGGAATGCACTAGCAAATACACATGCTAGTTTCTCTGTACATATTGATTGTCCTTCCTTCAGGCAGTGTATTATCTTCCTGTGGCTGCTATGACAAATTAACAAATTGTTGTTTGGTGACACAAAACAACAGAATTTTATTCTCTCACAGTTCTGGAGGCCAGAAATTTGAAATCAAGGTGTCATCAGGACCATGCTCCCTCTGAAGGCTCTAGGGGAGAATCGTTCCTTTCCTCTTCCAGCTTCGGGTGATCCCAGACATTCCTTGGCTTGTAGCTACATAACTCCAGTCTCTGCCTCTATGTTCACAAGGCTTTCTCCTCTGTGTCTCTGTGTCTCAAATCTCCCTTTCCTTTTTCTTTTATAAGAGACATCAGTCATTGGATTTAGGGTGCACCTAAGATGATCTCAACTTAATTACTTCTGCAAAGACCCTATGTCCATATAAGTTCACATTCACAAGTACTAAGGATTATGACTTGGACATATTTTGGGAAACGCAATTCAACCCACTACAGGCAGCATATTTAAGATTCCATGTGGCACACTGACTCATTACAAATTGCAGCCCTCCCAAGATCACTTTCTTTTTCTTTTTTTATGCCTCAGGAACTAAGACTGAAGACAGGAACTTCAGTGGGAACATGGGCCATACTCAGAGGTTTCAACAAAGCAGGGAGGAAAGGGAATTTACAAGGCCCTGCAATCTGGGCAGGCTGGAAACTCCACACTTGCTTCCATTGAATCCTATAAAATTGAGATTCCTGTGGCCAGACTGCAGACAAGGATACTGAGGCTCAAAATAACCCACCCAAGTTCTGCCAGCAATCTGACGGCAGGCCTGGGTCAGAGACTGGGTCTGTAGACCACATGGCCTCGTGCACTGTGGGTGTTGCACACACTGAGTGGTACAGCCTCAGAATCAATGTCATTGATAGCTGAACGGAAGAACGGAGTCATTATTCAGATGTACTGTTGGCTTTAGATAGAGGTAGACCAGATGGCAGCGATGTGGCAGCATTGGAAGAGCTCTGGGGAAGACCCAGATCATTCCCTCCCTGAGCTGCCCCACCAGCTTTTTAGTGCCTGCTTTCCTCTACAGGGAACAATCCCTTCCAGTTCCTAAATACAGGTAAGTTTTAAACGAAAATCTTCCAGAGATCAGTAGTACCTGATCTGAAATACATGCCAAGAGTAGACAAGATCCTTTCCAGGGGCAAACTTGAACAGAGGAAGGAAAAATAGAAGAGGGCAAGGGCTGGCTGCAGGTCCCCCTGAAGAAGAAGGAGGTTGGGGACACTCTAAAGACAGACATTGGAAGTTCAGTTCACCTGCAGCAGCCAACTAGTGCTGTCTGATCAACCCTGTGTGGGTGTATGGCAGCCGGGTGATTCTGAGTCAATCAGGTGCCTCTTTTTGCCTCAGGTCTCCAGCTATAAAGTAGGGATAAACATTTCCACAGATTAGGGATCTAGAATGGCTTCCCTGGATGCTGGCTTGGGCAATGTTTTACATGGAAACACATTGATCCGGGAGACAAAATCAAGTTAGGCCACCAAAAAGACATCGAAGAAGGGAACATTTTTTTTTTAACCAAAGCTTTTCATTTTTTTAAATTTTATTGAAATATAAGTCACATAACAGAAATCTTACCATTTTGAAGTGCACAATTCAGTGGTTTTTAGTATATTCACCATGCTGTGCAACCCTTTCCACTATCTAATTCCAGAATATTTCCATCAGAGAAGGGAACATCTTGAAAAAGAATTTAAATGTGTAAATATTTTCTCTAAATAGAAAAATAATGAGCAAGGTCTATGGAGAAGACATCGCCAATTCCAGGAAATAAATTAACATATTCTTTAGGCAGAGCTAGGAAATCAGAGCGATATAGTTAAAGTCCCAGCACAAAAGTGTTTGAGACAATATTGGTAAACCACTCCCTGACAAGAGAATAACTACACTTGGAGCAGCAAGAAGAAATCTAAGGGGACTGGGCAAAAGCAAACAGGCTAAGAAATAAAGCAAGAGGGATTGCAGTCAGATATGTGGAAGAACTTCCTGACCATCATTGGGATAAAATGTTGATCTAAGGTACCCCTTGACCAGAGATACTCAGAAACAGGACACATATTTCTATTTGGTTTCCTAATTACACAATAGGAGTTTTCTCTTCCTCAGAATCTTTTAAGAGCAAAAATATCCTTCAATATATATTTGACCCTCCAAATTATATACATTAACCCATATTTGTTTTTTAACAGTTTTACTTAATAATGACTGGTATTATTTGCCTAGTGTTATAGGTATAATGATTCTTATTTTATAGAAATATTTACTAATATTTATAGAACATCTCTTAGATGCCACACACAAAAGCTCATAACCACCTGTAAGGCAGTAAAAGACTGAGATGCAATGTGTTCAAGTGATCCATCTCTCTCACATGCCTAATCAATGATATGACAGGAAGTCAATGCAAGTTTGGCTGATTTCAAAGCCCAGACTCCTTCTACTATGCTAAAGTGTCTGACATGTCCAAGGTTTACATTTACAGGTTGTGTCTTTCGAGCGTTCTGTAAGCTCCTGGAGGGCAGAAGCTCTGCATTAACTTCTGTCTTTCCCACATCTGCCCCTCCTCCACATCTAATCATCCAGCCAATCGGGTTGACTCTTCCTCCTCCTAAATGTACATTGAAGATGTTAATTTCTCTCCACCCTCAACACCATTACCTTCCAGGCAGCCATCGCCACCTTCACAGATGGGCATGAAGACCACTAAGTTTCTCTGCCTCCAGGCTTGCCTTTCCATAGTCAACTTTCCACGTTGAAGCTAGAGACAGCTTTCTAAAATGCAAATCTGCCCTACAACTCTTCTATGGCTTTGCATTGCCTCCCAATGCCCTCTACACTCATAATACAGTTCCAGGCCTTTTCCCTGCTGCTCCCCCAACCTGGAATGGAACTGCCCTTCTTCACAGGCTAACTAACCCCTACCTGTTGTATGCAGTCCTCATGGGTTCAGCTTAGACACCACCTTATCACCATCCTTATTTGCCCTTATTTGAGACTCTCTCTATACTCCTATAGCACCCTGTGCAGTCACACTGTATCTCACACATGGCTGTTGATTTGTTTTCTCTGTGCAGGACTAAAAGCTGTTCAAAGGCAGTGACCATGAACTTTTCATAAATGACTGACTCTCCAGCAGATACTCACAAGTCATATGTTCTCAACAACTGTATGAATGGAAAAATGTATGGTAAGGGTCTGGACTCTAAATCAGACCCTTAATAAATGCTCACTAACTAAATGCTTAATAAATGCTCACTAACTAAATGAATGCATTGAAGATCTGCTCCATATTAATTGAGGATTCTCTTCTCTCTGGGCACTCAAACCTCACTTCAGACAGCAGAGCAAAAGTTCCCAGAAATAGAGGATGGGAGTGTTATTCCTCTACAAGCAGGAGAATGTTCCATGGCCACTACATAATTCTCCCTGTTCTTGTCTGAATCCAAAACTTTTCCTGAACAATTCAGGCTTTGGTTAGTCAATGTTAACAAACGTGCTAACTCCCTGTGACAACAGATTAGTTTTGGTTTAAGGTTATGAGTACAAAGCAAGAGGTTTGGTACATAATGTGCATTTTAATGATGTCACAGCACAAAGATGAGGAAGATAATTTAATTTGCTTTCTCTGGAAGGTCAGTTCTCCCAAGGAAAAAAAATTCTCCCTTAGGGTGTCAATGCCTTTCTTGGCATCTTCCCCTTCTGTTTTGCTCTTCTATGGCTCCTCTTGATCCTTGGGGAGGTGAGCATTTATATTCGAAAGATGATTAGATGATAATGTTGGGCATGTGAGAAAGTTGGTGGAGATGGGCAGAGGACAATCAGTGCTGTTAAAAGGGAAAACAAAAGCATGTATGCTCCCCCTTTTGATTTTCATAAATGTTTCAGGATGTGTCTTTAAGAAAAGGAAAGAAATGGCAACTTGTATGGTCATTTACATACTGCACTTGCCAGTCTTTGTGCACATAAAGAGGTTTTGTGAAGGCAGAAGATGGCCGAGCGTCCAGCACAGCTGTCCACACGCCCCCTCTAAAGGACATTGTATGCTAATTGGTCTGACCCTCAGTGGTCTCCTATACACTCCCTGGCCCTGCATTGGAAGCTCTGGCATCTTAGAAATTAGCAAGGTGAGTAGAACAGGAAGAAGAGGAGATCCAGCAATATGGGTGGGGGGAGTGACTTCAAATGGACTTGAGGACACGGGCAGGGGGAAGGGTAAGCTGGGACAAAGTGAGAGAGTGGCATGGACATATATACACTACCAAATGTAAAATAGATAGCTAGTGGGAAGCAACCGCATAGCACAGGGAGATCAGCTCGGTGCTTTGTGACCACCTAGAGGGGTGGGATAGGGAGGGTGGGAGGGAGGAAGACGTAAGAGGGAGGGGATATGGGGACATATGTATATGTATAACTGATTCACTTTGTTATAAAGCAGAAACTAACACACCATTGTAAAGCAATCATACTCCAATAAAGATGTTTTTAAAAAAAGCAGTGAAAGCATGAGGAGGATCCCATATTTCCAGGAATTAGCAGGGATTTTAAAAATGAAGTACAAAAAATAAACAAAATGCTAGGGGACCAAACTTATTTACTGAAATGCATGACCGAGGTTTTCTGAAGTTCTTGTTAGTTCTTCAAGTAACATAAATCAAGCCCATTGCCTTTTTTGCAAATTATATGGGACTATTATTCTTTTATGATGATTTCTTGAAGGAGAAAAATAAAAGCCATCACTTTTATTAGTCTATGTAGCCCTAATCTAGCTAAAGTTACAATATGGCAAAGGCAATGTATAAAGCACAGAAAATGCAATGGCAGTGATCTTAAAAATGGAGATTGTGTAGACAAGGCTGAAGTGAAAGGTTGGCAGCCATCCTTTCCTAACTTTGGAGTGAAAAGGACATTTAACATAGTGACTATTCAGGATGAAGGAAAAGCCCATCTTATAGGATGCTTTCTCTTGAAGGCTTAATTAAGACTCTTTACTGGCAGGTATAAATAAGAAAAAAATTAAAAAGTGCTTTTCCACATTTGCATTTTGTCTAATCAGTTAAATGAGTGAAATTTGATTAATGACACAATGAGTGTCATTGGCCTTCAATTTGGTAGCATAACAATTTCAATGTCATCAACTCTCAGCTACTGATGGCAGTGAGAAATAGAAGAATCATGAAAATGGATCATACCCATACACCCTTGGGCATATTCATAACTGAAAATCAAAAACCTTATCCTTTTCACCGTAGGTCAACCCTGTGAGAAGGAGAATCCTGGAAGGAGGAGTAGGCGTCCACGCACGACAGTATGATTTGAAGTTTAGGAGCCCCCCACTCAAGGGCATCTTTCATCTGGGGCCACCATGTTTGAAGTTCTAAACATCGAGTCAGTCTTTCCATCCCTCTATGTCAGAAAGACTATTGATAAAGCAGTTCCACAGGAAGATGATCAGGAATTCTTATCTAAAGCAAATAATTTGTAGTAGAGCTTTTCACACTCTTTGGACATAGTGGAATCTGAAAATGACTTTAACTACAAGAATCTGATTTTAGCACAGTCTGGTTAAACACTGAGCTAAAACCTTCTAAACAGATTTTTCTAGACCCTTCCCAGAATCAAGGTTTCCACATTACACAATTCCAAGGAGTGGGATTAAGCCATAGTCTATGTGAATAGCACCCCCTGGAGTTGTGAACAACTTGCGAGGTCGTATATGGCATTCCCTTCCAGACCTCTCTGGTGAAAGAATGATGTTGACCAACCTGCTAGGGAGATTTCAAAAGAGAACAGTTTGAACCACTGCAAATGCCTCCTAGTTAGAGGGGTCGTCATATAACCAATGAAGATGATGAGTCGCATTAATAGGCCCTCTCCAACCTTCAGGGATTTTTAAAGTATTTTTAATCATCATCTTTGAGGTTTTCAAATCAATCTCTCAGGACTGGAGCTAACCCTGCCCCTAAGAAGACAAGGTAAAAATTACCACTGCTGAGATTACTGTTTGATCCTATAATGGTGAATACATGTAATTACATGTTTGTCCAAACCCATAGAATGCACAATACCAAAAATGAACCCTAAGGTAAACTGTGGACTTTGGGTGACAATCTGTTAACATAGGCTCAACAAAGCAACTCAGCCCAGAAAGTGGGAATCCATACTGCTGAGCAGTGGAGCTGGAATTACTGCCAGCAATTAAAAATTTAAGGATTAGAGAGAAGCCCTATTTGTACATTTTAGCCATTGATTTTGTGGAGGAGGATCCTGAAAGAAAATGGATGTCTGCAAATTACCTGCAGAGTTCAGTGAACAACTGAATGTCTCTTGCCCCATCTCAAGTGACTGAAAATTCTCAGCACACCAAATTCTGTTCTAACCTGAGCTACAGATTGCTCTTTGGGAGAGGATATTTCCTAATTGTAGAATCCAGTGGAAGAAACTAGACATTAGGCAAGGGGCTGAAGGACCTCAGATCTGTTCTTACTTTGGGGATCCTGTGCTATATGACCCTAGACAACTCCCTGATATTAACTTTGGTGGGACCAACCCTCTCTTACGTAAAATGGGAAGTAATATCCATATCTACTTGCCTCACCAAATCATGGCTCAGTAGTTGTGGCACACGGGCTCTAGAGCACGTGGGCTTAGTTGCCTTGCAGCATGTGGGATCTTAGTTCCCTGACCAGGGATCGAACCTGTGTCCCCTGCATTGGAAGGCAGATTCTTAACCACTGGACCACCAGGGAAGTCCCTGAGGAGCTGATTTTATTTGGAACAGAGTGTGAAGTATAGGAGACCAGAAAATGCCACCCCAAAATATGACTTAGGAAATCAGAATATGCCACCCTAAAATATGCCTCTTTGGCATAAGGATTATTTTGAGAACAGCAGACACAGGATAAGCTCTGAAAACAGAGTAGAAGTAACCCTTTTGTAAGGGACATTTACATTTACAAAGGAAATCTCCATTTGTAAGAGTGTCTCCCTCTTTGGATCCGGAAGAGAAAGATGACTAAATCATAAGAAATTCTTATCAGTGGAGAAGGCTCTGACTTAAATCTGCATACCAAACCTTATCCTAGTCTATTGTACTTTTCCTGGTCACCTCCCCATAACTGCACCTACGCCTTCCTTTCTTTGGTCTTTAGTCGAATATGCTATTTAAGCCTGAGTTCTAAGCCATCTCTGAGAGTTACTCATTTTTCCCTGGCCATCTCCTATGTATACATGAGGTATGCATGTTAATAAACCTTTGTTTGTTTTTCTCTTGTAAATCTGTCTTTTGTGGTGGGAACCCCAGCCAAGAACTTAGAATGGTAGAAGGAAAATGTTTTTCTCTCCTACAGGAGGAAATCATGCCTTAAGGTGTAGTCCAAAACAATAACGATCTTACTATCAGACAATTAAGAGAAGACTAATAATCTCATGAAATAAGTACCAAAAGATAAAACAGCAAATCAGCCAGAAGTTTAACAGAGAGAAATAGGGAAATAGACAGCTCAAAAGTTCCCTATGATGATCATACTTCTCCCTGGGGGTCATGCAGGCGGTGCATATGTGCCACGCTGCACCCACTAAAGAGCAACTGAAGTGGGCACTTGAGAGCTACTGGCCTCCACTAGAACATGTGGCAGAATGTAAAGCATTCCCCACACCAATCACAGATCCATCAGCAAAGGCCTAACCCCTCACTGGTGGAGGAGAGAGAAAAGTTTTCCTTGACCCTCTTAGGGTCCCTGGTTGGGCCTGTTAGTTAAACTGACAAAGACAGATTAAGAGGAGAGAAGCATACAAATTTATTTATTTAATATAAGTTTTAGGGAGTTCCCTTGGGGTCCAGTGGTTAGGACTCCGAGTTACCACTGCAAGGGGCACAGGTTCAATCCCTGGTCGGGGAATTAAGCTCCTGCAAGCCATGTGGTGTGGCCAAAAAACAAAAACAAAACAAAGTTTTACATAACACAGAAGCCTTCATCAGAAAATGAAAGCCCAAAGAAAAAGACCTGAGGATTTTTATGCTAGGTTTGATGAAGAGTGGACAGTTGTGGAGAAATATAATAGATCAAAGAGTATGAGGTAAGTGTAGTAAACTGGGAAAACTTAGCAGGGCCTGTTTGTTCAAATTCTTTTCAATTGCCTTTGTCTTTATAGATAAGGATGCTCCTTTCCTCTGGGTATAGGGAGGGCACCTCTCACATGAGGCTCTCATGACATACTTCAGGGAAGAAGGGTGAGGGGAAGGTCAGAGTGACATTCTTGTTTCTGCCTTTTTCTCAAATTCCTTCAGCTTTAAAATATTCAACATGCCAAGGTGCCATATTTTGGGGTAGCATGTTCTGATCCCCATTACTGGTCAAGGAGTATAAGCACAGCCTCTAAATAATCATTGATTGAATATTAAGCTATGCTTTCCTGGGGCAACTTCTAGGAAGCTAGGCTTAAAAATAAAAACAAGGAGGGAAAAAAATACTAAGCAGTGGCATCAGAGACTGCACACTGCAAGGGAAATATACTTCACAGAATTAATCCAGGAAAGCTATTAAACAATTAAAAAAAACAAAAACATCAAGAAGCCTCAGAGGGAGTATGGAGCTAATTAGAATCTAGAGTTATTACAATATATTATCTGAAGTGCCATACGCTCAACAGAAAGTTATGAGACATACAAGGAAACAGGAGAGTGTGATTTTTGTACATTTAAAAAAAAAAACAGGCAGCAGAAACCACCTTAAGGGGACCCAGATGTGGGACTTAACAGACAAAGACCTCAAAGCTATTATAAAAATGCTCAGGGCTTCCCTGGTGGCGTAGTGGTTGAGAATCTGCCTGCCAATGCAGGGGACACGGGTTCGAGCCCTGGTTTGGGAAGATCCCACATGCCGCGGAGCAACTAGGCCCGTGAGCCACAATTACTGAGCCTGCGCACCTGGAGCCTGTGCTCCGCAAAGGGAGAGGCCGCGATAGTGAGAGGCCCGTGCACCACGATGAAGAGTGGCCCCCACTTGCCACAACTAGAGAAAGCCCTCGCACAGACACGAAGACCCAACACAGCCATAAATAAATAAATAAATAAATAAATAAATAAATAAATAAAATGCAGTAATTTAGCTGTATATCCCCAGTGAGATATAGCCTAATGACAAAAAGAGGTGAAAATAAAACTTAAAATTTAAAAAAAAATGCTCAAAGAATAAAGGAAACCATGTGTGAACACTTAAAGTTCTCTGACAATGATTCATCAAATAAAGAACATCAATAAAGAGAATTAAAAAAAAAAAGAACCAAATGGAAATTCTGGAGTTGAAAAGTACAATAACTGAAATGAAAAAAAAAATCACTAGAGGAGCTCAACAGTAGATTTGATCTGGCAGAAAAAAGAATCAGTGAACTTGAAGATAGATCACTCAAGATTATACAATTTGAAGGACAGAAAGGATAAAAGAATGAAGAAAAATGAGCAGAGCCTCAGAGACCTATGGGACACAATGAAGTGTACCAACATGCACATAATGGGAGTAGAAGAAGAAGAAATGAACAGAAAAATTATCTGAAGAAATAACCACAGAAATTTTCCTAAATATGATGCAAACCATTAATCTACACATCCAAAAAGCTCAACAAAATGCAAGTAGGATAAACACAGAGAAATCCATGCCTAGGGGACTTCCCTCGTGGTCCAGTGGTTAAGACTTCGCCTTCCAATGCAGGGGGTGTGGGTTTGATCCCTGGTCAGGGAGCTAAGATCCCACATACCTTGTGGCCAAAAAACCAAAACATAAAACAGAAGCAATACTGTAACAAATTCAGTAAAGACTTTAAAAATGGTCCACATCAAAAAAAAATGTTAAAAAAAAAATCCATGCCTAGACATATCATAGTAATAGTGTTGACAGTCAAAGCCAAAAAGAAAATCTTGAAAGCAGCAAAAGAAAAATAAGTGTACTCCACTGTTGGTGGGAATGTAAATTGGTGCAGCCACTATGGAAAACAGTGTGGAGGTTCCTTAAAAAACTAAAAATAGAGCAACCATATGATCCAGCAATCCCACTCCTGGGTATATATCCAGAAAAAATGAAAACACTAATTAGAAAAGATACAGGCACCCCAATGTTCATATCAGCATTATTTACAATAACCAAGACATGGAAGCAACCTAAGTGTCCATCAGCAGATGCCCAGATAAAGAAGATGTGGTATATATATACAATGGAATACTACTCAGACATAAAATAGAATGAAATATTGCCATTTGCAGCAGAATATCATACTACGTGAAGTAAGTCAGACAGACAAAGACAAATATTATATGATACCACTTACATGTGGAATCTAAAAAATGATACAAATGAATCTATATGCAAAACAGAAACAGACTCACAGACATAGAAAACAGACTTATGGTTACCAAAGGGGAGAAGGAAGGGAGAGGGATAAATTAGGAGTATGGGATTAACCGATATAAACTATTATATATAAATTAGATAAGCAACAAGGATTTACTGTATAGCACAGGGAAGTATATTCAATATCTTGTAGTAACCTATAATGGAAAATAATCTGAAAAAAATATATATATATATAACTGAATCACTTTTCTGTACACCTGAAATTAACACAATATTGTAAATCAACTATACTAATTTAAAAAAAATAAGTGTACTCCATTCTCTTGGCAATGCATTGTTTCTCACTGGCCTTGATTCATCCGGTCTTGGGTAGCTCTGAAGATGGGGCTCCACACACCAGCTGAAACATATGAACTTATTCCTGGGTACTGTTTTGTGGTCTCTTCTGAGATGGTATCTACTATGGCCATCCTAGAGTTTTGATTCAGCCCTTCTACCTATTGCTGCTCTTTATGGGTTATGTAACTTGGGGCAAGTTACTTATTAGCCTCTCTGAGCTCACTTTCCAAACCTCTAAGTGCACCTCACATCCCTACCTTGTTTCCTGTTGTGAGAATTAGAAACAATACGTGTGCAGTGTCCTGACTGTGGAAGTTACTGCAGAAATGATGATAGCTGATCTTGGAAGAGAGTAATTATTATGTGGTCAAGTTTGGTGTGATGCTCCAGCAGATGAACACCACCAGAGGATATGCCAGTGCAGGAGTGCAAACCACTGACTGAGTGAACACCACACATTCATGGCCTCCAAGGGCACAGCAGTGCCTAGCAGCAGAGGTTGTGATAATTTGCCCATAACAATGACCTTTAGCCCTGCTCTGCTTTAGCCCAGGCACTGTCCTTAGGGCCTCCGTTTGTGTAAATAAGCCATCTCTACATCTTCTCAATAAACCTGTCTGATAGGTATGATGATGCCTGTTTTAGAGGTAAAACAGACATTGAGACTCAAAGGCATGAATTAACCTACACAAGTTCACACAAGATGAAATAGGTAGAGCTAGACTGTAAGCTCAGAACACTTTACTGGCAAATAAAAGCTCTTTTCCCATACTCCACTGCCCCTCAGATTCACATTTATCCTGTAATGTGAATACCTCCTGGATGCCAAGCACTTGGGCTACCAGGACTAGACTCTGTATTCATTTGGACATGTCCATGTAACATTAGGTTTTGACTTTAGCTAAGCTGTTAAGTGTGTTGATTTTTCTCTTGGTTTGGTTTGGGCTGTGCCCCCAGGAATCATTATACACAATCTGCTAAGAAGCAGAGCTCAGATGACTTCTTGGTTGTCTGTGACCCACCCCAGAGTTAACCTCCCCGAGATTCCAGAGGATCCAGTGTTAAGTAGTGGTTTAAGTTCTCAGAGCAGCCTGTCACATGGATCAAACCTTAAGACAGCACCGTGGAGTGACATTCAGAGTTTCAGAGTGGTTCTATGCTGCTCCAATGGGTGTTTTCTCTCATTATTGGTAGATGCTTTTCATAATTCAGCAGAGAAATATATGTGAGACAAATAGGATAGCCCTCAGGTGAAGATTGTGTCCTTTTTAGATTCATTCTCATGTCACAGACCTTTACTAGACATAGGCCCTCAGGCTCAACCTGAGGACACAGAGCCTCAAAGAATTCAGAGACCTCACACCTGAACACAGACACCTAAATATCTCAGAGTAAAATATTTAGGAAACAGAACAGTACAGAGTGCAGAGACATCATACCTTGAACGTCAACCCCCAAATAACTCAGACTCAAACGTTGGAATATAGACTATCAAAGGGTTTAGAAATGTCACACCCTGAACAAGACCCCAAAGACCTCAGACTCAAAGTTTAGGATACACACGCTCAAAGAGTTCAAAGACCTCACACCTTGAACATGGACCCCAAAATCTCAGATTAAAAATTGAAAGAAAGACAGTGAAAGAGTTCAAAGATCTCACATTCTGAACACAGACCCCAAATAATTCAAACCAAATTTGGGGGGCTTCCCTGGTGGTGCAGTGGTTAAGAATCTACCTGCCAATGCAGGGGACATGGGTTCGAGCCCTGATCCGGGAAGATCCCACATGCCACGGAGCAACTAAGCCCGTGGGCCACAACTACTGAGCCTGTACTCTAGAGCCCATGAGCCACAACTACTGAAGCCCGTGCGCCTAGAGCCCATGCTTCACAACAAGAGAAGCCACCACAATGAGAAGCCCACACACTGCAACAAAGAGTAGTCCCTGCTCACCACAACTAGAGAAAGCCCGCGTGCAGCAACGAAGATCCAACACAGTCAAAAATTAATTAATTAATTAATTAATTTTAAAAAAGAAAACGAACTTGGGACACAGAACCTCTAAAAGTTCAGAGAATTTCTCTCCTTAAACATGAACTCCCAAACACCTCATAATCAAACACTGGAACACAGACTCCTGAACTATTTCAGAGATTTCACATCCTGAATATGGACTCACCAAATACCTCAGACTCACCCTTGGGGAAGAGATTCTCTAAAAGTTCAGAGACTTCATGGGTCCCCAATTGCCTCAAACTCAAAACTTGGGGCATAGAATTCCAACGAGATCACAGAACTCACAGCCTAACCAGAGCACACTAAATACTTAAAACTTGGTACTCCAGAGGACCTGCACAGAAGGGGAGAGGCAGCACATCAAAAGGAGGGCCTCTGGAGTGTGGAGTTCCGGAGTTTGGAGCCATGTGGCTGACAGGGTCTTGGTGCTCTGGCTGGGGGTCAGGCCTGAGCCTCTGAGGTGGGAGAGCCGAGTTCAGGACATTGGACCACCAGAGACCTCCCAGCCCCACATAATATCAATCAGTGAGACCTCTCCCAGAGATCTCCGTCTCAACACTAAGACCCAGCTCCACTCAACGACCAGCAAGCTCCAGTGCTGGACACCCCATGCCAAACAACTAGCAAGACAGGAACACAACCCCACCTATAAGCAGAGAGGCTGCCTAAAATCATAATCAGGTCACAGACCCCCAAAAACACACCACCAGATGCGGACCTGCCCACCAGAAAGACAAGATCCAGCCTCATCCACCAGAACACAGGCACTAGTCCCCTCCACCAGGATGCCTACACAACCCACTGAACCAACCTTACCCACTGGGGGCAGACACCAAAAACAATGGGAACTATGAACCTGCAGCCTGTGAAAGGGAGACCCCAAACACAGTAAGTTAAGCAAAATGAGAAGACAGAGAAATACGCAGCAGATGAAGGAGCAAGGTAAAAACCAACCAGACCAAACAAACGAAGAGGAAATAGTCAGTCTACCTGAAAAAGAATTCAGAGTAATGACAGTAAAGATGATCCAAAATCCTGGAAATAGAATGGAGAAAATACAAGAAACGTTTAACAAGGACCTAGAAGAACTAAAGAGAAAAGAAACAATGATGAACAACAAAATAAATGAAATTAAAAATTCTCTAGAAGGAATCAATAACAGAATAACTGAGGCAGAAGAACGGTTAAGTGACCTGGAGGATAAAATAGTGGAAATAACTACCACAGAGCAGAATAAAGAAAAAAGAATGAAAAGAATTGAGGACAGTCTCAGAGACCTCTGGGACAACATTAAACGCACCAACATTCGAATTATAGGGGTCCCAGAAGAAGAAGAGAAAAAGAAAGGAACTGAGAAAATATTTGAAGAGATTATAGTTGAATACTTCCCTAATATAGGAAAGGAAATAGTCAATCAAGTCCAGGAAGCACAGAGAGTCCCATACAGGATAAATCCAAGGAGAAACATGCCAAGACACATATTAATCAAACTACCAAAAATTAAATGCAAAGAAAAAATATTAAAAGCAGCAAGGGAAAAACAACAAATAACACACAAGGGAATCCCCATAAGATTAACAGCTGTTCTTTCAGCAGAAACTCTGCAAGCCAGAAGGGGGTGGCAGGACATATTTAAATTGATGAAGGAGAAAAACCTACAACCAAGATTACTCTACCCAGCAAGGATCTCATTCAGATTTGATGGAGAAATTAAAACTTTGACAGATAAGCAAAAGCTAAGAGAATTCAGCACCACCAAACCAGCTTTACAACAAATGCTAAAAGAACATCTCTAGGCAGGAAATACAAGAGAAGGAAAAGACCTACAAAAACAAACCCAAAACAATTAAGAAAATGGTAATAGGAACATACATATCAATAATTACCTTAAATGTAAATGGATTAAATGCTCCAACCAAAATACATAGTCTGGCTGAATGGATACAAAAACAAGACCCATATATATGCTGTCTACAAGAGACCCACTTCAGACCTAGGGACACATACAGACTGAAAGTGAGGGGATGGAAAAAGATATTCCATGCAAATGGAAATCAAAAGAAAGCTGGAGTAGCAATTCTCATATCAGACAAAATAGACTTTAAAATAAAGACTAGTACAAGAGACAAAGAAGGACACTACGTAATGATCAAGGGATCAATCCAAGAAGAAGTTATAACAATTGTAAATATTTATGCACCCAACATAGGAGCACCTCAATACATAAGGCAAATGCTAACAGCCATAAAACGGGAAATCGACAGTAACACAATCATAGTCGGGGACTTTAACACCCCACTTTCACCAATGGACAGATGACGCAAAATGAAAATAAATAAGGAAACACAAGCTTTAAGTGATACATTAAACAAGATGGACTTAATGGATATTTATAGGACATTCCATCCAAAATCAACAGAATACACTTTCTTCTCAAGTGCTCATGGAACATTCTCCAGGATAGATCATATCTTGGGTCACAAATCAAGCCTTGGTAAATTTAACAAAATTGAAATCGTATCAGGTATCTTTTCCGACCACAATGCTATGAGATTAGATATCAGTTACAGGGAAAAATCTGTAAAAAATACAAACACATGGAGGCTAAACAATACACTACTAAATAACCAAGAGATCACTGAAGAAATCAAAGAGGAAATCAAAAAATACCTAGAAACAAATGACAATGAAAACACGACGACCCCAAACCTATGGGATGCAGCAAAAGCAGTTCTAAGCAGGAAGTACTGTACTTAACTGTACACTTAAAATAGTTGAGATAGTAAATTTTACGTTATATATATTTTACCACGATTAAAAATATAAGGATTGGGCATTTTAACTGGATTATTCATCTCTGCATTATCTGCTTGATCGTTCACTTTGGACCAACCTATAGCTCCTCCTTAGTACCCTGTCAAGTTGCTTATTTTTTTTTTCAAGTTGCTTATTTACCATCACTCAGAGGCAGCATCCACCCCATTGAATGAGATTTAGAAATTGCAAAGACACTAACACGATTGTGGAGCATCATCTGTGTTTTTGTTTTTGTTCCCTTCCTTAAAGGCAAAGAACTGTATGTAATGACAATGAGTAGACACAGTTACCAAAAAATGAGCATTCTGGGAAAGAGGGGATCATAAATTAGAGAATCTCTCCTGTTTAACCAAAAGAACCATGGGGGAATACTATTTCTATCACTTCTTCAATCGAGTTCAAATTCCTTTCTGTAAATGATCAAGATTTATTAATCTAGATATACAAATACCCAGAAAGAATTACAATAATTATTTTAATCGTAGCATTAACTTCCATTGTATTTCACACATATATAGCGCTTTACAATATTGTAGAGCTTTTTGTGTGACCTTAGTTCATTTAATTTTTGTATTTCTTCTAACAAGACGACAAGACTGAGTCAAATACCTCTGGCTTAGGATCAGTGCTTATGTGGGCATCTCTGGCTCCTGGGGTCATCATCTCTGCCCTGTGACCTCCAAATCATTGACCTCTGGTAACTGCCTGATCTGTCCTAGTCTTCTATCTTCTCCTCTCGACATTGACCCCTTATAGATTTGATTTATACTACCTAGTCCCTATAATCTATAATTTGTCACAAAGTTTTACAAAATTTACCTTAATAGTCCATCTAGAGTCCTTCCATTACTCTCAGGCCTTTATCATCTCTCACTTGTACTGTTATAACATCCTCCCAACTAGTCTCTCTACCTCCATTTCGGCCCCTGGATTTAGTCAGCTTCATGGCAACAAAAAAGATAGTTCGTTCAGAGTGTTTAAATAGAAAGACTTGAATGAATGGGCCACTCACAGAGATTTTAGCAGAGTTAAAAAGGAGCCAATTAAGGGTGATGAGACATCTGGGGAATAGCAACAGGGAGAAGCCATTACCATCCCTAGATGTGAAAGGGCAAGGGGAGGAAGAGGTGTTTCTGGAACCCAGTGAGAACCAGGGTAGTAGAAGAAGGGCCAAGCAGACAGGAGCTGTGGCTGTAGGTAGAGAACCACAACGATTGACGGATCCACAGCCAGTCATGGAGGGAGTTGTGGTGGGAGACAGATAAATACCCACAAACTCTCTCTCTCTAACCACACTCTGATCTGCTGGTGCCCACTTCTTCCCACCCACCCATCCCCCACCAACACACACACACACACACACACACACACACACACACACACACATTGTCCAAAATCAGGCAGAAGTCAGAGGACACAGTGGTTTAAAAAACATCTTCAAATTCTTTTGCAGTCCTCTCATTAAGGGGTGAAATCTAATTTTCCTCCACTTAAATATGGGCTGGCCTTAATGACTCACCTCTAACAAATGAATGTGGTGGGAGTAATGCCACATAATTTCTAAGGCTAGGCCATAAAAGGCAATACAGCCTCTGCCTGGCTTTCTCTCTTGGAATGCTTACCTTTGGGACATAGCCATGCTATGAGGAAGCCCAAGCCACCTAGATAGGCCACGTGTGGGCTGTCTTCTGGCAAAAGCCCCTGCAGAGGTCCCAGCTGGAAGCCAGTACAACCACCAGATAAGTAAGTGAGGAAGCCTTCAAGATGACTCCAGAAACAGTCAGCCATCTGTCTGGAACCACATGAGAGATCCCCAACTGAGAACTGCCTAACCAAGCCCAGTCATACCCCAGATGTGTGAGAGATAATAAATGATTGTGATCACTTTATGTCACTAGGTTTGGGGTGGTTTGCTATACAGTTATAGATAACTGGAACTCAGAGAGTCTAAGGGATGCAGTCTGTGAGGGCTTAGCCTTTTGGGCCCAGAGCAAGGCAGAGAAAAAGCATAAAGTGAGTGTAGGGTAATACACGAAGGATAACCAGCATGGCCCCCGTAAATCTCTCCTCCACACTATAGCCAGAAAACCTTTCACAACCATTTCCAGGAACTCCGTGCTCTGTGATTTATTTTAGTGGCTGTACTAGATTCTTTGTAATTCTCCCTAAACACCATGCTGCTTATTTCCTCCAAGTCTTTGTTTATGACTTTCCTTCTAGAATATTCTTTCCTTTCTTTTTTTTTTAAGAAAAGTTTATCAAGAAACTTCCTAGGACTTCCCTGGTGTGCAGTGCTTAAGAATCCACCTGCCAATGCAGGGGACACAGGTTCAAGCCCTGGTCTGGGAACATACCACATGCTGCGGAGCAACTGAGCCCGTGCACCACAACTGCTGAGCCTGCACTTTAGAGCCCGCAGCCACAACTATTGAGCCCATGTGCCACAACTACTGAAGCCCGCACACCTAGAGCCCGTGCTCTGCAACAAAGAAGCCACCGCAATGAGGAGCCTGTGCACCACATGAAGAGTAGCCCCCGCTCGCTGCAACGAGAGAAAGCCTGTGCACAGCAATGAAGACTGAATGCAGCCAAAAAATAAATAAATAAATAAATTTATAAAAACAAAATCAAAAACCTCATACTGTAATACTATAAAATGTGGGTGCATTAATGGCAAAAAAAAAAGAAACTTCCTATATTGAACAGTGGCAAAATAATGAGAGTAACATCATTAACATGAGCTTACAAATACGTCTTTTAGAACCCTCATACACTGTTGGTGGGAATGTAAGTTGGTACAGCCAATATGGAAAACAGTATGGAGGTTCCTCAGAAAACTAAAAATAGAACTACCATATGATCTAGCAATCCCACTCCTGGGCCTATATCCAGACAAAACTATAATTCAAAAAGATACATGCACCCCTATGTTCATAGCAGCACTATTCACAATAGCCAAACCATGGAAACAACATAAATGTCCATTAACAGATGAATGGATAGAAGATGTGATACATATATATACAATGGAATACTACTCAGCCATAAAAAAAAGAATGAAATAATGCCATTTACAGCAACATGGATGCAACTAGAGATTATCATACTAAGTGAAGTAAGTCAGAAAGAGAAAGACAAATACCATATGATATTACTTATATGTGGAATCTAAAATATGACACAAATGAACCTCTCTACAAAACAGACTCACAGACATAGAGAACAGACTTGTGGTTGCCAAGGGGGATGGGCGGGAGGGAGACGGATGAACTGGGAGTTTGGGGTTGGTAGATGCAAACCATTACATCTAGAATGGGTAAACAACAAGGTCCTACTGTATAGCACAGGGAACTATATCCAGTCTACTGGGATTAACCATAATGGAAAAGAATATAAAAAAGAATGTCTATATGTGTATAACTGAGTCACTTTGCCATACAACAGAGATTGGCACAACATTGTAAATCAACTATACTTCAATAAAAAATAGAATTAAAAAAAAGAAATAGGGAAAAGGGCAAAAAAATAAATAAAAACAAATATGTCTTTTAAAAAATGTTACTATTGTTCCTGATGTCTTTTACAATAAATGTGATAATACATATATGTTGGCTATTATTAAATTTTATCAATAAGAAAATTAGAGAATAATGACTAGAAACATTGACTATTCAGGATATTTAGCAATTAACAAACTACCTCCCTTTCTTCTTTCCTCACTCCACTCAAAACATACCACATCATCCCCAAAAATGTAACTGTCTACACAGTCTGCTGGGTCAGGTCCAGATTCACTATCAGCTGCACTTATGTGCAGTAGCCTCTCACCCTGAAGTAATGAGTCATGTACCATGTAGATGTGAAAGCAGACACATCTGTGACTATTCCACCTGAGAACTGTCTGGTGCAGTTCTAGCTCCATTTCTTAGCCATGATGCTTTTCTTCTCCTAGTAGAGCAAGGATGTTGCAGACAGACTGGCTTGGCACTGAACTTAAAATCCAAGAGCCCTCAAACTTTGCAGAATTTTCTTTCTTCTCCAAGGTTCTGAGAGCTACAGATCATCTTCTGCATGTTCATCCAAAAATTAAAATGTATACATGGTTTGGCAAAGTAGAAGCAGCCAGGGCTTTGGAGAACTGATGCTGTTTCTTTCCTCCAACACTTTATGACTTTCCTTCTAGAATGTTCTTTCCTTTCTATTTTATTAACCTGTCGATCATAAGTGTCACCTCCTTTAAGAGCCTTGGCTGAAAATCCTATACAAATCTTTTTCTTATTTAGACTTTAATGTAATGAAATTATCTCTTTGTGGGTGTGGGTCTGTCTTCCCTACAGCTGAAGCTCCTGAAAGGTGGGGAGGAGCCTTTATTCGTGTGGGTACCTCAGCACTATTTCCATGCATATGCACAATGCAGGCATTAATAAACCTGTCTGATTTTCTCTTGTTAATCTGTTTTTGTCAGTCTAATTTGCAGGACCCCAGCCAATGAACCTAGGATGGGTAGAAGAAACAGATATTTTTCCTCCCCTACAACAGATTACCAAGAGAAAAGACAGATTTTTATTCATGTACGTATGTATAGGAATTCACAGAAAAATGTGATTCAAGGAGGCATTTGGAATTTGGGGTTCATGTACCATCTTAATAGGGAAAAGGAGGGGAAGAAGAGAACTTAAGGGAAAACAAATAAGTTTTTGGAAAGATAAATGGGCCCTTAGAAGAACAGATGGGAGATATGGTAGTTCTGTAAAATATCTGTTTATGTGTGATGCGGAGGCTTCTCATCTCTGATGATAAGAGTCAATCTTCCCTGGTTGCCCTCGGAAAGAGGATTTATGACAATTTAGTTCTTTGGGGAGGCTCTGCTTTTAGGCAGATAAGAGATTTCAGGATCTCAATTGCCTTCTTCTCAAAATAATTTTAATGCCACAGTGGCTTATTCTGGACTCCATCAAGTGTCAAGACTTTCACAATAGGGAAGAGAGATAGGGCTCAACTCTGAATACAATGAGGACAAGTGGGGACTTACAGCAATGGGCAGAATGAGGGGTCAGTGAATGGAAAACTACTAAGAGGAGACATCAAGGGTAGGAGGATTCTTGCTAAACCAACTCTACAGGATTCTTACTGAAGGCAAGCCAGGGTGATCAGATATCAAGGATGAGGGGAATCTCTTTAAACTGATTTAGTAGGATTTTTGCTACAACTGGACAAGGCAGGCAGAAGACAGGGCCCAAGGACAAGGCCTAGTTGAAAAGAGGTCTCAGAGGAGCCTGCTAAAGTTTGATTACGGAAAGAGTCTTTGTCACTTCTGAGCTCAAACTAAAGCTGACCACAGTATTTATCAGGTGTCATCTGAACTCCAAGGGCACTCTGTGACCATGGTCTAAATGGAGCTGGAGACACAAATCTAGCATTTGAGCCTTCTGGCTTTATATCTTAGGTCCATGTTGCTTCCTGCTCTACTCACAAAAAAGAAAGGAGAAATGTCATCTAACCAGAAATAACCCAGGAAAACTATGGAATAGGAGAAAATATTTGCAAGCCATATATCTGATAAGGGATAATATCCAAAATATATAAAGAACACACACAACTCAATAACAAAAAAAATCCAATTTAAAAATGGGCAGAAGAAAAAAAATTTTTTTAATTAAAATGGGCAGAAGAACAGAATAGACATTTTTCCAAGGAAGTCATCGAGATAGCCAATAGGTATATGAGAAGATGCTCAACATCTAATCATCAGGGAAATGCAAATCAAAAACACAATAAGATATCGCTTCGTGCCTGTTAGGATGGCTATCCTTAACAAGACAAGAGAAAACAAGTATTGGTGAGGATGTGGCAAAAAGGGAACTCTTGTGCACTGTTGATGGTACGGCCATCATTCCACAATAGAAAATAGTATGAAGGTTCCTCAGAAAATTAAAATTAGAGCTACTCTATGATCTAGCAATCCCACTCCTGAGTATGTGTCTGAAGGAAATGAAAACAGGATATTGAAAAGACAGCTATGCTGCCATGTTTATTGCATCATTCACAATAGCCAATATATGGAAACAACCTAACTGCCCATCAATAGATGAATGGATAAAGACGTGATATATATACTGTCAGGATGGAAAAAAATTTTCCTCCTACCCTTCTAGGTTCTTTGGCTGGTCTAATAACTAAATTGGACATAAGACAGATTAACAGGGGAAAAGCAAATTTAATCTCATACATACAGGAGCCCCACAAAAAATGAGGTCTAAAGGCAGACAGGCAATTGAGGCTTATATGCCATCCTGAGCTAAGGAATGGGATAGGCACTCAAAGGGACTTCAAAGGGAAGGAGGGCAATTCACAGGACGATAAGAAGAGCAGATGTTTGCCCTGCCATGCGGGTAAGTCTTTCAGATAAAAACTTATCTCTGATAATAGCTCTCTTTTTGGACCAGATCTCCTATCTAAATCCTTTTAGGCAGTTAAGAGAGAGGCAAAAGACATTCTTGAGTCTGCTGGGTCTTGATTACCTTCAGCTCAAAATAATCCACAACATGGCACATTCTGGGGTGGCATATTCTGCTCCCCTTCAATATAATGGAATATTATTCAGTCATAAGAATGAAGGAGATCTTGCCATTTGCAACAACATGGATGGACCTTGAGGATATTATGCTAAGTGAAATAAGTCAGACAGAGAAAGACATATACTGTATGATTTCACTTATATGTGGACTCTAAAAAAGCCAAACTTGTAGAAACAGAGAGTAGAATGGTGGTTACCAGGGGCTGGGAGGTGGGGAAAGTAGGGAGAAGTTGGTCAAAATGTACAAAGTTGTAACTAGAAGATGAATAAATTCTGGAGGCCTAATATACAGCCATAGTGATTATAGTCAACAATACTGTATTATATACTTCAAATTGCTAGGAGAGGGCTTCCCTGGTGGCACGGTGGTTAAGAATCCGCCTGCCAATGCAGGGGACAGGGGTTCAAGCCCTGGTCCGGGAAGATCCCACATGCCACGGAGCAACTAAGCCCGTGCGCCACAACTACTGAGCTTGTGCTCTAGAGCCCACGAGCCACAACTACTGAAGCCCGTGTGCCACTACTACTGAAGCCCGCGAGCCTCGAGCCTGTGCTCCATAACAAGCCACCACAATGAGAAGCCCGCGCACCACAACAAAGAGTATCCCCCGCTCTCAGCAACTAGAGAAAAACCGCCTGCAGCAGCGAAGACCCAATGCAGCCAAAAATTAAATAAATCAATAAATCAATAAATTTATTTTAGAAAATTGCTAGGAGACTGATCTTAAATGTTCTCATCACAAAAAAGAAATGATAATTATTGATGTGAGAGAGGTGTCAACTGATGCTATGGTGTTAATCACATTACAATATATAAATGTATCAAATCAATACATTGTACACCCAAAACATACACACTGTTGTATGCCAATTATGTCTCTTTTTTTAAAATGACCCAATGAGTGTTCATAAATATCCCTTCAAATCCTATAAAACCTAAGGTTTCTGTGGGGATTCTATAGTAGAAGAAAATATAAAAATTATTTTTAATAAAAAATATTTCTTAATAAAAAGAGGAATGAAGAGTCTTGACTGTGATGGGGATCAGGACGTGCTACCCCATAATTTGGTACCTTTTTGGCATATTGAATACTTTAGCTGATGGAGTTTGAGAAAACAGCAGAAGCACCTTCCATGCTAAACCATTTGTCATGATGAGCTTTCCTAGCTTTCTTGTCTTTTATGTCTCCCCTCACGCCCCCTTGCCTCCCACCATGCTTACCTGTATCCCCATTCCTCTTCTCACCTTATTATCCCCCGCTAGCGGCCACCCCTCCTCGGTAACTTGGTCCCTCAGTTCCAGCAGATGGTTCATGAAACTCTGGCCACTCCTTTTGATTCACCAGAGCAAAGTTGTAGCCATTAAAATGATTAAGAAAAAGAGTGCGCAGAGGAAAAACTGTCCTGAGGGGAAAATTGAAAAGGAGTACAAAGTTATTTTAAAAATAAAAGCCAACACAGAAAGATAAAATATATCAAATTTCTCATCTCCTGTTTTTCTCCATCCCCCATACAGTTCCAAGCTATCAAAAGTTTTCAACAAACCTCATAATGAACAACTTCAGAGAAGACCCGGTGAAAAAGTCTGTAGCCACAGGAACTAGAAGCAGCTAGAATCAGCTGATAGGAATCCTAAAGCCATTAGGATCAAATATGCACACACTGGAACTCCATGCATTAAAGATTTAGAGACTCTGTATAAACCACTATGTATAAAATAAATAAGCTACAAGGATATATTGTAGAGCACAGAAAATATAGCCAATATTTTACAATAACTTTAAATGGAGTATAATCTATAAAAATTTTGAATCACTATGTGGTACACCTGAAATGAATATAATATTGGAAATCAACTATACCTCAATTTTTTAACAAAAATTTAGAGAAGCTGAAATCAAACCTTCTCTTTCAAACCCGGGGGGAAAAAATCATTGTGTCTCCTGCCGATCATATTGCAAGTCCAACCAAAGGGGTTAGTTAACCTTTTGTGACTTCCTTACCCTTCCTGCTTTCCTATTCTTTAACTTCTCTGCTTTTCACCCCACCATTCACCTTGCCAGAAGCCTTGCAGAGAAATATTTGTGTTTCAATGAGAAACTCTGCATCGTTTACAGCATGCCCGCCCAGGGTTATCCTTATGTGATTCTAGCCCTGTTCATTGCCTTTGAGCTACTTTGCAATTCTTTGCAAGCTATATGTAACTGATAGATATGTAAATTCTGTCTTGTTTGGTAGTAATTCTAATTAGCTTCCTTCCCCAAAAATGGAAAAACCATGATTTTTCCATTTGGGGGGACATTTGCAATTCATCTCAACAGTCTTTTACTTCATATAAATCTATGCTGGTTTGACTTTTCCTTTGAACGGGTTATAACATCTGCCTGGTTCTCTCATACTGTAGAAGTGACAAAGACTCTCCTTGACCAAGCTTTGGTCAGGCTCCCCTGAGCCATCTTCACAGCTAGGCCTTGATGTTGGCCCAGCACCCTTGAAGGGCTTGCATAGCCCCGTTATAGCAAGAATCCTGCTAAGTCATTTTAGAGAGAATCTCCCACCCTTGAGATCCCATGGCCCTGGCCTGCCTCCAGCAAGAATCCCGTTATGTCGGTTTAGCAAGAATCCCCTTGATGTTTCCTCTTAGTAATTTTCCATCCACTGACCCCCCTCATTCTGCTCCTAGGCTATAAATCCACAGCTGTCTTTGATGTATTCGCAATTGAGCCCAGATCTATACTGAGGTCTCTTTTCCCCTAATGCAATAGTTCCTGAATAAAGTATGTTTTTACTGCTTTAACTACCATCAGGCTCTGGTTCTGTTTAATAGGAGTAAAATTAATTCTTTAGCATGTGTTTATTTTTATATCTGTACGAGAGTCGTGATTTTACCTTTCCTGATATCACCAAAGCTTAACTGTCATTTCTTCAAAGGAAAATTGATTCCATGAATATCTCTTCCAGGAAATCTTTATGATGTGTTCCTTCAGTGCTGAACCAGTGCATATGTGATGAATGTGTGATATGTTGCCTTGTTCTTAGGAGGATTTACTATCCCACATTAGACTGAGTTCCCAAGAATCCAGAGAGTCATGTGTTTCTTTGATATACCCAGACAAGGACCTTGCACAAGACTCTGGTGGAATTTATGTTCACAGAGATGGCCTCCAGGGATGTTGGTCTGACAGCCACATCCACAAAGGCCCATGCTCTAAAGCTGAACTGTTTCATTGCCCTGGGCCCTCGTTCGGTCTTGGAATTCTTCCCCACACACAACACTTACTAACGAGCTTGTTTGTCTAATTCCTTCCTAGAGCAGATTAGAAGCAATGACCTAAAAGTGGGCTCTTAGAAACAGGCATGATGACAGAAGGGTAAGGTACAGCTGTGTGGAACTGAGGGAAGAGATTTTTAAAAGAAGTAAATCAAATAAAATGAACCACTATACTGCTGGCCAATTTCAAAAAATAGAAGTCTATAGAAAAGAGTTTGGAACTGTGTATAATATCCTCTGCTAAATGTAAGGCAAAGTATAATAAAATGTACCTCATATATATGAAGTATTTGTATATATGGCATCTCTTCCATTCATTCATCAGATAGATTTGGTATTACTGAAAGACAGAAAATACATCCATATTATTGTTTGGTTAATATTATCATGAATGAGTACCAGCTAATACACTTTTATTAGACTCTAATAATTAGAATATTAGAAGAAACCCTGGTCTTCAGAAAAAAAAAAACAGCTGCTGAAGACATATCTTGTAGTCAGGAGCTATTGCTAGACCTCAACTATTGATGAGTTGTCTAAGACCAATGTCCCAGAGCTCCTGCTTTGGGGATTCAAGATGACAGCAGGCCTTTTCTTCCCCTAAGCAAGTATTACAGCAAGCCTAACTTTGGGCATTCCTAACTGTGCTAAGCTCTTCCCATGAAAGCAAACTTCATCAAAAATCAGGGGCTATCATAAGAACATCACTTACATCTCTGGCCCCTGTGGCCAAGGCTCATCTGCCTTGTTTCCATGGTGTAGAGCAGCAGCTAGACTGCTGGAAGTTACAGCAGACATCTTCTTAGCCTCTCCCTGACCCTAAGGATCCCCTAGGGGTAGAAGCCTTACCACTTCAGAACAACACCCAACATTTGGCAGCTAGTCACATTGCCTCCTACGAAATTCTTCTACGGTCTGCTTCACGCAAAACTGTTCAATGTTGCTCTAATCTAAATGCTGGTGTCCTACTTCTTCTGCAGAATGACTGAATCTCATGACTGTCTAGCAACCATTTAAACTCGAAGTCTTCTTCATCCTGACCTGACTAATGGTCCTTTACAGCAGTGGTTCTCAAAGTGTGGTCCCCAGTATCATCTGGTACTATTTAGAAATGCAATTCTTGGGGCACACTCCAGATCTTCTGAATCAGAAACTCCAGGAGTGGTGCCCACCAACCCGTGGTTTACTAAGTCCTCCACATGATTCCGAGGCAAACTAAAGGTGGAGAACCACTGCCCTAGACAACCCTGATATGATGTTTGTTGATGGCTCATATCTTAAGAATAAACAGGGCATATTTTGTGCTGGCTACGCTATAACTTCTGAATATTCTGCTATCGAAGTTGCTCCTTTGCCTACAGCTCGCTCCACTCAAATAGCTGAATGACAGCTACATCACAAGCATGTCATTTTGCTAAAGATTTAAGAGTATCTTAAAATTACTTAATGAATTAATTTAATGTTTAGTTAGCAAGCTATATGTAAATAAATAAATTTGTATCTGTACTAATAGATATATATCTGGTAATAAATTAGTATCTGTACTAATAGATATATATCTGGTAATAAATTAGTATCTGTACTAATAGATATATCTTTGGAGATGTTCATGATTTTAGTACATTATGGAAACAAAGAGGTTTTCTAACTTCTTCAGCCACTCCATATAAAGTGGAAGAAATGTAATCATTTGTTGGAGACAATACAACATCCAACTGAAGTATCAGTTATAAAAGAAGTTGCTTCTAAAGATAATACAGTAGGGACTTCCTTGGTGGCACAGTGGTTAAGAATCTGCCTGCCAATGCAGGGGGACATGGGTTCGATCCCTGTTCCAGGAAGATCCCACATGCCGCAGAGCAACTAAGCCCATGCACCACAACTAATGAGCCTGAGCTCTAGAGCCCACGAGCTACAACTGCTGAGCCTGCGTGCCACAACTACTGAAGCCCACGCACCTAGAGCCTGTGCTCCGCAACAAGAGAAGCCACCGCAATGAGAAGCCCGCACACCACAACGAAGAGTAGCCCTCGTTTGCGGCAACTAGAGAAAGCCCGCACGTAGCAACAAAGACCCAATGCAGCCAAAAATAAATAATAAAAATAAATAAATAAATTTATTTTTTAAAAAAGATAATACAGTAAGTCCCCTACATAAGGACAAGGTCTGTTCTGAGAGGGTGTTTGTAAGTCTAATTTGTTCGTAAGTCCAACAAAGTTAGCCTTCATACCCAATGAACACAATCGGCTATATAGTACTGTATTGTAATAGGTTTATAATACATTTCTCAAAAATAATACATAAAAAACAAACACAGGACTTCCCTGGTGGCGCAGTGGTTAAGAATCCGCCTGCCAATGCAGGGGACATGGGTTTGAGCCCTGGTCCAGGAAGATCCCACATGCCACAGAGCAACTAAGCCCATGCGCCACAACTACTGAGCCCGCGCTCTAGAGCCTGCGAGCCACAACTACTGAGCCTGTGCACCTAGAACCCGTGCTCCACAACAGGAGAAGCCACCACTGGCTGCAACTAGAGAAAGCCTGCGCGCAGCAACAAAAGACCCAATGCGGCCAAAAAAAAAAAAGAAAAAGAAAAACACGCACAAAAAATAAAGCAGACATTTTTAATCTTACAGTATAGTACCTTGAAAAGTACAGTAGTACAGTACAACAGCTGGCATACAGGGGCTGGCATCGAGTGAACAGGCAAGAAGAGTTACTGACTGGAGGAGGGAGAGGAGGTGGGAGATGGTGGAGCTGAAGGATCGTCAGCAATGGGAGATGGAGGGCAAGCTGCAATTTCACTCACACCTGACGCTGATGGCACAGGTTCTGGTTCCTTGCTGGATTCAATTCTATCTACCCTCTTGAAAAAAGGATCCAGTGATGTCTGGGTAGTACTGTACTAGCCACATCGCCACTGCTTTTATGCTTGCTTCCGGACATCCTCGGTTTGAAATAAAGATAGAGTACTGCTGTACTCTATACAGTACTGTACAGTAAAGTACACAAAAGCACAACCACTTGTAGAGGATGCATGCACGTGACAATGTACACCAGACACGTGAACTAACTTACGTGATTGGACATGCAAACCCAAGTTCGCGTCTTTGAAAGTTTGCAACTTGAAGGATCATATGTAGGAGACTTACTGTACTTTTAAAGCAAAAGGGAATTTCCTAGCTGACTATTATGTAAAACAAGCAGTCCTTTCTGGTTTTGCTACCATAGGTATTCTAAAGGCACTTGCTGAATCTGATTTCATGAATCCTGAAAGGTTTATTCAAATATGAAAATTGGCCCCCTCAGAAGAAAAGAAATAACGGCCATCTCAAAACTGTCAAATATAAACAGAAACAGACTTAGAGAACGAACTTATGGTTATCAGGGGGAACAGAGCAGGGAAGGGATAGATTGGGAGTTTGGAAATGACCTGTACACACTGCTATATTTAAAATAAAATGCCTTTCCATGAAAAAAAAAACTGTCAAATATATAATGGGCATCAGCATTGCCAAGACGCCTGCTTAATGTCGCCAGAGTCCATCTCCAGACCCTTACTGCTTTCTCTGTGAAATTATTCACAATGGTAATAAATTATTTGTTCAAACTTCACAAAAATATTGGTGAGGAAATTTTACTCAAGGCAGGTGGCCAAATCTTGCCTTATCTGTCATTATCATAACCCAGGAAAAGCTATAAAGAACCCCTGCCTCAAAAACCATTTGAACATTTCCAAATGGATTTCATTCAATTGCTCAAATCACAAAATTCTGAATAATACTGAAGGGTATTAAGATATGCCAAAATATGCCCCTTTGACATAAGGATTATTTGGAGCTGAAGGCAACTGAGAATCAACAGAGGCAGAAAGAAGCCTTCTCAGAGATTCCCTTATCTATCTAAAAGCAGCAACTTTTGGAAACGAGGCTGCCATAAATTCTCTCTTCAGGGTGGGTCTACTCCCAGGAGAGAGACCAAGAGTAAACCCACCATAAATGCCCTCTCCCAGGAAGTTTCAGCCATGAAGAAGACAGAAAGACGACTCAAACCTACATTAAACAAACATCACAAACATATCTCCCATTTGTTCTCCTGAAAACCCATTTGTCTCTTTCCTAAAGAAACCTATTTGTTCTTCTCATAACAGCCTTTTCTCCTCCCCCACCCTGCCCTTTCCCTACTAAAGCATATAAGCCCCCAATTCTAACCACCCCCTTTGAGTGACTTATCACACAGCATTCCCTCCTGTCTGCACATTGCACATGGAAATAAACTTTTTTCTCTTGCCAATCTGTCTTTTGTCAGTTTAATTCACAAGCCACCTCCCCCCAACCCTGGTACTGAACTAAGAAGATAGAGGAAAAGTTTTTCCTCTCCTACAACACTTTAGTCATGGTTTGTTAGTTTTATGCTTGGGTTGAAGTCTTCCCTTGCGAAAAGGCTAATACCATGCTGCAAAAACAAAACAAAAAAGAGAATAGATAAATTTTGTTTTTCCCACCTGGATAGTATATTATTACTCTCTAGTGATAGATAATCTCACTTTACAGGTGAAATACTTAAGCAGCTGTGTAAGGTACGCACAATAAAACAAAAACTTCCTTGTCCACTTAACCCATAAAATTTTGGCAAAATCTTTTAAAATCCAAATCATCCCAATTTTCAGAAGTTTAATCTCCTCTGACTTAAAGTCTAACCATTAGCTCTAATGATAATGCACTCATCACCTCAAAATCCTCAGAGGGGACTTCCCTGGTGGCACAGTGGTTAAGAATCTGCCTGTCAATGCAGGGGACATGGGTTCGATCCCTGGTCCAGGAAGATCCCACATGCCACGGAGCAACTAAGCCCGTGCGCCACAACTACTGAGCCTGTGCTCTAGAGCCCGTGCACCACAACTACTGAGCCTGCATGACACAACTATTGAAGCCCATGGGCCTAGAGCCCGTGCTCCGCAACAAGAAAACTTCCGCAACGAGAAGCCCGTGCACCGCAAGGAAGAGCAGACCCCGCTCGCAGCAACCAGAGGAAGCCGGCGCACAACAGCGAAGACCCAGCGCAGCCAAAAATAAATAAATAAAATAAATTTTAAAAAAAATTTTGCTTCCTTATAATATGCACCCAGGGGTATGTGCAAGCTGATGTCAATGACACCATAAACAACAGAGCTGTGCCTTTTCAATGTGCACCCCTGGGATTTTCTTTTCGTGTAATCAAATGGATCTCCTATGCTTGTCACATTAAAATATGCCATACACTTTGGTTATACTCATTCAGCCTTTCCAAGCATTCAAAACAGAACTTCCCAGTGCTCTCATTTTATTAACATTGTGACATTTTATCTTATCAAGAGGTATCTAAGACACTACTTCACTGATTTGTACAAGGATTTATACTCTGGCTAGGAGTTCCTGAACTACATCATGTTATCCATAATCTGTATTAGACTCTGGCTCAAATAGCAAAAGAAATAGCTCAAGCATTAGAATTACAACAGCCCAGCATAAGTTTATCAGATAGAAGTTTTGTTTGCTCACCAGCCAAGGTGGAGTCTGGGCAATGGGTAACACATCTTGTTGTACTTGAATAAATACCCTAGGAGACATGGAAAAATCAATCCATTATTTCAAAAGCCACTTGCTTACCTAATATTGACCAAATTAATCCTTGCGAATTGCACTCTTGGCTGGACTTAGGCAAACTAAGACATGGGGCATGAAGTGGATTCCAATATTTCTTCTTCTTGTCATCATCCTTAGGCTTTTTGCCCCCCTCCACTGTCTAACATCCAGGTTCTTAAAATGTTGTTGCACAACCATGAACCCAAAGCAACAGTTAACTCATGATCAGCATCAGAAGGAACCTGCAGCCCTCATGGTCAACCCAGCTTGGCTGCTGAATGACTGAGAGGGCTCATTGAGAAATCCTGGGAAAGTTGCTGATGCAGGAGCTGAGATGGAGGTGCTAACTGAAGACAGTGAAAGATGTAGTATAGACATAGCCTGTCACACACTGCTCAGAGTTAAACTCCCAAGGTCTTCTGGGGAATCCGTAAACAACCAAACTGCTTTTTTTGAGGACCCAGTCTGCTGCCCAAGGGCAGAACACCCCACTTGGCCCTCTGCTGGTGGCCAGCTCACTCAACAAGAGGAAAACAAAGTTTACCATTTCCAATTACAGCTGTGGTTTTCCTTCTTTCCTCTCTCATCTTTCTCGTAGATAAATTCTTTGTTAGATAAAATCAATCTATTGGGGTTTTTTGTGTTCAAGTAAATAAGTATGATAATAACAGTGTCTATGGGTTCTTCTTTGACATATGTTACCTAACTTCTATGAGCCTCGGCTTCCTCATCTTGTAAAATGGGAATGTACAGAACACACCCAGAGAAAATTAAGTGAAATCACTAAGTGCCAGTGCCCAGCACTGCATCTGGCACATATGCAGAAAAGCTGCCTTCCCAGATGAAGTTGATGATGAAGGCAGTCAACAAGCATGACAGATAGGAAGGCGCTTCAGCGAAATGCTTGGTGGAATCCTAATCAATTAATGAACCATCGTGTGTGTTAAGCTACCTGTTCTGGGGAAGATACAAAAGGACAGACAAGATCCCTTCCTTTAAAGAAATAGAAGATGAGTTGGGGAGATAAAATACACACATGAACCAATAGTTCATGAACGTGGCCATGGTGGACTTTAACAATTTGAATAAACTGTGAAAAGCAAAGGAGGGTGAGGGTACTTAATACAAGAATGTGTGAAAATCTTCAGTTATATAAATTCCCTGTGCCTCAGTTTCCTCAACTGTAAAATAGGAATAACAATACATACTTCAGAGAGTTCTGTGCTTTAAATGTGATAACAGGTGAAAAGCACTTAGCAAAGTGCCAGTATGAAGCAGGCAATATATAGTAGTTGTTAGCATTGTGATTTGGGTTATCTATTGTTAATATTGCCTTTCTATGCTTCATTCTCTCACATTCCCCTCCTACAACCATGTTGCAAAACACCACTGTGCTCCCAGTTTCAAAAACATTCCCTGCTTTTTCTGGCTTCTACCTTTGTTTATGCTGAAGGTACCATCACTCCCTCCCCAGACTCAGACCCCTCCCAAACACTTGCAGAACTCATCTACCTATCACAGTCATTCTCAGCTTCCAAGGTCAAAGGTGAATCGGGAAAGAATTGCCAGATTCAGTCGCCCAACATTCAACACATTTTTTATCTTTACATAGCACTCTTCATGGACAGCATTGTGTTACAATTGCTTTTGCAGACAAAAGCCTCTAACTGGTTTACGAAGCAAGCACGCTGCTTTACTAACCTTTGAGTTCCCTAGGGCCAGCCAAAACAAGACACGTAGTAGGTGTCGACTGAAAAAAAAAAAAAAAGCACAACCTAAAAGGTGAGAATTAAGTTTTATTTGGCGGACAAAACTGAGGACTTAACCCCAGGACACAGTCTCTCGGATAGCTCTGAGGGACAGCTCTGAAGACGTAAGGGAGGAGCCAGGACATATAGGAGTCTTTGCAACAAAGACCAGGTAGTTGGAACTTTAAAAGATTACTGTTAATCAAAGAAAACCAGACATCTCAAGTTCAGGAATTTAGTGTTTTTCTATGTATGGGGAGATGCAAGAGACTGGGCTCACTGAAATCATTCCTTTGATGTGCACCTCAGATATCTGGGGCCAGTATCCTGTGCTTTCCCATCCTGAGTCCCCTCAGAGTGCATCGTTGGGCAGTGGCTGCAGTGACCGAGGGCTTGGCAATGGGCAGAGCAGCCCGTTTGTCTCCATCCTGAGTTCCCTCCAGGCTCACTGTCCGGGGTAGCTGTAGTGGCTTGACGGCCACAACATCCTTTGTTTATTGATATGGCAGGCAACATAATTTTCATTGACATAGGCTAGCTAGACCCCAAAAGTCAGAAATATTTGATTTGGGTTCTCCAAGATCAAAGCCAAGTATTTCCCCCTGCTTTTAGAGTCCATTTGGATTCTGCATTGCAAAGGTAGGCCATCAGAGGAACTGATCTATGAATGAGAACCAACAATCTGACAATATGCGTTAATTGTGAGTCCTTATGGCATTTTGAACAATAAACCTTTTTGGTGACGGAAACCCCTGACAATGGTAATTCATAATTTCTGGATTGTATGTGTTCTGGTGCACATGTAAGTCCAAATGCCACAAATCTGTGTTGGGTGGCTTCCTGCATGTTTTTCAAGGTTTCAAAACCTACAGTAACCAAAGCATATTCAGCTCTAGCTTGGGCTGAGATAAGAACTTTCACTGTATAGGAACATTTGAGGATTCTTTTTAAGCAAAAGCCAAGTGTTCCCCTTGGATGAATTGAATTCCTCAATCTCACAGTGAAATATTGCATTTGTCAGTTTTGATTTATTGTTTCTTTAAACATCACATCTTCCTTTGCATGTTTATTAGTTTCATTAAAGATAGTCTGCTTATCTTTTTCAAAGGTGAAGAAAGGCTCAGTGAGGGGACTTTGGAGCCCCCGTAGGGTCCCCTTCCTCTCTGCTGAGTCCTTCCAGCTGCTTCCCTTCCACTGGCTGCATCGAAAAACAAACCAACAATCCTCTTCCAGCTTTTGCCATGGAGTTTATGAAAACATATATTAAATCTAACAACTTTGGTTATGGTGTTCAAGCATCAGTGGTGGTGAATGACTTATCTTGCTGACAAATGTGGTTCATGAAGATCGACCCTTACCTTGGGCACTTGGGAAAGATAAACAGGATAATCCAAAAGACTCCTGTGCAGTCATAGGAACCTGGAGCCATCTGGCCAGGACAAAAATAAATCAGCAATGAAGCCTACATGAATCTCCAGAGACCTGGGTGACTGAATTAATATTACTCAGATTGAAGAGCAGATGAAACTGGCAGCAGAGACCGTTGAAACAACTGTAATTAACACACACGGAGAAAAGGGCTTTTAGAATGAAATGCTTTGTATTGTCTGGGGCTAAAACCCAGACAATAATTTGAAAGTCCCTCAGCTTGATAAAGGCAAATCAAAGCATGTATTGATTGGAGAATAAACTCTGGTCTGGTACAGAAACACAACAAAACAAAACAGAAAACAGAAGAGTCATTTAATTGACACTTAACAAACCAGAGGGCTCAGCTGAGCAGAACTATTTAGCAGCCTTATTTTGAGAATGCCAGTATCTGATACCGCTTTCTGAGTCTCTATGGACTTACATTTTTACACATGCTTAGGGTTCCAGATTAGCAAATCACAATTTTGCAATATTTGGGACATAGTTATGCTTAAAAATTGTTTGTTGTTTATCTGAAATTCAAATTGAACTGGGAATCCTATATTTTATCTGGAAACCCTACTGTGGAAATAAAGAAAACCCAAATGAGAAAAAAAGAGGCTATTTATTCAGAGCTTGCTATAGCAAGGGAGTCAGCCATCATCACTTGTGCTTGGCAGAGACTCAAAGGCAGGCAGGGGAGTGGGAAAGCTTTATAGTGATAAAAGGAAAGACTTCAGGCAAGCCTTGTGGAAATAAATGAAGATCAACCAAGTGAGAAGAGCAAAGGCTATTTATTCTGAGCTTGCTATAGCAAAGGAGTCAGACACTGTTGCATTTTGGCAGAGACTCAAAGGCCAGCAGAGAAATAGGAAAGCTTTATAGTGGAAAAAGGGGAAGGCTTTGGGTGTGCCCTGATTGGAGGCTGGTGGTGTGGGGAAGCTAGAGACAGGCTAACTAGGAGCTGGGCATCCTATGTGATTGGTTAGGGCTGCCTATTTGGCTTTCTACTGTTGGTCCTAAATTGGAAGCAGGGACGAAAATTACGGCAGCTGTCAATTATTAATCAAGTCCTTGCCATTTGGGGCTGATTGTTACAGAAGTTTAGCTTCCTGGGCTGTCACTAGCGATAGCAATCTGGCTTCCTACAAGTCTGACTTGCAGCATGCTGGCTTCCTGGGCTGGTTATTGTAGATAACGGGTTGACTTCCCCTGGGCAGGTTGCTGCAGGTTGTAGGTCAAAATTCTATTTTTACATATGGTCTGACCATTGTCCTTTTGTATATTTAGTCTCTCAGGCCTGATTGGAGGCTGTTGACAGGGGAAGCTGAAGGTACACTAATTAGAAGCAGGGCATCTTATGTGATTGGTTTGGGGAACAGATTTTGCTTTCTCTGGTTGGTCCTGAGTTAAAGCTGGCAGTAATTGATGAAATCCTGATGGTTTAGGGCCAATTGCTGCAGAGGTTGTGGTTTGGCTTGCCCAGTAGGTTGCAACAGAGGTGGTAATTTGGCAAAGGAACTGAATAGACAGTTCTGCAAAGAATTAGTACCAATGACCAACAAGCACATGAAGAGACGCCCAACATCCTTAGTCATCAGGGAAAATGCAAATGAAAACCACAATGAGAAAGCACTTCATACCTACTAGGACAGCTAGAATTAAAAAGACAGATAGGGCTTCCCTGGTGGCGCAGTGGTTGAGAATCTGCCTGCCAATGCAGGGGACACGGGTTCGAGCCCTGGTCTGGGAAGATCCCACATGCCACGGAGCGACTGGGCCCATGAGCCACAATTACTGAGCCTGCGCGTCTGGAGCCTGTGCTCCGCAACAAGAGAGGCCGCGATAGTGAGAGGCCCGCGCACCGCGATGAAGAGTGGCCCCCGCTTGCCACAACTAGAGAAAGCCCTCGCACAGAAACGAAGACCCAACACAGCCATAAATAAATAAATAAATAAATAAAATATTAAAAAAAAAAAGACAGATAATAACAAGTGTTAATGAAGAGGTAGAGAAACGGGAATGCTCATACATTGCTGGTGAGAATGTAGAATGATGCAGCTGCAGTAGAAAACAGTTTAGCAGTTCCTCAAAAGGTTAAACATAGAATTACCATATGATCCAGCATTCCACTCCTAGAGATACACCCAAGAAAAATGAAAATATATATCCACACAAAAAATGGTACACAAGTGTTCACAGCACCATTATTCACAATAGCCAAAAAGTGGAAATGGGGATGCAGTGTCCTTCGCTCCACTTCTGCACACGGCCCGCCTGAGCTGAGGTGCTGGAGGCAGCCATTCTGCACTAGGAACTCTGGTCAGAAGAGCCGGGTGCGAGGCCTGCACATGGCCCCCTGTGAACAAGTGAAACCCGACTAAGCACAAAGGAAAAAAAAAATGCCATCTCAGAGCTGTGACTATTTTCAAGGCTACTGTTTTTCTCTGTGTAACACTGCCTGTGAGACAAAACAAGGAAGAAGCAGGCGATTCTAATGTGCAGCACAGAAGGAGAGCCACTGAAGGCCAGCTTCTCCAACTGTGAAGGCACTCCAGCTGTGAGGCTCACAGGGTCTTGGTGCTCCGGCCGGGTATCAGGCCTGAGCCTCTGACGTGGGAGAGCCAAGTTCAGGACATTGGACCACCAGAGACCTCCCAGCCCCATGTAATATCAACTGGTGAGAGCTCTGCCAGAGATCTCCATCTCAACGCTAAGACCCAGCTCCACTCAATGACCAGCAAGCTCCAGTGCTGGACACCCCATGCCAAACAACTAGCAAGATAGGAACACAACCCCACCCATTAGCAGAGAGGCTGCCTAAAATCATAATAAGTTCACAGACACCCCAAAACACACCACCGGACACGGTCCTGCCCACCAGAAAGACAAGATCCAGCTTCATCCACCAGAACACAGGCACCAGTCCCCTCCACCAGGAAGCCTACACAAGCCACTGAACCAACCTTACCCACTGGGGGCAGACACCAAAAACAACAGGAACTACAAACCTGCAGCCTGCAAAAAGGAGACCCCAAACACAGTAAGTTAAGCAAAATGAGAAGACAGAGAAATATGCAGCAGATGAAGGAGCAAGGTAAAAACCCACCAGAGAAAACAAATGAAGAGGAAATAGGCAGTCTACCTGAAAAAGAATTCAGAGTAATGATAGTAAAGATGATCTAAAATCCTGGAAATAGAATGGAGAAAATACAAGAAACATTTAACAAGGACCTAGAAGAACTAAAGAGCAAACAAACAATGATGAACAACACAATAAATGAAATTAAAAATTCTCTAGAAGATGTAAGACCGGACACTATAAAACTCTTAGAGGAAAACGTTAGAAGAACACTCTTTGACATAAATCACAGCAAGATCTTTTTTGATCCACCTCCTAGAGTAATGGAAATAAAAACAAAAATAAATCAATGGGACCTAATGAAACTTCAAAGCTTTTGCACAGCAAAGGAAACCATAAACAAGACGAAAAGACCACCCTCAGAAGGGGAGAAAATATTTGCAAACGAGTCAACGGACAAAGGATTAATCTCCAAAATATATAAAACAGCTCATGCAGCTCAATATTAAAGAAACAAACAACCCAATCCAAAAATGGGCAGAAGACCTAAATAGACATTTCTCCAAAGAAGACATACAGATGGCCAAGAAGCACGTGAAAAGCTGCTCAACATCACTAAGTATTAGAGAAATGCAAATCAAAACTACAATGAGGGGCTTCCCTGGTGGCGCAGTGGTTGAGAATCTGCCTGCCAATGCAGGGGACACGGGTTCGAGCCCTGGTCTGGGAAGATCCCACATACCACGGAGCAACTGGGCCCGTGAGCCACAATTACTGAGCCTGCGCGTCTGGAGCCTGTGCTCCGCAACAAGAGAGGCCGCGATGGTGAGAGGCCCGTGCACCGCGATGAAGAGTGGTCCCCACTTGCCGCAACTAGAGAAAGCCCTCGCACAGAAACGAAGACTCAACACAATCATAAATAAATAAATAAATAAATAAAAGAACGTGAATTTCTAAAAAAAAAAATTTTATTAAAAAAAAAAAAAACAAAAAACAAAAAAAAAAAAAACTACAATGAGGTATCACCTCACACCGGTCAGAATGGCCATCATCAAAAAATCTACAAACAATAAATGCTGGAGAGGGTGTGGAGAAAAGGGAACCCTCTTGCACTGTTGGTGGGAATGTAAATTGATACAGCCACTACAGAGAACAGTATGGAGGTTCCTTAAAAAACTAAAAATAGAGTTACCATATGATCCAGCAATCCCACTACTGGGCATATACCCAGAGAAAACCATAATTCAAAAAGACACATGCACCCCAATTTACTTAGATGTGGAATCTAAGTAAATCAAATTGCAGTACTATTTACAGTAGCCAGGTCATGGAAGCAACCTAAATGCCCATCGACAGACGAATCGATAAAGAAGAAGTGGTACATATATACAATGGAATATTACTCAGCCATAAAAAGGAACGAAATTGAGTCATTTGTTGAGACGTGGATGGATCTAGATACTGTCATACAGAGTGAAGTAAGTTAGAAAGAGAAAAACAAATATCGTATATTAACGCATGTATGTGGAACCTAGAAAAATGGTACAGATGAACTGGTTTGCAGGGCAGAAGTTGAGACACAGATGTAGAGAACAAACGTATGGACACCAAGGGGGGAAAACCGCGGTGGGGTGGGGATGGTGGTGTGCTGAATTGGGCGATTGGGATTGACATGTATACACCGATGTGTATAAAATTGATGACTAATAAGAACCTGCAGTATGAAAAAACAAACAAACCAAAAAAAAACAACTAATACTAAACTTTCTTTGGGTTATTTGTATGGAAATATGTTAATAAAAATGTTTCAGACATTACATGAAATTTCTAAAAATCTTATATGTTCTGGTATAATGTTATAAGTCATAATTCTAGTTATTACTTTAAAATGTATATCTCAGAAATAACTAAATTTCCTTGTCAATTGCATTATTATGAACTTTCATCAAATCGTTAACCGTGGTCATTTTTAAGTCTTTTGTCATTTACAGACAGTTCTGGGTGTACTCTGATGCTTTTGCAAAAATGTTCCTATAAAAGGGTTTCATCTTCAAGGAATTCATGGAAAAGACTCTGACAAGTACAGGTTTCTGGTAACTGACTATACTGCTGAAATGAATGAATAAGCATTTTCAGAACTCTAATGGAAAAGTGATGAATTCATAAAAGTGCTAACAAAAGATGAAGATGAAAAAAAAATTGATTACATGGGACTGAGTGAACTGATGAGGATGATTATAATTTTTGTGACTTTCTGTTTGAATAAAAAAAAAATCCCACAAGGACTCAGAGGCAAAAAATATACAAATCAATTTTCACTGCAAAGTAAAGGAGCTGTTACAGTGGAGGATTACTGGACTGAATGTCAATATTATGAGATAGTATGAGTGTGTTTCGTGTTTGGTAATTGCAATCATTGTTGCTTTCGTTGTGGTCATCCATTTACAATGCTTGGTGTCAGTTTATTTATCTCTTGTAAAAATAAAATACAGTGTGTGTGTGTGAAAAAAAATAATACTTGGTAATGAGGGAGGTGAAAAAAAAAAAAGAAAACAACCAAGTGTCCTTTGACAAATGAAAGGATAAAGAAAATGTAGTGTGTATATATAGACAATGGAATATTATTCAGCCATTAAAAGAAGGAAAACTTGCTGTTTGTGAAAACGTGAATGGACCTGGAGGACATTATGCTTATAGAAATACACCAGACAATGAAAGACAATGTATGGTCTCACGTATATGTGGAATCTAAGTAAATCAAACTCATAACACCATAAATTAGAACTGTAGTTGTAAGGAGTAGGTGGTGGAGAAAGTGGGGAGATATTGGTGACGGGTACAAACTTTCAGTTAAAAGATGAAAAAGTTCTAGGTATCTAATATGTAACATGTTGACTATAGTTAATAGTGCTGTATTGCTTTTTTGCTATCTAGTATGAGAGATCTGCTTGTGTTCTCAACACCCAGACACACACAAATAGAAACTATGTGAGGTGACAGTTAATTAACTTGACTGTGGCAATCATTCACAATGTCTATGTGTATTAAATCATCATTTTGGACATCTTAAAGAAACCTTCACTTTTTACAATCTAAATATATGCAGTTTTGTGAATCATACTTCAATAAACTGGAAAAAAGGAAAACAAAAAACAAAAAAAACCAAAAATGGGCAGAAGACCTAAATAGACATTTCTCCAAAGAAGATATACAGATTGCCAACAAACACATGAAAGAATGCTCAACATCATTAATCATTAGAGAAATGCAAATCAAAAGTACAATGAGATATCATCTCACAGCGGTCAGAATGGCTATCTTCAAAAAATCTACAAACAGTAAATGCTGGAGAGGGTGTGGAGAAAAGGGAACCCTCTTGCACTGTTGGTGGGAATGTAAGTTGATACAGCCACTATGGAGAACAGTATGGAGGTTCCTTAAAAAACTAAAAATAGAACTACCATATGACCCAGCAATCCCACTACTGGGCATATACCCTGAGAAAACCATAATTCAAAAAGAGTCATGTACCAAAATGTTCATTGCAGCTCTATTTACAATAGCCAGGACATGGAAGCAACCTAAGTGTCCATCAACAGATGAATGGATGAAGAAGATGTGGCACATATATACAATGGAATATTAGCCATAAAAAGAAACGAAATTGGGTTATTTGTAGTGAGGTGGATGGACCTAGAGTCGGTCATACAGAGTGAAGTAAGTCAGAAAGAGAAAAACAAATACCTTATGCTAACACATATATATGGAATCTGAGGGAAAAAAAAAAGGTCATGAGGAACCTAGGGGTAAGATGGGAATAAAGACACAGACCTACTAGAGAATGGACTTGAGGATACGGGGAGGGGGAAGGGTAAGCTGGGACGAAGTGAGAGAGTGGCATGGACATATATACACTACCAAACGTAAAATAGATAGCTAGTGGGAAGCAGCCACATAGCACAGGGAGATCAGCTCGGTGGTTTGTGGCCACCTAGAGGGGTGGGATATGTAGGGTGGGAGGAAGTCACAAGAGGGAGGGGATATGGGGATTTATGTATACGTATAGCTGACTCACTTTGTTATTCAGCAGCAACAAACACAACAATGTAAAGCAATTATACTCCAATAAAGATGTTTAAAAAAATACATCTGTAACAAAAACCATAGCAGAAACAAAAATGATTATTGAAAGGGAGAAAAAAAATCACATTTTTTCCTTAGAACCAATAAATGCGTTTCAATTAATCATTAAAAAAAAAGTGGAAATAGCCTAAATATCCATCAGCTGATGAATGGATAAACAGAATGTCGTATATCATTATATTATTCAGCCATAATAAAGAATGAAGTACTAATACATGGCACAACATGGGTGAACCTAGAAAACATTATGCAAAGTGAAAGAAGCCAGGCACAAAGGACTACATATTTTATGATTCCATTTATATGAAATGGCCAAAATAAGCAAATCCTTAGAGACAGAAGATAGATTAGTGATTGCCAGGGCCTGGGAGGAGGGGAGAAGGGGAAATAACTGTTAATGGGTACTGGGTTTCTTTAGAGGAGGATGAAAATATTCTACAGTTAGGTAGTAGTGATGGTAGTGCAACTTTGTGAATATACTAAAAAAAAAACCCACTAAATTGTACAGTTTTTAAAAATCCTATAATTCCCTTTAGGGGCACATTTTCTAGTTACCTCTTATGATGAGTGAAGCATATCTTTTAACTTTTGAAGCCTTCCTGAATGTACATGCTTCTGGACACCTGTACAAAATGGACCTTCTTCGTGTTTCTTGTCTTTGTCCCATGTTCTTCTGCAGACACAGCTTCAATGTCTTCTATCTTGGTATCTTAGTCCATTAATTATGACTGCCAAATGGTGATGGAGGCCCAAATAGAGGAGTTGAGAATGTATCATGGGCCACTTTGTATAATACCTTATTTCAGGTCATATTGTAATGACTACAAAATACCCTAAATTTAGGAATTATGTTTTCTTCTTTCCTTCTCTTCTGCTTTCCTCTATGGACTGAGAAAATGTAATTGTCATAGCCTCTGGTTAGTTTTAATCACATGAAGTAAACCCAGAAGGCCCAAAATTGCATTCCTAATGCCCTTTAGCTCTCTCTGCTTTACCATTTACAAATATGTAGCTTGTGTTTGATTTCTCTCAAGCAAGGCTTCCCAAAAGTGTCTGATCTACCAATCTCCAGTAAATGGGTTGACTTGAAGATGGTAAGAGCTTCATGTTTTACCTTTCTCACTGCCGCTAACATTTTACCAAAGGTCTACTGTTAATATATGTTCTAAACCAGCCATCCTCAACCCTAGACACACATTCAAATAACCTGGGAAATAATTTTTGAATATTGATGCCTGAACCCCAGACCCAATTAATTGGTATAGGTTGGGGCCTGAAAATTGATATTTTTTGTAAGTTCCCCTGGGCAACTCCAGTGGGCAGCCAGGGTTGATGAAAACTGCACTAAGAAAGACTTGAGTATTTCTTAAATTTAGATTTACTAATTATATTTTTATCAAGCAATACAGATATAAAGTTCTAAAAGTCAAATGGTACTTACTACAAAGCTTTTTAAGAAAGCAATTTCTTGGGCTTGAACCTGTGTCCCCTGCATTGGCAGGCGGATTCTTAACCACTGTGCCACCATGGACGCCCCATATTCAACCCTTTTAACTATTCCCTTAAATTATTTACATCTTTTATCATTATACTGATATTTCTTATTTATTTTCAATTTTATTTATTGTGAGTTGACTTCCTACTACAGAAGACGATGATCTACCTCTCCTCTTCCAGCATTCTGCACACAAAAGTTTCCCTTCCACCTTCCCAGCATAGTTATAACATGGTTTGGGTTAAAGCAATATTCAGTGTTGACATATTTATGACTATGTAAATATAATAAAATGGCAGACTTAAGCCCTAACCTATCAGTAATTACCTTAAATATAAACAGTTTAAGTTCACCAATTGAAAGACAGAGATTAGCAAAGTGGATTAAAAAATTTAATCAAACCATATCCTGTCTACAAGAAACTCACTTCAAATACAACCACAGAAAAGTAAAAGAATGGAAAAATATGTACAACACATTATGTCTTTTTAAAAAGCAGAACTGACTATATTAACATTAGACTCCAGAGCAAAGAAACTACTGGAAACAAAGAGGGACATTACATAATGATAAAAGGATCAGTTCACCAAGAAGAGATATTGAGGCAGAAAAAGCATCTGCAAAATCCAACATTCATTCATGATTAAAAAAAAAACCCTCAGAAAACTAGAAATAGAAGGAAATTTCCTCAACTTGGTGAACAGTACTTACAAAAATTTACAGTTAATATTGTATTTAATTGTGATAGACTGAATGCTTCCCCTCTAAGATCAGGAACAAGGCAAGGATGTATGCATCTCACCACTCTCATTCAACGTTCTACTGGAAGTTCTAGCCAGTGAAATAAGACCCAAAAAATAGAATAAATAAAAGAGATACATATTTTTTAAAAGAAAAAATAAAACTGTCCCTATTTGCAGATGTCTATACTGTACAAAATCCCAAGGAATCTAAAACAAAACAAAACCCTCCTAGAACTTATGAGTTCAGCAAGGTTTCAGAATACAAGATCAACACTTAAAAATCAATCGCATTTCTATATGTTAACAACATACTTGTGGAAACAAAAATTAAAAACACAATACCAGGGACTTCCCTGATGGCGCAGTGGTTAAGAATCTGCCTGCCAATGCAGGCGACATGGGTTCAATCCCTGGTCCGGGAAGATCCCACATGCCGCGGAGCAACTAAGCCCATGCGCCACAACTACTGAGTCCACATGCCACAACTACTGAAGGCCACGTGCCTAGAGCCCGAGCTCCGCAACAAGAGAAGCCACCACAATGAGAAGCCCGTGCACCACAACGAAGAGTAGCCCCTGATCGCCTCAACTAGAGAAAGCCAACAGGCAGCAACGAAGACCCAATGCAGCCATAAATAAATAAATTTATATATATATTTAAAAGAACACCATTTATGGTGTGTGCTAAAGAAAATTAAATAGATATAAACCTAAAAGCATGCACAGGATCTGTATGCTGAAAATTACAAAACGCTGATGAGAGAAATCAAAGACCTAAATAAATGGAGAAACATATGTTCATAGATTGGAAGACTGAGAATATTGTAGATGTCAATTCTCTCCAAATAGATCTATAGGTTTAATGCAATTCCTACTGAAGTTTTTTTGGAGACACAAACAAGCTTATTCTAAAATGTATATGGAAAGGTACAAGCCCTAGAATAGCAATATTAAAATAAAGTTTTAAATAAGACATACCTAATTTTTAATTTTTAAAATATTAAAATAAAATAATCTTTAAAAAGAAGAAAAAAAAAAAAGAAGAGTAAGTTGGGAGGGATCATACCTGATGGCTTACTATATAGCTGCAGTAATCAAGGTAATTATTGTCTTAGCAGGGAGATGGGCATAGATCAATGGAACAAAAGCAAAATCTCATATAGACTCACACAAATATAGCCAGCTGATTTTTGACAAAGATGCAAAAGCAATCCAATGGAGGAAGGATAGCCTTTCCAACAAATGGTGCTGGAGCAATTGGATATTCATAAGCAAAAAAATGAACCTTGACCTAAACCTCAAGCCTTACAAAAATCAACTCAAAATGGATCAAGGAGTGAATGTAAAATGTAAAACTCTAAAACTTTTAGAAACAAAATATAGGAAAAATTCTTTGGGACCTAGGACTAGGTGAAGAGTTCTTAGACTTGACACGAAAAGCACAGTCCTTAAAAGGAAAAATTGATGAATTGGACTTTATCAAAATTAAAGACATTTGTTTCATTGAAAGACTGTTAAGAAGATGAAACGACAAGTTACAGACTGGGAGAAAATATTTGCCAGCCACATACCCAGTGAAGGCCTTATATCTAGAATATATAAAGAACTCTCAGAACTCAACAATAAAAAAAAAGGAAACAATCCAACTAGAAACTGGGCAAAAGACATGAACATTCATTTCACCAAAGAGGAGATACGGATGGCAAATAAGTGTCTGAAAAGATATTCAACACCACTAGCCATTAGGGAAATGTAAATTAAGACTGCAATGAGATATCAGTTGAAATAAAAAATAGTGATAAATAACAAATGCCGGTGAGGACACAGACAAATTGGATCTCTATACATTGCCAGTGGGAATGTAAAATGGTGCAGCCAGTCTGGAGAAGAGTTGGGGGTAGAGTGAATATGTACAAAGAGGTAATATTAGGGGGTTCTTTTGTGGTGATGGGAACCACTTCTGTATCTTGCTTGTGGTAGTGGCATAGAACCACACACACACACACACACACACACACACACATACACACACAGGGTTTTTTGTTTTTGTTTTTATTTATTTTTTTAATCAGTCATCAATTTTATACACATCAGTGTATACATGTCAATCCCAATCGCCCAATTCAGCACACCACCATCCCCACCCCACCACAGTTTTCCCCCCTTGGCGTCCATACATTTGTTCTCTACATCTGTATCTCAACTTCTGCCCTGCAAACTGGTTCATCTGTACCATTTTTCTAGGTTCCACATACATGCGTTAATATACGATATTTGTTTTTCTCTTTCTGACTTACTTCACTCCACACAGGGTTTTTTTAATGGTGAAAACTGAATGCTAAAAACTGAATGTGGTCCGTAGTCTAATTAAGAGTAATGTACCAATGTCAGTTTCCTAATTTTGATATTATACTACAGTTGTGATATTGGGGGAAGCTGGGTGAAGGATGAACTTGTACTATTTTTGCAATTTCCTCTAAGTATATAATTATTTCAAAATAACTTTTTTAACTTTAAGAAATACATCTCCAAAAAAGTCTTTTTGGTCTTGTAAATATCCCTCAGTGGGGAAAATCCTTAAGCAATTGCTTTCCAGCTATAGCTTTATCCAGCTCATTTTGTTAGGTCATTTCCTGCCCTGAGGGCATGTTGGATTGTATCAGGGGTGCTTCAGGAGACAGAAGGAGGGAGCCCCAGGAAAATGGGGGAGGACCTCACAAGGAGGGATGCATGTACCAACCACCACCTTCTCTTCAAATGCTTGTCCAACGTTAGCCAGCCCTGTCTCAATATCTCTGCCGAGGTCCATTGGCCTAATCCACACACAGAGGTGGCAAGACAGAAGTTAGCCTGCAATTCACAAAGTTTGCTCTGTTCCCACATCTGCCTGATGCTTGCTGGGTGCCTAAATTTCTCCTATGAAGAACAGGAGTCATGCCATTGTGCTGTAGTAGCTGGGAATAAATGGGCTAAAGAAGAATTCAAAAATATCATAATTGTAGTGATGCCAAAAGGGGAAATCTTCTCACTGTGTGTGTCCCCCCATCATATCCTTCCCCAGATTCAGTTCCTAGGAGACCCTCACAATTTTAACAAGTGCTTTACATAGTTATGAATACCTGAATTGTAACTATATCAAAACATTATATGAAATGCTTCATGCATAATATAACATTCCTTATTCACAGTTGGAAGGAGGTATGGTAGTTGGCATACGGAGGTTTGAAACACAGCTCATTTTCATTGCCAGAATTTATTTTTGTTATACTATCCCATGAAGTCTAAAAATAAAGATATGATTGTAAAATTATAATAACCTAGAATAAAGAGGATAAAATACTATTTGTGAGTCTGTGTCTTGTAAATATTTATCAGTGCTTAATTTGTACAATAAATCCACAAAAACAAAAAAATAATAAAAAGTATCATAATTGCAAGCTTGGATGATTAGAGCAGCTTGGGATTGCTGAAGGATTTAAGGTCTGAGCTTTTTTTTTTAATTTTATTGAAGTATAGTTGATTTACAATGCTGTGTTAATTTCTGCTGTACAGCAAAGTGATTCAGTTATATATTCTTTTTCATATTCTTTTCCATTATGGTTTATCACAGGATATTGAATATAGTTCTCTGTGCTGTATGTACAGCAGGACCTTGTTGTTTATCCATTCTATGTATAATAGTTTGCATCTGCTAATCCCAAACTCCCACTCCATCTCTCCGCCCTCCCCCATCCCCCTTGGCAACCACAAGTCTCTTCTCTATGTCTGTGAGTCTGTTTCTGTTTCATGGATAAGTTCGTGTCATATTTTAGATTCCACATAAAAGTGATATCATATGGTATTTGTATTTCTCTTTCTGACTTACTTCACTTAGTGTGATAATCTCTACTTGCATCCATGTTGCTGCAAATGGCATTATTTCATTCTTTTTTATGGCTGAGTGATATTCCATTGTGTATATGTGTATGTACGTGTATGTGTGTGTACACACACACACACACACACACACACACACATAGGGTCTGAGCTTTTCACAGAAAGGCACCTGAATCGGAGACAGGAGTCTCCAAATTCTTTAGCACTCAGCAGGCTCCTCCTGTCAGTCTAGACTTTTGCTTCTAAGACACCAGGCTTTAAGAGTCACTGAGAAGCTGTTCCCCTGCCGAACAGACAGAAACACATAGCAAACATCATCCCATTTTTCTTGAGGGGTACTTGTGAATGTCCCAACATCAAGGCAGGAGAAACCCCACCGTTCAGAAGGATTCTGGTTCCGACAGCAGCAGGCCATTAATTTGGAGACAGAGATCACTGTTACAACTGAATGCCAGAGGCGGGGAAAATGTCTGTCTAACTGCTGACACAGTCTCAGCTACTGGTGGCTAAAACCAGGCCCCACAGAGTTTGAGGAGGGAACAAGAGTTTGTCTGGGGAGACTAAGGGTGAGGGGCTGAGGAAAGGGAAATATGTGCATTGTGACCAGCAAGAACTTTCTGGTGAGCAGTATTTCTTACACTCAAATTGCTGTTTTATAGAGCCTGGCCATGAATGGAGCTGGTACATGAAAAAGCAGAGAAGCACCTGTGAAATAAAGCAAGAAGCTCTTTGACAGAAGGTGTTAAAGGAGCCTGGGGAGACATACTCGCTGACAGCTTGATGGACGCATAGGTGTGATGGTCCCTTCCTTCAACACTAATTGCAAAGTCATGGGCATTAAGGAACGCACACAAGATGGGTAATTATCACAAACATGATTTTCAAAGACTAGGAAGGATACGATCAGAGGAAAACCCTGAAGTGATCACAGCCACTGAGGATCATTATTCGTTTGCTGAAGCTAATGACAGGTTGGCTCTTAGAAACTAGTGGGGACGGGGCTTCTGGTGGGAAGAGAAGAGAGTATTCAGTTTCTTGTTATGCAAAACCTGTCCCCCAGAAACAGCTAAAACGTCCTACTGCGGTTGAATTTAAGCTACAATACACAAATGTTTTATGATACGGTCCTTTTTCATGATACTACTGACTTGGAATGTGCTTGTGTTGGTTTAGAGTTTCATTTCTGCCCTTAGGTTGGCATACAGACTGTGCTTTTCAGTAAAATGGCAGCATTTGTCAAGGTGTGATTGTGAATTCTGTCCAGATGTGTTAAGCACAACTGTCCTTGGAGAGCCTACTCTGCGGGGTCAAGGGGACAAAGCCACCTTGCCCGAGGAGAGAGGAGACTTCTGAGGAAAGCGCTGTGGATAGCTATTCGAGTGGAAAGGCACTCAGGAGAGAGGAAGCAGATAAACAGGGAAGGAAAGACCCCCACACATGCTCGGCTGCTCGGAGATGAGTGCCAGAACCTAGCATCCATTGTCATGCAGACATGGCAATCCTCAGGCTGGCCCTTGGCCTAGGGTCACGCTGTAGAGCAGGCTGGGAGTATCTCCCTGGCACTTGATACTCCTCTCTGCCCTATTTTGAGACTCTCCCATTTTAGGCTTTCTGACTTGCTCTCCAAAGTGTTCTATGACCTGGGTCAAGAGGAGCACAAGGGGAACATTTGGAACAAACTCTTTCACACGGAGATGTGACCCAGCATGATTCCTTACCCCCACTCCTGCCCCCACTCTTACCTTTAAATTCTCACTGAAGTGAGCAAAAATGTGTTGGGGATCTAGGCAAATATGCAATACAGCCCCTTTATTCACCTGATCCCTAAAATGGATATCTGACTGTGATTGTTCTAGCTCAGACTCTCTTTGCCCTGCTCTGGTAAGAGAACCCCTTTATCCTGCAGAGAACCTATCATCCTTGCAGTTTGGTTGGAGCTGAAACCATCTGCCCCTCCTGACCACAGGGCTGGGCCTCCTGTGACCTAAACTGGCCAGTCAGCATCCACCTCCCTCTTAGGCATAGTGCTTGAACGAAGGGAGGGCACAACAGAGAGCAAGACTTCAGGTACTAAACTAGCTATGGAAGCCAAAACTTGACCCCGTGGGTAATCAGATTGGGAAGAGACGTTAGGATATACTGGAAAGAGACAAACACAGAGTTCTAATCTGAGAGCATCCAGGGGAGAAGACATATCGTCATGGTAGATATCCAGGCTGAAGAAATGAGACAAAAGTCTAGTTCTGTGAAATGGACTAGAAAGATCCAGAACCAATTTAAAAGCAAGCAGAGCCCAACGCTGAGCCCAGAATGTTAAAGCGGAGCTCCAGAAGTTTTCACTGCGAAGAGACAGTGTTTGTTATAGAGAATGAGGCAAGATTTAGCCTTGAGGTGGGAATTGAGGGGTCCTTTTAGGAGAAAATGATAATAGTGACTAGAAAGCCAGCTGGAAATGTCACTGCTACCATCCTGACACCTCCTTCAGTTCTATGTATGCCACTATTAGAACTGGATTTTGTTTTTAGCAAAGGGCTATTTCATTCCTTATAGGAAAATTTCCTATTAGTATATGGGCCATCATTTAAATGGTTATCAGCCATTTATACCTTAGTATGAATTTGCTTACATATTTCCTTCTTGAGAGTGGATTTTGATGGAGGCTGGAAGAAATTATTCATATAGCAGTGTCTTACTGAGAGGCTAAGGGCCAGGCACTGTGCTACACCCTAGGGATACAAATATGAAGCAAAGCACATGTGCTTCATCCGTGAAGAATTTTATAGCCCTCTAGATTGAAGGTTGAAAGGAAGCCACTAAAAAGAAAAAGATGTGCAACAGGGAACCTGGATATAGTATAGAGAAAGGTTTTACTTTCTAGAGTTTCCAGAGGACTCATTTCTCCATGGAAATCCCACAGATGATCCTCGCCATCTTCCCACAGCCGTCAGCCTCAACTCTTCAAGTAGCATCAGGGCTTCTTGTTCCATGCTTACTGTCAGGAGTAGAGATGCTGGGAAGATCATTTTGTCCAATAGCCTTTGACTTATTAACAAGGAAAACCAGGACCAAAGAGATAAAGCAACTGGAAGAAATTATGATGGGAGTTCATGACAAAAGTTCATGGGTTCCTCCAAACTTCTCATCAAAACCCTTTCACTGAACCTGCTATATAAAAATAAATAAGTAAATAAAATTTTTTTAAAAAAGGGTGGTGATGGTGGGATGAATTGGGAGATTGGGGTTGACATATATACACTGATATGTATAGAGTAGATAACTGATAAGAACCTGCTGTATAAAATAAATAAATAAATAAAATTTAAGAAAAAAAAGAAAAGAAAAAACCCTTTCACTGCATCACAGCATCTCCTAACAATAGGCTAGGGGGTGGGGCTATAATAACAGAGAAACCCCAGGTCACTTGTTCTCCAGTGTCCACTACATAAAATTCAAACCCCTCAGCCTGGCTTTCAAAGCCTTCCATTCTCTTTGGTCTACATAACTGTACTACTTGATCTTTCATTACTCATCTACTTCAATTATCTGACTCATGATTCCCAGAATAGAATCTGTGCTTTCCTATTTCCATGCCCTTGCTCATGCCATCCTCTCCACCAGATGTCCCACTGCCACCATTTCTATATAAAGAATTTCTACCAGTTCTTCAGTGCCATCCCATTCACTAAATCATCCCCAATCTCACCCACCAGAAAAGATCGCTAACTATATTTGTGCTTGTACCATTCCAATGGCTCTTACCACATACCACCTCAGATGGGTAGTTTTTAACTGTCTTATGTATCCTACTGAAAGACAGGGACTCTAATGCATATCCAGAACTCCTCCAGCACTCCTAGCACAGTAAATTCTGGGCATCATGAATACCTGATGAATGAATGAATTGAATTGAATTCATGTCGTTGGCAGAAAGATAAAGACCAAATCAAAGCAATGTTGTTCCAAAGCTTAGCCTGGCTGAGGCAGGCAAATAGGCCAGAGAAGGGGAAACCAGAAGGATGCTGCAGAGGAGCCAAATAAGGGACCTGTGATTATCACGGAGTGAGGAGACAAAGGTAGAGATCCAGACAGTAGAACTGGGCCTGGACAGGAAAGAGCAAACTGGAAAGGCATTTCAAGCCAAGACGTGCGGCCTGTAGGAGATGAAGGATAAGGTTTCATCTTGGGTAACTAAACATGGAGGTGCCCTAGACACAAATAAGCAGAGAGCAATTGCCAAACTGTTCTGTGCTTTTTTTCCTTCTTGATTCAAGATCTGAGCTTAGTTGATAATAACTCATTATTTTAAAATTTTCGTTGAAAGGTCTTGGAAGTCTTTAAGGTGCAGATGTGGAGGTTGTGTTCCTGGGAACCCTGTCCCCCACCTCCTCTCTCCCCATTCATGCTCTGGGTAGACATCTCAAGGCCACCAGGGCTGTCAAGTGGCAGTACAGGCAGGGTTCTGGAACTCCAACTAACCTCACTTCAAGTACTCGACTTCAATTTATCTTGCATTTTGGGGTTTCCCATAAAATGTATCTTGAAAAGAATTTGCTGTTTGAAAAGTGTTTTATATGACACAGCAATTCCATTCCTTTTATTCAAGAGAAATGAAAATATATGTCCATGCAAAAACTTGTACGTGGGGCTTCCCTAGTGGCACAGTGGTTGAGAATCTGCCTGCCAATGCAGGGGACACGGGTTTGAGCCCTGGTCTGGGAAGATCCCACATGCCGCGGAGCAACTAGGCCCGTGAGCCACAACTACTGAGCCTGCGTGTCTGGAGCCTGTGCCCCGCAACAAGAGAGGCTGCGACGGTGAAAGGCCCACGCACCGCGATGAAGAGTGGCCCCGGCTTGCCGCAACTAGAGAAAGCCTCGCACAGAAACGAAGACCCAACACAGCCAAAAATAAATAAATAAATTTATTTAAAAAAAAAACGTGTACGTGAATGTTCACAGCAGCACTATTAATAATAGCCAAAATGTAGATGCAAGCCCAATGTCCATCAACTGATGAAGAGATAAAATGTGGTTTATCCATACAATGGAATATTATTCAGCCTTAAAAAGGAATGAAATACTAGGAATTCCCTGGCGGTCCAGTGGTTAGGAGTCGGCACTTTCACTGCGGTGGCCAGGGGTTCAATCACTGGTTGGGGAACTAAGATCCCAAAAGCTGCGTGGTGCGGCCAAAAATAAAAGAAAGGAATGAACTACTGATACATTCTGAAAGTGAGTGAACCTTGAAAACATTATGCTACGTGAGAGAAGTCAGTCACAAAAGGTACATATTGTATGATTCCATTCATATGAAATGTCCAGAATAGGCAAATCCATAGAAACAGTCGATTAGTGGTTACCTTGGGGAGGGGGGGAATAGAGACTGACTTCTAACGGGCACGAAGTTTCTTTGAAGGGGAGGACAAAATTGTTCTAAACTTAGATTGTGATTATGGTTGCTTGACCTTATAAATACATTTTAAAAACCACTTTTAAATGGTGAATTGTAAAAGACGGTCTCTTCAATAAGTGGTGCTGGGAAAACTGGACAGCCACATGTAAAAGAATGAAATTAGAACACTCCCTAACACCATACACAAAAATAAACTCAAAATGGATTAACGACCTAAATGTAAGGCCAGACACTATAAAACTCTTAGAGGAAAACATAGGAAGAACACTCTTTGACATAAATCACAGCAAGATCTTTCTTGACCCACCTCCTAGAGTAATGGAAATAAAAATAAATAAATAAACAAATGGGACCTAATAAAACTTAAAAGCTTTTGCACAGCAAAGGAAACCATAAACAAGACGAAAAGACAGCCCTCAGAATGGGAGAAAATATTTGCAAACGAATCAATGGACAAAGGATTAATCTCCAAAATATATAAACAGCTCATTCAGCTCAATATTAAAGAAACAAACAACCCAATCCAAAAATGGGCAGAAGACCTAAATAGACATTTCTCCAAAGAAGACATACAGATGGCCAAGAGGCACATGAAAAGCTGCTCAACATCACTAATTATTAGAGAAATGCAAATCAAAACTACAATAAGGTATCACCTCACACCAGTTAGAATGGGCATCATCAGAAAATCTACAAACAACAAATGCTGCAGAGGATGTGGAGAAAAGGGAACCCTCTTGCACTGTTGGTGGGAATGTAAATTGATAACTGCCACTATGGAGAACAGTATGGAGGTGCCTTAAAAAACTAAAAATAGAATTACCATATGACCCAGCAGTCCCACTACTGGGCATATGCCCAGAGAAAACCATAATTCAAAAAGACACATGCACCCCAATATTCATTGCAGCACTATTTACAATAGCCAGGTCATGGAGGCAACCTAAATGCCCATCGACAGATGAATAGAAAAAGAAGATATGGTACATATATACAATGGAATATTACTCAGCCATAAAAAGGAAGGAAATTGGGCCATTTGTAGAGACGTGGATGGACCTAGAGACTGTCATACAGAGTGAAGTAAGTCAGAAAGAGAAAAACAAATATCGTATATTAACACATATACATGGAATCTAGAAAAATGGTACAGATGAACTGGTTTGCAAGACAGAAATAGAGACACAGATGCAGAGAACAAACATATGGACACCAAGGGGGGAAAGTGGGGTGGGGGGGTGGTGGTGGGATGAATTGGGAGATTGGGGTTGACATATATGCACTAATATGTATAAAATAGATAACTAATAAGAACCAGCTATATAAAAATAAATAAATAAAATAAAATTCAAATAAATAAAAAAATAAGTGAATTGTATAGTATGTGAATTGTATCTCAGTAAAGCTGTTTTTTTTTTAATTTAAACATTTTACTCTAGGGCACTGGTTCTCAATGGGCAACAAGGAGGTGATTTTGTCCCCCAGGAGACATTTGGCAATATCTAGAGACATTTTTGATTGTCATAAGCAGGTAGGTGCCACTGGTGTCTAGTGTGTAGAGGCCAGGGATGCTGCTAAACATCCTACAATGCATAGGACAGCCCCCACAACAAAGAATTATCTGGCCCAAATGTCAGTAGAGCCGAGGCTGAGAGACCCTGACCTAGGGTGTAAGGTGCTTTAGAGGGGTGGGATAGGGAGGGTGGGAGGGAGGGAGACGCAAGACGGAGGAGATATGGGGACATATGCATATGTATAGCTGATTCACTTTGTTATACAGCAGCAACTAACACACCATTGTAAAGCAATTATATTCCAGTAAAGATGTTAGAAAACAAAACAAAACAAAACAAAACACCAAACAAAATAAATAAATAAATAAAAATAATAAAGATGATTGTTCCTAATACTCTTATCAGAGTTTGTTGTTGCTGCTCTTTCATGACACTTGCACCCGCACCCCCTATACAGCCGTCGGACTCTGGAGTTGTCTTGCAACTTTTGCAACCAGCCTCTCAGGCTAAAGTAGCCACTAGGATGCATGAATTCCTGTGTTTATAGCAGTGATCAGCTCCTCTTCTGTCACAATGGTTAGAAACCATTTTAGGATTACAGTCAGAGCTATTGAAAATATTTATGCAACAAACAATTTTTCAAGATAGTTATGGCTCTATAAAATGGGCACAGGATATCTTAACATTCTAAATAAAGTATTGTATTTTAGAAAGTAAAGAAACGTCCATATTTTATAGTCTATAACATGTAAATCTATGCTTTAAAAAGAGACCTTACGGGCTTCCCTGGTGGTGCAGTGGTTGGTAATCTGCCTGCCAATGCAAGGGACACAGGTTCAAGCCCTGGTCCGGGAAGATCCCACATGCTGCAGAGCAACTAAGCCCATGAGCCACAACTGCTGAGCCTGCGCTCTGGAGCCCGCAAGCCACAACTACTGAGTCTGCGTGCCACAACTACTGAAGCCCACATGACTAGAGCCCGTGCTGCTCAACAAGAGAAGCCATCGCAATGGGAAGCCCGCACACCGCAACAAAGAGTAGCCCCCGCTTGCCACAACTAGAGGAAGCCCGTGCACAGCAAAGACCCAATGCAGCCAAAAATAAATAAATTTTTTTTTTAAAAAAGAGAGAACTTACATGAAATGCATACACAAGTCAGTAAGTTTATCAATATACAGTTTGACAGGGACTTCCCTGGTGGCACAATGGTTAAGAATCCAGCTGCCAATGCACGGGACACGGGTTCAAGCCCTGATCCAGGAAGATGCCACATGCCACGGAGCAACTAAGCCCATGCGCCACAACTACTGAGCCTGCGCTCTAGAGCCCACGAGCTGCAACTACTGAAGCCCGCGAGCCACAACTGCTGAAGCCCGCGCGCCTAGAGCTGATGCTCCTCAACAAGAGAAGCCATCGCAATGAGAAGCCCACGCACCACAACAGAGTAGCCCCTGCTCGCTGCAACTACAGAAAGCCCATGTGCAGCAATGAAGACCCAGTGCAGCCAAAAATAAATAATAAAATAAATAAATAAAATTTTAAAAAATTGAAAAATATATACAGTTGACCCTTGAACAACGTGGAGGGTTAGAGGCTCTGACCACCCCAAGCACACTTGAAAATCTGCATGGTCCCGCATCCGCAGTCCCTGTAGTACTGTAATACTTATTTGTCCAAAAAATTGCATTTCGATGGACCCAAGCAGTTCAAACTCCTGTTGTTCGAGGGTCAACTGACTATTTATACAAAAGGTGCATTATGAAGCTAGCGAATCTGGTGAGACTGGGTATTTATAGACCAGATCCAAATGAGGGCAAATGCCTATGGAAAAATTTTGTGACAGGCAAGTTGAAGTTCATGGAGATAAACTCTGTATAGGGGCAACTCTACAACATTGGGAAACCATAAACATTTGTCTTTATGTGTCAGAGCCTCCCTTGCCTGCTTTACTGGTTTCCCTCAGGAACACCTCTCAGATGTTAGAAGCCATATTCTTTCCACCTTACCCCCATCACACTTCTAACAAAACCAATTCTCAGAAAAAAATTCTGCCAAGGTCTTCACCTGGAAGTGTACATCCTATTGTGAGTATGAACTGGGGGATGCATATTTCAATGGGATTTGTTAGCAACAGCAACACTTGGATGGGAGTCTGCAACACTGTAGGTCCTGTTCTACTTAATATAAGCAGAATCATGCCGTATTTGTCTTTTTGTGACTCTCTTATTTCACTTAGCATAATGTCCTCAAGGTTCATCCATGTTGTAGCATGTGTCAGGATTTCCAGGGCCATTTTTTTTAATGTATAAGTCTCCACGGAAGATGTCATGGACTTGCTCCAGAGCCCCAGGAGTCTTGAGTTGGGATTCTCCCACTGGGGCTTACTATAAATTCTCCACCATCTTTTCCCACCACTGATATTTCCAACAGCCTAATGTCTGCCAGATCATATGTCCCAAGCACTAGAGCTGCTTGAACTGCACCTTGAACCTGATACAGGGCCCTTTCCTGCTCTGGGTTCCAATCAAATGCAGCAGCCTTCTATGTCATCTGGCATGTGGGCCAAAACAATAACCCCAGGTGTCAAATACCCTGCCTGCAAAATCTGAAGAGGCCCACCAGGTACTATCCTTCCTCTGTGGCGGGAGATGCAAGATGCAATAATTCATCTTTTACTTCGGAAGGGATGTTCTGGAACTGAACTCTGGACCACTGAACTCCTAACATTTTTAAGCATGTGACAGATTCCTGAATTTTCAGTGTTCATCTCCTACCCTCTGGAGCACATGTTTTCCGGTTGTCCAGTGTGCTGGCCATCTCTTACATGATAACTGATGTAATGAATCAATATGATGTTCTGTGAAGTGGCCAGACAGTCCTGATTATTTTGTACTAATTACAATAGAAGGCAGGAGAGTTAAAAGAGTTTGGGGACAAAACTGTAAATTAATATTATTGTCCATTCTATGTGATTGTAAACTGTTTTTTATCTTATTTTCTGATAGGGATAGAAAAGGATGCATTCAACAAATCGAGGGCCGCATACCATGTACCTGAGGCCATGTTAATCTTCTCTAGCAATGATATCGTATCTGGCTGCCACTGGGACTGCTGTTATTAGGTTGAGCTTGGAGCAGTCCACTGTCAACCTTCAGAATCCAGTCAGTTTCTGCAGGAGCCAGACTGGCAAATTAGATGGATATACAATGAGGATCACCATTCCTACATCCTTTAGATCCTTAAAGGTGGCACTAATCTCAGCCATACCCACAAGGATGTAATATTGCTTTGGATTTACTACCTTTGATGAGTGAAGGGTAGTGTTATGGGTTGAACTGTGTCCACCTAAAATTCATATGTTGAAGTCCTAACCCCCAGTACCTCAGAATGTGGCCTTATGTGGAAATAGGATTGTCGCAGATGTAATTAGTTAAGATGAGGTCATCCCAGAGCAGGATGGGCCCCTAATCCAATACAACCAGTGCCCTTATGAAAAGGGGAAATTTAGAGACACACACACACACACACACAAACACACACACACACAAAGGGAGAATGCCATGTGAAGATGAAAGCAGAGATCAGGGTGATGCAGCAGAAGCCAAAGAATGCCAAAGATTTCCAGCAAACCACCAGAAGCTAGGAAGATGCACAAAGAGATTCTCTCTCAGCCTGAGAAGGAGCCTTCCCTGCCAACACCTTGATTTTGGACATCTAGATTTCAGAACCGTGAGATGATAAATTCCTATTATTTAAGCCACCCAGTTTGTGGTACTTTGTTACAGCAGCCCCAGGAAATGAATACAGGCAGTTCCAGAGGTTTCCACTTAGCCTTCCCCACTATCATAGCTCTTATCCTACAGGCCAAGGAACCAATATAGGAGTTGCACCAACTGCCCATCACGTCAATCCTGATTATACGTTCAAAGTCTGGCAAAATGACCACGGGTTGGGACCATGGACTCAGTGCCCCCACCATAAACTAGAAAAAGTGTCACTGTGAACTGGTCTTGGGACAGGACTCCATTTATTACCTGGTCCTTATATACCCCCACTCTAACAGTGAGGCCATGATGACACAAAGTTTCCAGATATCAATGTCAACTCAGATCCTATGTCCAACAGTCCTTAACACATCTGGATATTTCCCTTCCTAGTGTAGTTGTCCAAGACCAGTTGCAATGGCAGGGTCTGTGGTTCATCCCACTAATCTCCCTCTTCTAAGTTACCCCTCAGGAACAGAGGCCCATCAGTACTTTGGAAGAGCAGCACCTGATCATATGTGGAGAAGTAGATCCATGTGATACAAGGGGTGGGCTGTGCAGACACAAACTTGAGCCTCCCAGGCCCGCTTCAAGCTCCTTTGGCATCTGCCTCAGCTTCAGAGAACCACCTGGGTTATAGCCTTCCCAAGACAGCACACAAGCAGTGACTGAGGGAGACAGGATGGATGAAGGCCCAGCCAGCTCCACCCAACACAAGACACTCTGATGAGCATTACTTACTGCAGTGGATTGAATGTTTCTGTCCCCCGACCCATATTCATGTATTGAAACCCTAGTCTCAATGTGATGGTATTTGGAAGTGAGCCTGTGGGAGGTAAGTGGGTCATGAAAGTGGAACCCTCAAGTGGAATTAGTGCTCTTGTAAAAGAGGCCAGACACCTAGCTGGCTCTCTTTCTGCCAGGTGAGGATACAATGAGAAGTTGGCAGCCTGCCACCCAGAAGAAGGCTTTCACCAGAACCCAGTCATTCTGGCACCCTGATCTCAGACTTCCAGCCTCCAGAACTGTGATAAATAAATATTGTTGCTGAAGCCCCCTGGTCTATGGTAATTTGCTGTAGCAGTCCAAGCAGACTAAGACACTCCAGGGTTCCCTCCTGGGTTGGCTGGCCGAGGCTTTGTCAGGCTCTCAATCACAGTTTGATTTCTCCCTCTGCCCAGTTCCACTTCTGTATCCTTCTTTCACAGGTGTTGGTCCTTAATAAATGTCTTGCCCCCAACTGTCTTGGGAGAATACAACATGTGACATATGTGTTCATTCTATACTTGTATCAGAGTCATGTTTGAAAATTGTACTTTAATAGAGATTTCACAGACAGCAAAGGAGTGTTACAAGCACAAACTCCTGGATGGAATAAAGAATCAGTTCTTTATTAAGAGCTGTGTGAGGTCAATTGATGTTCTTATTTCATCTCAAGCAAAACTGTTATTTTCTGAATTCCTTTCCTTGGAAACACATGGAGGCCCGTGTAGAGAGGGAGCTACACTAAAGAATATAAATGGAAGGGAACACTTCTCAGTAACGTTGTAAAACGTGTTATGTTCCTTCAGGGTCTTCACTTTTCCCTTTGGGCATCCTCCTCCTTCTCCTCCATTAATCATGTGAACTCTCACTGTGACCTGGGTCCCCAGCAAACCTCCAGGACCTTCTCCCCCATTAAACTCCCCTGCCCACCAAAAGTGACCCATTCTTCATTATCCCTGTGGGTCACATCCCCATAGACAAGTGCTAAATGACTCATTAATTTGGATCAACCAGACAATTAATAGCTGCTAATAGCAATGTAAACAGTCTTATTTCTATGCTTTTTCCAGAAGAGGAGTATAATGCAGGGACTTCAGAGCTATGTTGGGGACAGTGGGGGGCAGACTGTCATAAGTAGAGGCAGCCACAAATCATGGCTTCTCAGCAGCCACTTTGATGTGGAAAGACAGAGAAAGATCAGAGTGGTATTCTAAGAAAGGGTTAATGACAAGCACCACGCTGGGTTATGGCCCTCAGCAGCTAGAGTGATCTGGGCTACTCCAGGGGCTGGAGAAATGGTGAAGGGACCTGGGAGGAAAGTGAGACTACTCCAGCCACCTGCTTACCCAGTTCTGAATCTTGTATTCTGAGGAAATTCCAGACAAGTAACTGATTTAAACAGGCTGTTTATCCAGTCTGCCTTTGTCTTGGAGAAATTGGCTTCAGATAAATGATAGCATCCTGATTAAAACAAACAGGAATCGTTCAGAAATCCTGACAAAAAGAAAAGAAGATCGAATTGAATACTGAAGACTGTATTGAATTGAATACTGAAGCCCTACTGACACAGCCAGAGAAAGTTATCTGGAAGAACACTTTTCTCCGTGGGTTTTCAATTTGATCAAGAGTGAGGTTCATTTACCCCCCTTCAGTATTGGTGGGAATGTAAATTGGTGCAGCCATTATGGAAAACAGTATGGAGGTTTCTCAGAAAACTAAAAATAGAATTATCCTATGATCTAGCAATCCCACTCCTGGGCATATATCCAGACAAAACTATAACTCGAAAAGATACATGCACCCCTATGTTCATAGCACCACTATTCACAATAGCCAAGACATAGAAACAACCTAAATGTCCATCAACAGATGAATGGATAAAGAAGATGTGGTATATATATACACAATGGAATACTACTCAGCCATAAAAGAGAACAAAATAATGCCATTTGTAGCAACATGGATGCAGCTAGAGATTATCATACTAAGTGAAGTAAGTCAGAAAGAGAAAGACAAATACCATATGATATCACTTATATGTGGAATCTAAAATATGACACAAATGAACCTCTCTACAAAACAGAAACAGACTCACAGACATAGAGAGCAGACTGGTGGTTGCCAAGATGGAGGGGGGTGGGAGAGGGATGGAGTGGGAGGTTGGGGTTGGCAGATGTAAGCTTTTATATATAGAATGGATAAACAACAAGGTCCTACTGTACATCACAGAGAACTATATTCAGTATCCTATGATAAACCATAATGGAAAAGAATATTTTAAAAAAGAATGTATATATATGTATAACTGAATCACTTTGTTGTACAGCAGAAATTCACACATTGTAAATCAACTATACTTCAATTTTTTAAAAAAGAGGTTCATTTGTGTATGCTTGTGTTCACTTTTAGGGTTTGCTTTTCCTCCCATACTTTCACATTTTTACTTTTTGACTACGTAGCTTTCTCCACTTTCCTATGCATCACAAGAGAAAATGTTTGAAATATATGCTGCAAACACAGGTGTTTGTTGCCTTTAAACATTTCTGCTGTGTTTTAAAACTAGATTGCAGTACGGTTTCAAGATAAACCTGGTTCCAGGCTTAAAGTATTTCTGCAATAACAGCAAAAAGAAAACCCACATGGGAAAATATTTCATCGCAAAAGCACCAACTGCTGGAAACTGGGTTTGTCTAAGGAGCCCTGCTCTGTGGTCCTGGGATCATGGGCCTTCCACCAGGGCAGGATTTCTGCTTAATAAAGTAACTTTTGTGAAATTTCCCTAAATCTCAAATCCAACGATGCAATTTTAGCAATGGAGAGAATGAATGAATGAATGAATGCAAGGAGGTAGAAGCGCTTGCTGGGCTTGTGACTGAGTTTAGGGGCAAATGGGAAACATGAGACTGCAGCTGCTCACACAAGGTCGGCCCCCATCACCGCTGCACTAAGAGATATAGTTTTAAATTCTGCTACAGGAGAATCTTCAGCATCTTTGACAAGTGAACCGACTGAGTCACGTAGACAGGATTCGAACGGAATCTCCATCCCGAAAGCCCCGCCTCCACAGCCCGAAACTCTGGCCAAGCCACCATCGCGCCTGCGCCAAATCAGAGGCCAATTGGAGTTCGGCGCGCGCCTGGGGGCGGGGCTAATGCCGCTGTGCGCACAGAGAAAGCTCCGGATTGGTAAAAACTCGTGTTGACCAATCAGATCCCAAAACGAACCTTGAGACCCGCTCACCTCTGCGTGGATCCAATCGCTTGCTCCTGCACGCTCAAGCCACTGATTCAAAGGTAAAGAAATTGTAGGGCGGAGACCGAGAAGCTGCGAAGGAAGCTTGGGCAATGTGGAGGCCTCAGTCCAATAGAGGGTGCCTGCCTCGGACTCGGATAGGAATCGGGAGGATGGGTGGGCGCTGCGAACGGTCAAGGTTCTGACATTCCTGCCTCCATCAGGAGCTTGTGCGGAAACACTTAAGCGGCCCTTAGTGTCCCCTCCAACCCACGCAGTAGTTTGTTCCAAAATAGATGCCACCTACCCAGTGGTACCTCCCAGAACTGACTGTTCCATCTGTGCGTCACGCAGGGGTATAACCTGAGAGGACGGTTCTATTACCGACTCCTCATCCCTGCCTCCCGTAGGCCCCCTAGTGGTGTGATCAAGTAGGCTTCGATGCAAATGCCCTGTGAACCGTTCCTTCCTCAGCCTCCTGCCACTCCCTGGACCCTTCCATCCCTGTCTCCCCCCACTCCACACCCACGTCCCCAAATGGACCATCCCAGGCCCTGACCGAGAAGGTCTTGCAGAGAGCAAAGGCAAGGGAGTACACCCACCTGCCTTAAAGTTCCCGCCCCAGAAGAAGGCCGAGGATGTCAGTAATTGGACAAGTGTGGCAGCATCTATCAAAATAAAAACTGGAACTATCCTCCACTGGAATGTCAGCTCCACCAAAGCAGGAACATGTGGCTTTCTAGTTCCTTGAGTCTCCCCAACGCCTGGAGCAGTGTCTGGCACAGAGTAGGCACTAAGGTTGTTGACTGACTGACCCCTTTGACTCAGCAGTTCCACTTCTAGGATTGTGTGCTAAAGAAACACTCACACGTGCACATAGCTGTGTGCACAAGGATGATACGAGCAAACTATTGGAGAGGGCGGCGGGGGGTGGGGAGGGGGGCTAAATGACCATTTATAGCCAATAGCTTGCAGAGTAAAATTAATGACTGGGATTCATGTTATATACACAGCACCCACTGGATATGATACAAAATGAGTGGGACCTGTGTGTACCTGCAGGGGCAAGGGGGAGTGCTTTCTACAGGACACGCTATTAACAGAGAACAGCAGGTGGAACAAGTGTGTTGCAGAGAAAAGTGTCCGACCCCAAGAGGCTAGTGCCCGATTCCTGCAGAAGGAATGGGGACTGGGCTTTGTTCACCGCAGGTCTGTCTCCACACCACTCGCAGGACAATCTCAGAGGAGGGGCTTGGGGAGGGCTGGCTCAGGAGCCTGGGAGGGGGTGAGCCATTCCTTTGAGTGTCATTCATTTATTCACAAATGCAGTGGGCTGCCAGTTACCTTTAGGACTTGGATGAAGATACAATGAGAAGCTTATCCAGACTGACAGTGGGAAGACAGGAATCCCCAGACCCTAACTGTCTCCAGGAAGTCAGGCCTCCTGGAGTGACCTTCACGGGGCCCAGAATGAGGCCCTGACACCCAGCTGGGCCCTTTCATGGCAGGGAAAGGGGGTTCCATGTCACTTTGGGAAGGTACCCTTGGGAGCCACAGGGAAATCTTGGAGGCGCAATAACAGGAGTGCCATCCAGAATGGAGGAGACAGGCCCCCTGCTAAGGGATGGAGACTTAGCCCTAGGACTAAGGCTAGGGCTTTCTCAAAGTGAACACATTAAGAAAGATGTAACAAAATAGGCGCAATAAACTTTGGAGGGTAGTGCTGATATCACCTCCAATTTACATGTGAGGTGACCTTTATGTCTTCTTCCCCTGTGTCCCTTCTTGAACTTCCGTGGGCTGCACTCCTAATTCAGTGCTTTAAAATTGTTTCATTAGCAAGCACTTATTAAATGTTTATTATATTCCAGGAACTGTTCGAAATTCTTTACAAATATTAACTCACATAATACTCTCACAACAACCTATTGAGTTAGGTAGTTTTGTTTTCTCCATTTTACAAATGAGGCACCTGGGAAACAGAGAGGTTTAGAAACCTACCAGAGGTCACACAGCTGGGAAATCATGGAGCCAGGATTTGAACCAAGGCCATGTGGATCCAGAGTTCCATCCTTGTAACCACATACTGCAGTGCCTTATTGTTTTCTTTTTGTGCTTGTGTGTGTGTGTGTGTGTGTGTGTGTGTGTGTACACTAGATCCCCAGGGCTTATTTACGTTATGACTGGAACTGTGTACCTTTTGAGCCCCTTCACCCATTCCCCAACCCCCACCCCACCGCCCTGCCTCTGGCAACCACCAATCTGTGCTCTGTTTCTATGAGTTTGGTTTTTTAGATTCCACTTATAAGTGAGATTATTCAGTCTTTGCCTTTCCCTGACTTATTTCACTTAGCACAATGCACTCCAGGGCCATCCATTTTGTTGCAAATGGCAGGATTTCCTTCTTTTTTTTTTTTTTAAAGGAAAGTTTTATTCTTTTTTTTTTTTTTTTTTTTTTTATTTATTTTTGGCTGCGTTGGGTCTTCGTTGCTGCATGCGGGCTTTCTCTAGTTGCGGCGAGCGGGGGGCTACTCATTGCGGTGCGCGGGCTTCTCATTGCAGTGGCTTCTCTTGTTGTGGAGCACGGGCTCTAGGCGCACGGGCTTCAGTAGTTGCGGCACGTGGGCTCCATAATTGTGGCTCGAGGGCTGTAGAGCGCAGGCTCAGTAGTTGTGGCACACGGGCTTAGCTGCTCCGCGGCATGTGGGGTCTTCCCGGACCAGGGCTCGAACCCGTGTCCCCTGCATTGGCAGGCGGATTCTTAACCACTGCGCCACCTGGGAAGTCCCAAGGATTTCCTTCTTTTTTATGACTGATCCCAAGCACTTCTTTTTTTATTGTTTTGGGGTTTTTTTTGTTTTTTGTTTTTTGTTTTTTAAAATTTTTTTAACATCTTTATTGGAGTATAATTGCTTTACAATGGTGTGTTAGTTTCTGCTTTATAACAAAGTGAATCAGTTATACATATACATATGTTCCCACATCTCTTCCCTCTTGCCAGCCTACTTAATCCTCACTAGGCCCCTTGGAAGAAAACCCTGTCACCCCTGTCAGCGATGAGGACACTCAGGCCCAGAGAAGGCACTTAACCGGCTCTGTCATCCAGCTAGGGCAGGTGCCAAAGCCCACGAGGACAGCAGCTGGGGCAGTCCTGCCCCAGCCCCTCCCAGGGTCCCTTCCCTGTCCTCACAGACCCAGCCCTGCACTCTGTCATCCTACCTCCTGCGGGACACCCAGCCCAGCTCCTGCTCTCAGAGACCCTCTCCCTTTCCCCCCAGCCCTGCAGGAACTGCCCTGGACTCCTGGTCTGGGTCTGGATTTCATCTGGATCCTGGAGAGATTTTCAGTTCCGCCCTCACAGGGACTTTTTGAGAGACCCCTGTTTGTGGGCAGGAGCGAGGTGTCCTGAAGACACCTCTGCCCTTGCAGGGAGCTGGCAGGGTCCTGAAGGGATCCTCTGAGGCAGCACTGGGTGCTGGGTGAGAGGACACAAATGGGGGGAGGGTGTAACTGAGGCCCTGTGAATAGGGCTGGGGGAGGGGGCTAAAGAGGCCCCTGGGTGGAAGGGGAGGCCTGGTGGCAGGCGAGGGGAGGTTTGGGAACAGACGTGTTGGGGTGTCCGGAAGTCCTTGTCCAGACACGTGCACCATTCACGGTCTGCTGCCCACCTCCCCCCAGATGCCCACAGGAGACTTTCACTCTCCCAGGCTGCCTCCCGCTCACTCTCAACAACTAGGCCGCTTTAATGGCCTAGAATCTTGAGCTGAGGAGATTATCCTGGACAGGAATGTGGAGCTTTGTGTAAGGCATGCCCCACGTGTGCTGAGGGTCATCGTCCCTGAGTTATGTAGATACACAACCCCTAACTTATGTAGATTAAGCCACAAGTATAAGATACCATGCTGTGTGTGTATGTGTAAGAGAGAGACAGACAGAGAGAGAGAGGGAGGGAAGGAGAAGAGACAGAATCAGAGAGTCAGACACAGAGAGAGGTGGAGCCAAACAGCCTCTCTGTAGGTTCATAAAAGGTAGTGATCTGGCCACTAGCAAACCCTAAAATCCATCCTACAATTCTAGGTCCATAAACGATCCATTCTAAGGAGGTCTCCCCTGACCTCTGGGGGTCATGGTCATAACTTGAGGCAGTGGCTTAGGGGCACAGGCTGTGGAGAAAGCTGGAGTTCTAACCCTGGCTCCTCCACTCCTTCCCATCTGCGTGATACTGGGCAAATCATAGAACCTTGCTGGGCCTCAGACTCTCACTTGTAAAATGGAGACAGTGGCAAGTATAACTCATGCAAAGCACTGGCACATGGCAAGCCTAGTGCAAACGGTACCTGTTATGATCAACATTGTCGCTATTATTATTCTTTTTTTTAGGTAAGAAGTGGATTTATTTAGAGAGAAACACACTCCACAGACAGAGTGTGGGCCATCTCAGAAGGTGACAAAGGCCACTATTATTCTTAAGGCCATCGACTGTTGCTGGATTTTTCTCCCTTGTGGGATGGGGACCTTGCTACTCTTAGAGGTAAGCCCCATCTGTCCACCTCTATGGACCCATTTGGGGACAGTGACAGTCACCACAAGGGCTTGGGGGCGGGAAAGGAGGTGTGATACACAGAATAATGACCCCCGCAAAGATGTCCACATTCTAATCCCCAGAACCTATGAATGTGTCACCTTACATGGCAAAAGGGACTTGGCGGATGTGATTAAGTTAAGAATCTTGAGCTGGGGAGATTATCCTGGATTATCTGGATGGCCCCTGTGTAATCACAAAGATCCTTATAAGTGGAAGAAGGAAAACCAATGTCCATATGACCAAATTCTGAGTCATAACAAAATCTTAACAAATTTCAAAGAATTGAAATAATGCACAGTATGTTCTCTGGCTGTAATGGAACTAAACTAGAAATCAATGACAGAAAAATATCTGGAAAATTTCCAAACGTCTGAAAATGAAAGACACTTGTAAATAACCCATGGGTGCATCAAAGAGTAAGTCACATAGCAAATTAGAAAATATTTTTAATTAAATGACACTGAAAACACAATGTAACAGGGTTTGTGGTATGCACCTAAAGCAGTGCTTAGAGGAAAAATTATGACATCAAATGCTTATGTTAGAAAAGAAGGTTATAGGAGAGGAAAAATTTCCCCTTGGCCCTCTTAGGGTCCTTGGCTGGGTCTGAAAATTAAAATGACAAAGACAGATTAACAGGAGAAAAGTATGCAAATTCATTTAATATAAATTTTACATGACACAGGAACCTTCATAAGGAAATGAAGACCTGAGGAAACAGACCTGAGTAGTTTTATTCTAGGTTTGATGAAGCCTAGGCAGTCATAGAGAAATATGATAGGGTCAGAGAGCATGTGGTAAGTGTAGTAAACTGGGGGAAAGTTAGCAAGGCCTGTTTGTTCAGATTCTTATTAGGGTTCCTTTGTCTTCAGAGATAAGAATGCTCCTTTCCTCTGGGTATACAGAGGGCACCTCTCACATGAGGGTATATGAACTGTTTCAGGGGAGAGGGCAGGAGGGTCAGAGTGACCTCCCTGCTTCTGCTGTTTTCTCCACTTCCTTCAGCTTAAAGTTTTCAATATGCCAAGGTGCCATATTTGGGAGCAGCATGTCCTGAACTCCATCAAGTCCTCCTATCAATGATCTAAGCTTCCACCTCATGAAATTAGAAAAAGACAAACAAACTTAAGCCAAGCTGAAGGAAGGAAATAACACAGAAAAGAAATCAAGAAAACAGAATAACAAGAGGAAAAAAAAAATCAGTGAAACTAAAAACTAGTTCCTTGGAAAGATCAATGAAACTGATAAAACTCTAGCCAGACTGACCAAAAACACAAACAAACAAAAATCAAAGAGGAGACAAATTACCAATATCAGGAGTGAAAGAGAGACAGGGGGAAATGGGGAGGTCATGTGTAATGGGTACAGGGTTTCAGTTTTGCAAAATGAAGAGTTTTGGAGATGGATGATAGTGATCATTCACAGAAATGTAAATGTACTTAATGCCACAGAACTGTACACTTAAAAATGGTTTAAAAGGTAAAACTTGTGTTATGTATCTTTAACCGCAATTTTTAAGTAAATAAATAATTGTTTGAATGAAGCAATGGTTGTTACCAGGACCCCAAAGCAGAATGTTTCGTGCAGGAGGGGGAGGCTGCTTACCCGCAACTGCTGCAAATGCTTGTCCTGCAAGTACTGGAATTCCAGGTGCCCAAGACCCTGACCGACCTGAGCTGAGCAGCCTGGAGGGGCTGGTGCCTCTTTGGGGAATTCATCACCGGATTCTCAGCCTCATGATTCCCAGCAGACACATCTGGTGGTCTCTGGTCATCCTGAGGCCTTTGTCCCTATGACATAGACCAATTTGTGCAACTATAAGCCTTACCTGGGGCCTAGATAAGTATCTTTTCTCTAAGGAGCCCTGGCTGAGGGGGCCTGACACCAGTCTTCAGCATGACTTCTGACCCAGCCACACAGTTCCTGACAAAGGTCTGTGATCCAAAGCCTGAGCAACAAAAAGAGATTTCCAAACACCTTTAATGCGTAAACTTGAGTCTAAACTGACCAGATGTCAGGGATTTATCTTCTTCCATAAGAAAAAAAAACAAAACAAAAAACAACTCCCTACATTCCCTCATTCCCTGTATTTTCTGTCATCCTTTGAGTGCCTCTTCACCTATATTTCTGAATCAAAGACAGTCATCAGGTGACTTGGGGGAAAGAGCAAACATCAGCCAGTTTTCTCTGGCTTTCAGCTCATTGAAAACACTCCAAAGTTGATACAACCTAAGAATTTCTGCTCCCATGGGCCATCTTTTGTCCTTTACAAAAGGTTATTGTCAAGGCTAGGGGACACCAGGGTTTGTAAGTCTATGGGCAACACACAACTTCAGTGCTCTGTAAACTCTTCTGTTGGGAAGGGAAAAAAATGAATTTCCAAGATTTTGTAGGAATTTGCCATAATATTGGTTTCAGAACTCAATAAAGAGACCTTAATTGGATTAAGTGTATGTTTATATTTTAATCACCCATTAATTAAGAAAAAGTAGAAAAGTACATTTTTTTTTGGCCACACTGTGAGGCTTGCAGGATCTTAGTTCCCCAACCAGGGATGGAACCCATGGCCCCTGCAGTGGAAGCGTGGAGTCCTAACAACTGCACCACCAGGGAATTCCCAAAAAGTAGATTTTTTTTGTTTTTTGTGTTTTAAAATTTTTTATTGAAGTGAAAAAAATAGATTTCCAAAAAATCTCCTGGAAATCAGGTAGCTAATATGAAACATTCAATGGAAGACTTGAAAAAACAAGCTGAGCAAATCTTTCAGAAAGTTGAATAAACAGACAAAAGGAGTGAAACAATTTTTTTAAGTCTTAATAAAGGTGATCTAGAATTAGACTTTAAAACTTTCCAGATACTTAGATACTGAGAACAGAGGAAAAGGCAGAGAAAAGTATCAAAGAAATAATGCAAGAATGTGCCTTAGAAATGAAGGTCATGTGTATCCAACACAAATGAATAACGACTTAGACAAAGGGATATTATTGTAAAATTTCAGAATACCAAGTAAAAATAAAAATAAATAGTAGATCCAAAAAAAAAGAGAAGACAACCCAGGGACTTCCCTGGTGGCACAGTGGTTAAGAATCCGCCTGCCAAGGCAGGGGACACGGGTTTGATCCCTGGTTCAGGAAGATCCCACATGCTACAGAGCAACTAAGCCCGTGTGCCCACAACTACTGAGCCTGTGCTCTAGAGCCCATGTGCCACAACTACTGAAGCCCATGTGCCCTAGAGCCCGTGTACCGCAACTACTGAGCCCGCGTGCTACAACTACTGAAGCCCACTCACCTAGAGCCCATGCTCCGCGACAAGAGAAGCCACCGCAATGAGAAGCCCACGCACTGCAACGAAGAGTAGCCCCCGCTCACCACAACTAGAGAAAGCCTGCACACAGCAATGAAGATCAATGCAGCCAAAAAAAAGACAACCCAATAAAACATGTACAAGAAATGTGAACAGACAAGAATAAATGTGGATGAAAAATTAGCACATGAAGATAGGCTCAACATGTTGAAATGCAAATTCAAACCACAAGGAGATGCCACGCACTCCTTTTAGAATGGCTAAAATTAAAAAGACTGACCATCCCAAGAGTTAATGAGGATGTGAAGCAACCCTCATACACCGCTGGTGAGAATGCAAAATTTTACAGCCAGTTTGAAAAATATTTTGGTGGTTTGGCACTAAAGCTGTAAAAATAAATAAATAAATAAACTCCAGATGAATTAAAGAGAAAGAATTCATGGGACAAGCAGAGCAAAGAAACATATGTATGTATGGTGAATGTGAATTAAGACAGAAGACAATACTGAAAGCAAATAGATGGTTATAATGAGAAGCACATAGGGGTTCTAAGAGTCCTGGGTTGAAAACTAGCTGCACTGGGGGCTAGTGATTTGACCTTGAACAAGATACTTATCTTCTCTTATCTTCCATTACTTGACCTATAAAATGAGGGTAACAGAGCAGTGAGTTTTTTTTTTTTTTTAAAAAGGGTAGTAACAGAGAGATTGAAATGTACTTATAGTGAAGCAGTACCTAGAGCACTCACATCACCCCCTGGGAGAAGCCATTCCTGACCACCTGGGTTACAGGGCTCTCCTCTGTATTTTGAGCATCCCCTGGCTCTCCCCTGCCATGGCTCTCATCATACTTGTTCTATCAATCATTATCTTCTGGATGGTTCTCTACTCATTAACTCTGAGCTCTTTGAGAACTTATATCCTGCCTGAATCAATCACTCCTATGTCCTCAGAGCCTGCCTAGCCCAGAGCAAGGAGTTTGATTCCCAGCAGGGGCTCAGACAAGACTGTTTTTTGTCTTTGGTTTTGGGTTTGGTTTGGTTCGGTTTGGCTTGGTTGATTGGGGGGTTTTGTCTGAGTGATGACGACACTAGATAATCAAGTTGAGAGGATGATGAAGTTCAGGACACGCTACCCCAAAATATGGCACCTTGACATGTTGAATATTTCCAGCTGAAGGAATTTAAGAAACGGCAGGTACAGGCAGGATTTTCTGATCTTTCTCTGAAACACATCATAAGACCCTCATGTGAGAGGTGCCCTCCCTCTACCCAGAGGAAAGGAGCATCCTTATCTCCAAAGACACAGGGACACTGACAAGAATCTGAACAGACAGGCCTTGATGTTTCCCCTAGTTTATTACACTCGGCTCACATTCTTTTTTATCTTATCACATTTTTCCAGGACTTCCCACTCTTCATCAAATCTAGCATAAAACGCTCAGGTTTAACCACTTCTTCGGGTCTTGTAAAACTTATATTAAACAAATTAATATGCTTTTCTCTTGTTATCTATCTCTTGTTACAGCAGCCCCAGCCAAGAACTTCGAAGGGTAGAGAAAAAAGATATTTTTCCTCCCTACACCATTATTAAACCAGCATTTGGTTATTGGAAATAATACATTATAAACAAGAGATCATAGGAAGTATCTCTTTGCAAACTTCTGTTTTCTTAGAGCGGAATGTGCAGGAAAGGGTTACCTCAGTGGCCTGGGTTGCTCAAATCCTGCACATACCAAAGAAAAGCCTGCCTCCGGGATTGGCCCTTGGATGGCTCCTGAAAGATAACTTCTGAGCCCTTCGAATATTTTGCCTGATAAGAGTTTCTGCATGTTTGAGACCTTGGGCCATGCTGTACCAGCAGGATCAAATAAGTTTATCCTAACAATGTGATTTATGATGAATGTCTGGTTTTGCTCTGGGGAGATATGGTCTGAGTAACTGAGATCAGTCACATGAACTCTGCATGCCTATGTGACTGACTCCCAAAAAAAAAACATGGACACCAAGGCTCAGATGACCGTCCCTGGTTGGCAACATTTCACATGTATTGTCCCACACCATTGCTAGGAGAATATACAAGCATGTCCCCATGCAACTCTACTGGGAAGGGACCCCTGGGAAAGGAATCTTGCACCTGTTTTCTCCTGGACTCCATCCCATACACCTTTTCCCTTTGCTGATTCTAATCTGTATCCTTTCACTGTAATAAACCAAACCAGGAGTATAACAGCTTCTGAGTCCTGTCCTTCTAGCAGATCATCAAGCCTGAGGGTGATCTTGAGAATCTCTGGCACAGGGAGCTTTTGCCCTTTACCCACACTCTTGCCAGAATCATCTAGTACCAGTGTATTGCCCACTTTTATATTTATAATGAACCTTGGTCACTGCTACTTTCTCAGATCAGCCCCCAGGGACTGCATTGGCTAATTCGCTAAAGCCTTCCCATACACAAAGGGGCTAAGGAAGAGACTAGGCTCTCAGTAAATACTTCTTGAATAAACACAACACTGCCAATCTGGTTATTTTAGTTTTAAGTGTAAGGCATAGATGTCACTCAGCCTTATATCAACAGAATCAAGTATGTGAACCCAGGGATCAGTGGGTGTGGGTAGTCCAGTTGGCCTCTTTCACCCTCACGAGTCTCCTCTCCTTGTTTTCCTCCTGCTTTGCGGCCACCCCACTCATCACTTTTCTTCTAGGTTCCTTCCCTGTGTTCCTCCTTTGTACTTCAACTGCTCTTCTGTTTATGTGTCTTCTCTGCCCCACCAGTGTAATATCCCCCATGGCAAACACCATATGTATCCATATGCTACCTCACTTATTTCACCACAGCAATCATTCAATGTAAATATTTTAATTCCTATTTTAGAAATGGAGAAACAGACCCAAAGGATATGGATACCTTTCCCACCATCACACAGTGCGTGTCAGAGGCAGGATCGAAACCAATGGCTATTTCATGCCATGGCCTATAAGCAGACAGATTAGGTAGGACCCAAGTCGTTTGGCCTCAGCCAGCTGCCCTGCTCTCTTTCCCTCTTCTACTTACATTCTAATCCTTTCATCCAACTCTACAGCCTAGGGACTTCTCACATATTTTGTAGCAAATTGGGATACCCTACGTTTAGTCTTTTTATTTGAACCATAGATTTTCAGTCCTTTTGGGTCAGGAAATATCTTTAAACCTGTATTAAGAGGGAGAAATAATTGCATTTATTATTCCTTAAGCAGGATGGATTCTGAGCAGGGTCTTTTCTTCAGAACTGTTTTTTGGGGTGTTAAGGTAAAAATGCGAGCTCAGAGATGTAACTTGCTCTCGTATATATTAATAGGGGTATAAGGCTGGAATCAGGCAGTTGGGGGCTTCTGAGTGTGATCTGTGACTGTCAGGCCAGTGGAGGATTTTGCAGAGGAAATAAGAGATTTGTGGCTGCTCCCTCCCCACCTCTGAATAACTTGGAAGGATAGGTGTGTTTGCAGGGGATGTTGTGGCATTTTGCCATGAGGCTTGTGGCGTAAGTTTTTTTCTCTGTCTCTCCACAAACTGTCCCCAAAAGGTTTAGTGTTCTAGTTATATTTTTCTGTAGCACTATAAGATAAGCATGTTACTATTTTTAAATGTTTGTTTTTAATATCAATGATTTCGTCTGGAATACTATCTGGGGCAACGCTTCATCTGCAATATGTGGTCTGTGTTTCACATATTGGGAAACCCTTCCTTCAAGAGAAGAACAAAGCCTTTTAAGTCAAACAATTGTATATATTTTTTAAATTTATATTAAATCTGTTAAAAACATCAGATTATAACTGAAGTCATTATATACACCATCAGTTCTGTACTCAACACTTCAGGAGCTTCTACTCTGAGAAAAGAGCAAGGGTTTTGAACTCAGAACTTGAACCCCCAATCTGCTTTTTACTGGAGTCAGAGATTCTCAATTTTGTGAAAACTCTGACTTCCTTTGTGAGGATCTGAGGAGGTCATACATGTACAGAATCTAGCACACAAAAATGGCTAACAGTACATACTCTGTAAATGTGAGTTTTTATAGTAAATCCTATCATTATTAGATAAAAGAACTCAATAAATGAAGCTATGGTCATAATTTTACATAGCTCCAGGGTTGGTCAGCCATTCGTGACCATACAGGACAGATCAAAATCATCTAGGCAAGTTAACAGAGCCGTGACTTTTAACTTTCTGTGTAGAGGAGATTGGTATCAGCATAGAAACAGCAGCAGGTAGCTTTCAGAGTGACAGCATCATTAGAGGTATCTTGCAGGGAAGATGGGCACCTCACAAAGTTTGAAGGGATGGCAACCTGGAGCTGCCCCTTCTGTCTCTACCTTTTAAGTAAAGTCCTATCTTCAAAGAGAAAGGCAATTCAGAAACAGCTGATCACAGGAGAGCCTGGCCCTACATTACTCACAGCCTTGAAGCTCTAGAGAATAGAAGAAGAGGTTTTACATCCCAGCTCATTGCATGAAGCTAGCATAACCTTGATACCAAAGTCAAAGAAAGAAAGTACATGAAATAAAAGTATAGGCTAGTGTCACTCATGAGGACACACATAATCCTAAACAAATTATTAGGACATAGATTACTCATGACCAAACTGTGTTTATTTTAGGAATATAAAGTTGGCTTAAACATAGAAACTTATCCATTTAATTCAACCCATTAACATATTAATAGAGGGAAAAATCTTATGATCATCTCAATAAATGCACTTTAAGTGTCTGGTGAAATTCAACATGTAATCAAGATGAACACTCTAAGCAAACTAATAATAGAATAGAATGACTTTGATAAAGTATATCTACCAAAAGAATAGCACAGTAAACACCATGGTGAAATATTGAAAATTTTCCATTTCTCATCAGGGAAAAACAAGGATGTCCACTATCACCAGTTCTGTTCAACATTATTTTCCTGGGTGGATCTACCTAATGCTGTAAAATGAGAAAAGGAAATAAAAGCTATAATATTTAAAATGGCAGGAACCAAACTGTCATTATTATTCAAAGATGATATGATTATGTATGTTGAACACTGAAAAGGATCTAAAGATAAACTTTAGGACTTAATAAGCATATTTTAGCAAGGTTGCTGGGTAGTAAAAAGAATACACAAAAATTAGGTCTCTACATACCAGACTAAACAAAATATAAAATTTCCAAAAAAAGGTACAATTTTCAATAGCATCAAATACCTAGGAATAAATTTAACAAAAGACACGCAAGACTTCTTTGGACAAAACTGCGAAACTTTACTGAGAGAATTTGAACAAGTCATGTTTCCAACACAAGAACAAGTCATGTTTCCAACACAAGAGCAGCCTGCATGGTTACAGTTTGCCTTCATTTAAACCTGTGGTTGCCCTTCACCTGTAACATAACATAACATTTGGGAATATTAGTTAGAACTTTATTCAGATGACGCTAAAGGGATACAGAGGGCACTACAGTCTTAGTTTTATAAAATGGACTAAACCCAGAACCCTAAGGGTGACCCTTCGCTTATATACAGTTAAACCTCTGTAGAGACTTTGACGGTAGACTTTCAGGCACATTAACAATATTTGTAAACACACCACTCTTTCTAGTGGTACAGAGAAACAAAGAGACTGTTCAAGTTCAGAACTGATTAAACCCAATGCTTCTATTCAGAGGTAGTTTTAAGTAGGAAGCAACATTTTTTTATACTTTTAGTAAAAATCCAACCAAACAACAAATAAAAAACCTAAGAAACAAAAGAAACTTTTAAAAAGTTCATTTAAATGTTTTGACTTGAAAAAAATATTCTTAATATAGGATATCTAAAACAGTAATGTCACTCTTAGAATTACTTAAATGAAAAACAGAAAGGCTAGTATTGCATTTGTTTTGGCTCTACTGTGGAAAAGTACAAAACTTTCTATGAGCCAGTTTAGCCCTTACATAGTAGTAGGTTAACCACTTGTCCCTGTTTTCATCCATACTCCTGCTATAATTATGAGTAGTGACTCTCTACACACCTAAAAGCATTCCAGTTTGTATAATAAATTATATGGTTACACTAGTTTTAAGCCATTACCATCAAAAGTAACATCATATTGTGAAGGAAAATAGTGCCATGTCTCACAGTCTGGAAGAAAAAAAAGGACAGAAGCGGGGTGGAGAGAAAGGAAAAAAACCTGGAAAGCCAAATATCTAGATAGACAGATAGATAATATAGTCAATATCTGTTAGTGTCTTTTTTTTTTCACTGTATATTTATTTATTTATTAACATTTGTATTGACTTGCTTTACAATGTTGTGTTAGTTTCTGCTTTATAACAAAGTGAATCAGTTATACATATACATATATCCCCATATCTCTTCCCTCTTGTGTCTCCCTCCCTCCCACGCTCCCTATCCCACCCTTCTAGCTGGTCACAAAGCACCGAGCTGATCTCCCTGTGCTATGCGGCTGCTTCCCACTAGCTATCTATTTAACATTTGGAAATGTATATATGTCCATATATACACTACCACTCTTTCACTTTGTCCCAGCTTACCCGTCCCCCTCCCCGTGTCCTCAAGTCCATTCTCTAGTAGGTCTGTGTCTTTATTCCCGTCTTGCCCCTAGGTTCTTCTGATCATTTTCTTTCTTTTTTTTTCTTTTTTAGATTCCATATATATGTGTTAGCATACTGTATTTGTTTTTCTCTTTCTGACTTACTTCACTCTGTATGACAGACTCTAGGTCCATCCACCTCACTACAAATAACTCAATTTTGTTTCTTTTTATGGCTGAGTAATATTCCATTGTATTGTGTATACTTAGCCTTTTGTCTGTTTTCTGCAAGATTATTTAAACTAGTGGATCTTCCACTCACAAATATTTTCTATAAGAGCAATCTCATTGATTTATTAGTTGTATTATTTTTCCTTTTCCTAATGATTCATACCTGTCTTTTATTATGAATCCCCTTCCTTTTCCCTTAGATTTATTTTGTTGCCTTTTATTATTTTTTTATATTGGATACTCATGTACTTTTATTATTTTTTTAAATAGCATATATATTTAAGGCTATGATCTTCCTATGAGTATATTTTAGCCATGTTCAATAGGTTCCTGAAAGTAGCCTGAAAACTATCTTTTAACGTAAAGAGTCTGGAATGGGCCAGGAATGTAAAGTGAAAATATTTAGAAGACTTCTCCAAACATCAAGTGCTTCCTTTAAATTCAGAAGCTGTGTGATTAATGGTCAGTAATTTGGAAAACACACATGTAAAACACACTTAAATTGATTACTCAGGAAGTACTTCAGTTATGGCCTTTGAAATTCAATCTTACCAATTTGATGCCTCAAGGTGCAAAATTTTCATGCATTTGACATGGTTAGAGGTGATTGTATCATGCTGTCCACATGTTATTAGGAACAGTAGCTCACTAAGACTGACTGTGGGGACAGGGAGCGTACTCAGCACAGGTATCTTACTAACAGTCACCTTGAGCATCACTGACTACATGCACTCTCTACTTGATCAGCCACAGAGACCAGAAACGAGACTGTCTCTTGATATTTTATTATTCAGTCATCTGAGGCTTCATTCGGGGAAGGATTTAAAATGCAATTGTTCACATTTTTGTCAATTATACACCAATGAAGCTGGAAGAAAAAATAAAATGGAATTGTTCTTTAAGAGCCAGAGAATTCAGAATTCAACAGAATCTGAGGACAGGCATTCAGAACTCCAACAGAAAAACAAATATCAAGCAAACTGTTAGTTCATTTTCTTAGTAGTGATGAAACCTCATTTCAAATGTAATTTGACTCATGTCAGGATTTGACGATTTATGATAAACAAAATCACATAAAGCAGCTTATCTTTGTATTCTATGCAACAGAACCAGAGTACGTAAAAATGAGAATTGAAAATAATTTTTAAATATCTGACTTGAAGTCACTATTTTTATAAGAGCAAAGATGGGTTTAGAAGTTAAGGGATTTGCCCGGAGTCACACAAATTATGTTAGAGCTGGTACTAGAACCTACTTCAGCGCTTCAGCATATTTCATACAAACTGATGTGTGTTACAAATGCATTACACATTTGTTAAATGCAGATCTCTATAAAAGCATCTGACAATTATTAACTGTTGGTTAAAGGGCTTATACTTAAAAGTAAGAAAATGCTTTCATTCTATAATTCAATATGGCTTTGACCCAATTTGTTTCTATACCTGATAGTTAAGGTCTGAACTACATTTCAAATCATCTTTATATGTGAACTCTGTTATTAAAGCAACAGTAATGTTATCTTTATATTATTAAAAATATAATATTGTGGAAAACTGACACCCTATAATTTGCATGCTTAATAGATAACATACCTGCTTCCGGCTCTTCAGTGGGCTCTGGATTTGGCAGTCTCTTCCCCTTGACATCAGAACCACCTCCACACCCACACCCAGTCTTTGGCTGAGCCAGTTCCTGTTGATTAGCTTCCAGAGCAAGCCCTTGCAAATAAAAAGTTTATCAATTTAGGAAGTAAAACTTGAGATATGAATAAGGGAATGATAATATTCACTCCTTCAGTGTTGTGAAGTAAAAGCCTTAGGCTAGTGTGGTAATAAATGTGATGCATGAGAATCACAAGAGCATTATTTCAGGAGTCTGTTACCAGAAACTAGGAAAACAGGGTTTTAGTACCCTCTTCCTTTCCCAAGACTGCCCTCAGACAAATTAGGCGCTCCCTTTGTACTTATCCATATTGTACTTGTGACTGTACTTATCAGTGATTTGTTTGGGTCTCTCCGACTAGATTGTGAGCTCAAGGTTGAAACCATGTCTCTTATTAGTACTTAGCATATTACATGGCATGAGCAGACAACAATAAATGTTGAGTGGGGAAAAAGTCTTAAAAAATACCTCAAACTGATTAACATTTTGCAAACCAACTGGTATGTCCTCTTCAAAAACGTCAGTGTCATGAATGCCAGAACACTAAACAGACTTGACAACTAAATGCAATGCATGATCCTGGACTGAACTCTGGATCAAAAAAAATTCTATAAAGAAATTATCGGGACAACTGGGGAAATTTGAATATACACTGTGTATTTAATGATTGCATATTCTCATTGTCAAATTTCCTGATTTTGATAATTGTACAGTGATTAGCCAAGAGAATGACTTTTTCTTTGTTCTCAGGCTATATATACACTAATGTACTTAGGGTAAAGGATCATAATAGTTGAACCTTTATCTAAATGACTCAGTAGTAATAATAGCAAACATATCAGTAAGTGTGTATGTGTGTGTGTGTATATATATGGGGGGAAGGGAAGAGGATATGAAACCAATGTGGTAAAAACTATTAACAATCGGTGAATCTAGGTGAAAAGTATATGAGTTAATTGTACTATTCTTCCAAATTTTCTGTAAATTTTATGTTTTTAGAAATATAAAGTAAAAATTAAAGAGAATACATGACAACTACATTGTACTTCAGGAAGACAAGAGTTATCTTATTTTTAACTGTGGTTTAAAAACACGTAACAGTGAATTCCCTGGTGGTCCAGTAGTTAGGACTCTGTGCTTTCACTGCCGAGAGCCCAGGTTCAATCCCTGGTCAGAGAACTAAGATCCCACAAGCCACACGGCCAAAAAAAAAAAAAATTTTTTTTTAAAAACACATTAACATAAAACTTACCATCTTAACCATTTTTAAGTGTACAGCTCAGTAAGGGGTTATTTTTGCATCATTAGCAGAAACTAGGAATGGACTTTACATATTTGTTTTCCTGTATTATGAAACCTTTATTTTAAATGGTCTACGAATAAACCATAATAAATGTATAATTTCTGTATTTTGCTATAGTGTACTATAAGCAGTGAGCATCAGCTATTTACAAAGCCTGAAGTCTACACCATGTATAGGATTTCAATTACAATTAAAATGTAATCTTCTGAAGGGTTAGCTCAGTGGATTTGCAGGCCCATGACAAATCTTATAGTGTGACACCCACCCTCTACTGGGGTAGCCAGAAACTTACTTTGTTAAAATAAACAAAAGTTATATTTAGGTCCAAAGGTCCTATATGTAACTTTCCATAAATAAATCCCATGTAAAACAAAGTAAAATTATTTTACTTTTAAATAAAAAAATAACCAAAATAACAGTAAAATTATTTATGAATAACAGTCAAATATACAATGAGAATAAAGGAAATGGGGTAGAAAGAAATGAAAGGGCATTGTTGCCAGTCATATTCTACAAACCTTTAATAGTGGCCTGAGTTATGTAAATGTTTTGCTTCAAAATACTATATATATCCAGGAGAAATAATGTCTGTCTCATGTTAATCTTAGAATAATTAATCTTTTGATTTTCCTAACCATAGAAGGATTTAACCACCTTTTGAAAACCACTTTAAAAAAATCATACTAAACCAGCTACCTGTATGCCAGTATCCTGAACTATCCAGCTTTTATCAAACTTACCATGTAAAAATATCAATTACAGAAACAATGGCCATCATGCATGACTCATTTCTGGAGCCTCTATCCTACTACATTGAACTGGGGCAATACTGAGCTACATTACAGTACAGACATTTGAGTTTTGAGCAAAATCATTCACCTTTTTTACAGCAACATTCATGGTAGGAAGACACAAACTTTGGAGTGAAATACAGATTTTGTATTCAAAAGTCAAGTGCTCTTTGATAAACCCAATCCTTTAGCCTCAATTTTCTCATTCATAAAATGGGGAAAATTTATTATAGTGAGGGATTGCCCTAAGCTGCAAATTATACTCTCTTCACTTCTCCAGCCAATTTTCAGGCCATGTTTGAGATCCCTTTCTATTGTTTTCTTTCCTTCTCTTACTGGTATATCATAATGCGTGAGACATCACATACACACACACACATACACACACCCAACAGGCATTCTTCTTCCTTTTCCCTTCACCTTGAACTGAAGATGCTCCTTCATCCTTTTTCTCTTGACCAGGTGTAATGTCCTCACTTTTAGTTAGTGGCTTCTCTCGTTGAGGCTGCTTATCACGGGGCTGCTGGAACTATGGGTGTGTGTGTGCAAATGAAAAGTTTTGTTACTAACACACGTCAACAATATAAATATACAAAATACAAAGATACATTTGATCATAAATAAATCTAAAGACATTTTTCCAATACTATTCAGTACACTTATTCTTTTTTTTTTTTTTTTGGAGCAGAGAATGTTGTATTGCAGGGCCATGCAAGGAGATGAGGTGGCTCATGCCCTAAAAAGCCTCGAGCTCCCAGCATACTTATTCTTAATAAAGTTACTCTTCCCACAGAGAGGCTACTCCAAGAAAACAGTTACCCACAAGGACATTGGAAGCTATTTTAATCTATGTCGGGATGGCTGTATGCAATCTGTTAATAAGCATGAGAAGGAAGTCATCAGTCAAATTCCCCAGGAACATAACAGCATTCATCCAGGCAACACCAGAATGTAATCCTCCTGGATAAATGTTCCTTATCACATGGAAGACATTTATCACTGTATCTATATTAGTTCAACAACATTTTCACAAAAATTAATTTCTACTAATAAAAAACATCTAATGTTAAAACACTTACAACCACAGGCGCAACTGCCCTGGGATAGCCTTGATCATAACCTCTTTCTTTAGGTCTGTATGTTGACTTTATTCTCCGACTCATATTTCCCACTGAAAACAGAACATTGTCATTTGGAAAATGCACTTAAGAGGATAAATATATTTGAACACTTCTGTGGCCAAATGATGATGTATACTATTTTTGTAATATTGAACACATTTTCAAAATAAGTCTCAAGGTAATTTAATTGTGTGTGCTTTCCAATCACACCAAATCTGGCAACTTGCAAAAACAATTGTTTATGTCATGGCCAAGCTGACAGAAAAATCACCTTAAAACACATGGTAAAAGACAAGAACACATTTCTGATGAGTTTTGGATTCACAACTTGATTCACCATTATGGAGACATTTAGTGAAACACTACTGGAAATTTAAAACCTGAGTGACTATTGCTTTCGTCACACTCTCGTTTACCAAGCCCTTCCCCCCACCCCAATAAAATTTTATTGGAACACAAAGCCACACCCACTTGTTCACACATTGCCTACGGCTATTTTTGCACTTGCAGAGTTGAGCGCCTGCAATATAGACTCTTATGAGGCACTCTCCTTCCTTGGCACCCTGTTCCGGGCACTACAAATCTCGGGATGCAGTTACAACCCCACAGTAGTCTTAGGTTTTCTAGGCCTTTCCTTTACCTCCTGCCCCGCCCCCATGCCCCGGGCCCCACTGCGGACTCCGGATTCTGTGCTCTGTCTGCAGTTCCAGGGCCTCCAGGACCCAGATACCGCAAATAACGCCCCCATGACTCGCTCTACCTTCATCTGACCCCCCTGACCTCCACCGCCCACCGCCCTCCCTTTCCTGCCACCAGGACGAGAGCTATGGTGGCCGTGACGCCTGTGGCGAGAAGGACGACGACCTCGAGGACCTTCCTCCTCAGAGGCCATAAATCGCACCGCCTGACCCGCCTGAAGCCCGCTGGCTCCCCCTCACACGCACGCACACTTAAACTCCACGCACGACAGACCTGTGGACCTACCTGGTGAGTCTCAGCCAGGCAGAAAGAACGGAGACGCTAAAAAGCGATGTGCGCAACTCCGCACCCCGACCACGTTGCACACGCCGCACAAGGGCCGACGGGAAGGCACGCAGCCCTGAGCATGCGCACTGCGTCTCGCATGTGCCGCGTGGGCTGGTTTCCCCGCCCCTTCACGGGACCCCACAGAGAACTCCCGATCTGTACTCGTTTGCAGTTCTGGTCCCTCCAGGGTTCAGATACCTCAAGTAACGCCCCCAAGCCTCTCGCAACTTTCAACTGCCCCTCTCCCCTTTGTGGCCCACCGTTTTCCATTATCCCAGCCCCCACTATGACAAGGGCTGTGGTGGCTGCCTGTGAAATGAGTAGAATGCCTGCTAAAACCGAAATGACAATATACTCCGTAGGATTTGCATAAGACCAGGTCTCAGAACCTAATATGCAAAATGTCCAGCATATGATTCAAAATTACTCAGAATACTCAAAAAACTAAAAATAGAACTACCATATGACCCAGCAATTCCACTCCTGGGTATATACCCAAAAGAAACAAAAACATTAATTGGAAAAGATACATGCACACCAGTGTTCATAGCAGCATTGTGTGCAATTGCCAAGACATGGAAGCAACCAAAGTGTCCCCCAACAGATGAATGGATAAAGAGGATGTGAGATATATATACAGTGGGATACTGCTTAGCCATAAAAAAGAATGCAGCAACATGGATGGACTTGGAGGGCATTATGCTAAGTGAAATAAGTCAGACAGAGAAAAATACTGTATGATATCACTCATATGTGGAATCTAAAAAATGCAACGAACTAGTGAATACGACAAAAAAGGAGCAGACTCACAGATACAGAGAACAAACTACTGGTTACCGGTGGGGGGAGGGGGCAATATAGGGGTGGAGGAGTGGGAAGTACAAACTGTAGGGTGCAAGATAGGCTCAAGAATGTATTGTACAACACAGGGAATATGACCAATATTTTGTAATAACTGTAAATGGAAAATAACCTTAAAAATTGTATTAAAATTTTTAAGTGAAAAAATTGCTCAAAATATGAAAAAAACAGGAAAATCTGAGCTCACATGGGAAAGACAATCAATAGACACCAATGCAGAAAAGACTAAGATGCCAGGATTATCTGACAACGTCTTTAAAGCAGCTATTGTTAAAAAAAAAATACATAAGCAAATCAGTCATGAACACTTCTGAAATAAATGTAAAGATAGGAAGTCTTGGCAAAGAGAGAGAGAGAGAGGGAATATTTCAAGAAACAAATGGAAATTTTAGAAGTGAAAAATATGATAACCAAATAAAACTCTCACTGCATGGATTCAATAGCAGAATGGGGATGAGAAAATAGTGAACTTGAAGATAGATCAATAGAAATTAGTCAATCTGAACAGTTCCGGAAAAAAGAGATCGAAAAAAATAAACAGACCTGTGGGAAAATACTAAAACATCTATAATCTTTATACAAAACATATATAATTTTTCCTTCAGAAAACCAGAAGTGAAAGAGTTATAGGGATTAAAAATAAGAAGAGGGCTTCCCTGGTGGCACAGTGGTTAAGAATCCTCCTGCCAATGCAGGGGACACGGGTTCGAGCCCTGGTCCGGGAAGATCCTACATGCTGAGAAGCAACTAAGCCCATGCACCACAACTACCGAGCCTGTGCTCTAGAGCCCACATGCCACAACTACTGAGCCCATGGGCCACAACTACTGAAGCCCGTGCACCTAGAGCCCGTGCTCCACAGCAAGAGAAGCCACCGCAGTGAGAAACCCGCGCACCACAATGAAGAGTAGCCCCCGCTCGCCACAACTAGAGAAAGCCCGCGTGCAGCAACGAAGACCCAACGCAGCCAAAAATTAATTAATTAATTAAAAACATATTAGAGCTAATAAGTAAATTTAGCAACATTGCAGAATATAAGTTCAACACACAAAAATCAAGCTTATTTCTTTATACTAGCAATGGACAATCAAAACCAAAATTTAAAAACATACACGCAATACTGTTTTACAACAGCTTCTCAAAAAATCTAACAAAACGTGTACAGGATCTGTGGATGTTGAAAACTACAAGAAGCTGATGAAAGAAATAAAAGAAGACCTAAATAAATGAATATAGTGTTCATGGGTTGACAGATTCAATGTAGTTAAGACATCAATTGTCCCTGAATTGATCTTTAGATTTAATGCAATTCCAATCAAAATCCCAGTAGGAATTTTTTTGTAAATACAGAATAATTGATTCTAAAATGTATGTGGAGGACATTCCCTGGCAGTCCAGTGGTTAGGACTCTGCTCTTTCACTGCTGAGGGCCCAGGTTCAATCCTTGATTGGGGAAGGAAATAAGATACTGCAAGCTGAGCAGGGCAGCCAAAAAAATTTTTTTTAATTAATAAAAAATAAAGAATAAAATGTATGTGAAAAAACAAAGGAACTACAACTGTCCAAATAATTTTGAAAGGAGGAACAAAATTGGAGGACTAACATGGATTTTAAGAATTACTATAAAGCTACGATAATCAAGACAGTGTAGTATTGGCAAAGGGATAGATACACCTTTGTAAAATATCAATTGGTCATATTTGTGTGTGAAGGTGTGACTATGAAGGGACAGCACAAAAGAGTTCTGTAGGGTGATGGGACAGTCATGTATCCTGAGTGTGGTGGTGGTTACATGAATCCACACATGGGTTAAAACTCACAGAACCCCCAAGGTCAATTTTACTGTATGATTTTTTAAAATTAATTAATTAATTTATTTATTTATTTTTGGCTGCATTGGCGAGCGCAACTAGAGAAAGCCCGCACAGCAACAAAGACCCAGTGCGGTGCACGGGCTTCTCACTGCGGTGGCTTCTCTTGTTGCAGAGCATGGGCTCTAGAGTGCAGGCTCAGTAGTTGTGGCACACGGGCTTAGTTGCTCCGTGTCATGTGGGATCTTCCTGGACCAGGGCTCGAACCCGTGTCCCCTGCGTTGGCAGGCCGATTCTTAACCACTGCGCCACCATGGAAATCCCTGTATGATTATTTTTTAAATAAATTTTTAAGACTTTGTCAATCAAGCAGGTGAGAATCCTTGCTTTCTGTAAGACTGTTTTAACACAGGTGTACCTATGCCTAAACAGCAGTTCTGTTTTCTTCTGAGCTACATATAAAGGGAATCCTAAGTTATGTCCTCTCGTATCTGACTTCTTTCACTTAACATTTTGTCTGTGTGGTTTAGTTCATTCCATCTCATAATTGTGTAGTATTCCATGGTATCCATATAACACAACTTATTTATGCATTTCCTATTGATGTATAATTGGCTTGTTTCCAGGTTTTTTACTATTAAAAATAGTTTTACTACATGAACATTCTTGTATCTCTCCCAGGTTTACATGCATGTGCAGGAACGCTCACCACAGCTAGTATAAGATGGCAAAAAAGTAAATCAAACACTACCTAACCACCCAATAGGGAATGACTGAACACACTCTGGCTATAATAGATGATGGCACATTATCAAAATCACTTCAAAACCTGTGAGCCACTGTTTGGATAAGTTACACAAGTGCTCACCAGGGGCTGTTGTGGTGATGGCTCATGTCCCTGAGACTGCAGATGGGTCTCAGTAACCTTTAGGGCAGGGAGCTCACTGAGCTCATCTTGGGGCTCCCGAGGGCAGAGAGAAGGACAAACAGGAAGGAGCCTGTGACACAGGCTGCTGGCTGCCCCAGAGCACTCCGGAGAGGGCCTCAACGGGTCCTGGCCCAGGGTTCTGATCTCAGAGCTTCTGCACCTGCCTGCCTGCCCCGAGCACTTCCAGGAAGGCAGCCCTGGGCCAGGCCTGAGGCGGCCACTTCAGTCCTGCCCCACCAGTTCTGACCCCCTTCTCTTCCTCCTCTTGGGCAAATCTGCTCTCTCATCTCTACAGATCACCCTCCATTCATGAGCACCCCCTGCATTACACTGGGAGTGTAATAGTGCCTGCTGTGTAGGTGAGGAGACAGGCCCAGAGAGGGCAGGGGCTGGGTCTGCAGCCCCACAGCAGGTCAGCAGGCAGGTTGTGGGTTGTGGTCCTCACCCTGCAGCAGCGCATCCCCTGAAGCCACACGGAGCTTTTCTGCTGCTTCTCCCTCCAGGCCTGTGTCTCCCCAGACAAGCAGCCCTGGTGCTCCACTCACCCCAGCCAGGGGTTCTAGACCAGCATTCAGGCCCAGGGAGGGGACTGGGTGGAGGCAGAGCTGGCGGCTGGCCAGGATCTGAATGGGGACTTGGGGGCCTTTTCCTAAACCCCAGGCTCTGTTGGGGCTTCCCCCAGTGCCTTCAGCATCCGTGGCTGTGCCTTCTGGCTATAGCCAAACCTGCCCCAGGATCCAGGCTGCAGAGCCAGTCTGTCTTGGTGAAAAAAAGCATATGATGCAAGCTTTCAATGAGAAAAAGAAGATTAAAACTATGACAACTTCCCTTTAGCCCTGGAAATGAGCTTCTGGTAGGAGGCAGTAGAGCAGGAGGGAGAGGAAGGCACTAACAGAAGACCCTGAACTTAGACCAGGGTCCTCCAGGAGGAACAGGCAGAGCTGACCCTAGGTACCCCCAGCTGCCCACACACAGAGAGGGAGCCTCCGAGGGACACCCAGGCCTGGGGCTCACGCACCCAGAGGCCTGTGACCGTCTCAGGTGTGAATGTGAAAGCCTCTGTCGCTCCTCTGTCTTTTTTGAAGCCTTCCCAGACTTGGAGATGAGACGCCCCTGCTGGCAAAGGCAGGTATCGCTGTCACGTGGACAGTGCGTGGCTGAGCAGTGCCTGGTGACACCAAGACCTCCCATGGGGCCAAGGCTTCAGTCAGGCTTCCATGGATGAAAGGAAAAGGCTGCTTTAACTTAGCAGGCTGCTCAGGTTTGGACCTGGGCTCACTCTGCACCACAGACATCCAGAACGGGAAGTGGGGAGGTCGTAGGATGTGGTCCAGTAACAGCCAGGCTGAGGGCTGAGAGCTCAGGACAGAGGGCAGAGGCCACTGTGAGATCAAGATACTGGGCCTAGTAATGAGGAGAAGGAGGGAGAGGAAGATCAGGAAGGCCTCTGCAAAGGACTGGGCTCAGGGCTGATGAAAACATGGACACTCAGGGCCTCAGTTTGCCCACCTGTACACTGGTGATAAAAGTTGAATTTACATGGTGCAGTTGGTGTGAGAAAAGCACAGTTCATGTAAAATGATCAGGCAGTGTCTGACACAGAGTAACTGCGAGGTTAATGCTGATGGTATTGTTATTTTTATTATTACAATAATCACTCAATCTTAATTAACTGTTGACATGCTCTTCTCTCCCGTGGGGTGGGCACCTTGCTCCCTTCAAGGGTAAGCCCCATCTGTCCACCTCTGTGGCTCCAGTGTGGGGACACTGGCAGTCACCATAGAGGCCTGGTGAAGGAGGGGGTGTTTGATAGGCAGAATAATGGCCCCCGAAAGATGTCCATGTCCTAAACCACAGGACCTGGAATATGCCACCTTACATGGTAACAGGGACTTTACAGATATGATTAAATTTAAGCATTTTGAGACGGGGAGATTGTCCTGGATTATCGGGTTGGGCCCAGTGTAATCACGAGGGTCCTTATAAGTGAGAGACGAAGGCAGGAAAGAAAGAGAATGATTTGATGTGAGAAAAGTCTCGACTGGCTATTGCTGGGCTTTAAAGATGGAAGAAAGGGGCCAAGGACTGCAGGCCACCTCTAGGCACTGGAAAAGGCAAGGGAATGATTTCGCCCCGAGAGCCTCCAGAAGGCCCAGAAGGAACACAGCCCTGAGGACACCTTGTGAGACTTCTGAACTCCAGAACTGAAAGATAATACATTTGTGTTGTTTTAAGCCACTGAGTTTGGTGTAAATTTGTTACGTCATTAATAGGAAACTACTAGATAGGGAAACACATGTCCTCTCCACTCCCTTCCTTCCTCCTTCTCAGGCCCCTATTTCTGTCAGAAATGCCCAGTCCTGTGGCCCCTACGAGATGGTACCCCTGGGATGAGGTGGTGGCCCTGTCCCCTCGGTCAACCTCAGAAACAGGGGGAGACTGAGGAGGGTACGGGTCCCCTGGGGAGGGTATATTAGGACCCAGTGCTTCTCAAGGGGGCAGGCAGGGAAGGGGCCTGGAGGAGGCCCCCACATTGCCCATTATCCACCCACTACAATAATACACACACTTGAGAGTGGGGACAAGGTGTCGTGAGTGACGATAATTGTGAGATCTAGAGGGGGCTGATAACAACTGATGTTTACTTGCTCTACCAAGCACTTCCCTAGGTGAATGATGTATTATCTCATTTAACCTTCACCATGACCCTGTGAGGAGGGAAAGTTATTACCCCTGATGACAGAGAAGCAAAGGGAGGCACAGAGAACTTGAGTAACTTGCCCGTCACGTGACATGATGGAAATTTAGTCCTGCACTGTGTCATTCCAGAGCTCCTCCTCTTGCTCACCCTACTCCACTGACTGGATTACTAGATTAATCAAATGTTGTCATGGGGAATTCCCTGGCTGTCCAGTGGTTAGGAGTTGGCGCTTTCACTGCTGTGGCCCAGGTTCAATCCCTGGTCAGGGAACTAAGATCTCACAAGCATGGTGTGGCCTTAAAAAAAAAAAAATGTGGTCATGAGTGAGGGCCATTACACATGTTTTCTCCAAAGCCCAGTGGGCATTAGCACCCTTTTATGAATGAGGAACTGAGGCTAGGAGAGAATAGATGACTTGCCTAAGGTCACACAACCAGGGCTTGGGGTTCTGGCCTTTAAATGAGATTTGCCAGGCTCTAAAACCACATTTCCTCAGTTATTATGAGTGTGAATGAGGTCCAAGGGGAGATGGATTCCAACATCTGAGGACAAAATGGGCAGACCCTCTCCATCCCCTCAGAGACAGGTGTCCCCACACCACAGCTGGTGCCAGGAGATAAAGAATAAACAATTCCCCCAAATATGACTTCCACAGACAGGGCTGAGGGAACCTCAGTAACTTCCAGGGCTGAAGGCAAGAGGACCCTGACCCCAGAGGAGGTTCTTTTTTGTTTTTTTTAATGTTTTAATTTTACACATTTATTATTTTTTAACATCTTTATTGGAGTATAATTACTTTACAATGTTGCATTAATTTCTGCTGTATAACAAAGTGAATCAGCTGTATGCATGCATATATCCCCATATCCCCTCCCTCTTGAGCCTCCCTCCCACCCTCCCTATCCCACCCCTCTAGGTGGTCACAAAGCACCAAGCTGATCTCCCTGTGCTATGCGGCTGCTTCCCATTAGCTATCTATTTTACATTTGGTAATATATATAAGTCCATGCCACTCTCTCACTTCGTCCCAGCTTACCCTTCCCCCTCCCTGTGTCCTCAAGTCCATTCTCTACACCAGACGAGGTTCTGAAGGAAGTAGTCTACACTTTGTGGTCTAGACAAGGAAATTGGGGTGGCTCAGACCCTGTGTGGAGGAGTCCCAGAGTGTCACATTACTCCCCATTCTCACTGCATTTTTAGTTGTTTCTTTGGTATTTTTTTTTAACCTGAGAAGTGTACATCTTAATGAATATTAATGAATTTCACATCCATGAACAATCACCCAGATCAAGCAGTATACCATTATCCACATTCCAGAAGTCCCCTGGGTCCCTTCTCAATCATGTTCCTCCCTCCACCAGAAGTAAACACTATTATGACTTGGTCATTATCATTCCCTTGATTTTCTTTATAATTTTACCACTAGCAATGGATTCGTTTTGGCTGTTTTTGAACTTTGTGTAAATGGGTCATACAGTGTGTAATCATTTACGTTCGGCCTCTTTTGCTCGACGTCTTATCTGTGTGGTTCGTCCAGACTGTTCCATGTATTCATGGATCTTTCATTCTCATTGTACAATATTCCATTCTGTGAATATACAACTTATTTATACACCTCGTGGCACTTCTGGTTTTTCTATTTTTAGTTTTTAATATATTCTAGATGTGTTTCAATTACCTTCTCCCAATTTGTGTCCCAGTTTGTGGCTTTCATTCTCTTTATGGTGTTTTTTGATCAATAGACATTCTTAATTTTAATGTAATTGAATGTTTTATAATTGTCATTTAGTGTTTTTCTGTCTTGTTTAAGTAAAACTTTCCTATCTTCTATATTCTACTATTTTAAAGTCTTAAAGCTCTTTGGGGGACTTCCCTGGTGGTCCAGTGGTTAAGAATCCGTCTTGCAATGCAGGGGACGCAGGGGATCCCTGGTCGGGGAGCTAAGATCCCACATGCTGCGGGGCAACTGAGCCCATGCGCCACAACAGAAGATCCCTCGTGCCACAAGTAAGACCCGATGCAGCCCAAAAATAAATAAATAAATAAATAAATATTTTAAAAAATTAGAAAGCTCTTTTGTTTTGCCTTTCACATTTAGGTTTTCAATCAACCTAGTATTATTTTTATTTGTGTTGTGAGGTAAGGATCCAATTTCATTTTTTTTTTCTATATGGATAACTGATTGTTCCATTTATCAGAAGTCCAACCATTCCCCACTGGTTTCACAGTACCTCCTTGGCCACCTATTCTCTGTCTACATTATGAATGGGTCTGTTTCTGAGACCACTGGTCTTTCACTGGTCTATTTGTCTACCCTTGCAGCAATATCGCACCATCTTAATTGCTATACCTTTAAAATAAGTATGGGTGCCCTGGCTAGTTGGCACTTCCACATAAATTTAAGAATTAACTTGTTAGGATACACACACACAAATCTATTGAAATCATGATTGTATTTGTATTGAACCTATAAAACAGTTTAGAGGGAACTGACAGCTTTATGACATTGACTCTTCCATTCGATGAACATGTATATCTATTTATTTAGTCTTTTTTTAATATAGATCTATTTATTTATTTATTTATTTATTTATTTTTGGCTGCGTTGGGTCTTCCGTTGCTGTGCGTGGGCTTTTCTCTAGTTGCGGCGAGCGGGGGCGCCTCTTCATTGCGGTGCACGGGCTTCTCATTGCGGTGGCTTCTCTTGTTGTGGAGCACAGGCTCTAGGTGTGCAGGCTTCAGTAGTTGTGGTGCATGGGCTCAGTAGTTGTGGCTTGCGGGCTCTAGAGCGCAGGCTCAGTAGTTGTGGCCCGCGGGCTTACTTGCTCTGCGGCATGTAGGATCTTCCTGGACCAGGGCTGGAACCCGTATCCCCTGCACTGGCATGCGGATTCTTAACCACTGCACCACCAGGGAAGTCCCTAAAAGCAATAGATTTTTAAATATGGATTTTGTATCAGAAATCTTCTTAAATTCTTAAAAATTCTAATAATTTATCCATGGACTATTTTGGATTTTCTAAATATACGGTGGTATCATCTACAAATAATGACAATTCTGTTCTTCATTTCCAATTTTTAAACATTTTATTTCTCTTCCTTGCCTTACTGTGCCTGCTAGACCCTCCAGTACAATGCTGAGCAGAAATGGTGATAGCAGGCATCCTTGCCACGTTCCAAATGTCAAAGCTCTTAACATTTCACTTCTGTCATTTACTGTAAATCTTTGTAGATACCTTTCAAGAAAATTTATTCAACTAATTTGCTAAGATTTTTAAAATCATGACTAGATGTCGAATTTTATCTAACCCTTTCTCTACATTCATTAAGATGATATTGGTTTTTCTCCTTTAATCTGCTAATGAGGCAAATTATGCTGATTGAGTTCAAATGCTAAACCACATCACAGGTTTACAATAAATCTAACTTGATCATATTATTCTTTTTTAATATATTGGACTTAGGCAGTGCTATAGACTGAATGTTTGTGTCCCCTCAAAATTCATATGTTGAAACCTAATCCCCAGTGTGAGGGTATTAGGAGGTAGGGTCTTTGGGAGGTGACTAGGTCATGAGAGTGGAGCCTTCATGAATGGCATTAGTGCCCTTATAAAAGAGACCCTAGGGCATCCCTGGTGGTGCAGTGGTTGAGAATCTGCCTGCCAATGCAGGGGACATGGGTTCGAGCCCTGGTCTGGGAAGATCCCACATGCCACAGAGCAACTAGGCCCGTGAGCCACAACTACTGAGCCTGCGCGTCTGGAGCCTGTGCTCTGCAACAAGAGAGGCGCGATAATGAGAGGCCCGCGCACTGCGATGAAGAGTGGCCCCCGCTTGCCGCAACTAGAGAAAGCCCTCGCACAGAAATGAAGACCCAACACAGCCAAAAAAAAAAAAGAGACCCTAGAGAGCAACCTTGCCCCTTCACTATGTGAGGACACAGCGAGAAGACAGCCGTCTAGGAACCAGGAAGTTGGTCCTCACCAGACAGCAAATCTGCCAGCACCTTGATCTTAGACTTCCCAGCCTCCATAACTGTGAGAAATAGATGTTTGTTTGTTGTTTATAAGCCACCTAGTCTACACTATTTTGTTATAGTAGCCTGAACAGACTAAGACAGGCAGTTATCATTTAGCTTAAAATATTTACATCTATTTTCTTGAGATTGTTCTGTAATATTCTTTACTTACTCATCAGGTTTTAGTATCAAGGTTATAGCAGCCCCATAAATTGAATTAAGAATGCTCCCTCTTTTTCTACACTCTGGAATTGGTTTTATAAAATTGGAATTATTATTATTATAAATAATTATTATAAATTATAATTATTATTCCTGGAGTATTTCACCAGTGAAGCCATCTGCAGACAGTTTTGGCAAGTTATATGTCTGTAGTGATTTGTCCATTTTATCTAATTTTCAACCCAATTGGCATAAAGTTGCTTTTTTGGACATTGAGCAAATTGTCACATCAGTGGAGGGCCACAGACACATGCCCGGACTTTGATATTTGACAAAGTCAGAACATCCTCATTGAAAGGTGAAATATGGGTGTGTTGAATTTGTTTTCACTAGATGTTTTCCACTTCCAGACCTCTGCAATGCTATTCCTTCTTACTGGACTGCCCTCTCTTCCCCTTCATCACCTGGTGGATTCCTTCTTGCTTTGTGTGGTGTTTTTGTTGTTGTGTGTGAGGGTGGGGGGAGTTGGTTTGCTTGTTTGTGTGCCGCGCGGGTTGCAGGATCTTAGTTCCCCGACCAAGGATCTAACCCGGGCCCTGGCAGTGAAAGCACCAGGTCCTAACCACTGGACCACCAGGGAATTCCCGCTTCTTGTTTTTTAAAATGCAGTTCAGGTACCACACCCTCCAAGAAGGCTTCCAGAGTCCCACAGTGGACTAAGCATCTGTCCTAGGGTCCCCACAGCTCACTGGATCCATCACTGCTAATGTACTAACCACACTGCACTGAAATTCTTTCTCTGCGTCTGTCTCCCCCACTAGACTGTGGGCTCCTTCCTCTGTGTCCTCAGAGCAGAGCAGACGTCAACACTTGTGGAACTAAAGTGAGCTGTAACCACTGAATGACCAACTAAGTTCTCTAGCCGTGTCTCTATATTTTCCCACACACGTTTGTTTGTTCTTTTATTTCATTCAATAGGTATTTATTGAGAACTTACTATGTGCCAGGTAGTGTTCTAGAAGAGTGGCCAGTGAGGAAAGAGGAAAACTACGAGAGTGTGGTATCCTGGAAACCAAGTGAAGAAAGGATTTCAAGGTTGAGGAGATGGTTAACTGTGTCAAAGGCTGCCAATAGGTCAAGTAAGACGAGGTCTGAGACTTGACTGTTGATAGAACATTGTGAATATCATCAGTGACTTCAGCACTTTTGCTGAAGTGGTTGGGCAAAAAAATCCAATTGCGGTTAAGGAAAAGCACTGGAGCCCTGGGGGAGAAGGACTGAAGAAAGCTGGTATAAAGTTTTGCTGTGAAGGGAAGCAAACAAATATATTGTGCTTTATTTTGCTATGCAGAGTTTTTTATTTGCATGCAGTATATACATCTATCCTTTCTTTCAAAGCTTCTGGGTTTCCAGTTTTGAGTTAGAATGCAATGTCTGTGGACAGCAACTCTGAAATGAATTTTTCACAGCACGTTAAGTCCTCTGTCCTTTCTGAGGCCTCCTTAGTCTTGAGGGCAGAGGGCTCTCCCTGCTAGTGTCAAAGGCTGTGTTTTGGGGTTTTTTTCCCACGAACCTCAAAACCTTGTGGCTGATTCACAACAAATATCCCCTCAACCACAGCTGACCACATGTCATGCAGTCATGTATGTGACACCAAACACTCATGTGGCCACCATTCTTCCTCCCTCCCTGAATGTGGAAAAGACCAAAGGACCTGCCCCCCAAAGACCACCAGACCACATGGATTAGTACCACAAGATGAGGTGACACAGATCCTCAAGGACATATTGAAGCAGCAGCAGCAGGCAATGACCACATCCCACCCACCCCTACCCACTCCCCACCGTGGTCCTCCCACAGAACGTGACCACCCTGCACATTCAGACCCAAACAGGAGAACATTGCACAAGACACATCGTTTCTCATTGAGCTGTATTGTGGCATATAATAATAGGTACTCTATATAAATTAAATTAAAAATAAAGCTCCAGCAGGTTGCACAGGTTGGCTGTTAATAAATATATCTCTGGGTAATTGTGCCCCAAGACCAGCTCATGACCACTCTCCCTCATCCAGAGAATTATACAAAAATAAATACAGGCTTGGGGGGGGGGGCGGGATGGGAAGGGAGGACATGCCCAGTTCCATTCTGAAAGTTCTCACTCACACCATCCACCCATGCTGTTTCTCTCCACTGGTATCACCGCAGGGAGCCCCATGCTGACTGGAGAGCTAAGGGACAGGAAGGCCTCTCTCCAGTCAAGCATTCTCAGAAGCAAAGGACCCTTCGCTGTACAGGCCACACATCCCATCTGAACCCTCCGGGGGGAGGGGCTGCCCCTCCCCAGAGAGGGGGAAGCCTGTTATTGCTGATCTCACAAGCAGCTCCTACGAGAACCAGGCCAGAGAGAGGCACAGCACAAGCACCAGGAGGGACATACCACTGTTCAGAGCCACAGGGACCACCACCAGCCCAGCCAGGACCCCCAGAGTCTGGGTCAAGGGCCCCCAGAGCTGGGGAGGCAATACACACACACTCTCTGCAGGGGCTGCTAGGGTAGGAGACCTCTTTGGGGGCTCAAGGCTTGGGCCTGAACTCTCTTCATCCTGGGAGCTCACATGGGGCCTGGCCAGGCTGGAAGGACAGACTTCAGCCCCCAAGGGACCAAGGAGGGGGAGATCTTGCCCCTGCAGGACTGGAGCAGCTGGCTCCTTGCCAGATATAGAAACCGATCTGTCTGCCAACTCAGTGGTAAACTCCATCTGGACTTCTGTCCCCCCCGGTGACCCAGTCACCCCAGCTATCACCCTATTCACATGCAAAGAGTCAGAGTCCTTGCCCATCCCCTTCTCTGGAGCCCCAGTGAACTGACCCTCCATACTCAGAACCACAGGGCTGTTACAACCTGAGCCTTCTGCCCATGGGAGCCACACATCTCCCATAGTGGCTACCACAGGATGGGCCCCAGAGAGGATTTCCGGAGGCGATTCCTTGGGGGTGTCCCCTTCTGGGCTGGAGGGTATGATGGAGAGCCCCTCTTCCCCCTCCCCCTCCTCATCAGGGTCCTCGGTGTCCTTGATGAGCTCCACACCACGCCCCAGCCTGGCATAGTGCAGCGTGATCTCCTCAGCCAGGGCACTGTTCAGGGCCCGCTCGGGGCCAGGCCACTTCAAGATCAGGTCGCGGTCCGTGAGTATGCCCAGGGAATGGCTGGGAGACACCCCCCCATCTGTGGGGCCCTCCCCACCACCTCCTGCCCCACCAGCAGCCACGGCAGCCCGCAGGCGGCTCAGGTGGGACAGGTAGAGCTGCTCCAGCTCCTGGTCAATGGTGTCCTCGCCAAGCAGCTCCTCCAACCCACTCACGACCTCCAGACCCCCAGGGGGCTCATCCATGATAGCTCCCACTATGGGGTCCTTTCGGCCCCTTCCATTCTCTCTGGATACTTCCCACGTGGCCTCCACCTGTCGCTGGCTGGGTTCCAGGAAAGGCCCAGCTGCCCCTTCACTTGCATCGGGCCCCGAGGCCTGGTCCCTGGGAGAGCCACCCAGGCCACAGAGGGAGGAAGAGAGGGGAATCCTGATGGCCGGTGCCTGGGGGACCTCTGTGAAAGCCACAGGTGGACTGCTTCTGGGGACATCACCTTCCTCTGGGGGTTTGCCAGTCACTGTAACTTCAGAAACCTGGAGCCATAGGGGGAGGGGGGAGGGAGGGGAGAGAGAGGGAAGGGAATGAAGAAGAGGAGGGGATGGGACAAGCAGAGACAGTGAGAACTGGTGACAGCCCACATCCAGCCCCACAGGTGTTTCCAAATGAAAACTCCGTAAAGAACTATAATTTTCTTAACTCCAAAGACTATGTCTACATTAAAATAACAAAATTAGATGGAATAAAAGGGGGCTTCCTGTAGATCATAAAGCTGAGGAATTCAGTGGGCACCAATATCTGGTGAATGGTTATCAGTAACTACTGTTGGTTGACCTCCAAAACATATCCAGAATATCCATATGAATTCATGTATTTTCTCCTTTAAAAAAAATTTATTTCCTAGCTCTGTCTTTTGACAAGTCCTAGAAACAATTACCAATCTAGTAGCAACAAGCACATCTAGCACCCAGATCTTGGTTTCTAAATACCATTCTCCACTAAAAGGAATCAGGGCTCCTGAAATAAATGACTGTTTCCAGGCTTGGGGCAGAGAAAGTACAAGATGAGGCTGGGACATATTGACATACCAGAATGTGAGAAAGTGCTCAAAGAATGTTGGGGATGTATCAAAAGAACTCTAGAGCCAATGGAAATAAGCTCCCACTGGCCAGAGACAGTTCAATTTAAGTGTCAAAATAAATAAATAGGTGCAATGGGTTGAAACTCATCAAATATGTTTAAAATTCATGAGTTATTAATGCCACCCCAAAACTTAAATCCCTTAATTGGTCACCTTTGGAGAAGTTCATTTCTTCTGAAAACTGGTAAATAAAAGGGAAGTTTTTAAGTATTTATCCAGCTTTTTCTATACAAACCATATACCCTCAGGGCATATATGCTCAAGGTAGCCAAATAGTTGATGTGAGAAAGTTTTTCTTTAGAGAAGAATTCCAGCTAATAAATAAAATGGAAATAGAATTAAGTAGAATCAATTCTATTTAAATTAATTTAATAATAACAGGTTATATTTAATAAAAGTAATAGTTTACTAAATTAAATTAATTAAATTTAATACTAGATCAAATTAATTAAATAGAATAAATTAATAAAAATGGAGTAGAAACGTGTTTCCACGTGGATGAAATCAGCCAAATCCAGACTGTGGGAAACTCTATAGGACAAACAAGGCTTCTTCAACAAATAAATTGCAAGAAAAGTGAGACAGATTTAAACATCTAAAAAGACGCATCAACCAAATACAATGTGTTGACCTTGTTTGGACCCTAAAACACTTATGAGACAAGGAAATTTGAACACTGACCAATATTTGATGACCCTAAGGAATTATTGTTAATTTTCTGAGGGGTAATGTGGCATTGTGGGGGTTTTTTTTAAGAGTGCTTAATTTTCTGAAATACAAACCAAAGTATTCATGGATGACATAAAGTCTGGATTTTTTCCAAAATAATTCCATAGGGAAGGTGAGAGGAGGGGGTGGGGTATAGAAAAAAGTAGGAACGGACCTGTTGAAATTTGTTGAAGCTGGGTGATGAGTACATGTGGGTTCATTATACTGGTTTCTTTACTTTTATTATTTATTATTATTATTATTTTTGGCCACTCGCATGGCATGTGGGATCTTAGTTCCCCGACCAGGGATCAAACCCATGCCCTGTACAGTGGAAGCGCGGAGTCTTAACCACTGGACCGCCAGGGAATTCCCGGTTTCTTTACTTTTATATGTTTGAAAATCTTTGTAATAAAAAGTTAAAACACACACACACACACACACACTTACATCTCTAGAATCTCTCTATCTCCCTGCCAGCACCAGCATCACTCACCTGGACCACTGCAGTGGCCTCCTCCTCAGGGTCCCCGGGCTTCCACCCTCAACCCTGCAGTCTATTTTCCTCGCAGCAGCCAGAGGAAGCCTGTTAAATCCTAAGTCAGATCATGGCCCTCCTCTGCTCAAGACCCTCCTGCGGCTCCCCTGTCATTCGTGGTAAAAGCCAGAGTCCTCTGCATGGCCATGAGGCCTCACACGATCTGTGCCTCCACCTCTCCCACCTCACCTCCTGCGGTTCCCCCTCACTCACTCTGCTCCACGGCACGGCCTCCTCCTCCTCGCTGTTCCTCACACATATTAGCCACGGCCCCGCCTTGGGGACTTTGCACTTGCCTGAGATGTTCTTCCCTTACCTTAGTTATCCACATGCCTCACTATTCCACTTTCTTCAGATCTTCTCTCAAATCTCACCGACCACCAAGGCCTTCCCTGGCCACCCAATCTGAAGTTGCAAACGTCTTCCCTCCCCCAAACCCCCGCCCCGACACACACACACACACACATACACTCTCTCTCTCTCTCCTTATCCCTTTATTTCTTTTGTCCTTAGCACTCATCATCACCTAAAATACCATATATTTTAACTACTATTTTGTTTTATTATGTCTCAGTCCACTAAAATGTAAGTGGGCCCCATGAAGACAGCGTTTGGGTCATTACTGTATTACCAGTGTCCCTAACAGTCCTCGGCACAGAGCAAGCACTCAATAAATATTTGCTAAACTAACAAATGACATTTCTATAAGCCCAGGCGAATAACTGCACTCTACCCTTCTGCCACCAAGTTCTGATTTGGGGGGCCACCCCCCAACCTAGGGCAGACCCAGAGCAAGTCAGTCCCCACCACCCAGCCTCCCGTCGGGCTGTCCATCCAGAGGCTGCCAGGCCTGCTTACCTGAAGTGTCATCTGGGGCCATGGACGGAGAGGCGTGGGGGCCACCAAGGGACCCACTGACTCCTGGACATCAGGACGCTCTGCTGGAAAGAAGAGGACAGCGTCGGGGCCAGGCAAGGGTATAAACAAGCCTGGTTTGGTTAAGAAAATATACTCTTCTAGCCAACTGGCAGATTTGCCTCTGAAGCTTTCTGCGACAGTCTAAGGCAGGAGGTGCCTCTTAATTTGTGGAGGAAGAAAAGGGGAGGAAGAAAGAAATGGTAAATATAAGCTAAAAGTCCCCAGCCTGCCAATCGCTTACCCACAGCAGGGGTATTATCGTCCGCACTCTTCATCCTCAGCTCCTCCTCGTTAGGCCTGTGGGGCGGAGGAGAGAATGCATGGATCTGATGCCCTGAAAGGCCGGTTCTGCCACCTACCGGCACCTCCTGAGCCTCTCTGCTGGCCCACCCTCACCTGACGGCTGCTGTTTTCTCTTCTGCTGCCTCTTTCTATCCTCTGGTCATAAAGTCCTACACACTCACTGTAGAAAATTGACGAAATACAGGAAAGCGTAAGGAAGCAGGAGAAAAGTCACGCATCAGCCAGAGGCAACCACCGTTACCATTTTGGAAAATTTCATTCCACACATTCTGTGAATCGCTTAGATTCTGCGGGCATAATTTTGCAGCTGGCTTTGTCCATTTAACAGTAAGAAGCAGCATTACATACTTTTGTAAACATTTGAAATGGTTGCTTACTACCCCTATCACATGGGCTGACCTTAATGTACGTAGCCATTCCCTTCCTACTAGGCAGCTAGGTTGTTTCCTTCATCTTGCTCCCACAAAGCAGACTTCGGCAGACATCATTGGGCAGAGCTTAATGAACATTTTGGATCATTTCTTTAGAGTATATTTCTGGCTGTGGAGGAAACCATCTTTTCCAAGAAAGGGCAAGCGAGGACTGTGGGGCACAGGAAACAGCAAAGGGAAGGAAGGAAGCAACTGAAGAATGGGAAGGAGGTCAGCAGAAAAGGCAGTAACCCGAGATCACAGAGGCCTAAGGTCCCTCTGCCAACCCTCCACCCATCGCCATATCAGCCTGGCAGGGCACTTAACCTCCCTGAACCTCGCTCTCCTCACCTTAAAATGGAGCACAGGGGAGCCAGGATGTGTACACCAAGCACAGGGCAGTCGAGGGAAATGAGGACATCAAGCCAGACACCAGGGCCTGGCACAGAGCAGGGGCTGAATCAAGCATAGATATTTGTTGGTCTTTTTTCCTCATTTGCCAGGCAAGTCAGACCCCAGGGTCTGAGTGGCGGAAACCAAGGGTATTTCAGCCAGTCCCTGCCAGGGGTGAGGGCATGAGGATCATGGAGAAATCGCTGCTCTCATTCTCACCAATGAGTATCAACTGCTTACAAATTAAGGCAGATGAGGGAACCATTAACTAAAACACATGCGGAGACCTGAGAAGAGCTGAGGCAATAGCTCAGACCTTTTTTCTTCCTCAGAAGTAACAGGATGATGTTGACATTTCTGGAAGTGGTTGCAACTTTTCTGAAAACACACAATCAGTTACCTTCACAATTACCTACAGAAACAGAATATCACTAGCTGACCTGAATATAGTGCTTACTATGGTACTTCGTAGCAGAGCTTCACATATATTCATTTAATTCTCATGAGAACCCTATGAGATAGGTACTTTTACTCTTTTGAAGTAGGCAGTTTTATTATCCTCATCTTACAGATGGTGAAACAGAAGCCAAGTAAATGGCTCAAGGTCATGCAGCAAAGATCGAAACCCAGGTCATTCAGCTCCTAACTCTGTGCTCTCAACCAACAAACTGCTGCTTCTTGGATGAGAAGAGGGGGAACATCCAAAAATCACGTCAAGCAATTCAGCCAATCCCAAAATCCACGAAGTCGGCAGAAGTACACAGGTCACTCTCCCTACTTCCAAAGTCAGAGAGATGAAAGCAGGAGGCACAGCATCTATTGTTCACCTCCTCCACCGTGGGCCCTTTTCATTGATACACCAAGTCATTTGAAAACCCTCACATCTATCCTTCAAAGCAACACCCTTCCCTTTGCAGAAACTGTTCCCAAATGCAGAAACTGAGGCTCAAGGAACAGTATCTACACCCACTAACTACTAACTACACACCACACTGATAACATCCAAAGAGGGTTCCATTTTGAAGACAGTGTGTGAAACTGTGGGCTTAAAAAAAAAAAAGAACACTAAATATCCTTGAACTGTCTTTCACAGTAAATATTCGGAGGCAGCTATGACTTTAATCAAAAGGAGGATAGTGAAAGAAATGGAGTACAAATGTATACTGACTCACTAATCAGTAACAGAGAAGAGGGGTTCTTAGAAAAATGGGGAGGGAGGAGATTAAGAACAAAACTGTACCTCCCGTATGCTTGCTAATTTTCGAGAAGGAAACTTGCTCTTTTGGCACCAACCCCACACACGCCACGTGGTATTGCCTCAAGGGCAGTGGGCAGTCACGAGCTGTAGCACAGACCAGGGGGCATCTTGGGCACTCATCCTCTGGGTGCTCTCGCGAGAACTAGTCAAGACAGTGTAGTCTAGGATGGGCCGTGTCAGGCCTGCACGCCTGTCTCCTGGGCGTGAGAAGTCTTCCTGCCATCAGGAGGCTCAATGGCCTCTGACCTCAGACGGCACCCAGGGAGACCAGGGGGTGAGATTTCAGAAAGAGGTGCTGTGGGCCCCAGCCTAGGCCAGCCAAGACAGAACAAAAAAGTCAATCGCCACAGTCAGAGAGGGAGTGAGCAAGTGAGGGCTGACAACCTCTGTGGAGAAGAGCAAAGCAGACTTTCAGAGCAGTCACATCACTGCCACCACCACCCAAGTCCTCTGAGAGCGCCCCCAACACTCGTGTTTTCAAAGAACCTGGCCAGCCCAAAGTGGGTCATGCGCTGAAACCCAAAGGGAAACTCAGCAGACCCCAGCTCCCATGCAGTCAGCCTGAAGATAATGCTGACTCTCCGAGGGGACAGGTGGCTTCGGAAATCTGCCCGAGATACTTGGAATCCCAGTTACCCTGAGCCATCTGCTTTCTGAAAACAACAGGGTTTGAAGGAGGCTGTGAAAGCCACCAAGTTATGTGGGGTACTGCTCTGTCTTCCCCAGCTAGTCTGTGTCAGTGTCAGTTCTGGGACTTACGGACAATCCAGTAGGGCGGAGGGAAGAAGCTGAGCAGTTTGTTGTGCTATGAGCTTCTGCTACAGCAATGACTTCATTCATTTGGCCATGACCCACGGTAAGAAATACATTTTACATCATAACCCAGCACACACCCATATATACATCTCTCTGAAAATCAGTTGTTCTTTGAATGAGACAACACTTACCTTTACTACGTGTTGTGATGCACTCATTATTTTCTATGCTATTTTTTTAATGTTTGTTGGAATCCAGTAAATGTATTTCACATCTTAATAAAGGGTCATGACATGTAGTTTTGAATAACCCCAGCTCTGCCACCTACCAGCTGTGTGACCTGGAGCAAGTTACTTAACCTCTCTGTGCCTCCGTTTCCTCATCTGTGAAGAGGGTATAATAGTAATACTTACCTCAGAGAGCTGTTAGGCAGATTGAGGAAATATTTGAAAGTCGCCTTTAAAGTGCTTAACAAACAGTACTCCACTCCAAATTCCCACTGAGAGAAACTGAGGCTCTGAAGAGGAAAGCAACTTGCCCAGCATTGCCCAGCTGGTAAGACACATCACCCAGCCCGGCACAGCAGTTGAGAACTGGGGCACCAGAACAGGAGCACCCAGCTCAGATCCCGGCTGTGCTGCTTTCATAACACGTGGCCTCAGGCCCACATCCTCGACCATGATGCCCTATCAGTTTTCCGTGGAATAAAAGAGGATCACTTTCACACTAAAATCCTCACTCCAGACAACTAAGATGACCCCTGGCCCATCCTGTTTCGACTTTGATTGTTCTGATTTCCCAACTGCCAACTCAGATAGCAAGTTGGGTCCCCATCCATTCGGCTACAGGTACACCTAAAAATCATTGAGGGCTTACTGTGCATCAGCCCAGGGACAGACTCTGGAGACACAATGGTGAGCAAACCCGACTAGGAAGCTTACAATTTAGCGTGCAGGAAGACATCAAAAAAAGATACTCACACTCATTCTTTCAACAAACATTTATTGAGCACCTGTTAAGTGCCAGGCACCGTGGCAGGCCCTGTGGGAATACAGTGGTGAACAAAAGCAGACCATGTCCCTACCCCTCACGGAGCTTACAGTCTAGCAGGGCAGAGAGGGTCATCCGATAATCCCCTAATGAAGGTCTAACTACAAACTGAGGTCAGGGCCTTCAGAAAAGGAAAGAATGCCCTAGAACAAGGGGCCTTGGCCCAGGCTACAGGGTCAGGGAGGGCTTAAGATGCTTAGAAGGAAAATGAGCAATGGAGGGGTCAGGGAGTGAGGGGCTGCTGAGGACTCTATGGAGGAGGTGATGGAGTCAATCTCGAACAAGGGGAGTTTGAGGCATCTTTGGGACATCAGCCAAGTAGAGATACCGAGTTTGTATGTATGAGGCTGAAGAAAAGAGTAGGGAGAAAGAGAAGAACCAGAGAGTTCAGAGGAAAAGCAGCAGAGTGTGGTCCCAAGGCAAGGGAAGAAAGTGTTTTAAATAGGAGTGCTCAACCACTTCAAGAAGAACACCAAAAAACCACCTATGGAATCTGGCAGATGCAGGGGCAGAAGTGAGTGGAGAAGACAAGTGTAGGCAACTCTTTAGAGGGGGGTCGACAGTGAAGGGGAGAAGGGTGACTGGGTGCTGGCCAGGAGCAGTGGGGACAGAGGTGGGGTCAAAGGACAGATTTCTAAGACAGCAGAGACACTGGCATGTATAAAGGCCAATAGAGAGGCTCAAGCGAGGAGGGCAGTGAAAAGCTGCCAGGAGAGAAAGGGTAACTGATTATGTCAGGTTCTGGAGCAAGTGGCAGAAAAACGGAACCCAGAGCACAAGTGGGGAGACTGGCCTGAGGGAGGAAAAGGGCCCCCCTCCTCCCCCGTAACACAAAGGAGGGAAATCAGTTTGCAGGCTTGGGGGCTACAAGTTGTGGGGAGTTCCATTCTTATGGTTTCTACTTGTTTTTTTGAAGCAGGAAGTCTGAAGGTGAAGAACATATGAAAGAGTCACCTCAGGGACGAGACAAGAGTGGATCAGAATAAAACAGTAGGACTGCCAGGCAGGGTGGAAAATGATCCTGGATTTGTGGCAATGCTCATCTCCTCTGCTCTATGACATTCTCTAACGGGGCTTGCCTGCTTGGCTGGTCAGTTGCTATAAAAAGACCCGGGCCTGAGGTGGTTGGGATGGACAGGCTTCCAGGAGGAAGCACTCTTAGAACTGAAGGATCAAAATGAGACTGCAGTGGGCACCGGACCAACATTCCTGATGAGGGAAACAGCATGGACAAAGGCCCTGAGGCAGGAAAGGGCAAAGCACCTTGGAAAGACCAGTGACAGAAGCTCAGAAGGCAGAGGATGGCATGAAGTGAGACTAGCTGCCCTGGAGGCCAGACTGGGGGAGAGGTCAGAGGGTGCTCAAAAGCCATGCTGTAGCTTTCTTGGTCTTTATTTTTAAGAGGAATAGGACACCTCCCAAGGGTGTTAAGCCAAGGCAGACCTGGAGGGCTCTCCTCCCCACACCAGCCCTGGGATTTTGGACTCTGGGAGCCTCAGTTTGCTCATCCAGAAAAGAGGGATCGAAACCATCTATCTCACAGGGAATGTTGAAGGGATCAGATGAGACCGTACACGCAAATACTCCGCAGGGTCTCTGCCAGGTCTTGTACAACAAACCCTCCATCCCTGCCCCTCCCACCCGGTTCCACCACCGGCCCTTTGACATCTTAGCGCCAGTCTGCAGCTTTGGCCCTGTTTGAACCTAGCACTGTGCCCAGCACATGGTAGGCCCTCAATAAATGCTTGTTGATGGATCAGCTCTAAGCCTAAGGGTTATCAAAAGCCTGGTCCAGCAACTCGAGGAATGCAGCCATTTCAGTTTCTGAGCTGTATCCCGAGGGCTAGCACAGACTTCTCCCGTGTCCCCACGTGACGTGGCTGTGCTGGTGCACAGTGGACCTGCAGGCAACACTTCCTGAATGGGAAGCCCTCTACAACAGGGCTCCCGCAGGCTGAGGCTATCCCCTAAGATCCTCTACCATCTCCCAGAAGGGCTGGGTCGCAGGGAGCGGCTGTTCTCCAACAGCACTCCAAGTCACCGGCAGCACGCAAGTTTTAAAACAATAATAAGTTGAAAGGTACTCGCCAAGAAAGCCACCGACCTACAAAGAAAATCTTATCGCTGATCTTGCAATGAGCACCAACCTCCCCTTTGCAAGAGCTGAGATCAAGATAAAGAAGCTATCAAAAAGCCATCTGCCCACTTAAAATAATATCACAAGTCATGTTAGGAACCACAGACCTGGGGCCAGATACCAAAACAATTGTCTGAACGGGCTGCTTCAATTTCTCCTTAAAACCACCCATGTATTTTAAAAGAAAAACACCCTCTCCACCCACCTTGGCCCTGCAAGCTTTTGACTTCTCTGTTCCCTTCCTTTCACACTCTAAAATGACCAAACTCTGTTACCCAAACTGTCGCGTCTTACAGACAAGGCTCCCACGACAGCCAGCTGGAATGACGACTCGGGAAAAGTGACAGAAATTAAGGCGAGGGGCACTGGAATGGCTGGATATCTTGATCTGGGTGATGGTTTCACAAGGGCATACATATGTAAAAATCTATTGAGCTTCACACTTAAGATCAATAGAAGGAAAGCAAGGCATGCTAAGAACATGGGAACACCTGGAGTGAAATGCAGAATTTGCCCTGAATCCTATCAGGCCTTCAAGAGGAACAGTAGTTTTTAAAAAACGTTCCTACCGTCTCCTCCCTGGTCCTATCACTCACTAGCTGAGTGTACCTGAACAAGCTGGCTCACTTCTCTGAGCTACCTCGGTTTCCCCCTCTATTAAATGGGCATAACCATAGCACCTACACCACACAGCATGCACAGCGGGACTCAGGAGAGAACAAACTTGAAGCTCTCAACACAGAGATCGTTAAATGTTGGCCACTGTTAATCTTTCAAAGCTACCACCATGCTTCAGTTACCTTGCCCATGCTTGCTGCGTCCAATCCAAGCACACAAATTGACTGTCATTCCCCTTTAGCAGATGAGAAAACGGAGGCTCACAGATGAAGAAACTGAGGCAAGGCTACACAGCTGGTGATGGACAGAGCAGAGTTTGGGAGGGGAATCCAAGGAACTATCTGTGATTCCCTAAGCATTAATACTGACACCTATATGGCACTACTAAGAGCCAGGCTTGGTTCTGAGTGCTCTTACTCATCTCCTGTGAAGTAGCTGCAATAATTATCTCTGCTTTACAGATGAGGGTACTGAGGCACAGTGCGGTTAAATGAGTTGGCCAAGATCATAAGGCCAACAGATGACAGGACTGGGATTTGAACCCAGGCACTGATATCAGAATCCACACTCTTACGCCTGTAAGGAAAGCCATGCTGCCTACCCTGCTCAGATAGTCCCAGGTTACTGTTACCAACACAGGTTGGTAAGTAGGTACTTGTCTGCTTGCTCACTTACCCAGGCACATCTGCCCACCAGCCCCAAGCTAGACCTTTCTGAACTACTCACAGCCTAAGGCCCTTCCAGAATCACAAACATCTTGCTGCAGCCAGAGGCTTCTGATCAAGCATATACAAGGTCCAAACAGCATTTTCCCATTCCCATTTCCAGTCCTCCCAGGAGCAGGGAAATGTATGCATTTCCCACACGTGCTTGGAGAATCTACTTATCCCAGGTTAGACTTAGGTGATTCCCCCCAAAATCAGGCCTAGCTGCTACTCTTGAAGAACTCATGGCTTGATAGAGAAAACCTAGGAGAATCTTGTATCAGGGGCTTCTGGGGTTAAGTGGTTCCTTCTCCCAGGCCCTGAATGGTCACAGGTGGTACAGCAAAAACAAAGGTAAAGAGCTTCCAGTCCAGGCCCATCTGGTTCTGCCTCTGCCAGAGCCACTGCTTCCTGTGAGAGCAGGGGCTCAGCCCCTCAACTCCACAGGAGATATCAGACTAAATTAGAGCGAAACAGTAAGGAGAGTGCACAGGCTTCAAGGTCAGACATGGCCCAACTGGAAAAGCCAGGAGCCATCATTTCCTCAACCAGTTGCTCCCTCTAGAACCCTGGCTTCCTGCTCCGTCAAATGGGGATCAGATTCCCTGCCTCCCACTGGTAAGGACCTTGGTCCACACTACCATATCACTGCAGTTCTCTCCGCTCCAGCACACTACCCTTCATTCACACCAGATTCAGTCCCACCTCAGGACCTTTGCACTTGCTGTTCGCTCTCCCTAGAACCCCTCTGCTCCCATTATGTGTGCAAAACTATTCCTCTTTATCATTCAAGGCTCAGTTTAAACAGTACCTCCTCAGAAAGTCCTCCTTGTTCCCTTTTCTACAAACTCTCTCCCTCCTCATATCTGGGCATAACTCTTATCAGCATCCAGGACTCACTTTCTCGAAGGCCTTCCCCAAACACCCTACTTAAAGCAGCTATTCCCTCCCAAACTGTCCCCTTACTCTATTTTACTTTCCTCTCAGCAGCTAAACTTATTCGTCTGTATCTTATCCACCTGCTGGTTTTTTCAAACTGTCTCTCATAAAAGCCTGTATGCTCCTTGAGGGCAGGTAAGATGTCTGTCTTGTTCAGGGCTTTACAGTGCAATTCAATAAATGAATGAAACCCCAGTAATTAAAACACAGCCTAGCACATGTTTGGTCTCCATTACTCTTTGACCGACTGACTGAATGCGCCCTCCTCCCTGTCCCGGAGAGCAGGCCTCAGGGGCTCCTGGGTCGGAATGCTTGTCCTCCATCCTAAACACAGCCCTGCGTTGGCGGAGGTGGCGCTGGCAGACATTACCTGCGCCTCACCGGCTTCATGCAGCTCTTCAGCTGCCTGGCCTCAGCCTCCACGGGACCCTGGCACTCGGGCTGTGGCTCCAGCTGCTGCAGCTGCTGCTGCTGGGGCAGCCCTTCGGCATCAGTGGGTGTGGGAGCGGGTGCAATCCGGAGCAGGACTGTGTAGTTGCGGCCGTGGTTGTTGGCCCAGAAAGTGCCCTCGGGGGTCTCATAGCGCACCACGAAGTCCAGGCGCGCCCCATCGCCCGCACCCTCAGCAAAGGGCAGCTGGAAGGCAAAGCGGTCGGTGCGGCCGCCGTCGTCGGGCGAGGAGGCGGGCGCCTGGCCGGGGCCCAAGCCAAGGCCCAGATCCAGGATGGGATCTCCTGCTCCTGGTCCTCCCGCTCCTGCCCCCGGCGGGCTGCGCGGGACGTAGCGCGCTGGGTGGTCGCAGAAAGAAGCCCAGCCGTCGTGTGAGGCCCGCACGTGCACCGCCTTCTCGAAGGAGCGGTTCAGCACGCGGACCAACCCGCGCAGCACCGGCGGGCGCCCCCCAGGCACCCACACCCCGGCACCCCCGGGGACCGCTCCGGGAGGCGGCAGCAGTGCCTCCAGCTCCACCATGACGCGCCCCAAGCGCTCCAGACGGCCCGGCGCGGGCGGCAGCGAAAATGTGGGCACCAGGTAAAACCCCCCGCCAGCGGGAACGGGGCACAGCGGCGAGGGCTCGGGGCAAGCCTCCTCTTCCTCCTCCCCTTCATCCCCATCCTCGCCATCGTCGTCCTCGTCAGCCCCGCCGCCGACGCCATCTTGCCCGGCCGCCACCGCCATCTTGCCCGCCCCGGGCCCGCCCCACGGCCGGTAGCGGCGCAGCTGCGCCAGCGGCAGCCCCAGGGCCTCGTCGGCGAACAGCACCCTCCGCGGGGCCACCGCTGCCTCGACTGAGGTGCGGGGCTCGCCCGCGGCAGGCGAGGGGGGCGCGGGATGCCGCAGCGGGGGCTCCACAGGGGCCGTGCGCGCCATATCGGCGGCGGCGGCGGCACCGACGGCACCGGCAGCGGGACCGGCGGGGGCAGGGCCTGAAGGGGCGGGCAGCCAATGGGAAGGCCAGCGCCGGGGGGAGGGGGATACGACTCACGGGGGGGCGTAGGCGGCGAGACGACAGGTAGAGCGGAGAGCCAATGGGGAGCCGCGCACGCGTGACGTAGCCGGTGAAGCGCGTGCAGGGGAAGCACGCAGCCAATGGGGATACCCGAGAGTGGGCGGTGTAAGAGGCGGGATGATCGGGGAATCAATGGGGACGCGTGAATGGGGGGGGTGCGGGGTCCGGGATGAAGAGAGCAGAAGTAGGACAGCTAATGGGGAAGTGTGAGCGGGAGCGGCGTGGGAGCGGCGGGGAAAACGGAATGGCTACAGGCGATGGGGGCAGCAGGGAGCGAACGGAGAGGCCGGAAAAGTAGGAGATCCGTGGGTTGCGTATGTAGTGGGACGGAAGGTAGAGACAGCGAACAGCCAATGGGGAGCCGCGCGCAGGTGACGTAGAGGAGGGATGACGATAATGGCTGCAGCGAGCCAATGGGGAGTCTTGTGAGTGTGCACTACACCTTCAAGGGGCGGTGCCAGGGAGGAACTAGCCAATACGGAGACTGGTGACCAAGAGGTGACCAAGAGGCGGTATGTGAGCGGCCTCGGAGGCGGGACTGGAGGGGAAGAGCCAATGGAGTGGGTGATGAAGGCGAGAGCGAGGAAGAGAGGTAGCAGATAGCCAATGGGGGAGTCAGAGTGAAGGCAGTTGAGACCTCAAGGGGCAGTGCAAGAACGGGATGAACCAATGCCGAAGCTAGAAAGTGTAGCGGGACAGAAGGACCCGGAGGTGGGACAGGAAAGAGCGGAGCCAACGGGGATGTTGTAGCTGGTGTGAAGGAGGGGATGAACAGCCAATAAGGAGGCTAGAGGAGAGGAAGGTTCGTAGGCCGTCTGAGCTGTAGAGTGGTCGGGCCTCTGAACCGTAGAGTGCGGGCAGCCCTTAGAAAGAGTATGCCTCTCATGGATGGCTTTACCTTCTCCTTAACCCTCCGTGACTCCCTATTGCCCCAGGGCTATGAATGCCCAGAGCCCCTGAAGACCTAGACTGCATCCTAGTGTGAGATCTGAGAAAGCAAAACGGACTCTCCTGTCGCAGTTAGTGGGTCTGCCCTACCCAGCTCCGAGCCTTTGCTTGAGCGGTGCCACTAGCCAAGAATGCCCCTGATTATCATCCTCAGTGTTCTCCAGGACTTGGCACCATTGTTGAATGAATGGCCAAATGAAAGATTGAGCTTTTGGGGAAGATTAGCTTTTTCTAACTCCAGCTCAGAAAACACTGAGCGTGACTATGCAGCCAGGAGTTGGTCGGGCATGCTGGCAGATATTGACTAACGTAATCACAAATCAAAGCCCTGTCTTTCTTGCGGGACTCAAGCTCCACACCCCACAGTGGCCTCACCTCCCTTCTTTCTGTCCCCGGTCTCTGCTCCTACTGTTCCCTCTCCCAGGAGTGCTGCTCCTTCTTCCTCATCTAGTGAACTCCTTTCATTCCCCTTTCACTCTTCCTTTGAGATCCCGCCTTCCGTGGGAACAGAATTGTAGCTTGTGTCCAGTGAACATGGCCATTCATACATTCCCCCTCCATCCTGGGAGGATTTTCTGAACACCTACTGTATGCAAGGTTCTGACTCACAGCATCCCTAGGAAGGAGGCAGTTCCCCCGGCGGGCTCCCCTCCTCAGGTCTCAGTGTCCAGGATGGGGTTATGGGCCAGGAACCAATCAGTATGTTTAGTTGCAAATAACAGGGAAAACCCCACAAAATAATATGGGCTTAAACAAGATAGAACTTTTTTTCCTCACCTAAAAGTTCAAGCTGTTAAGTAGTCCAGGGACTCCTTCCTGCCCACAGAGTTAGGGTGTTGACTGTGTCCTGGTCTGGCCCCAAGACTCTCATCCTTCAGCAAATCCTGTCAGCTCTCCATTCGATATATTTCCCGAATATACCCTCTCCCCACCCCCTCCACTGCCAGCGCCATCATCAGTCACCTGGACCATTGCAGTAGCCTCCCTCTCACTGATCCCTCTGCTTCCATCCTCACTCCTAAAGTACATTCTACACTCAGCAATCAGAGGGATCCTGTTAAGTCCTAAGACAGTTCACATCTCTCCTCTACTCACAACCCTCCCATGGCCTCCTACTCACTCAGAGTAAAAGCCAAAGTCCTTACCATGGGCTACAAGGTCCTGCATGGTTTAACGCCCCACCTAGTCCCCTCTCTTACCTCACCTCCTACCCCTCTTCCTCTCACTCACACCATTCTAACCACACTCTTACCTCCTTAGTAGACCTTGAGCAAATCGGGCACACTCCCACCTCAGGACCTTTGCGCTGGCTGTTTCCTCTGGAATTACTCAGATATCTACATGGCTTCCTCCCTCACCTCCTTCAAGTCTTTGTCAAAGGCCAACTTCTCTGGGAACTTTCACCAACCTCTCTATTTAATCCTGTCCACTCTCCCCCAGAAGCCTCCCATGTGAGAGGATATAGTCCAGTGCAGAGAGGAGGTGGGGACCTCTGCCCCTCTCTGCCCACCTGACCCCTCGGCCCTCATTCTGCAATCAGCAGCAGCAGCATCACCCCTCACTCAGCTTTCCTCCTTCTTTCCTGGCACTCCTCTCATGGAGCAAGTGACAGTAAGGGAGAAGTGGTTTGGGGAGGATGTAACCCACACCTCGGACCCTGAAAGAGAAAACCAGCCCCCTCTCTCAGGAGGGAACAGGTCCTGAGGCAGGGAATGGGGCCTCGGCTTCTAGAACTGACCTGGTTTATAGTTACATGGGACATGTAGGGAATGTTCAGAACCAAGTCCACAGGGAGCAAGGGGTCATTAATTAACCTTGGGGCCATCCCTAAAGTTGGACTCCCTCCTGATGAGTGCACTTCTCACCCCCTCTCTTGCTCCCCACCACATGCTGTATCTTTTAAGCCCCTGCTGTATGCAGGGTCCCTGCAGGCCTTCAACCTGAGACCTCACCCCACTTGGTACCTCCCCTGCCTGCCCGGCACACACAGGCCATCTTTGGGTCTCAGACGTGTCCCACCAACTCAGAAGCCTCAACCAGTGAAAGTTTTGTTTTGAACTAATGGGAGGGAGGGTTGGGTTCTTTTTTTTTTTATTGCTGTTGGCTGATTTTTTTTTTTCTATTCACCTTTTTTTTTTTTTTTTCTTGTCTTCACAAAGCCAGGCCACCAGCCCCCCTCTGGGCTTTTCCAGAAAGGTGAGTCTGAGTTGAGGAAAGAGGCTCTCCTTCTTTTGAGGATTCGGGAGATGGGGGGAGGAAAAGAAGGAAAGGGGTAAAGGGGTGGGTCTTGGCCAGTAGGTTTATACCATGTGAATAAAAATCTGTTTCCAATTTCTCTTTCCCAGGCCTGAAGCCAGTCTTGCAGACGGGTTGGAGTGGACGTTGGATGACAGAACTCTGGGTCATGCAGGGCACTGGAGAGCCAAGGGCAGGGAGTCTCAGCCACGGCCTGTCAGGAGAAGCCCCTGGGGGCTGGTCTCCCCTGTTGACCATTGGTTGGAGGGGGTGCCCGCTGAGGTGAGGAAATGCAGCCGCCAAGTCTTGGACAACCTGAAACCTTCAAGACCCCAGAAGAATCTCCAAATCTCAGAACCTCCTTGTCATTGCAGTCTAGAATTTAAAACCTGAGACCGTTGTGCTCAAGGAAACCTGGCGGTTTCAAAGCCCAGCACCAATGGAACGCAGGGCCCCTATCCTCCAGCTCTGTGATATTGGGCAAGTTGCCTGACTACTTCGTGCCTCCGTTTTCCCCATCTGTATAACGGCCATGATGACAAGATGGATCTCCAAGGACTGTGGTGAGGATTGAACACAATAATTGTGAGAAGTGTTCGGCGCCGCATCTGGCACATGGGAAATCCGAGATAATTGTCAGCTACGGGGATGATGGTGGATATTTAGAATCCTAAATCCTTGGAAACTGGGACTTTTTGAAGTAGAAAATCGTAAAGGCTGAGGGCCTCAGAAGCATCAGGCCATGGTGTGTCCCTGACCATGAGAAGGTTGGGGTCCCAACGAGCCTCTCTCGGCTTTGTGAGGATGGATTCATTAATACTGGGGCCTGGTTGGGACCTTCCTCTCTGGGTCAGAGTTCTCAGGCCCTAAGATGTAATGAGGCAAGACTTTTCTCCCTTTCCTCACTCAGTGATGTTCAGTGGATTCTGGGAGCCAATGATTCTCAGACTCTTGGATTCTGTGAATTGTCGGGGGTAGGGAGGGACTCCCTGCTTTTTTCTCCATGAAGTAACTTCCATGCCTCTCACCCTCTGTGAGGAGATGGGTTGCAAGAGTATCCAGAGCTCCCCACCCCTGGGCAGTAAGACCGTGATGACCGTATCAATTCCACTTAAGGGGAAACTGAGGCCTGGACCAGAGCAAGGCCTCTGGAAACGCAGCCCTATTCCATTTCTTTCCCTGGTGTTTCCCATCCACACGTAGCATCTCAGTTCCTTTCTTCCTTTCCCCAGAGACCCTCAAATATCCCCTCACTCACAGAGTGGCATCTCTCCCTGCCTGGGATGTCCCTGTGATTTGAGTTCTTTTCCCTTTTTTTCTAACTCTACACACTTTTGTTTTAAAAACTGTGGTTTCTCATGAGCCCTGTTATCTCATTGATACCTCTCACCTCTGTAGTGAGGGGAAGAAATCATATTTTCAGATGACTCGTAAAGGGCAAAGAAAAAACCCAAAATTTCAAAATTTCCGTTTAAGTCTCATAATCAAGAAGAGGAGAAACAGAGCGAGCGAGTGAGAGAGAGAGCGAGAGAGAAAAAACTATGAGAACCCCCCCCACCCCGTGATTATCAGCGTACACACTCATCGAAAAAAAAAATTGGATTATTAGAAGAGAGAGGTCTGTGGCTTCCACACCGTGGTTTTTCTTCTCGGTATAAAAGCAAAGTTGTTTTTGATATGTGACAGTTTCCCACAAGCCAGGCTGATCCTTTTCTGTCAGTCCACTTCACCAAGGTGAGTGTCCCCGCTCTCCCCCACCAGATGCGGGTCCAGCGGAAGAGACGACAGTGAGGTAGGCACTGGGTTGGGGGGGTAGTCAGGGGCCCTCTGGGACCAGCAAGACGCACGCAGCAGCTCCTGTGGTCCTGGTCAGGTAAGGTATTTTTTACAGTAATAATAGTAATAACAAACGCCAGAAGACTGATAGATCAAGTACTTAATCAGTGCTGAGGCAGAGGCAAAGATAAATAAATGGATCGATGTGTGGACGGGTAGGATTTTTTAAATATATCAACTGCCAGTCTTCATGAATCTCAGAGCTTTGAACAACTTGAAACACTGTCCAGGTGTAACTGGAAATTTCAGCGACGTCTCTGGCATACCTTTGGCTCTTCTGTCTCGGTATCTCCCGTCCCTCTCTGTCTCACTCTTTTCGTGTTTCTCTGCCCCTCTCTTTCTCTGTTTCCCTGGCACGCAGACTCTCCACCCCTCTGTCTTTCTCTGGTTCTGACCGTCTCCCCTGTCACTGTCTCCTCCATCTTGACCACACTCCATTAATCTCCTTTCCTCCGTCTCTCCCACCGCCTTTCCTGCTCACTCGTCTTGCCTTCCCCCTGCCTGCCTCTCCCCCGCTACCCCCAGCCTCCAGCACAGAGCTTTGTACAGTTGGCGCTTAATAACAGCATGTTGAGTAATGTCGAGGAGGACATTTACATTTTACAAGAATGAGCATCAATTCTGTTTGCCCCGATCGAAAGAGGATTGTGGGCTGTCAGATTGGGCTGAGCAATTAACTTGAACTTGCGCTTGCACCGCATGAGGAGACCCTCCAGGGGGGCACTTCATGCCATTGTCAACCATGGTTTAGCTGTGGGGTTCTACCCTCAGGACCTGGTGTTGCGGGGCGGAGGGCCAGGATCCATGTCCAGGAACAGAGCAGGCCATTCAGGTCTGGGGTGACCTCGTCTCTGCAGGCTTAGCAAGTGCTCACTGAGTGTTAACTGTTAGTATTTTTTAACCAAATTAGAATCATGCTATCTAGCTATCTATTGCTTTTGTTTCTGCTTTATTCAATGAATAGGAGCATTTTGGTAGGTCACTGAAAAATGTTTCAACGTATGATCTTTCATAACTGTTCAGACTGTCCTCACATTGGTATGAACCACGACTGGTTCGACCAAGTGCTGATTTTTGGACATTCGGGTTGTTTCTAGCTTTTTTGCATAATCATCCCTGATTAGTTCCTTGGATTCCTACAAATCGAGTGGCTAGGGCAAAGCGTTTGTGCATTTTTAAGGTTTCTGACCCTCCCTGCAAATTGTTCTTCCAAAAGGTTGTCCTGTTTTATGTTCCGTCTACTCAAGCTAACCGTGGGTGGGTATTATCATTTTTTAATCCTTTCTCAACATAACAGGTAAGAAAAATATTACCATGTTGTTGAAATTTGCATCTTTTGATAAATTATACTGTTTGTTGACCATATGTGCTTTTTTTTTTTTTCAGTTGTCTGGTCAAGTCCTTAGTCCTAATAGGGTGTTCATCTTTTTTATTTATTGATTTGTCACAGCTCTTTATATAAAAGGATATTAACCTTCCATCAGCCATACATATATAGCAAATATTTTCTCTCAATTCATCATTTACTGAAGTTGTTTTTCTATTTGTTTATGCTGTTTTGTGATGCTTATGATGTTTTTATATTGTCAGCAAGGTTAGTCTTTTCTTCTGTGGTTACTGTCTCTGGTTTTGTGCTTAGAAAGTCCTTTCCCACTTGAAAATGAGATAAATGTTCACCTGTGTTGGCTTCTATTCTCTTTTATGGCTTCATTTTTTCCACTTACTGTAGAGGTTAAGAGTGTGGGTACTGGAGCCAGACTGTCTGGGACAAACCCAGCCTCAGCTCAAGCAATTCGTGTGATTTTTAGCCAGGCATTTAACCTCTCGATACCTCCATTTCCTCATAGGTACTGTGATGGTTATAATAGTACCGACCTCAAAGGGTGGTTGTAAGGATTAAATTTCTCAACCTTGTTAAATGCTTAGCCTAGGGCCTGGTATACGATAAACCCAAGATCCATATAAGATTATTATTTATATCTTTAATGGATCTGGAATTTATTTTAGGGTACATGATGAGGGTGACATTTCAAACTGGGCAGGAAGGGGTTGGTGGAAAAATGGACTGGTTAGTCATTAGCTTTATTTTCCCCTTAATTATCCCAGAACCATTTGTTAAACAATCTATTCTCCAGCGTCCCCTGGTTTGAAATGCCGCGTTCATCACAAACTCCATTCCCTCTAGACATTGGTCTGTATTTGAGCTTTTCCATTCTGTTCTGTTCCTCAGTGTCTGTTCCGGTGCCAGGGCCACACCGCTTTGCTGATTGTTGCTCTGCAATACAATATAGCACCTGGCCGAAGGCCCTGGAATCTTGCCCTTTGGTATTCCTCGTTATTTTGGAATAACGAAGGATCAGCTCCTCCAGCCAGAGACCAACAACTGTTCTTATTTGGAGCATCTCTTTCTCTCAGTCTCTCTCTCTCTCGCTCTCTTTTTCTCTCTCTCCGTCTCTTTGTCTCTCCCCATCTCCCTGTGTTGTTTCTGTCTCTCTTGTTCTCTCTCTCTTTGACTTTCTGCTCCTATGGGTTCCTTCGCCCTCCTCACTGTCTCTCCTTCTCTCGGTGTCTCTCACTATCTCTCTTGTTCTCTTTGTTTCTCTCTGTGTGTGTCTATCTCTGTCCCACCTCATGTCTCTCCCATCTCTCTCTGTAGCTCTTCTTCTCTGTGTCTCTCTGTTTGCCTATGTCTGTTTGTCTATCTCTGTTTCTGTCTCTCAGCCAGTCCCCTGGGTAGAACGGCAGTTATCGAATCAAAGCCCTGCAGACACCTAACAGCTCACTCAGACACAGAGCACAAGGCCCCTGGCCCTCATCCGCTCCACACCTCTCCCCTTCCCAGCGTACAGAGGGGCAAATTGAGGCCGGGAGATGGGCGGGAGGGCCTCTCTGAAGGCCTCACAGAGATGCAGTGGTAGAGTTGAGACCCAAGCTCAGATCTCAGGACTCTCAGTGGGGCCCTGGCTCTGTCTCTCTCCCCCACTGTGGGCCTCAGTTTACCCCTCAGCACCCATGACAGGGGCAGGGGGACCCTGGGCTGTCTCCCAGCTGCTGCCGTTCCCCCTTCTGCCCTCTCACAAGTTGGACCCTCATGGTCACAGTGTGGGGCTAGCCTCACAAGAGCTTGGCTGGGTGGGGTCCCAGGGCCCCATGGGTCAGGAGGCCTCATGGCCAGAGGGTGGTGATACTAGAGGGACATAAGTCAGTCGGTCTATCTGTGGGTCTGGCTGTGGACAGAGCTCAGCCGTGTCCCCAGAGTTGGCACAGGTCCCTGGGATCCTCTATCCCACCGCTCCTCCAGAGAGCCTGGTGGTAGACTCTACCGGCAAAGGCCAGGGCTCTGCCTGCTCCCACCATGAGGTCCTGGCTGAAGGTCTGCCAGCCTCAATGTCCCCTTCCTTCCCTCCCCATCTCTGGCAGAATGGCTGTGAGTCTGGGAGCACTGTCCCAGAATGGACAGGGAGATGGAGGCCCTGCAGGGGTCCATCTACTGATCACCAACATTTTGTTAAGCATTTCACGTGTGTTAACTTTGGAAGATGGGTACAATTATTGTCCCGTTTTACGTATGAGCCTGAGGAGAGTTACAGCTAGTTCGTGTCAGAGCCTGGCCCCAGGCTGAGGGAAGCAGAGGGGACGATTCTGACCCTCCTACCTTCACAGAACTTAGGAGGGAGGCTGAGGGGAGGCTTGCTGCAATTCCAGGCCTGGCAGGCGGGAGGCACTATGAACTTTGGGAAGTTCCAGTGAGTTTGGACACCAGGGACATAGGCCTTCACCTACTGAGAAGTTGGACCCATGGACCCCACAGAGTCTGTGGGATCCTTTGAATCTAAGAAATGATGTTCTACGATTCTGAGGTTCTAGCATAGTACCATTTGAAGACCCTGAGGGTCCCAGTCTCTGTGGGGTCTGCATGGCACTCCCCAAGCATCAAACCTTGGGCCTCTCCATGGCCCAAAAAGGGCCGGGTCTACAGGGCCCAGGGCTTGTCATGGTGGCCAGATGGACGTCACTCACCACATCCGCCAGCACCCACATCACCCCACCTGGGCCAGGCCGGCCGCAGGACGGGACGGCCAATTCTCGGAACGAAACCCGTGGGGTAGGGTACCTGCCCCCTTCTCTTCCTCCTTGGTGCCGATGAAGCCCAGCGCATCCGGCCGCCATGACGTCAATGGCGGAAATATCTGGGGAAGTCGGGGGCTGTGACAACAGGGCCCAGATGCAGACCCCGATACGAAAACACAAACTGTGTCCCAGAAACATCCTCCATGTGGCTTCTGAGAAATAGTCAGAAAAGGATGCCCCAACAGACAGTGCAGGAAGCCGGCTGCCCAGCCTGGCCCTCCAGGTACCCCACCACGAGACAGACCATACCCGCGGCCCCTTTCTGAGAATGTATCTATGCTGCCCTGAGTCAGGTTGTTCCAGATATGTCTGAGGAGGCGATTTCTTATAGGCTCTGGCCAAGGGTCCAGGCAGTTTGAGAAGTGACCACAGGCTAGCCGTGTGGGCCAGGCCAGAGCATTGGAAAACATCCACTCATTCACCAAAATCAGTATTGGTTCGCTCAGGTCTCCTGTGACAAAGTACCACAAACTAGGTGGCTTAAACAACAGAAATGTTTTGTTTCACAGTTCTGGAGGCCAGAAGTCCAAGATCAAGGTGTCAGCAGTGTTGGTTCCTTGTAGGGCTACGAGGGAGAAATCTGTTCTCTCTCCTAGCTTCGGATGGTTTGCTGGCACTCTGACATTCCTTGGCTTATACAAGCAACACCCTGATCTCCGCCTGCCTTCATGCACTCATTCATTCACTCACCTCTTCAGGGTCATCGACACTCTCTCTGGCCCTTGTTCTGAGCCTCCGTAGACCCAGGCTCCTGATTCTCACGCAGTAATGTTCTAAGGCCCCGAGAGACTAAGGGTTTAAATACCTGGATTCACACCCCCACCTCCCTCAGCACCATAACTCTGGCAACCCCCATGAGCTGACAGCAAAGAAAGGAAGGAGCAACTGCCCCCTCAGAGCCCTTCTTCTACTCCCCAGGGCTGCTCTCGGCAGCTGTGTGCCCAACCCAGTGCTATGGGGCGGGGTGGGGAGACACACACATACACACACACACTTTCCGGAGAAAGAAGTAGAGATCTCAAGTCACCATGGGGCCGTGGGACACTGTACCTGGTTGTCCCCTTCAGTAAAATGGAAGTTGGGCTTGGCAGTCCCCTCCAGCTCTGGCTTCCTCTCAGATTGGGACTATAGGATTCTGAGAAACCGAGGCCCTGCCCATCGGAGAGTGTAAGGTTCTGGAGCCATTCTGGAGGACTTTCTGGATAGGGCTTGGGTAGGGGAAGAGGAGGAGGAGCGGGCATTCCAGGCAGGTCGAATAGCATGAGCAAAGGCTTGGAGGCAGGCCTGGAGAGCAGAGATTGGGGTGAACTCTGGTGGGAGCCGAGTCGAGGAGCTCGCACAGGCCCTGGCTCAAGAGAGCCTGTCTCTCCTCCTCTCTGGCACCTGCCCTGCCAGCTCCATGCAGGGTGGGAGCCCAGAGATGATCTCAGATGGAGATGCCCATCTAAGCTCCAGACTCCTGTACTCAGCTTCCACTCGGCCTTGCCACTTGCATGTCTAACACCAGAGTCGTCATGTCCCTCCACACCTGGATCACCACCCCCAACCCTGCTCCCCCATCTCAGGTCATGTCAGCTCTGTCCTTCCAGCTGCTCAGCTAATACCCAGAAGTCACCTTGACCCTCCCTCTCTCACCCTCCGCATCCAAGCTGCCAGCAAATTCTCCTGACTCCACCTTCGAAACATTAACTCAGAACCCACCCACTTCTCACCATCTCCACTGCCATCATCCTAGTCTGGACTATTGCAGTAGCCTCCTCACTAGTCCCCCTACTTCTGCCCTCACCTTCCTAGAGTCTGCCCCCCTCACAGCAGCCAGAGGGATCTTTTGAGTCCATGCCCCCCTTTCACTCCCAGATATGCCCGTCACTGGGGTAACAATGCTCCCAGGAGAAAATCAGAAAGCAGCCCCCGTGGGATCAGCAAAGGTTGTGTGGCCTATACTGGGTTCAGGGAGGACAGGAGGGCTGAGGCTTGAAGAGCACCACTCAGGTGCTGAGACCTATCCTGGCTGAGGCCCAGCAAACCACCCCGGATTCCCCACCACCCTCAGGGAGGACACCTCCCCACCAGGCCTGTGCCAGCGTGCACAGGCACACTGTGCGCTGGGTCCAAGCACATGGGGTGTGCTTGGAGACACAGGCACGCCAGTGCTCCTGACACCGAGTATGTGTGTGCACATGTGCACACACGTGACCAGAGCTGGGGCCCCTTTGGGACACACCCCAGCCAATGCCTGCTCTGACCAGAGGGGGTGTCCACATGGTTCAGATGGTTGAGCATTTCACACACACGCCAGCACATTTGTAACTCCTTCCCCTTGTGTCCCCGCAGCCTGCCCTTGGACAAGGACCCAATGCCCAACCCCAGGCCAGCCAAGCCCTTGGCCCCTTCCTTGGTACTCAGCCCATCCCCAGGAGCCTCGCCCAGCTGGAGGGCTGCACCCAAGGCCTCAGACCAGCTGGGAGCCAAGGGTCCGGGGACAACCTTCCAGGGCCGGGACCTCCGAGGTGGGGCTCACGCCTCCTCTTCCTCCTTGAACCCCATGCCACCATCGCAGCTGCAGGTGAGGCCTAGGGCCCAGGATGGGGCAGGCAGGGTGGGGTACCTGGGCCTATAGGTGCCGACCTTTACTGTGGCACTGGGCGGGGGGCCCAGCTGGGGCACAGGAAGTGGTTTTCTGGGTCCCAGGCACGTCTGTGACTTATGCAGATGTCACGGGGCCAAGAAAGTCCCCACTTAGCAGGTCTCAGAGATTCGAGGCTCTCCGCAACCTCCCAATCCCTGTCTCAGGATAGGAGACCCTATCATGGTCCCACAGGCATAGCCATGTGTGTCTCCATCCCCCTGTGACAGAGGGCTTGGGGCCCAGGGAGGTGAGGTGACAGGATGGAGGCCAGCTCTGCCACTTATTAGCTGTTTGATCTTGAAAAAGTCACCCAATCTCCCTGAGCCTCAGTTTCCACATACGTAAAATGGGGTTGGTCATTCTGCCTAGTACGTGGGGTTGTGGTGAGGAGTATATGGGTTAGACGTGTAGAACAGTGAACATGAGGATGGCATCTCACCCGCCTGCCTTCCCCAGCTGCCCACAGTGCCCCTCGTCATGGTGGCACCCTCTGGAGCACGGCTGGGTCCCTCGCCCCACTTGCAGGCGCTCCTCCAGGACAGGCCACACTTTGTGCACCAGGTACCAACCCAGAACAGGCAGGGAGGAGGGAGCAGGCGGGAGAACTGGGGAGAGGACCTGGCTGAAATGGACCCCATGTGCCCCTAGCTCTCAACGGTGGATGCCCATGCCCGGACCCCTGTGCTGCAGGTGCGCCCACTGGACAGCCCAGCTATGATCAGCCTCCCGCCACCCACTGCTGCTACGGGGGTCTTCTCCCTCAAGGCCCGGCCCGGCCTGCCACCTGGTAACACTGTACCCCACAGCTCCACAGAAGCCCAGAGCCCCCAGTCCTTGAACATAAGTGGTGTGGGCTGCTGACTTGCGGCCCTCAGGAGGCCAGAGGTGTCAGGTCTTATCATCTTGGAAACTCCAACCTCTAAAAAATGTCAGGCTCAGAACCTTAAAGACACAGAATGTCAAAATCACGGAACCACAGATCTCTGCAAAGTTAGTCGAAATGTCAGCGCAGTCTTTGAGCTGCTCCACCAGTAGCCTTGGAGATTAGGGACCACAGAGCCCCCTGGGAGTCTGGGCCTGCAAAGCTCAGGAGGGTGGGAAGCTCAAAATGAGAGGCTTTGTGGGCCGAGCTCCAGAGCCTGGCCCCCAGCCCCCAGAGGTGCCCTGTCCCCACCTGCAGGGATCAACGTGGCCAGCCTGGAATGGGTGTCCAGGGAGCCAGCACTGCTCTGCACCTTCCCAAGCCCCGGTGTGCCCAGGAAGGACAGGTCAGTGTGCAGGGCTGGGAAGGACCCTTGCCCTGCCATCCGCTCCTCTGACACACTTTGTCCCCCCAGCACCCTTTCAACCATGCCCCAGGGCTCCTACTCACTGCTAGCAAATGGTGTCTGCAAGTGGCCCGGATGTGAGAAGGTCTTCGAGGAGCCAGAGGACTTCCTCAAGTGAGTGGGTCAGGCCCGTTCCAGTCCAGGGGGGCCCCAGTTTGTGGGAGGAGGTCTGGGGTGCAGGTCTCAGCTCAGGCCTCATCCCGATAGGGGGTAATATGAAAGAGGCAAAAGCTGAGACTGCGGGTTCAGATCCTGGCTCCATCACTCACTGGCTCTGTGACCTTGGGCAAGTTACTTAGTTTCTTGGAGCCTCGGTTTCCTCATCTGTATAATGGGGGCATCATAACAGAGGTGTGTGCTATGATTTACCTCCATTTTACAGACAAAGAAACTGAGGCCAAAGAGGTTAAGTGTCTTGATCAAGATCACCCAGTTCCTGAGTGACAGCCAGCCTCCGGAATCCACACTTCTAACTGTTCTGCCCTGCTACCCACCCCCTCATGCCAACACACCAGCCTTTTATTGATTTTATTGATCCCCAAAGTCCCAGATCCTCACAATGGCTATCGCTGCCTCCTCTCAGCCCCATCACTGTCTCTCTCTCTCTCACACACACATACACACACACACACACACACACACACACACACACACACACCCCTTTTCCAACCATACCCAACTATCAGTGGCAATTCGGTGCATCCCGTCCTCTTCACAACCAGGCCTTCGCACAAGCTGTACTCTCCACCTGGAATGCCTTTCCCACTCTCAGCTCACTAACCTTCCATCATCATCTCCAGCACCCTGGCCATACAGTAGATGCCAAGTAGCATGTGTTGAAGGAATGACAGGTGTGAAAGGAAGACTGAGGTAGAAAGAGGGGAGGGAGGCTGAGGCTCTGAGGAGAGACCTTCCTCCCAGAGGGTCTGAGCCTTTCCCACTAGGAATGTTGAGCCGGGAAACCAGGCTCGCCATGGTCACCCGCATGGGCTCTTTCCACTACCCAGGCACTGCCAGGCAGACCATCTCCTGGATGAGAAGGGCAGGGCGCAGTGTCTCCTCCAGAGGGAGGTGGTGCAGTCTCTGGAGCAACAGGTGACATGGGGGGGCGGGGGCAGGGTGGTGGTGGGTGAACCGTACGTCCACCCTGTGCCAGGACCCCAGCTCACCCAGGATGGGGGCTGGCATGAAGGAAGGAAGGGGGCAGCCTGTGCAAAGATGTGGCGGAGAAAGACCAGGTTGAGGCCTCACTCTGTGCCTGTCCTCACAGCTGGTGCTGGAGAAGGAGAAGCTGGGTGCTATGCAAGCCCACCTGGCTGGGAAGATGGCCCCAACCAAGGCTCCATCCACGGTGAGCCACCCCAGGCCCACAGGTGGCACAGACTGCTGGGGAGCAGGGGAGGGGCCCTGCAGGGGGCAGGGGACCTATCCTTGCACCCAGGCCCTGGGATCTCTGGGCCCCTGTCCCCAGCTCCAAACATGCCCAGACCTAGGAATCTGTCCCTTTCTACTTACAAACCCTCTGACCTTAAGATCCCAAATCATGATCTTGAGTTTGCAAAGCGACAGCAAATCGCCCAACACTGAATTCAGACTGTGTACCGCTGGCAAGACCAGCTATATAACTCACAGGGCCCAGTGCAAAATGAAATCGCGGGGCTCAGATTTCAAAATGATGACCGCAGAGCATTAAACAAAGTGCAGGGCCCCGGGACCTTCAGAGATCACACAGAAGCTAGCCCTGGGTGTCGGGCACTGTTTGTGAGCACTTTCGTGATGTTAACTTATTTAATCCCCATGATGCATGGTGAGGTAGGTATTACTATCATCCCCAATTCACAGATGAGGAAAATTGAGGCCAGGGAGGCTTAGGTGACTTTCCCAAGGTCGCAGTTGGGTAGCAGAGGAGCCCAATTCAACCCTAGCTCGTGGCCCTGGCACTGGTGTGCTACACACACAAGTGTCCACACCCGCACTTTAATAAATATGGCTCGTGCTGCTTTGTGGGATTCTACATCAGAGTGGAATTGAGAAGAGGGTGCCCTTACTTTTAAAAACACTTATTTAAAACTAAAGTGGCAAGTTTAAGCCTCTGGGTCACCAGCCTCTCCCTCTTCCCCCAGGCATCATCCGACAAGGGCTCCTGCTGTATCGTAGCCACTGGCACCCCGGGCACCACTGTCCCAGCCTGGCCGGGTCCCCAAGAGGCCCCTGAAGGCCTGTTTGCTGTGCGGAGGCACCTCTGGGGCAGCCATGCAAACAGCACGATCCCAGGTAAGGATGGTCCGTGCCCTACGTGGTGCCCTACGTGGTGCCCTCTGAGCCCCTCATCTCCCTGACTGGTACTGGGCGGGGGACTGCTCTTCCCCACCACTGCCACCCAGACTTTGGAAACTGGCAACTGCTCGTAAAAGCTTCCTCTCTGGATTTCCATGGCCTCCAAGCCCCCGTTGTGGTCTCAGATGTCTAGGCCTAGCCCTGTCTCCCCTGGGGATTAGGGCTCACTCACTCTGGGCTTCAGCTACTCCATTTGGTCATCAGAAGGGAGGGAGCTAGCTTAGTAATTCCCAGGGACTCTCCCTCTCCCCACCAAGGAAAAGCAGTGTGATTCGCCCAAGCTCACCAATCCCCTACTACCCGCAAGGTCTGGGCTGTGGGCTTAACAGGGATTAGGGCCTTTGAGTGCCATCCTGACTCCGCCATTTAACCAGTTACATCCATTTGGTGTGGAAGTTACTTCACTTCTTTTAAACCTCGGGAGAATAAGCCCCATTTTGGTGGGAGCGGTGCAAAGGGGAAATGATATCATTTATGTCAAGTGCTTAGCAAACAGTGACTGTGATCCTGGAAAGTGGTGTTCACGGTGGGATTTCAGGCGTGCAGACTCGACAGCCGGTCGGTCGAAAGCAGAGGGTGGGAGAGGGAGCGAGGAGTTCCCAGATGGGGCCTGATCCCTCTGTACCTCTGACAGAGTTCTTCCACAACATGGACTACTTCAAGTTCCACAACATGCGGCCCCCTTTCACCTATGCCACCCTCATCCGCTGGGTAAGCAGAGTGCCGGGCTGAGGAGAAGGAAGAGAGGGCGGGGTGGAGGACCTGCCTCTCTCTGAGCACCCCCAGGCGGGCTCCTCCATGAACAAACCCACGCCTCAGATGTGATCCCCCATCTTCACCCCAGACCTGCCCCCAAACCCACAACTAAACTGCCATCCAAGCCAGTGCAAGCTAAAAGCTGGCCTTCAACACACCCCCTTCCTGATGGTCACATCAACTCCATACCTAACTGCCTCCTGGGCCTATAAATAGCCCCCAAACTAGCCTGAATTCTTCCCCTTGCCTTACACCCGCCCCAGGTACACCCTAACTCCTTCGCCAGCCCAGACGTACCCTAGTCTGCCAACACATTCCCCCCTAGACCCCAATCCCTAACCCCTTCCTTGTAACACCTGACCCATCCCAACCCCTTCCTCCTCATCCCCCTAATGCCTTCCCAGAGGCTTCACCAGAGCCCGCCCGGACCTTTATCCTAGGCCCACACCTAACCCTACACAATGCCACCCGTTCACCTACCTAGCCCCATCCCAACCTGGAGCCTCACCGCAGCCATGATCACTGACCCTTGACGCAATTCCATTCCTAAATCCAAGCAGATCAAATTCCCGGACCCTTAGCCTCACTCCACACCTAATCCCAGCTCTGACCCTTAAGGACCACACACAGTCAACCTCATTCTTGGCCCTGAAACTAACCACATCCCTGACACATAAAATAACTACGTAACTAGGCCCACGTCTGACTCCTGACCTAATGCAACGCGTCCTCCCACCCCTCGCCCCTCGACTCACCCCAGTTCATCCCCAGCCTGACCTTTAACCAGCCACTTCCCTGACCTTTAACTCTGCCTGGTCCTTTACCCCTTCCAAATCCTTAACTGGACCCCACTCTCTGGCCCTTACCCTTCCCAAACTCTGAAACCTCACTCCCACAGAGAACTCCAACTCCACCCCAGAAATTTAACTTAACTCTAGCCCTAACCCTGAAGCAGACCCCACTCCAACCTCAGCCCTGATCCTCTACCTAACCCCATCCCAGCCCTACCCTCACCCCGCTTCTAACCCTGTCTCTGACCTGTCACCCCACACCATCTCCCTTCCTTCCCCCGACCCCACAGTTTCACCCAGGTCAGAAGGCCCAAGGTGGGCCAGTGCCCCTCTCAGTCCGAATCTGGGGGAGCGGCTCCCCTTACCCCCACACCCCCTAACCTCCAGGCCATCCTGGAGGCTCCCGAGAAGCAGCGGACACTCAACGAGATCTATCACTGGTTCACACGCATGTTCGCCTTCTTCAGAAACCACCCTGCCACCTGGAAGGTGAGCACCTCCGGAGGTGGCAGTGGCTGGGAGGGCCTCAAATGCCACTGCGGTGCTGGGTCAAGTTCAGGAACGGGTGGGCCTGGGACTGGGCTTGTAGGCATGTTGAGAAAGGGCAGGAGGTCGATTTTTGGTGGGGACTGCTGGCCTCAGAGGATGACTGCCTGCCTGCTCCCCTCCCCAACATCCCCGGCCCGGCTGGCTGGTCCTCCTTCCACAGAACGCCATCCGCCACAACCTGAGCCTGCACAAGTGCTTCGTGCGCGTGGAGAGCGAGAAGGGGGCCGTGTGGACCGTGGATGAGTTTGAGTTCCGCAAGAAGAGGAGCCAGAGGCCCAGCAGGTGTTCCAACCCCACACCCGGCTCCTGACCTCAAAGCCAAGGAAAGAAGGACAGGGGCCAAAACGGGGGAGTAGAAGTGGCTGGAGGCAGGGGTGACCGGCCCTGGACGTGCCTGCAGGGACCAAGAAGTAAGGTGTGCACCATCTTGCTGGCCAGGGACCCTGCTCCCCAGCTGACCGCCCTCCTGGATCACATGCTCTGCACCAAGGCTGCTCAGAGGGACCCCGGCCCCAACCCCACACCCCCGCCCCAGCCCCCTGCGACCAGCCCTCCAGCCAAACTGAGCCTTCACAACCGACCACACACACAGCCTGCCTCAGTCGCTCTCACAGATGACCTTAGGGCTGGAAAGGACACAGAGAGTCGCAATCCTGTCCCTTGGACTCAATACAAACCCCAAAACACGAAGAGCCTGCCTCAGTACACTCACACCACCTCAAATCCGCAGTCACACAAACAGTCACACCCGAGCACAGTCCTGTCAACCCACATACCCCAAAGCACACACCCGTAGCCAGCTTCCAGGCCCACTGGTGCAGTGTCACACGGGGCGTGCCCAGACACCCGCACAGAAGCAGCCACGGTACCTTCAGGATCTCAGGTCCCAGAAAGCCACACAGACACATGCTGGTCACACACGGCATCACACAGCTCCCGACACAGACGCTCGGTCACACAGACCCTCTGAACTCACCTGCATGTCTCACGCATGCGCACCCACAAAGCACCCCAGTGGGCCTCCTGAGTCCCACGCAGACACCCAGGGCCATGCACACCGACTCACCAAATGTACCCAGTGTCTCACCTGCCACCCGCCCCCTCCCCCATCCTGAGCCCTGTGCCCTGTGCCCCAATCCATGCCTCAGCTTAGACTGCAGACAGAGCCCCTCATTTATTTGAGATCCAAGGCCCCAACCCCCAGTGCCCTCTGCAATAAACTGCAGCTGAGCTCCCACACTCTGGATGATCGCCCCAGATAAGGGTTGGGGTCAGGTGGGCGAGGGTCTGGGGCCAAGGCTACAGCAGGAGGAACTGGACCGCAAGCAGAGGGCATGGCCCAGGCCAGTGCTTGGCCAGTGCCCCCAGCACCCCAAATCCCTGCCTGAGGCCCAGGGGAGACCTCTGCTGGGGGCTGCTCAGGCCTCACGGACCCGGCCCAGGAGGCCAGCGTTCTCCTGGCGAAGGGCTCGGTAGTCCTCACGGATCTTCTCCAGGTTGCTGAGGGTCTTCTTGCCCATCTCCGTCTCAATCTAAGGCAATGCGAATCGCAGCCCTTCAGCGTGCTGGGCCCCTTTCCCAGCTCCTGCTCACCACCCCTACCCCATCACAGCCACCCAGGGCCCCTCCCGTGCTCCTCCCACCCCCTCCAATAACAGCCTGCTCTGTCCCACCGCCAGGCCTTTGCACATGTCATCCGTCCACCTAAAGCATCCTTTGCTATGTGGCAGGATCGCCCACCACATACTCGAGCTGAAGCCTCTGCCAACGGCCCTGGGAGGCAGGCGTGAGGACCCTCAGGGGGAAGGAGGGGGTGAGAGCAGGCCACTGGGCTGTTCCAGGTCACACACACAGCGACTAAGGGGCAGGGCTGCGACTCCAGACACAGGCTGTGTCTGGTTCCACAGCCTCTCCTGGCATAAACCGAGGAGCTGATGCCGGGCCTGCCTTGGTTAGCCCTCCCACCCCCGGGCCTCACCTGCTCCTCAAGGTCTCGAACCTCCCGCAGGATTGTGCCCGTGTCCTCGATGGTCTGGATGAGCTGGCTGCAGTTCTGGGGACAGCAGGAGCAGAAGGCTTGCACCCCAACTTGGCCCCAGCCCAGCCAGCCCCCAGGCACGCTTCTCCCCTCACCTCATGCAAGGCAGCGAGATACTTGTAGGCCTTCCGAACAGCATCGTCCTTTTTGGCATCCTGACCAGACAGAGGAGACCCTGATGGTGTCAGTGGGCTGTTCCCGCCTCACCCCGCCCCTACCCCACCCCCACCTCCAGGCCCCCACAAGGCCACCCTCTCCCACTCCCTGACTTGGTCTTCCCCAGGGCAAAGCCAGGCCCGAGCAACAGTGTACCCACGAGGCTCACACAGGACCCAGGCCCGCCCCACCCCCGCGCCCAGCCCGGCCTGCCCCACACCTTGAACACAAGCTCATCGGTCACCGCAAACGTCCGGTCCAGCTTCCCAGACAGGGAGTTGATTTCCTTCTGAAGCTCCTTCGTGTCAGACAAGATCTGGCAGAGACCAGGGTAGCCGTGAGCCTGTCTGGGGCGGGCGGCCAGCCAGCTGAGGGCATTCACGTTTATGCTGTCCCATCCAGACAGGGTCAGGGGCGGCTGCAGTGGACTGTGTGGGGCTGTTCCGTGTCTGGGTATGGCCAGATAGCTCTGACTTTCAGAGGGTGTGAGGTCCCCGTGTAGCCCGGCAACACACATCCGCCCCTTGGGCGTATCTACCCATATGACCCACCCTCCCCGGCCACGATGGCGTACCTTAGTGATCTCTTCCTTCTGCTTCCGGATGTTGCCCACAATCTCCAGGATGCGCTGGGTATAGGCCAGCCGAGACACGTCTCTGGGCAGGGTCTCGAGCTCTGACATCTAGGCAGAGACAGCAGGTGCTCCCTTAGCACCGACACCTCCCCAGCTCTGAGCGGCCCAGGGCCCCCACACAGGCCTTACCAGCTGCTTATAGACGTCCTCCTTCCGGCGGGCCTCTTCAGCAGCTGCCCGAACACTCTGGTGCAGCTCCTGGATCTCTGCCAGCCGTCGAGAGGATTCCAGCTGCCAGGACCCCACGGGTAGAGGGCAGTGAGGCAGAGCGCAGGGCTAGCCCCCTAGGGAGGGACCGAACCCGCCCCACCCACGGCCCCGGACCCCACCACCTACCTCTCTGCAGTCCTGGAGCTTTCGGAGGTGGCGGTACTCAGCAAGGAGCGGAACACGGTGCTTTTCCCACTGACCTGCCAAGTGGATGACCCGCTGGGCACTGCTCTCTACCACGAGCTGGGGGTGGTGGCAGGGGGGCTACATGTCACACAGGCTGGGCCCATCCAACTCCGACCCTCCCAGCCCAGCCTCAGCGCCAGCCCCACCTGCAGCTTGGCAAGGTTGGCAGCCCCGTCGGGCAGCAGCTCCACCGCCCGGCTCTTCAGGCGCAGGGCCTGCTCATGCTCCGCTGTGCTGAGCTTGCTCTGCCGACACTCGGTCTCCACCTGGCACCCGGGATCCCCACTCCCAGTCAGTGGGGGAGCCCCATGCGCACCACAACCTCCCAGCCCCCGTTGAGCCTGGAAAGCCCTGGCCTAGCCCAAGCCCCTCAGATGACAACACATCCCTCTAGGGGCCCTATGGGCCCCTCGGACCCCTCCTGATAGCAACGGAGACCTATAAGCAGTGACAGGCACCCACAGGCCCCTCTGACCCCTCCACCTCCACACTGACTCCCCAGGACCCCTGATGAGCCCCACAAGCCCCTACAGAGGCCCACGGACACTTACACCCCTCCTGATTCTCACAGACACCAAGGCACCCCTAACCCCTGCAGGTCCGACACCACCCCCACCCCCAACCCTACATCGCCCTCTCACTCCCACTGATTCTCCTGAACCCTCAAGAGGCCCACAGGTCCCCAGTGTCTCCCATGAACCCTTCTGACAGCTGCAGACCTCTACAGAGTACCCCCTCAAGTCCCTCTAAGCCGTTTAGGCCGGACTTGTGACCTGACCCCGGTGGGCAGACCCTCTCCCACACCCACCTGCACAAGGCTGATTCCCAGGGTCTTCATGTTGGCTTCAACCTCTTCAATGCTGCGATTCACTCCCTCCAGCTGCTCCCGAAGAGACTCCAGCTCCTGCTCCTGAGCTGCCCACATGTCCTGGGAGGCACAGGCAGTTGGGGTGGGGGTGTCAGGCCCAGTAGACAGCCAAGGGCCCAGGACACCTCTCCCGCCCCACCACTGCTCTGCTCACCTGTTCAGGCCGCCGGGAGGTGGTCGGCACATCTGACACCTGGGCTGCCTGGGCCTCAGGCTCCTGGGGAGCGAGAAAGGAGCGTCCTGGCTGTCGGGGAAAGCCCTGCGCCTCACAGCCCAGCCTCAACACCCCCCAAAAGCACCCTCCCAGCACGATACCCAGGTACAGTACCACTGTACCACTGACGGCTGTCAGAATGTGTGTGAGGATCAATGCGCTCTCTGTGACCTTAGACTGGAGTGTTTGCTCATAAAGAAACCTCCCTGACCCTGACACAGCTCTTGCCCATCTGCCCATGAGAAGGATGAGGGCCCCTCTGGATGACCATCCAAGGAGAGAAGACATGTCCAGAGGAAACTGCCCAGGAAAAGCTGGGGTTTGCACAAAGAGCAGCCCTACACGCTTACATAGTTCCCACCCCTCTACCCTTTCTCCACGGAAGTTCCCAAGAAGCCAGGGGACCGTTCTGGGTGCCCACCCCCCGTGGGGAGAGGGCAGGCCTGGTGGGAACACGGGCCCCTGTATGGATAAAATGTGGTGTGTGTACATAAAGCAATACCGCCTTGGCCCCATCAGCATGCCCCAGGCCCACTCAGGCCCACCCACCAGATGGAAGGTGAACTTCTCTGAATGTGTGAAGCGGGAGCCCTTGGGAGCACCAGTCCTGGCGCCAGCACCCCAGGCCTGCAGCAGCTCTCCCAGGTCTCGGGCTTGTTGGGGGGGCCCTGGCCGGCCCCAGGTCTGGCGCAGATGCTCAGCCAGGTGCTTCTGCAGCCGCTGCCGCTGAGCCCGAGTATCCTCCTAGAAACAGTGGAAGAGTGTGGAGGCCTGCTGGGTACCCAAGGCCCTGCCTCCACCAGGGAGCCGCTTGACAAGGTGCTACCCCCAAGTCACACCAGCCATCCAGCCTCTCCCACGAGGGGGCCCGGACCCACTCTCCTGGTCCACAGGCCTGGGAGCTCCCTGAGGACAGGGCCTCCTCTTCTTCAGCCCTGCTTCTCTCTACCCACTGGCTCCCTGAACTGGAGGAGGCTGTGGGAAGGGAGAGAAGTAAGCCTGCAGCCCCCAAATTAGAGACCGACACTCAAAAGGTATGTGGGGACAGAGCGGAAACCGAGTCAGAGGTGCTGGGCAAAGAAGGGGCGGAGGCAGAGTGGAATTGAGAGAGAGAGAGAGACATGAGAACAGAGGCAGTTTTGAGACAACTGGAGAAATCTGATTATGAACTCAAGTGTTGGATGGTATTAAGAGGTCACTGTTACCAATGCAGGGGACACGGGTTCAAGCCCTGGTCCAGGAAGATCCCACATGCCGCGGAGCAACTAAGCCCATGCACCACAACTACTGAGCCTGTGCTCTAGAGCCCACGAGCCACAACTACTGAGCCCGTGTGCCACAGCTACTGAAGCCCGCGTGCCTAGAGCCCATGCTCCACAACAAGAGAAGCCACCGCAATGAGAAGTCCGCTCACTGCAACTAGAGAAAGCCCACACGCAGCAACGAAGACCCAACGCAGCCATAAATAAATAAATAAATAAATTTAGGGAAAAAAAAGATGTAATAGGTTCTGGTTCAAAAGATAAAATGCAGGGGCTTCCCTGGTGGCGCAGTGGTTGAGAATCTGCCTGCTAATGCAGGGGACACGGGTTCGAGCCCTGGTCTGGGAAGATCCCACATGCCACGGAGCAGCTGGGCCCGTGAGCCACAACTACTGAGCCTGCGCGTCTGAAGCCTGTGCCCCGCAACGGGAGGGGCCGCGACAGTGAAAGGCCCGCGCACCGCGATGAAGAGTGGCCCCCACTTGCCGCAACTAGAGAAAGCCCTCGCACGAACCGAAGACCCAGCACAGCCAAAAATAAATAAATAAATAAAAATAAAAGTAGCTATAAAATTAAAAAAAAAAAAGATAAAATGCATATACAAAGCTTTAAAAAAAAACAAAAGAAAAAGAGGTCACTGTTAATTCTGTTAGGTGTGAAAATGGCCCAGGGGTTGCGTTAAAAAGCGAATGCCCTTATGAGTTAAGAGATGTCTGCTTAAGTATTTAGAGTTAAAATGATATGATGTCTGGGACTTGCTTTAAAATATTACAGAAAAAAAAGTTAGAGAAGGGATGAGGAAAGATTGGCAAAATGCTTATATCTTTTTTTTTTTTTTTTTGTTTTTTGGCTGTGCCTCGCGGCTTGCAGGATCTTAGTTCCCCGACCAGGGATTGAACCTGGACCCTCAGCAGTGAAAGCACTGAGTCCTAACCACTGGACCGCCAGGGAATCCCCACAAAAGGCTTATAATTGAAGGTGGATGGCAGGGACATAGAGTTTATGAGACTATTCTCTCTACTTCTGTATTTGAAATGCCTGTAAGTTTAAGAAAGAGAGAAAACGATAAAGACAGAAAAAATGGCAGCGGAGGAGGCGGAAGGAGACAGCTACAGAGGTGGAGAAAGTTGGGAGGGGATGGGGACAGATACTGAGGTGGACAGGGGGGAGATGGAGGCGGATATAGAGGAAGACAGAGGCAGAGACACAGAAACGAGGAGACAGCGGTGGGGAGAGAGAAGAGGGGCAGCAAAACCGCAGAACGAGAAAGCCAGTGATGAGAAGAGACGGTGCAGAGATCTGGAGGCCACACATCGGTGATGACAGCAGAGACAGAGAAAGAGGGAGCGAATCAGGGGCAGGAAGAAGGCAGTAGAAACAGGGAGGAAGGGGGCAGATCCTGACAGCTCTGGCTGCCTGTGCACGTCCTTCGGCGGAACATCGCCCTCAGAAGAGAGCAGTATCACCACCCGTGTCTCACAGCAGGAAGCCGACGCTCCGAGGGGCCATACTGACTCGTACAACCTTTCTGACTCCAGTGTTCTTTCAGGCAGGGAGCCAGGTAGTTGCACACAGAGAGGAGATGACGGAAGAGAGGGACAAAGTGGGGAAAGGCGAGGGGCAGAGGACTAACGGGAGACGAAATGGGAGCCACAGTGAGCAGGGACCTCGTCAGCAGGGACCAAGCACTGGGCAGTACCTGGACGGGGAGGCGGGATGCCCGGTGGACCCAGTCCTCATCCCTGGGGCGGTCCCGGCCCGTGTGCTGGCAGAGTTGGATGGCGTGGCGTTCGAGGAGCGAGGCCACCCTCGCAGCAGGCTGGGGCACCTGGGCGGGGGCTGGTGGCAGCAAGGGACTCGCCTGGAACTCCCGGGGCTCTGGAGGCAGCAACAGAGTCAGCCAGCCCTCCTGCCTCACCATGCAGTTAGGCCCACCTCTACCCCTCCCCCCAGCCCCTCTCCACAGCCTCATCCTCACCTCCTCTGGAGAGCAAATCAGGCATGAACGGCCTGCTGGCATGGAAAGGCTTCTGGTGGGCCGAGCCCTGGTGAGAGAGCAGAGTCAGACCTCTAGGATGAATCGTGACGGGGGCACCAGTGGGAGGGGGCCAAAAACCTGAGCACCCAAATGGGGACAAGGCAGGCAACGCAGCAACAAGCAATGTTGACATGAGTTGAGGGGTCCCACCTGGAGGCGCTGCAGCTTAGGAGTGCGAAGGAGGGGTGGGACCCAGGGCAGGGCTAGCTGGTCCCGGATTTGGCTCCCGATGGCCCGGAGGAGGATAGCTGAGTCACCTAGGGAAGTGGGGAGGGAGTGTCAATCAGGTGACAGTGCCACAACTCCAAAAATGCATAACCTGGGAAAGCAGCCTGACTGCCCCCCAGAGATACATATCTATGTAGCTATCATTCTCACACTCAGTCATTCAACAAACACTTATTAAGCACCTACTCTGTGCCAGTCACCATTCTAGACCCTTGGGCTACTTCAGTGAACAAACTGATAAATATCCTCCTGCCCTCCTGTGGAGGCAGGTAGAGGAGAGCATGACCAAGGTCGTAAGTACAATACAGAAGACTGTCAGGTGGTCATCAGGAAAGGAAGATAAGGACCGTTGAGAGGAAGATATAATTTTAAACAAGGCAATCCAAGGAAGGCCTCCCTGAGGTGACATGTGAACAGGAACCTCCAAGAGGTAAGGGAGTGAACCATGAGGCTATCTGTGTGAGTAAGCCAGCAGATGCAAAGGCCCTGAGGCCGGAGTGGCCTGGTGTGGTTAGAGTGGAGTGAGCGAGGCAGGGGCAAGGCAGGAGGTGAGGCAGAGAGGCCCCTTCCAGCACCAACTCCCCACCTGGGTCAGCCCAAGCCCCAGTTCCCTTCCCGCTGCCCTGCATCCCCTCTCCCAGCCCCAGTCCTCCCACCTAGCTCTCCTGAAGACACATACCCCCCCCCACCAATCAACCTTTTCACCACTTCCACCTCTCTCAGCCCCCACAACACCCTCTCCCTCACCCCCACCACGCCCCAGGCACCCCACACCTGCAGGCTGGTCTGCGTCCTCAGAGGCATCAGTGGGCAGACGTTCAGCCAAGAAGAGAAGCAGGTCCCGGAGGTCAGGCTCACTGGGGTAGAGGAAGTTCTGATAGCCAAGCTCCAAGGGATATCCCAGGTCCTGGGGGCGGGGAAGGGTGGCCGCTATCAGTGGGGCAGGCAGGATCCTCCTGTCCTGGGAGCCCAGGGCTGAGACCACAAGCGCTCCCACTCTCTCACCAACCACCACCCTCTGAACTCACCCTTGGCTCACCAAGGCCTTCAGAGCTTTAAAAATTAAAGCTCTGGGGACTTCCCTGGTGGTCCAGTGGGTGTGACTCCACGCTCCCAATGCAGGGGGCCCAGGTTCGATCCCTGGTCAGGGAACTAGTTGTGGCATGCGTGCCACAACTGAGAGTCCGCATGCCTCAGCAAAGGTCTCCTGTGTCGCAACTAAGACCCGGCGCAACCAAAATAAATAAATAAACATTTTTTAAAAAAATAAAATTAAAGCTCTGGCCTTTCTAAATCCAGAGGCCATGAAAGAGAAGATGGGTATTTCTGAATACATGAAAAAATTTTTAAAGAAAAATTACAGTGAGCAAAGTCAAAAGCGTAATGACAAGCTGGGAAAAAATATTTGGAGTTCATATCATAGGCAAAGAGTGAATCTGCCTAGTATATAAAGAGTGCCTAAAACTACACAGGCAAAAAGACCAACAGTGCAACAGTAACAGGGGCAAAAGACAGGAGCAGACAATTCCCAGAAATAGAATGAAAAACGGCCCTTAAACATATGCAAATATGTCCAACCTTGCTTACAAGAGAGACTTGAATTGAAAGCACACGGAGAGACCCCACACGAGCATCACCGATCCGGGACAACCTGACCTTACGTTCTCCTGAGGTCCACTCGGGCAGGGAGATACTATCACTTGCACAGAGTTCCTGCCCCAGACCTGAATCTCGTCATGAGCAAACAATCAGACCAATTCAGATTGTGGGGCATTCCAGGAAACAACCAGCCTGCACTCTTCAAAAACATGTAGCGTTGTAAAAAGAAACAAAGTAACAAAAACTAAGGCGGACTGTTGGATACAGAAGATTAGAAATGTAACAGTGAAATGAAATGTATGATCCTGGATTAGACTCTGTAGTTGGAAACAAGAAGAGCTACAAAGGATATTTTTGTAACTACTGAGGAAATTTGACCATGCACTAAATATTAGATACTATTACTCTATCAATATTCAATTCATGGGTGGGATCATGATATTGTGGTTATACTGGTGAACGCCCTTTTACTTAGGAGAGGTGCACTGAAAGTTTTAGGTATGAAGTGTCGTGATGTCTGCTGCTTTCAAAAGGTTCAGAAAAAAATTGTGTGTGTGTGTGTGTGTGTGTGTGTGTGTGTGTGTGTGTACCCAGAGAGAGAGAAAAGAATGGAGGAAAATGTTAACAACACAGAAAGCTAGGAGAAGGGTGTTATTTTTCTGTTTTCATTTTTCCTTAAATTTGAAAGTTTTTCAAAGTACAAAGCTAGGAGGAAAACTATATAGAGATACTATTCCTCACCTGTTGAATGGGGAAAACTCTGACAATACACGCAGTGGGTGAGGCTGTGGGGAAACAGGCACCCTCTCATATACTGCTGTTGGGAAGGCAGAAATTAAACAATCCCAGTGAAGGCGATTGGGAAAAATCTAACAAAATGGCGTATGCGTTTACCCTTCCACCTAGCAATCCTACTTCTAGGAGTTTACCCTGAAGACAGGCCTCCAACAATTCAAGAATATATATGCACAAGATTATTCATTACAGCATTATCTGCAAAATATTGGGAACTCCCTAAATGTCCAAGCATAGGAGAGGGGTTGAATAAACTACAGTGCATACATACAATGAACTACTCTGCAGCTGCAAAAAGGAAAAAATAATGATTAAGATCTCTATTGTCTGATATGAAATGATTTCCAGGCTATGTGGCAAGGGGGAAAAAAAGGTAAGAAACTAGGCATATGCTCTCTTTTGTGTAAGAAAGGGGGGAAATAAGAATATATATTTATATTTGCTTATATCTTCATTTTTTAAAAACTGGAAAGACACACAAGAAACTAATCAAAGTAATCCCCTTACAGCAGACGGGTAAGGGTAACGAGGTGAACGGTTTGGAGTGCCAGTGGGACTTCTCAAGGTATTGTGTTACTTCTGTCACACCTTGGAGATTTCTTTGACTCTTTCAGTAGTTAACCATCTTCTACCTAGTTAACAATTCTTTATATTGAAATATCCCTATTCAAATTACTGCTGGGGTTTGTATCTCTGGACTGGACCCTGACTGATAAAAATGACCCACGCAAAATAGTAAATAATGTTTTTAAAAGAGACTATGGGCTTTGGAGTCAAAAAGATTGGGGTTGAAATCCAGCCTGTGCTACTTAACTGGCTATAAGGCCTTGGACCGGTTACTCAACCACCAAGAAGCTCAGTTTCTAGCTGTAAAATGGGGCTGACAGTACTTTCCCGATGTGGATGCTTTAAGGGATAAAAGGGCCCATCAGGGTTCTGGTCCAGAGCTGCATGGATTCTGAAAGCATATTTCGTGGATGCAAATCCAAGCTTTGCTTCTTACCAACTGGGTAACCACAGGCAAATCACTTAACCTCTCTGAGCTTCACTTTTCTCACCTGAGGAAAGGGATACCCACAGTGCCTACTTCAGAAAGTTGTCACGAGAATTCAGTGAGTTAACACCAGGTTACCACAATGCCCAGCACAGAGCACACACTCAAAAAACATCATTATTATACACACGTATGTGTATTTGGTCACAACGTAAGATATATTTATTTCAGAGGATCACAGTCAAAACAGTGTGAAAACCACTGTCTTTTAAGCTACTTTACTTTGGGTTTTTTCCAACACCTGCAATCAAAGAGCTGTGACTGATACAGAAACTCACTCCAGGAGTGGGGTGTGTGAAATGACAGACACTAAAGTATGGAGGTGGCTGAGTCGCAAAAAGTGGTGCCAGGAGTAGGGCACATGAAGAGGCAGACACCAGAAGGCGGCAGTGCTGAGCCAAGGTGGGCTACATGAGCAGTGCCCAGCTGGGTTAAGAGAGACCTTTTCTACCTGCTCAGGGCAAACCGAGGCTCTGGGGCCAGGCAATCACGTGAACCTCTCAATCACTGAAAAAGCCATACTCACGCTAAAGTTAGTGTGAGGAAAAGTAGGTCACCACGAAATCCAGTGGGAAACAGCACTGAGAGAAGGGAGGAAGAGAAAACTGGGGGAAGCCTGATCCCCAGCCCCTCCTCAACACGTCCCACTGTGCACCCTCCTAGCCAAACAGGACACGAGTTCCCCCTTATAAAGTGCCATCCTCGAGAAGACAGCCCCAGGCCAGGGGACAGACTGCCTGCCTCGAGGGCCACCAAGAGCCCCAGACAGAAGAACCTGAGAACTCCTGAGAGCTAGGTGAACCAGAGAGCCAAGGGAAGGGTAGAGCTCTGAGGCCTATTTCTAAGAGACAGAAACCGCACAAGCAAGGAACAAATTCAAGAAACCTGACCACCCAGTCCCTTGGGGCTATGTGGAAGGTTTCGCTGTAGTTACTCTGTTGTCCCTCTACCACCATATACTGGGTATGCTGGGCATGTTGACATTCATTACGTAGCCACAAGCTGCTGGAACACAAGCAGCCAGATCAAGCCTATCCAATAATAGTAATACCACTTGCACAAAGCTTACTATATCCAGCTTTTCACGTATGAACTCATTTTTAATCCTCATAGCAACCCTACGTGGTAGGTCCAATTCTTATCCATTTTACACATGAGAAAACTTAAGCCCAAAGAGGTTAAGAGACTAGCCTAAAATCCCAGAACTAATGAGCCAGGAGAAATGACATTTACTTGGAGCCCTTGGGTATAGTAACTGGACACAGGTCTGTACTGGGGAGGCATGAGTGCTTCACCAGAAGGCACTTTATTTACAAAAGAGACAGTATGTAAGTTATTCTCACGAGAGGCAAGCTGCAACAGGGCAGAGTAAAGTTTTAGTGCAGACACTGTTTTAGTTAAGCAGCGTATCTTCCTTTGGGTAACCCTCCCTCCCCCAACTCCAAGTGATCCTGAAGGAGCAGCCAATCACAGTGCCCTATAGGGATGACCATGTGATCCAAGCTGGGCCAACCAGAGAACGTGGTGGTTAATTTCAGCCTGAGCATGTGAATCAAAACAGGGCCTTTTCAGGAACTGGTAAATGGATACTATAGGGGGAAAAGTTCTTGGTGCTAAGCTCAAAACATGGGAGCCAGGGGCAACTCAGGCACAAACTGGATCAACTCATTTAATCCTCAGGACAACCCTACTTTTATCATCTCGATTTCACCGATAAGGAAACTGATGCCCACAGGGGCATCAGTTAGCAAGGTCACACAGTTAGCAAGTGCTGTAGCCAGGGTCTGAACTACTCAGGCAGTTTGACCACAGAGCCGGCAGCCTTAACCACTAATGAACGCTAAGCCACAACGGGAGGTGGCAGAGAGGAAAGTCAAGAGTCTCAAAGGAGCTTGGTGACTTTGTGAAGGAGGAAGGAAGAGGCTGTGTGTATTGGGAGGAAGACACTCACCATACAGGCCTGAGCCAGGCTCATGGCCAGACGGAACCGGGCAGACATAGCAAGAGGCAGCAGGGGGCTAAGGCCGGAGCCCACAGCAGGGTTGATCACACGCAGGCAACGGACCACAGCTTCTACAACCAGCTCAGTGGTGAAGGCTCGCAGGGTCTGCACATCTGGAGGAACTGCCCTGAAGAAGAAGGAGGCAGGCTCGATGGGGGGTGGGGGGAAGCAGTCAGGAAACAAGGATGAGGCTGGGCCGTGCTGCCTTCTGGAAGCCCTAGTACTGGGATGGGGTGGGGAGGGTGGCCACAGTTCAGACAGGTCCTGGGTGTTGTTGTCTGACTTCCATTTGGAAAACTAAGAATGGAGGGAGTCCTCAGGTCCTAAGATTTTGGTGTAGAATGGTGGATGGAAGGGATCCGAGTTCAAAAAATCTCAAATTTCCCTATGCCTAAAAGCCCCAAATTTCTGGGGTCTGGGAAGGCCTAGGAGCCCAGGTGGAATAGTCTCTGGGTTTCTGCATCCCCAGATATCATGTTTGCTGCATGTCAGAGGCCCCTAGATACTGACCTGCTAGGATTTTGAGACTAGATGTTGGGAGGCTGGAGTTTTCAGGAGTTCCAAATGTCAGAGTCCCTGGGTATCAGGACCACCCAGTCTCAAGCAATCCAGAAATCAAGCTCCCTAGATGTTGTCATCTTGGGTTTTTAGGACCCTCGAATGCAGGAGTCCTTGTGCGTCGGGGTCACCAAGCATTAAGGCCACCAGATTTTAGAGTCCTGGGGTTTTAAAAGCCTCAGGTATTGGGAAACCAGGTTTGAAGGTTCCCAAGTATCCAGTCCCAGGGGATTTTGGAGTCCCTGAGTGCCAGGATCCCAGAGTTTTAAGTTCCCTGGTTCACAGGATAAAGGTGGCTTAGAATCTCCAGATGTCAGAGTCCCAGGGTATTGATGTCAAGATCCACAGATTTCAGAATCCCGGGTCTTGAGGTTCCAAGGTTTTAAGGTCTCGAGGTGTCTAGGTCCTGGAGTTTGGGGTTTACCAAGTGTAGAGGTCAAAGGGTTTGGGAGGCCCCGTGTGTGTGTGTGCGTGCGTGTGTGTGTGTGTAAGGAGGAGGGAGGGTCTTAGGGTCCTGGAAGTTGCAGCCCTAGATGTCAAGGTCCGGAGTTTTGGAGTCCCGGATGTGGGCATTCCGGGGTGGGCGGGGGCTGTGTCCTTACGTGCCGGCCTGTCGCAGGGAATGGATGAGGATTCGGTCCGCCTCCTCCATGGTGGAGCCGTGTTGGAGTCCGAGGTTGGGTCCGGGTCCAGGGCCGGGTCCGAGCAAGAGAGGCGCAGCTGTGGAAAGCCCGCTCCCTGCTCGCGGTCCAAGGAGTGTCACGGGCTGCGCGAGGAGACCCGGGAAATGTAGTTCCGAGACCTAGTTCGGCGCAAACCGGATGCCTGTCGTTCTGGTGTGAATGGGCGCGCGCAGGCTTGAGCGTGCAATGGCTGCTGGGAGTTGTAGGTTGGGGTTTTTTTGTTTTCTCTTTCCTGCAGCCCAGTGCGCTCTTCCAAGTGAGCAAAGGATTATACTGCACGCGCAAGTGTGTGTGTGTGTATGTCAGGAAGGAAGGGGGAAGGGGCGGGACGGAGATAGGCTTCTCTACTCATTCATTTAAGGCAGCGTTCATCTTCTAGATTGTAAAAGTGTACAAGTTAAGGCAGGGGCTTTCGCACAAAGCGACTAGGTTTGAGTCTCAGCTCTGCAACTTGCTAAATGTGCAACCGTGGGCAGGTTACATAGCTTCCCTGTGTCTTAGTTTCCTCATCTGTAAAATGGAACTGTTAATGTACCTGCTTCCTAGGATTAAACAGAATTAACTCACGTAAAGCAGCGTTGAAATGTGTGCCTGATACATAATACTGTAAAAAACAAAACAAACAAACAAAACACTATGTAAGTTACAGTCACTAGTATTCATGCATTCAATAAATGCTTTATTTTAATGTTATATATATATGTGTGCACTCCAGAGAATAATTACATAGTAAACATCCATATAAACCATTCATGAAAAAGGCTACCCTGCCTCCACTGCTCAGTAGTGCCACGTTTGTCATAAATCACGTGTACCTATATGTGGGACTCAGTTTCTGAACTCTATTCTGTTCGTAATTACTCTTGCTTTATAACAAGCTTTGATATCTGATATGGCAAGTCCTCCCATCTTGTTATTTTTCAAAGGATTTTGGCTTTTCTAGGTCTTTTGTATATCAATATACATTTTAGAATCAGTTTGTCAAATTTCAAGGAAAAATCTTTTGAGATTTTTTTAAATTAATTTATTTATTTTTGGCTGTGTTGGGTCTTCGTTGCGGCGAGCGGGGGCTACTCTTTGTTGCGGTGCGCGGGCTTCTCACTGCAGTGGCTTCTCTTGCTGCGGAGCACGGGCTCTAGGCGCGCGTGCTTCAGTACTGTGGCTCGCGGGCTCTAGAGCGCAGGCTCAGTAGTTGTGGCACACGAGCTTAGTTGCTCCGCGGCGTGTGGAATCTTCCCGGACCAGGGCTCGTGTCCCCTGCATTGGCGGGCGGATTCTTAACCACTGCGCCACCAGGGAAGTCCCTTTTGAGATCTTTGTTTGGGACTGCACTGAATCTCTGGATCACTTCGGGAAGAACTGACATCTTCACAATATTGACTACTTCAATTAGTAAATTTAATGTATCTCTCCATTTATTTAGGTCCCCTTTAATCACTTGATAATATTTGATAATTTTTTTCCATGGAGATCTTGCACATATGTTATGTTAGGTCTATTCCTACATACTTCGAATTTCAGGTACTGTTGGGAAACAATTATCATTTTTCTTATTTTAGTTTCTGACTCTGGTGCTGGTATATATTTTGTAAAAATATTTTTTTTAAATCAGTGCCTTTTCTGTTGCCAGACTCTGGCCCACAAGTGTCCCATCTCCACCCCTCCTCACCTTCCCATCCGACCCTGTTATGGCCCCGCCCTGTGACCTTAATCCCTCCAAAGCTGGGGGAAGAGAGGGGGGCTGTGTGCAGATGGCTCTTCAACCTCGAAAGGAGGATGGCGGCATCTGAAGGCGGGAAAGGTGAGAACAGGCTTCCACCCCTGCAGACCCTTGGAGCAAGCCTGGGCTCTGCTCCATCCTCAGCCCCTCTGACCCACCCACTGCCCACCAGGACCCCACCCCTGGAGAGCCTTTAGGAGACCAGAATCACATCACCCTGTTCCCATCCCAGCCAGCCCCAAACACAGCCTTAGATCCCAACTGAAACCCAACCCCAATCCTGGCCCTGATCTCTATCCTAGCGCCCACCCCAACTTCAACTCCAGTGCCAGCCCCAAGCTTAATCCTAACACAAACTTTACCAACCAGAGGGCAAACCCCCTTTAGAGTCCAAACCCCAACGTGGATACAGACCTTACCATAAGCTCTAAAGTTACCGAAACTCAACCCCAACCCCTGGATATAAGCACTGTTAGTGAGTGGGTCTCTGACTTTCCAGAAAGAGTGCAGACCCATTTTTAAGGACCAGAGAGAGAGAGAGAGAATACACACTTGATGGTGGTAGTAAGTTGTGAAGGCTTAGAGTCAGAGACTGCCTGGATTTGGCTCCCAATTCAGCTACTTCATCAAATCACTTAACCTCTCTTTTTGCATCAATTTCTCCACCTGCAAAATGGGAATAATACTATGTGCCAGACATTCTTCTGAATGCTGAACTCATTTAATCCTCACAGCAACCCTATATTGTAGGTACTCTTACTGTCATCTCATTATACAGATAAGGAAATTGAGGCTCAGAGAGGTTACATAATTTGCTCAAGGCCACACACAGCTACCAAGTGGTAGAGTCAGGATTTAAACTCAGATAGCTTGTTTCCTCCAAAGCTGGGTATCTTAACCAGGCCAACCCACTGCCCCTTGGAGGCTGAAACAAGGCCAAGGGACTTGGGAATGGCTTTAGCTGAAAACCCCAGTGCAAAACTCAGATCCCACCCAAACTCGTTAAAACCTAACCTTGATCCTAATTCAAATTCCAGCTCATTCAAATATCCAGTCCTAACCCTAAATCATATCTCAAGAACACTTTACTCCCACCGGTATTTAAACCCAACCCAAAATCTACCACTCAAATTTAATCCTAAATTTGCTTCCAGCTATAAACTTAATCCTACCCCATGCTAATTTAAGCTCTACCCCCCCAAATCTAACACCAAACCCTACTTCAATTAGAAACATAATCTCACCTTCACTCCCCTATAAACTCTCACTCTATCGTCAATCAACTCCAATCCCAACTCTTATCCCCCAATCTTTAACTCAGGTACCCTCAACTTTCCCTAATTTTACATGCTCTTCTCTCCTTCCCTCAGACAGAGGGATAGGATCATGTAGGAGGCAGCCATGACTGCCCCAATACCCTGTTCCCCCCCCAACTCGGTTTCTCCACACAGACACCACCCCAGAGCCCAGTCCAGCCAATGGGACAGGCCCTGGGCCCGAATGGGGGCTGTGCCCTGGGCCCCCAGCATCAGGTGGTGAAATCGGTGGGGCATCCAGCCTGGGGACCCCTAAGCGAAGGACTCAGCACAGTAAGCACAAGACAGTGGCAGTGGCCAGTGCCCAGCGCTCACCCCGGGCACTCTTCTGCCTCACCCTGGCAAACCCCCTGCGGCGGTCCTGCATCAGCATTGTGGAATGGAAGCATCCTGGAAGGCCAGGGGCAGGGCTCAGGGGTGAAGGTCACCAGGGTACCAAGAGTCAAGGATTAAGCCAGGACTGGAATGGAAGAGGGCTGAGGTCAGCAGGGATCAAGGATTAAGAACTGGATTCAAGGGGGAGTTGAGAAAGGTGAAGGTCACCAGGGGGGTCAAGAGTCAAAGACTAAATCTCAGCAAGAGTTGAGGATGGCTAAGGTTTCCAGGGGGGGGTCAGAGTCAAGGCTTTGGTCAGGGCAGGGGCTGGGAATGTCAGAGCTGGTCACCTTAGGGTCAAGGGTCAGCATTGGGTGGAGAGGGCCCCAAGGGAATGTGGGGCTCTGAGATCACTCTGCCTGGGTCCTTAACTGTGTTCACCTGAGGCCCTTCGACATCCTCATCCTGCTGACCATCTTTGCCAACTGCGTGGCCCTTGGGGTCTACATCCCCTTCCCAGAGGATGACTCCAACACTGCCAACCACAACCTGGTGAGGCTAGCCCCGCCCCGCCCCGCCTCCAGCTAGATACAGCCCCAGTAGAGCCACACCTCAAGCCTTCCAGCCAGGCCCCGCCCCTCTCTGACCCAGATGACCCTCTCCTGCCCAGCCCCCCCCCCCCTTCGGTCCCCGCTAAGCTCCTCTTCCCCTACCCCCTGTCAAACAAACCCCACTCCCAAATAACTTCCCGATCTCCCGCCCCCCACCCCCGGCTCCGCCCCCAGGAGCAGGTGGAGTACGTATTCTTGGTGATTTTCACTGTGGAGACCGTGCTCAAGATCGTGGCCTACGGGCTGGTGCTCCACCCCAGCGCCTACATCCGCAATGGCTGGAACCTGCTCGACTTCATCATCGTCGTGGTCGGGTGCGCCTCTGCAAGGGATACCCCCAACCCTAGCTCAACTTCCCACCTCAGGCCCGCTAAATTCGGGGCTCGGGGAAGCGACTGCTTCAGACTGCCTCCATTCGGCAGCCAGAATCAGGAATATTAACATATTTTAAACCTATTTGCATTTCCAGTTAGAGGGACTTGTACTTTTCCGAGGAGAAGGGAGGGGAGAAGGGGGGGTCCCAACGCCTGACCCCCGCCTCCTTGTCCTGTACTCCCCCATCAGGCTGTTCAGCGTGCTGCTGGAGCAGGGGCCCGGACGCCCGGGGGATGCCCCGCATACCGGAGGGAAGCCGGGGGGCTTCGATGTGAAGGCGTTGCGGGCGTTTCGGGTGCTGAGGCCACTGAGGCTGGTGTCCGGGGTCCCGAGTGAGTGGCTCGTCCCCCGGGCTTGGAGGTAGTGGAGGGGAGAGCGGGAGGGGCGCTGAGCTGACCCCGCCCCTACGTTGCCCACCCCTCGCTCCCCACAGGCCTGCACATAGTGCTCAATTCCATCATGAAGGCGCTGGTGCCGCTGCTGCATATTGCACTTCTCGTGCTCTTTGTCATCATCATTTACGCCATCATCGGGCTCGAGCTGTTCCTCGGACGCATGCACAAAACGTGCTACTTCCTGGGATCTGGTCAGCAAGCCCACCCCAGCCCCCGGGACAGGATACGCCCCTTCCATTGGCTCCTAAGCCCCACCCTGTCCTCAAGGGGACACACTCAAATTCACAACACTCCGCCCCCAAGTTCAGGCTCCGCCCCCAGATAAACAAGTCTTACCCCGCCCCCCCATATTCAAGACTCCGCCCTCAATTCCAGACTACAACCACCCCCCTAGCTAATTGCTCCGCCCTATCACAAGTTTCCACTCACAGGTTAAGGCCCTATCCCACACTGAAGACTCCATTCTCCAGAACTGGTCCCAAATAGTCAGGTCTTTTTCATCCACACCCAAACCCAAGTCTTGGCCCCACCCTTCTTTCAAGAGACCCTCCCAAATTCACAAGACTGCTCCTAGGCTCACGCCTCACTGTTATTCACAAGATTCTGCCCCGAGGTTTACAGTCCCACTCCTCAGATCCCTGTGGTTGGGCTTCACAGCTTCCCAGGGGTTCAGAATCCTGACCCAGCACAGTCAGAGGCTAAGGGTTGTCTTCGATTTAAAAAAATCTAGAACCCTGAGGCGAGCTTCCCAGGTAGGCGGGCCTCCAAGGTGGCAACGACTGTGGGTGGGCGTGCTTCGGGTTCCAGAGCTCCAGTCTTCCCACAGACGTAGAGGCGGAGGAGGACCCATCGCCCTGTGCGTCATCGGGATCGGGGCGTGCTTGTACGCTGAACCAGACCGAGTGCCGCGGACGCTGGGCAGGTCCCAACGGAGGCATCACCAACTTCGACAATTTCTTCTTCGCCATGCTGACAGTCTTCCAGTGCATCACCATGGAAGGCTGGACTGACGTGCTCTACTGGGTGAGGTGGACGGCGGGCACACAGTGCAGAAGCTGCACCTGCCTCTCCTCACCGAGCTCGGGCGGGAGTGTCCGCACACCCTGAGGGATGCATGCCCCCTCTCTCTCCCTAGATGCAGGATGCCATGGGGTATGAGCTGCCCTGGGTGTATTTCGTGAGTCTTGTCATCTTTGGATCCTTCTTCGTACTCAACCTTGTACTTGGTGTCCTGAGTGGGTGAGGAACCTAGACACCTACCCGGGCCTTCCTTCCTGCCCCTCAGCCCTTGTCCCTTTACTTTGTTCCTGGCAAACTGCTAGGCATCCTTCAAAACCCATTTAAAATACCCCTTCATTCATTCAGTCAACATTGAGCATCTCCTGTGTGTGAGGCACTGTTTTAGGAATGGAACAAGAGACAAAAATCTCTGCCTTCCTGGATATTACATTCTGGTGGGGAGAGACAGACAATAGCAACATACACAGTAAATGTGTGTGTGTACATACATACACACACATATGTGTAGTGTCTTATATGGAATATGTGCTATGGAAAGAAAGGAAGAGTTAAGATAGGAATGCTGAGATCTTGTAGTTACAAATAAGGACAATCAGGACAGGCCTCCTTGAGATGGCGTTATCTGAGTAAAAGTGTGAAAGAGATTGAGCCATGTGGGTATCTGAGGAAAGAGTGTTCCAAGCAAAGGGAACAGCCAGTGCAAAGGCTCCAAAGCTAAAACATGCTTAGCATATTCAAAGAACAGCAAGGAAGTCAGTGTGGCTGGGAGGTGATGGCAAGGGGACCAGGGTTGTTCCCCCACCTAACCCTCTATTCTCCTCCCTCAGAGAGTTCTCTAAGGAGAGGGAGAAGGCAAAAGCGCGAGGGGACTTCCAGAAGCTTCGAGAGAAGCAGCAGCTGGAGGAGGACCTGCGGGGCTACCTGGACTGGATCACACAGGCGGAGGAGCTGGACATGGAGGACCCCTCAGCTGATGGCAACTTTGGTTCTGTGGCTCAAGAGGGCCAGGCCAGCCACCGTAGGCAATCCCAACCTGGCCCACTCCCTGCTCCACGCATGCCTCAGATGTGGGCTGCCCTCCTGAGATCCAGCCCCAGCCCGCAGCAACTCTAGGCCCCTGGGTCTTCCCTGGAGGTCCAGTGGTTAAGACTCCGCGCTTCCACTGCAGGGAGCACGGGTTCGATCCCTGGTCGGGGAACTAAGATCCCACATGCCATGCTGTGCGGCCAAAAAAAAACAAAAACAAAAACAAAAAAAAACCTCTAGGCCCAGCCTCCGGTTAGGACACAGAACCCGGACTCAGATACCCTTCCCAGACTGCACCCAGAACACACACACACACACACACACACACACACACACACACACACACACACACACGCGGGGCCCTAACCCCGCCCCAGGCCGTGATCCACCACTGTCCTCCATGTCCCCACAGGGCCACAACTGGCAGAGCTGACCAATAGGAGACGAGGACGTCTGCACTGGTTCAGTCACTCCACCCACTCCACGCACTCCACCAGCAGCCACGGTGGGGGTCCAGCAAGGTTGACAAGGGGGAGGGATGGGTAGGCGGAGGAGAAAGTCAAAGGCAGAGCCCTGGGATCTTCATGTGCCGACCGCTTCTTCCACCCTGCCCACAGCCAGCCTCCCAGCCAGTGACACCGGTTCGATGGCAGAGACCCCAGGCGATGAGGAAGAGGAAGAGGGGGCTCTGGCCAGCTGTACACGCTGCCTGTGAGGGCCCCCAGCCCTTGACCCCTGACCCAGCCAGAACCCAGAACAGACCCTGACCCCAATCCTTACTTTAGCTTCCAACCTTGACCTCAGCCCCTGACCTCCAGCCCTCGCCGCTGACTGCCGCTCAGCCCCTGACGATGCCTACCTCCCATCCCCCTCTTTTCCAGAAACAAGATCATGAAAACCAGTGTCTGGTGAGTTGCAAAAGTTGTGTGACAGCTGGACCCCATGACTTTGTGAGCCCCGCCTCCAAGCCCTCCAAGCCCCCCATGACCGCCGGGCTCCCCCACCTGAGCCCCCCAGGGCAGGCTTAGGTAGGTGATCTCAGCCGGTGGGTTCCCCATCCCCACAGCCGCTGCCTCCGCCGAGCCAACCGGGGCCTTCGGGCGCGCTGCCGGCGGGCTGTGAAGTCCAATGCCTGCTACTGGGCCGTGCTGCTGCTCGTCTTCCTCAACACGCTGACCATCGCCTCGGAGCACTACAGGCAGCCCATCTGGCTCACCCAGATCCAGGGTGCACCCCCCAGCCTGCCAGCCCTCTCCCCCAGCCCCCAATTCCTTCCACCCCAGAAGCTCCAATCCAGGATCTCTCGGGTGCCCCACACCCCCAGATACTGCCCTCCTACCCAAGTAAATGCAGAAACTTTAGCCTGTTCCATCCTACCTTGTAGCTTACACTTGTATAGCACTTGCTGTGTGTGTCAAGCTCTGTTCTCAGCACTTTACCTGTACTCACTCAATTTCTCTTCACTGCAACTTTAGGTGAATTAAGTACTAAGGTGCAGTAAGTGACTAATCCCAGGACTCAGCTAGTGAGTGGCAAACCCAGGCAGCCTGGCTCCAAAGTCCAGGCTCTTAACACCGCACTGTCTGGACAAGTTAAGCCCTCTGTGCCTCAATTTCCCCATCTACAAAATGGGAATAGTAGTAGTATCCACTTCAGGGGGTGGTGGGGAGGATTAAATGAGTTAAAGTGAAAAATGCTTAGAACATTGCCTGGCCCACATAAAGCTAACACTTTACAAGTGTTAGCTCTTACTATTATTCATCTTAATCTCAGCCCCCAACCTGAATACTGAGTACACTTCTAATCCCAACCCTCAAACCAGCCCCAGTCCCAACTAAACCCCAGATTCTAACTCTACCCTTGAATTGGAGTTTTTCTGTATTCATAGAGGCTGACCGAGGCCCACACCCCAGCTCTGCCCCTCGCCCCAGCTCCAAGCCCCTCAGAACCTTGCCCACTGTGACCTACAAAATCACCCGATCCCTAGTCCTAACCACGCCACCGGCCTGTGCCTGGACGGATACCAACTACCCCAGATCGCCCCATGGCCCCTACCTCCCCACATGTCACCACAAAAACTGACTAGCCCAGTCACCCCTGCCCCTCTCCCCACAGAGTATGCCAACAAAGTGTTGCTCTGTCTGTTCACGGTGGAGATGCTTCTCAAGTTATATGGTCTGGGGCCCTCTGTCTACGTCTCCTCCTTCTTCAACCGCTTTGACTGCTTCGTGGTCTGTGGGGGCATCCTGGAGACCACCCTGGTGGAGGTGGGCGCCATGCAGCCCCTGGGCATCTCGGTGCTCCGCTGTGTGCGCCTCCTCAGGATCTTTAAGGTCACCAGGTGTGTGTGTGTGTGTGTCGGGGGAGAGGATGGGGGCCCCAAACACAGCCCCAACAGCCACCACCCCAGCTCCAATGATGACTATATCCGCATCACCATTCATTTATCAAATATCCATTGAGTGCCTACTGCATACAAGGCGCCCTTCCAGGCCCTAGGGAAACACCAGGAATCAAAGCAGACACAAGTTCCTGCCTTCCTGGAGATTAAAGTCCGCTGGGGAGGGTGTCTACTCCATTTCCATCCCCTTCCTCAGCCTCAACTTCAGCTAGGACATTATTCTCAACCCCATCTCCAAACTCAACTCCATACTCATCCCCAACCCAAACCCCGTCCCCCACCCCCAACCATAACACCATCTCTAACCCCAACCACCAACCACTCATCATCCACAAGCTCATTTACAGCCCCATAACCCAAGCCCAAGCCCACCTCCAGCCTCATTCCTAGCTCCCAGCCTCATCCCCATCACTAGCCACAACCCCCACAGCCCAAATTCATAACCATCAGCCTATCTCCAAATGCAAACCCATCCCCAGTCCCAGCCCCAATATCATCCCCATCCATCCTCTCCTCTATCCCAACCCTCAGCCACAGACTTATCCCCGACTCAGTCATCTACAACTCCAAATATTCCCCAACCCCATCCCCAGCTACAATCCCTAACCCCAGGCCCAACCTGAAACCCAATTTTAGCTTCACCAACTTCCATATACCCTCCATACTAACCTCATCTCCCCTAATGCCAACCCCAACCCTGAATACAACCTTCCCCTTACTTCTTATTCTCACCTCACCCCAACTCCAAAATCACTTCCAACAATGACACAAAAGCTCATCTTAACCCAGTCCGCCCCAGTGCATCCCAAGCTGGAGCCCTGCCCCGGCTCCTGACTCACCACTGGATGTGTCAACCCTTCCCCCTCCATCTCTGCTGCAGGCACTGGGCATCTCTGAGCAATCTAGTGGCGTCCCTGCTCAATTCAATGAAATCCATTGCATCCTTGCTGCTCCTCCTCTTCCTCTTTATCATCATCTTCTCCCTGCTTGGCATGCAGCTGTTTGGGGGCAAGTTCAACTTTGACCAGACACACACCAAGCGAAGCACCTTTGACACCTTCCCCCAGGCCCTCCTCACTGTCTTTCAGGTGGGACCTGGAGATCATGGGATGGGTGGGCGAGGCGGGGGGACCCAAGGTTGGGGAGAGGGTCCCAAGAGCTTCACGGTGACCTCCCACCCCCAGATCCTGACAGGTGAGGACTGGAATGTGGTCATGTATGATGGTATCATGGCCTATGGCGGCCCCTTCTTCCCAGGGATGCTGGTATGCGTGTACTTCATCATCCTCTTCATCTGCGGCAACTGTATCCTCAGAGCCTTGGGAGGCTGGATCGTGGCAGGGTTGGGGGAGGATAATGGGGACATGGGCACTCCATAGGCAGGCTGCTTCTCCATCCTTGTAGCCTGAGCTCACCCCAGACATCCTGTTGAACGTGTTTCTTGCCATTGCTGTGGACAACCTGGCCAGTGGAGATGCAGGCACTGACAAGGGCAAGGGCAGGTGAGGTCTGGCTCTGCCTCCAAGACAGTCTCTCCCTGGGAGCCCTGACTGGGACCCTCCCACACACATCCCACACCACCAGAGATGCCTTGGTCACCCTGGCAATCCCCATCTGCAGATCCAACCTTCCAGTCCTCATTCACTGAACATGCATTTATTGAGCACCTACTTTTTGCCAGGCCCTGTTCTAGATGCTAAAGAGACAGCAGGGGTTAAAGAAGACAGAGTCCTTGCTTTCATGGAGCTGACATTCTAGTTGGGGAAGGCAAGCAAAACAAACAAATGAATATATAACAATATAATTTAATTAAATATATGTTAATAATATGTAATGAAGAAAAGGAAAGCAGAATAAGAGAATAGAGAGAAATGAAGATTGCTATTTTGGTTAGGGTAATCAAGGAAGGCCTCTATGAGAAGGTGACAGTTAAAGAGAGGCCTGAATGAAGTGGGGGAGCGAGCCATGCAAATATCTGGGGAAAGAGTGTTCAAGGCAAGGGGACAGCAAGTGCAAAGGTCTTGAGGTGATAATATTCTTAGCACATTCAAAAAACACCATGGAGGGAATTCCCTGGCAGTCCAGGGGTTAGGACTCGGCTCTTTCACTGCTTTCACCCGGGGCCCCGAGTTCGATACCTGGTCTGGGAACAAGGAGAGTGGTAGGAGGTGAGCTCAAATGGGGGGAAGAGAAAAGCCAGATGAAGGGCATTCTGGGCCATGGTGAGAACTTTGGGTTTTGCTCTGAGTGGTGGGGAGCCATGGGAGGGGTGTGAGCAGAGGAGGAATGTATCAGACAGAATTTAACAGCATCCCTCCTGCTGCTGTGAGAATAGACTAAGGGGATGAGGGAGGAAGCAGGGAGGTTGTATGGGACCTGAGAAAGGTCTGTTCTGACTGCAATGACCCCCTCCCTTGGCCTTACCTATCTGCTTCGATCCTTAACAGTCGCCTCCTCCCCAATTTCCTCGCACAGGGAGAAGAACACTGAGGAAACTCCACAGGAGAATGGAGCACTGGTGAGTTAGAGGCCTGGGCTCTGTCTACACCTCCCACTACCACCAATATCTGTCTATGCGTGTGTGTCTTTATCCCGCATCCTCTGCCTATTCATTCCTTCTTTACTGTGTCCCTCCCAAGCCTCCCCTGTGTCCATCCCCTGGTGTCTACCCCATCATCGATGACCCCCATCTTCCTGTCCCCAGGTGCCTGGTGGGGAGAATGAGGAAGAGGAAGGTGCAAAAAATGAAGGAGCAGGCAAGTGGGCAAGGCCGGGTGGAAGAGGTATGGGACCTTGGGGACAGCACCCAGGCAGAGCTCGTGACCCCTGAGACCCTCCTCTCTGGAGAGCAGCCTTCTCCAACATCATCTTTAAAATAATGGGCTTGGTGTGTGGCCAGGAACATTTGAGACGCTGAGATTAAAGAAGAGAAACAGACATTTTGTTTTACTGCAGAACTTCTCAGGGCCTTTATTATAAAATAGTATGTATATGGCTGAAGATGGCAATGTGCGTTCAACACACATTTACTGAGCCCCTCCTGTGTCCCATGCACTGTTCTAAGTGCTGAGGACACAACAGTGAACAAAACAGTCTGAAATTCCTTCTCTGAGGAGCTGACATTCTAGCAGGGAGATGAGAATTTACGACATGACAAGCACTGTTCTAGGTGCTTTACATACATTTTCTCAATTAATTCTCTCTCCTTTGATCTTCTTCTGCCGCCAGGCATGGAGGAAGAGGAGGAGGAGGAGGAGGAAGAGGAGGAGGAGGAAGGGGGTGCAGGGCATGTGGAACTCCTGCAGGAAGTTGTACCCAAGGAGAAGGTGGTACCCATCCCTGAGGGTAGCGCCTTCTTCTGCCTCAGCCAAACCAACCCGTGAGTGCTGCGAATGTGCAGGGCGTTGGGGCTTGAGGGGCTGGGGCAGGGGGAGGACCAGGGAGCAGCCAAGGCTCGGGTGGGGTGCACGGCCTTATGCAACAGGGCCCATGCTGTATCTCTCGGGCTCCCCCAATCAACTCTGCGGTCCTGTGTTCTGACCATGGACCATTCCCCACTCCCCAGGCTGAGGAAGGCCTGCCACACCCTCATCCACCATCACGTCTTCACCAATCTTATCCTGGTGTTCATCATCCTCAGCAGTGTGTCCCTGGCAGCTGAGGACCCCATCCGAGCCCACTCCTTCCGCAACCACGTGAGCCTTGGGCTGGGGGCTCAGGGGACACTCCCAAGGGTGTTCTACTGGGCACAAGCTGGGGCCAGGGTGGAGGCAGGGAGAAGACCCCTAGTTGGGCAGAGAGAGAGGAGCAATAATGGCAGCTGCAGCAGTGCCAGCCTTTATTATGAGTGCAACACACTTGGGGAAGCACCGGGGAGGTGATCAGTGTTTGGCAGAGGAGGAAGCTGTGCTCAGAGGTTGAGGAGACCAAGGGCACCCATGTAGCTGAGTAGAGGCAGAGGAGCCCAAATCTGAACCCTTGTCTTTCTGGTGGCCAAGGCTTTTGCCTCGTAGAAAAGTCCTTGATGATGATGACGATGGGAGAGAGAGAGAGAGGGAGGGGAGGAGAGAGGGAGGGAGGGACAGCAAAACTTACTGAGAGATACACACAGCTAGGATCCCCCTCAGCCATGACTTGGTGGCTCCCCCTCTTTCTTGCCCCCCAGATTCTGGGGTACTTCGATTATGCCTTCACCTCCATTTTCACTGTGGAGATTCTACTAAAGGTGACTAATGGACCCCCCATCATACCCCCAGTTACCTCAACCTACTCCCCATCCACTCCTGCAGCCCAACTCTCCTGTTTCCATCCCCAACTCCCCTCTCTATCCCCGGATCTGGGGTGTAACTAGCCTGATGTCCCCCTACTCCCCAGATGACAGTGTTCGGGGCTTTCCTGCACCGTGGCTCCTTCTGCCGTAGCTGGTTCAATCTGTTGGATCTGCTGGTGGTCAGCGTGTCCCTCATCTCCTTTGGCATCCAGTGAGTGACACCTGCCTACCCCATTCCTCCAAGAGCCAAGGCCAGGCCCGGGCCATGGCCTGAGGACTGCCCCCTCCTCAGCTCCAGTGCCATCTCGGTGGTGAAGATTCTTCGAGTACTCCGAGTACTACGGCCCCTCCGAGCCATCAACAGGGCCAAAGGACTCAAGGTAATCCCATCCCACCCAAATCCGTGGGACCCAGACCCTGCCCCGCCCCTGGGGCCAGGATCACTGATCCGACTGACCATTTGCAGTGATGCATGACCACATAGCCTGGCCGCAATGTGTAACCACACGGCCCTGACCACTGGCCATGTGGCCTGATCCATGTTCCTTACAAGTGACCATCCATTCCTTACCAAAGGCCACATTTCTGTGATCCAAGTTCCTGACATGTGGCCACATACCCCTGTCTGGCAAACACATTTCCCGTTGGTACCCACACATCCTTCACCCAAGACCACATGTTCCTGACCCAAGTCCCTGAGCTCCATCCATGCCCGGAGTCCTTGCCCTGTGGCCACCGTGGCCTGCGGTGTCCATGAGCCATATTTGTGGGTGTCTGCAGCACGTGGTGCAGTGTGTGTTCGTGGCCATCCGGACCATCGGGAATATCATGATTGTGACCACGCTCCTGCAATTCATGTTCGCCTGCATTGGCGTGCAGCTCTTCAAGGTGGGAGGAAACTCTGGAGGGAGGCCCAGGCATGAGTCAAGGCAGGGAGGGGGTGGGGGATGAAGGGTGAATCTGCTTGACAAATATCCTCTCTGCAGGGGAAATTCTACAGTTGCACTGATGAGGCCAAACACACCCCCCAAGAATGCAAGTGAGTGCCTGAAACCCTGCCCTCCATGGAGCCCAGGACCCTCCCAAAGTCCAAAGAGGCCCCTAGATCTCACCCAGGCCTCTAAAACCCCTAGATCTTCCTCCAAAGAACTGCAGAGAACCCCCCCAGATTTTACCAAGGTCCCCAAGACCCTAGAATTCCTCAAGGCCCCAAGATACATCCCGAGAATTCTCCCAAGAATGGCAAAAGCCCTCAGACATCACCAGTCCTTAAGAGGCCCCCCCCAATAACTGCCCAAAACCCCTCTCCACACTCCCCAGAGTTACCTACGTTCCACTCCAGACTCCCAACAATCCCCAAACACCCGACCCCCACCACCAAGTCCCCAGCTTCCGTCTTGAGACTCCTACAGAGGGTAATAGTTCGCTGAAGTTAGACATTCCTGGTTCAAATTGATCTCATGAGACTTGGATACATTTCTTAACCTTGCTGAGTCCCATTTTCCTCAACTGAAAAATGGGGATAAAAAGAGTGTGGATTTCACAAGGTTGTTGTGAGGAGCAAATGAGTTACTACACAGAGAGTGTACTACAATGTAAAGTTAGTACATGTAAAGCCTAGCACAGTGCCTGGCATATACTTAGTGCTGATAAATGTTGGCTATTATTCGTATTACTTTTTCCTGGATGGCAATGATGGTGATAATAATGCTGATGATAGCTAACGTATACGGCCCCAACAATGTGCCAGACACTGTTCTCATTGATTAACAAAATTAATCCCTGTAACAAGCCAGGAAATACCTACTGTCATTATCCTTATGTCATAAATGGGGAAAACTGAAGCACAGAGGTTAAATGCCCAAGGTCACCCAGCCAGTAAATGGAAGGGCAGGATTGGAACCCAGGCTATCCAGCTCCACCACTATGCCCTGCTGCCTCCATGCTGGAGACACCAGTCCCCATTCCACAGCTCCCTACCCCTCCTCACCCACCCAGCATGTCTGCAACATCCACAGGGGCTCCTTCCTGGTCTACCCCGATGGAGATGTGTCAAGGCCCCTGGTCCGGGAGCGGCTCTGGGTCAACAGTGATTTCAACTTTGACAATGTCCTTTCAGCCATGATGGCCCTGTTCACTGTCTCCACCTTCGAAGGCTGGCCTGCGTGAGGGGCAGGGCCCCAGGGATGGGCAGGGGACTGGGCAAGAGTCTTTAGGGGATTGGCTTTGGATATCCTGGGGATGGGTGGAAGGGTATCTTGGGATGTGAAGAAGGTCTCTGGAGAGTGGGTAGGGTTTTCTGGGGACTGGTGGGTGTATCAGATGACTAGGTGGGGATCTCCCAGAAGTTGGCTGGGGGTGCTCTGGGGACCTGGGTGAGGGGGGGCCTCCAAGAATTGGGTAGAGAGGTCTCTGAGGCACTAGGTGGAAGTCTAGAGAGGACTGCGTGGGATTTAGGGGGGGTACCAGGTAGAGGTCTGGGGAGACTGGGTGGAGGTCTTGGAGGAGATGGAGCTGGAGATTCAGGGGTTTCCAGATAGCTGCACAAGTCTTTGGGAGTACTAGTTGGGGGGCGATGGAGCAAAGAATTCAAGTTGATGGGACAGGGGATTTAGAGATCTTTGGGGGCTTGTTGGGGAGTTCTGGGGAGCTGCATGGGGATCCTCAGATGGCTGGAGGAGAACTGGGAGTCTGTGGGAACCTAAGGGACTTGGGGGTCTTGGAGGGCCTGGATGGGGATTCTCAGGAAGGTTGGATGGGGATCTCTGGGTCTCTGGAGGGCTGGGCTTTGGGAGTCTTTGAGGGCCTGGTGTGTAGGTCTCAGGTAATTAGGTCAGGGGATTTGGGGATATTCTGGGGTGTCTAAGGTATCTGGGGACAGGTCTGAGGGGTCTGGGATATCCCTTCACTTGCCTCCACTGGCTCCCCAGGCTGCTATACAAGGCCATCGATGCAAACGCAGAGAACAAGGGCCCCATCTATAATTACCACGTGGAGATCTCAGTGTTCTTCATTGTCTACATCATCATCATTGCATTCTTCATGATGAACATCTTTGTGGGCTTCGTCATCATCACCTTCCGTGCCCAGGGCGAGCAGGAGTACCAAGACTGTGAGCTGGACAAGAACCAGGTGACCTCCAACCCCTGATCCACCAACCGCCCCCCCCCCCGCCACCTCCTTGCCTCGGGACCCCACTGCTCACTCATGCCTTGCACCTACATGCAGCGCCAGTGTGTGGAGTATGCCCTCAAGGCCCAGCCACTCCGCCGCTATATCCCCAAGAACCCGCATCAGTATCGGGTGTGGGCCACTGTGAACTCTGCTGCCTTCGAGTATCTCATGTTCCTGCTCATCCTGCTCAACACGGTTGCTCTAGCCATGCAGGTCTGAGCTCCCCACCCTGATCCCGCCAGACACCTGACCCTATTCTGTCTGCACAAATCCTTGAGAACTGTCAGGAATGCTTTAGGCTACAAGTAACAAAACCCCCAACTGACAGAGACTTAAGCTTTAAAGATATGTGCCACATATCTTCAAATCAAAGGCCAATAATCGTAAGTTGTATCCTGATTTCAGAGATGTGAGAATGTGGGGAAGATGGCAGATGGCAAATGTAAGTTATCATTGACTGAGAAATGCACCCCAATTTCAGAGATTCTAAACTGTGAAAAGATGTATATCCTGGAGTCAATGAATTATGATAGTTACCTCACATAGCAAGCAGTGCAGAGGTAGGCTGTTTGCTCATTGCTCATCAGGGACCCAGGCTCTGTCTTTCTGCTCTACTATCTTAGTAAGTTGGCTTTCGTTCTCATGACTGTTGCTTCATGGTCACAAGATGGCTGTCACAGTTCCAGGCATCAAAACCACATTCAAAGCAGGAAATAGGAAGGAAGGTTGCACCAAGGGTCTCTCCTCATTTGACCTTTTATTGGAAATCAAAAATATTTTTCACAGAAGCTGCCCAAGCAGCAGCAAGCTTATGTTTCTGTCTCAGTCAGAACTAGCTGCAAGGAAAGCTAGGAAATCAAGAGCTGGGCTTTCCAATATCCATAATGGGAGGTGGACAGTGTGAGAGGTTTGGCCAACCCATAGTGCTACCACATCCCCAGACTTACCCCAGTCCAAGACAGAGAATATTTGGTAGGGGTGTAGGGGGGAAATCTCTGCCTTAGGCTATGTCCCCACATCTGATTTTCTCCCCCAGCACTATGAGCAGACTGCTCCCTTCAACTATGTCATGGACATCCTCAACATGGTTTTCACTGGCCTCTTCACTGTTGAGATGGTGCTCAAAATCATCGCCTTCAAACCCAAGGTACCCCCCAGGCCTAGACCCATTCCTTAGGGTGGAACTCACTGCATAGCTCTCAAGGGGGCAGCAACCAGGGAGTCATGAGACTAGGGAGGAAGAGGAATCTAGATGCAGCCTTATCATGTGATCCAACCTAGACCCTGCCTCCCCAATGCCCCCAACCACTACTAGCCCCATACCCTAACTTGCTAGCTCTGAGAAGACAGGGCACTGCTTTCCTCCTGTCTACAGCATTACTTTACCGATGCCTGGAACACGTTTGATGCTCTTATTGTGGTGGGCAGCGTAGTGGACATTGCCGTCACTGAAGTCAACGTGAGGACTGGCTCTCCACTAACCCACTCAACCCCTACCAACCTTCCCTCACCTCAACCCCAGGGCTTTCTTTCACATGGGGAGGTGGTTCCCACTCACATCCACCCCACTCCTGGAGACCCAGAGCTCCTCCCTCTAGCTCTAGCTCTTGAGTCCCTATTGGGTTCAGCCAAAGCCCCCTTCTACCAGCTCCCGCTCATTCATTTGCAAGCTATCCTCTGGCTCCAGCATCTCCTAAAATGACTCTCCTGTTATTTCTATTATCTTCTTCATTGCCTCTGCATCCCCCTCCATTGGCCCCATCATCTCCACCAACTCCTGCTTTGACTTCATCATCTCCTCTGATTCCTTCATTGGCTCCATTTCCTCCACCGACACCATCGTCTCTGACACTGGGTCTTTCACGGTTCTGTCATCACCACTGACTGCACGGTTGGCTCCATCATCTCTTTCACTGGGTACTACATGGTCCTCCATTGACAATGCTGCTGGGTCCATATCTCCATCACTGGCTTCTCCATTGGATCCTCCATCGGTTCTCTCATCTCCGTGAAACCACCGGCTTCATCATTTCCTCCATTGGCTCCAATATCTCTCCTCCACCATCTCCTGTGCCCTCTCCTCTACCTTTCACCCTCATTACCAACTTTTCCTTCAACCATCCTGATCCATTACCACATAACCTTCCTTATCATCCCTTGGATAATAACTCTACCATCCATTATCCTCCGTATCTGCTCCATCATTTCTCTCCTTGTTCATTGGCCCTGTGATCTCATCATCTCCTCCATCACCTCTGTTGTGGCAATATCTCCGTGCAGAATGGTGGCCACCTTGGCGAGGTAGACCCCCCACCTCACAACAGGGACTCTCTGCCTCTCTCTTCACCTACCCTCCTTTCCTTTCTTCCCGAAAGTCCTTAGAAATGCTCCCTGACCACCCTGGGGCGTGGGTTCTGAGGGATTTGGAGGCTGGGAGGGCCAAAGCATGAGACAGGGAGGTGGCTGGGGCAAATGTGGACTGAGCATACCCACCACACGCCCAACCCCAGAGCTCTGAGGACAGTTCCCGCATTTCGATCACTTTCTTTCGCCTCTTCCGAGTCATGCGGCTGGTCAAGCTTCTCAGTAAGGGTGAAGGGATTCGCACATTACTCTGGACATTCATCAAGTCCTTTCAGGTAACTCCCCCACTCCTTTGTTCACCCCTCATCCCCACTTCACACCCTCAGCTTGTCCTTTTACCGCCCCCAGATCTACACCTTCCAGCATGCCATACCCATGTGCAGCTTACCATGTCCAGTTTTCTCTCTCTTGTGGGCTCTCAATTCCCAACATGTCTTGGCCTCACTGACCTTACTCTATTGTATTTAATACTGTGCCCATATTCGGGAGACCCTGGCAGTCATGGGCACTTTGGGGATGGACCACATCTCTCAGCAGGCCCCGGCTTGAGTGCATTCTGGGGCTTACAGTTCTCTGCCTGGACCTGAGTATCTATCCTCCTCTCCACCCCCATAGGCCTTGCCCTATGTGGCTCTTCTCATCGCAATGATATTCTTCATTTACGCAGTCATTGGGATGCAGGCAAGTGGGAACCCTGGGGAGCATCCCTCAGGCACTCCTCTGTTGAGGGGGTTAGATGGGAATGAGCCCAAAGTGGGGGTAGAAAGACAGACAAGCTGCACCACCCTGAGTCAGTCCATACATCTGTGAAATGGGATCAGCAGTGCCTGCTTGTCAGGGTTGTAAGGATCCTTTGAGTATTAGGTGTTGTGAAATGGATGGGAACCTGTAGGGGCACGGAGTCACCCTTCTGACACAGCCCCTGTATGCCCACAGATTTTCGGCAAGGTGGCTCTTCAGGATGGCACACAAATCAACCGAAACAACAACTTCCAGACCTTTCCACAGGCTGTGCTGCTTTTGTTCAGGTGACACACACACACCCTCTCCCCTACTGCTTTGATCTCCAGCGTGCTTTTGGGTGCCCACACATCCTCTCTGGGCCCCAGACTGCCTGAGCTATGGAAGTAACAGGGCAGCATGGGGCTCCATATTGCCTGAGACCTTTTCTGGCTGTGTTCTAAAGAATCTTTTAGAATATTCTAGCCTCAGCCATCCTTTTTCTGGCTGCAAGACATATACCTTTCATAGGCCTCAGCACCCCCTCTGTAAAATGCAAACGTGATTGTCATCAACATGGCCACACCAGCTTTTAAAATATTGAAACGCTGTTTTTACCAGATGTAGCCCCTGGTAAGAAATAGGTCATCTCCTCACCCCTCTGGCCCCCACAGTGCCCCTTGTCATGACTTCATAGCCTCCCCACCAAGATGGCACCACTGTGTGACCCCCAGGTGTGCTACTGGTGAGGCATGGCAGGAGATAATGCTTGCCAGCCTTCCTGGGAGCCGGTGTGACCCTGAGTCTGACTTCGGCCCTGGTGAGGAGTTTAGCTGTGGTAGCAATTTTGCCATAGCCTATTTTATCAGCTTCTTCATGCTCTGTGCATTCCTGGTAAGGACCAATCCCCACAACCACCACTACTGCCCCGGGGGCTGGTCCTGATGGGGATGAGGTGGGGAGCCCAGATCTTCAGAGCGGGTGAAAGGGCTGGTCTGACGACAAGATCAACCCGGGGACTCATGACCCAGTGACCATAGAAGCTTACCTCCGCCCCCCACCAAACCCCCCATACTCTTCTCTGCCTTTCACCTAACCTCTCCTACTCACTGGCCCACAGATCATAAATCTCTTTGTGGCTGTGATCATGGACAACTTTGATTATCTAACCAGAGATTGGTCCATCCTGGGCCCCCATCACCTCGATGAATTCAAGAGGATCTGGTCTGAATATGACCCTGGGGCCAAGTATGCCCTCTGACCCCATACCTGGGATACCAGAGGACAGTGCACTGCCTCACAGTCTTCCAACTCTGGAACCTCTGACCTATGCCTCCCATTACCCAGGAAGTAGATGTCCCAAGGTTCCCACTGCCCCTGTCCTCTGCCTTTTCCCCTCCCCCCACTGACTGCCCTCCAGTTCTTCCCTGGCAGGCTATGGGGTGTTGGTGGGGCGAGGGAGTGATGAGCTGGTAGGGCCTTGAGTAAGGACCAGAGGGGGTATCTCCAACCCAGTAGTGCCTCTCTTCCACCCCCACCTTCCCCAGAGGCCGCATCAAGCACCTGGATGTGGTTGCCCTGCTGAGACGCATCCAGCCACCCCTGGGATTTGGGAAGCTGTGCCCACACCGAGTGGCCTGCAAGGTCTGTGCACCTGCCCACCACTGCCTCTGAGAGGACTGTCACCACACAGCAGGGGTGGGCAAGGACCCTGCCTTGGGTAGGGAGGGGGTGTTTGGTGGCATCCTCAAAGGTTTCTGCCCTTGGGCATCACATGCCTGCATCCCTGGCATTTGCCCAAAATGGGTTCCATGTCCCTGGTGTGCACAGAGACTTGTGGCGATGAACATGCCTCTCAACTCAGATGGGACAGTGACATTCAATGCCACACTCTTTGCCCTCGTTCGGACATCCCTGAAGATCAAGACAGAAGGTGTGTGGGGAGAAGGGGGAGGGGCAGGAGGGGGAGGGTCCCTGGGGAAGGTGCAAGGAGCAAACTCATTGAGGGATGGGCCCCACTCTTAGCTCTTAACCTCAAAATAGGTGACTTTGCCTTCTCCAGGCCTGTTTTCCCACCTGTCCAACAGGGGCGGTGTTTGGCTGCGGTAGAAGTTTGTGACGCGCCCTCCAACAGTGAAGGAGTGGCTGTGAAAGGCTCTTCCTATTGGCTCATGCCCCACATCCTCTCCCCATGCAGGGAACCTGGAGCAAGCCAATCAGGAGCTGCGGATTGTCATCAAAAAGATCTGGAAGCGGATGAAGCAGAAGCTGCTAGATGAGGTCATCCCTCCAGCTGACGGTGAGCTAGCTCCACCCCAATTCCTTAAGCCTGCCTCTGAATGTCAACGATTGCTCACCACCACCAAACCATCACTGGCTGGAGAGGGAGGGGTGCAGGGGGAGAGTCCAAGCTTTGATGTGGGGGTTGGGGAGCAGAGGACTCCTGTGTGACCTTGCCTCCTCTCCCTTGCTCCCAGAGGAAGAAGTTACCGTGGGCAAATTCTACGCCACATTTCTGATCCAGGACTATTTCCGCAAATTCCGGCGGAGGAAAGAAAAGGGGCTACTAGGGGCCGAGGCCCCCCCAAGCACCTCCTCTGCCCTTCAGGTCTTGGGAGCAGGGCCTGAGCTGGGTGGGGGTATGTGGGAGCTCTGTGGTTGAGGCTGACTGCCTTCTTGATCTCATGGAACCCATGTCACAGATGAGGAAACTGAGACCCCAGGACCCACAGAGGGTCAGGAGTGACTGTGGGGCTCCTTCCCCCACCCCACACTCCTACTCAGGGACAGGGAAGTTTAGACCCTGAGCTACCCGATTCCCTATTTTCCCACCCCCACAGGCTGGTCTGAGGAGCCTGCAAGACTTGGGTCCTGAGATGCGGCAGGCCCTCACCTGTGACACAGATGAGGAGGAGGAGGAAGAGGGGCAGGAGGGAGAGGAGGAGGAAGACGAGAAGGACCCGGAAACGTACAAAGTAAGGACAATAAGCTTTCACTCCCCCAGGAACTCTTGATTGTAAAATACTCCTTCAACCCCCTGAGTGATTTCCATACTGCGTCTGGGAGGAAGCCCCCCAGAGAAGACCCCCTGCAATAGACAAATGTTTATGTGGTACCTACCACCCACTGTTGGAGGGCAAGACCCAGATTTGGCCCCTGGGGAGCTCATTGGAGACACACTATTTGACCAAGTGACTTAGTTATAACCTGGATGCAACGCTCAGTCCTGTGATTTCCACAGGCCCCAATGGGCTCCCAGCCCCCATCTCGCCGGAGCTCTGTGATTTCTGTGTCTCTGCCTGCCGGGGACAAGCCACCAGATTCACTTTCCCTTGGGCCCAGTGATGACGATGGGGGTGCTCCCAACTCCAGACAGTCCAGTGTGCCCCAGGATGGGTCCCACGCCCACAGGTATGCAAAGGTCTGCAGGAGGATTGTGAGGGAAGGCAGGGACTAGCCACTTTATGGGGGTACTTCAGGGGGCAGAGGGTGTTTCCAGTGAGACAAACGTCTATTAAAAGAAAGCCCATGTCTCCTTTAAAATGATGACAGGTTAATTTTATGTTATGTGAATTTTCCCAGTTAAAAAAAAGTCTAGTGTTTCTGTAGAAGGTAGGGCATGAAATGAGAGGGAACCAGGGGCCCAGGGCCACATTGGGAGGATCTGGTCTGCCTAACTTGCCTCACTTTCCCCAGGAGAAGCTCTGGGGTTCTCATTTTCACCATTCCGGAAGAAGGAAGTTCTCAGTCCAAGGCAACCAAAGGGCAAGAGAAGCAGGATGAACAAGAGGAAGTCCCCAGCCAGCACTCTGGCCATGACACGTAGGATGAGCCCATGAGCCACGTGAGAGGGGGATGGCACCCCATCGCGCATGCCCAGGCCTGAGCTCACCCCAGCCCTCCCTCCCAAACAGGCTCTCCTACCTAGATGAGCAGGCAGGGACTCCCCCACGCCCCATCCTTTTGCCACCTCACAGACCCCAGAGATATGTGGATGGCCACCAAGCACCACGCCGCCGTCTGCTGCCCCCAACGCCTGCAGGTGAGAGTGGACATGGGTCTTGGGGGGCCCCATGGGCCATAAGGGCAGAGGGCTGGGGAGGCACTGACATTCCTCTTTGCCCCTGGTGCCCCCCACACCCCCAGGCCGGAAGCCTTCCTTCACCATCCAGTGTCTGCGGCGCCAGGGCAGTTGTGAAGATTTACCCATCCCAGGCACCTATCATCGTGGGCGCAACTCAGGGCCCAGCAGGACACAGGTGAGGTGGGGGAGGGGGGCTGAGGCCTGGAGGGGTGGGGGGCAGCCTAGGCTGAATTTATCAAATACACTACAAATCGGGCTCTTCTGAAGAAGGGGGCACGTGTGAATTCACACAGTCCTCACTGTGCCTGTGAGGTGGGTACTGTTACTAGCCCCAGTGTACAGATGAGGAAACTGAGGCCCAGAGAGGCTTACCCAAGATCACACAGCTAGTAAGTGGCAAAGCTGAGATTTAAACCCAGGCCTTCTATGCTCTGAAATAAACCCAAGGCTGATTTATACCCATTCAATTTGACTCCAGTTGTGTTTGGGGGTAAGAGGTAGGCACAGGAGTGATTCCTAGATCCTCATACCCTACCCATCAATCACTATGCCCCTGATGTTTATTCTGGTCCAGGGTTCCTGGGCAACCCCTCCTCAGCGGGGCCGGCTCCTATATGCCCCACTGTTACTGGTGGAGGAGGGTGCAGCAGGGGACGGATACCTCGGCAAATCCAGCGGTCCACTGCGCACGTTCACCTGTCTGCACGTGCCTGGAACCCACTCAGACCCCAGCCATGGCAAAAGGGGCAGTGCTGACAGCCTGGTGGAGGCTGTGAGTCCAGAAGGGGAGGGGGCCGGAGGGATGGGAGAGAAGGGGAGAAGGTGGGAGCTTGGGAAGGAGGGTCCCCAGTCTCTGTGTTGTGTATGTAGCTATCCCTTTGCTCTGTGACTTCTGCTCAGCAAGATGTGTGCCCCACTGTCCCCCACTGACTTCCCTGCGTGCCTTCATGGGTTCATCACTCATCCACACCAACCCCTCTGTGCACACTGCTTCGACTCCATGCTGTGCCCTCTGCCAACACTGATCCCATCTGTGCCCCCAGGTGCTCATCTCCGAGGGCCTGGGCCTGTTTGCCCGAGACCCGCGCTTCGTGGCCCTGGCCAAGCGGGAGATTGCAGATGCATGTCGCCTGACACTGGACGAGATGGACAGTGCCGCCAGTGACCTGCTGGCACAGGGGACCAGCTCACTTTATAGTGACGAGGAGTCCATCCTCTCCCGCTTTGATGAGGAGGACCTGGGAGACGAGATGGCCTGCGTCCATGCCCTCTGAATTCCCATCCTTCCCCCACTGCTCAATAAACCTCCTGCCCTCCCTTCCTCAGAAGGAGACCGGCATGGACCACACCCCTGGATTTTGGTGTCTTTGCACTGGAGGCCTGGGGCTGCCCAGCGGTCCCCATCTATCCATCCCCTGTTTCAGCCCTGAGCCACTGCCCACACGCGGGTATTTCCAGAAACCAGGACAGCCAGGCCTGATTATTCAGCGTCAGGGAAGGAAGGAGGAGGAGGGGAGGCGGAAGAGGCAGCAGCCAAAAAAAGCTGGAGACAGAGTGGAGGTGGTGGGGGAAGGGAGGTTTCTGGACAGATGGAGGAAAGTGGAGAGAGTGAGGATGTGTGAGGGCTCGGATGAGGGGAGGGGGAAAGTCAGAGATTCCACAAGGGGTCAGGCAGATCAGACTGAGGCAGGACAGATGGATGGAAAGGAAAGGATAAGGAAACCTCCAGGAGAGTCCTGCCAGTAGAAAGGCCTGGAAGTTAGAACTAGCCTGGCATGTGATGTACCTTAGGCAGAGGGGTCCTCTGACAGCATCAGGAAGGGAGGCTAAATTGGGATCACCCCCACCTCCCCCCTTCTGCTTGTGAAAAAAGAAATCTAGGACTTCCCTGGTGGTCCACTGGTTAAGACTCCATGCATCCACTGCAGGGGGCACCGTTAGATCCCTGGTCGGGGAACTAAGATCCCGCATGCCTCCCGGTGTGGCCAAAATAAATAAATAAATAAAGAGAAAAAGGAAATTCAAATTCATTTGTAAAAGACATGGGTGACAGCAAAGGGCGAGGCTCCTAGCCTGGGGCAACCCACTCAGGGCTTACCTGGCTCTCCTGAGACCAGCTAACAGTACCCCACTCCCAGATCCCAGAGCTCCTCTCTGTTTCTTGCCCTACTTTTAGTCATTGCCCAACCGTTGGGGTCTCATTCATTCAGTGAAGGTTTATCGGGCATTTATTTTGTGCCAGGCACTGTTCTGGGTTTCCCTCAGCACAAATTGAGCTGGCTTAGACATGTGACGGGGGTTGTCCAAAGTGGTAGTCATCCCCACTCCAAAGGAATTGGAGGTAGTGTTAGAAGTGACACCAGATGTGGCCACCCCTGGGGAGGGTCTGACCTAGGGTCTCCTCCCAGCTCTCAGAGCAGGGGTTTCTCATTTGTCTAATTTGTGTCAATTGAACCAGGACTGAAATTTGAGGGAAGCCAAAATTGGAGACTAGGACTCAGAATATAGAATTGCACTAGGTCTGGAAACAAAGGCTTGGAGTGGTTGGGCTGGTGTATTGTGCGAAAGTAAGTCATGGACAGGGTAAAGAGAGTGAAGGGAGATTGTTGAAGGAGGAGGTGGGATAAGCCACCTGAGGGCAGATGATGCAGACCCTTGAATGCCAGGCCCCAACCCCTGGGATTTTTCCTGAAAGCAGTGGGGAGCCATGGGAGGGATTTGAGCAGGGTAGTGACATAGTTAACTTTGCATTTTAAATAGATGCTCTGACGGGTGTGCTGAAAACAGATGGGAGGAGGAAGAGACTGGAGATGCTAAATTTGGCAGGAACGATGGTCGCCTTAGCCAGGGGAGGTGGCAGAGGAGATGGTGAGAAGTGAGTAGATTCCAGAGATGCGTGGAAGGTAAAATGAACCATTTATTGGGCCCTGTGCTAAGTGCATTACAGTGATTATCTTGTTTAATCAGTGCAACAATCCTATAAGTACCATTTTAAATTATTTTACCTGTCCAAAGTCATACAGGAATAAATATTAGAGGTGAGATTCAAATTCAGGCAATTGAATGCCAAAACCCATGCTCTTCCCCCGAAAAGGCAATAACTGTGAAGTACCCATTACATATTCAATATTTGTGTGAACTTGAGTGTGAGTGTGTTTGTTTAAAAAACAAAAAAAACATAGGTATACATTCAGATGGTTCAAAGTTCAGAAGTACAAAGGGGTATAAAGTGAAAGTTTCCCTTCCCTCTGGAGGCAACCAATGTTATCAGATATCTTTTATATAGTTATAGGATGCTGTACTGATAAGTTAGCACAGTGGCTAAGAGTAACAGGTGCTGGAGCCAAGCTTCCTGGGTTCAAATCCTAGTTCCACCACTTACCACCTGTTCAAATCTTAGTTCTACCACCTACCAACTGTGTGACCTTAGGAAAATTCCTTCAGCTCTCTGCACCTTAGTGTAGTCAGCGATAAAATGAGGATAGTAGTAGTACCTGACTCATAGGGCTGTTGTGAGGATTAATTGATTGATTGAGTGATGGCTGCATTGGGTCTCCGTTGCTGCACGTGGGCTTTCTCTAGTTGCAGAGAGCGGGGGCTACTCTTCGTTGCAGTGCGCAGGCTTTTCATTGTGGTGGCTTCTCTTGTTGAGGAGCACAGGCTCTAGGTGCGTGGGCTTCAGTAGTTGTGGCACGTGGGCTCAGTAGTTGTGGCTTATGGGCTCTAGAGAGCAGGCTCAGCAGTTGTGGCACATGGGCTTACTTGCTCCATGGCATGTGGGATCTTCCCGGACCAGGGATCAAACCCGTGTCCCCTGCTATGGCAGATGGATTCTTAACCACTCTGCCACCAGGGAAGTCCCTATTGTGAGGATTTAAATGAGTGATATATGGGAAGCTCACAGAACAGCCACAATTTAAAATGTTAGCTATTCTCTCTATAATTATGATATAATGCTTCCCTTCTCTTTGTACACAATTCCCACATAATTTGGCATCTTGCATTTCTTACTTAACTAAGTATCTTGGCTATCATTACACAGCTCCATATTATTAGTAATGACAGCTACATAGTAGTCCATTTTGCAGCTCTACCTGAGTTTTTTAAACAGGCCGCCAGTAATGAGCATTTGGGGAGTGTCCACACTTTATAAACAGTGCTGCAGTGTATTATCTTATACATACCTCTTTTGGCACATGTTTGAATCTCTCTGTAAGACAAATTCCTAGAAGTGTAAATGCTGAGCCACATATATGGACTTATTAGTTTGCTACATTTTGCCAAATTACCCTCTACAGAAGTTATACCAATTTAACTTCCACTGGCAATTTATGAGAATGCCTGTTTCTGGCCAACTGCTAATATTGAGCATTATCAAACTTTTTTATATTCACCACCCTCAAAGATGAAAAACAGTGTCTTAGTAGCTTTTATAGGCATTTCTTTTAGTATGAGTGAGGTTGAGCATCTTAAATTCCAGCTGTATTTATCCATTGGATTTTGCAACATGGCAATTGCCATTGACCTTGGTGGGCCTAGTTTTAGTAGCATGAAGGAGGCATAGTCCAATTAAGAGAGGACTGAGGAATAAACAGGATGCAAAAAGTTGAGAGTTGGAGTAGGCAACACTTTGACTAAGGAAGAGCGAAATAGGGGAAATGGTTGGAGGGGGAGGGTTTTGGTTTTGTTTTTTAAGTGCTTAAAATGCAGATGAGAAGAAACTCTCAAAACCCTGAACCACGTTTAAATTGCAGGGACTTTGGGCACTGCCAATAACTAGCTGGGCGACCTTGTACAAGTCGCTTAACCTCTCTGGGGACTAATTTTCCTCACCGGTAAAAATGGGGCCAATAGTCCCTACCACGTAGGGATGTTCTAAGGCTTAAGTAAGTGAACACATTCAACAGTTCAGCAAACGGCCTGGCAAATTGTCCTACTGTAGGACCCAACGGCCCACCTCCCCAGATCTCTCGCTGTGTTTTCAGAGATAACGATCTTCTGACAGCATTTTCACGGTTCCAGCCTCCGGACTGGAATGGCTGCCTGCGAGGTTTGGACACGGCCGCTGTGCGCAAGCGCGCGCGGCGAGCGAGGCGGGGGCGCGAGGGGCGGAGCTGCGGCCCCCTGGGCTGTTCCGACGATCGCGCACCGCCCCCGCCGCGCCCCGCGCCCGCCCTTGCTAGCAGGCGCCTCCCGCCCCCCGCATTGCTGATGCTGCTGCTGGCCGACATGGACGTGGTGAATCAGGTACGCGTTCCAGCACCGCGGACAGAGCCCGCCGCTGGCCGGCCTCCTCGCCGGGGTCGCAGCGAATCCGCCGACTCTACGAGGTGGTGGCCAGAATCCTAGCAGCGGACACCCGGTCTCCGGCGCTGGGGCTGGGGTCTGCGGCAGGCGAGGGGAGGAAAGGGGAGGTGGAGAAAAGAAGGAGTGCGCCCTTTGCCGCAGCGAGGGCCGTCCTCACTGCCGCAGCGGGGGCCGCCAGAAGCCAGTTCCTTACGGGCGACCGGGGAGGAAGAGGGGTCTTGGAGCTAGGGTATAGGCAAGGAGGGAGGGGAGGGGAGAGTGGAAGGAAGATGGGGGGTGCTGCAGATGAGCTAGGAAATAGAGCGACAGAAGGCGTGGGGGCGGGGGTGAAGGGGAGGGCTGACACCTGCCCCTTCCAAACAGAGATGGTACCCTGGTAGACGATCACCTCTTCCCCCAGAGCAGACCAAGGGGGACGATCGGTTTCGCTTCTCCCAAACCCCTAGTCTCCCTTCCCCCAGCACATATGCAGTGAAGCCATGTCCTAGCCCTCCTCCACCTTAATCAAATCAGTCCAGACCCTCTCTGCCATCGAACTCCTCTTCACCACCTCAGAACCTCGCCCATCTCTAACCAGGACTAACCCCTCCCCATCCTCATCACCTCAGACACCCCACCACCGTCATCTGACTCACCTTTACCGCTGCAGACCCCTCCCCCACCCTAGCAAACCCGACTCCCTCCCTGTTATGACTCACCTTCACCATCCAAGACCCCTTCCCCCACCCTAATGAACCCCAACTCCTTCCTCACTCTCTCCACCGGATCCCCTTCACCATCTGACTCACCTTTACCGTTTCAGACCTTCTCCCCTTCCCTAACTAGTCCTGACTCCATCCCCATCTTGCTCACCCCTGACCCCCTCTGCCATCTATCTCACCATCTCCCCAGACGTCCCCACCAGCCCTGAACCCCGGGGACCTTCTCTCAGAGACCCTGAGCTCACACCTTCCCCAAAGTGTCACTTTCTCCTTTTCACCGCCTCTCCAAACGTCACTCCCTCCCGGAGATCACATGCCTTATCCCCAGGGGTCATTGCCTGGTGGCCTTGTCCCTCACCTCCCTCTCCATCCCCAACAACCCCACGCCTCCCCACCGTTTCTCTCCTCAGCTGGTGGCCGGGGGTCAGTTCCGGGTGGTCAAGGAGCCCCTCGGCTTTGTGAAGGTGCTGCAATGGGTGAGTGTGGTCTGGGCTGTGGGGAGAAAGAGGGAGGTAGTGGGGTCCGGAAGAGCAGGGATGGAGGAGGGATAAGGAGGGAGGGATGGATGGGGGGGGCAGAAGGGGGTGGGGGAATTGGGCTCCTGGGTGAAGTCCCAGGGGGTTGGGGCCAGAGAACAGATGGGCTGTGATGTGACGCCACATAAGGCCAAGGGTACCCCCATTCTGAAGTGGAAGATTGCGACGTCCTACTTCCTCTCCTGAGGTGAGAGAGGGGCAGGGGAGGTGGAGACTGAAGCTGGTTGCTGCAGGGAGAGACGAAAAGCCAGAGAAACCCAGAGACAGTGAAGGAGACAGAGAGAATGGGAGATCAGGAATGATGGAGACAGAGATGGAAATACCAGGAAAAAAGTGATATGGAGATGGGAGAGAAACAAACAGAAAGAGACAAAGAAAAGGGAGACAGAGAAAGATGCACAGAGAACAGAGATGCAAAGAGAAACAGACACAGGAAGAGAGGAAGAGAAATGCGGTGGGGGAGAGAAAGAGACAGAGGGAGAAGAAGAGACCCTCCGGGAAAAGAGAAAAGGAGAAACTGATAAACAGAAAGAGAGGCAGGAGGGAGACAGAGAGAGCACCGTAGAGATAATATCAGAGACAGAGCAGGGAGATAGAGACAGACAGACCAAGAAACAGAAAGACACACACACACACACACACACACACACACATTCAGAGAGAGAGAGAGAGAGAGAGAAGAATCAGAAAGAGACACACATAGATACTAGAGAGGCAGAGAGAGAAACAGATACAGAAAGACAGACATCTGAGAAAGACAAAGACACATTGAGAAACAGAGACAGAGAGATACCGAGGGAAACAGAGACACAGAGAACAACAGAGACAGGCAGAATACAGAGAGAGACAAAGACAGAGACAGAGAAATAGACTGAGACAGAATAAGGGGAATCAGAGCATTATTGAGAGGTAGAAACCAAGAGAGACACTGGGAGAAAGACTGGAAGAGATAGCCACACCCCTCTAATCAGCTTGTCCTTGGGCCTCGCTGAGCCCTGATTAGGGGGTGGGGGTGGGGACCAGTCCATCTGCTGCTGCCTATGCTGGGCCCCGATCTGTCCAGAGGAGGGCAGCCCCATCCCACGTGCACACAGGCTCACCGTGGCCATCCCCATCCCTGCTGCCCAAGGTCTTTGCCATCTTCGCCTTTGCCACATGCGGCAGTTACAGTGGGGAGCTCCAGCTGAGTGTGGACTGTGCCAACAAGACCAAGAGTGACCTCAACATCGAGGTCGAATTCGAGTACCCCTTCAGGTGTGCCCCCACACTAGCCCACCCCTGGGATCCTGACAGACCTGGGATGGGGGTGGGGGTGGGACCGGCCAACACCTCCCCCCCAGCGGCTCCTGCCCAGCCCCCACCTCGGGAGACCACACCCACTCAGGTCACTGCACATGCACTGAGCACCTACCTTGTGCCTGGCACTGCTCTGGACATCTAGGACACGTGGTGACCAAGACAGGCATAGGCTGTTGCCCTCTGGCTGTGTTCTAGTGAAGAGGAGGGGCAGGAGACTGGCAATAAACAAGATTCAAAATTTTATATATATATATATATATATGCACACATATATATATCCTTAAGGCAGTAGGTGCTCAATTAATGTTAGCCAATATTATTATTTAATTCCCATTCGTTCATCCCATACACATGTTTTGAGAACCTACTGTATGTCAGGTACTGCTGAAAGTGCTGGGGATATAACAGTGAACAAAACAGACCAAGCTCCCTATCCTCATGGAGCCGACATTATAACAAATAAACAAATGAATAAAGAGGATAATTGCAGATTGGGAGAAATCCAAGGAGGGCATCTTCATGCAGGGTTTTATGATAGAGAATAATGAGGGGGTGCTGCTTAGCCATGGGGAAGGATTAAGCCCCATTAAACAGTTCTGCAAGTTATTTAGCTCATACCGTGTGCCGGGTGCTAGGTACACAAGAGTGAGCACAAGCAGGCAAGGTTGCTGCCCTCATGGAGAGGCTTACCTCCTAGGAATGGGAAGACAGAGACCCACAGACACAATTTCAATAGAGGCTCCTGAGGCTCCTCCACTACTAGGACAAATCACATAACTGCTCTGGGTCTCCATTTCTTCATCTGTAAAAGGGGGTAATAATACCCACCTTACAGGGTTATGATAAATATTAAATGAATTAATACTTGTAAAATGCTTAGCACAGTGCCAGGCACACAATAAGTGCTCCATAAGTGTTTGTTAAAATAAGGAAAATAAATAAGTTTAAAGGATTCAGGAAAGAGACCAGGGATTGAGTTGGAAATTAGGGATTTCTGAGCACTAAGGGTAAATGTAGGCTCAGGGGATCACCCAGGGTGAGAGGCAAGACTGAAGAGAAGATAGCCCAGCGCAGGCCCTGAGCAATAATCAAAAGAAAAGGGGGCACCAGGGAGGCGTGGTCTGAGAGGCTGGGGAAAGGAAGGATGACAACCAGGGATCCACCAGTTCACAGAAGCCAAGAGAGTTTGGGGAAGGAGTGGGAGTTGCAGCATGGGATACTGCTGAGAGCAGGCCCTTTGGGGATCTAGAAGACCAGAAAAATCTGTGGACCCCCCAACTCCTCCCATGTCTAGGACCTCGGGTCCTGAGGATCTGCCCTTCACCCACAAGCCTCCCAGGGTAAAAAAATCTTTGCCCTGTGTCCCCCTGACCAACCCTGCCACTGCCCCAATAATCCTCCCCAAAGACCCCTCATTCCCCCTAGAAACCCAGAAACTTAAACCCAGATCCAACTCCTAGCTCCATCATTTAGCAGCCATGCAGCCCTGTGCAAGTAACTTCGCCTTGCAGAGCCTCGCTTTGTTCATCTGTAAAACAGGTATAATAATGCCTGCTTTAGAGAATTGTGGGGGAGGGTCATTAAATGAAGCAATTATGTAAAATGCTTAGAGGTGATCAATAAGTGTAAGCCCTTCCCTTAGGGCCTTTGCTATACAAGGGCACTGGCACCATTTGGATCCTGCCCCCCAACCTGAGGCCAGAGCTCTGGGACTTCACCCTGCTCTTTCTCTCCACACACGTTCCTCCTTATGACCCCTCTTCCATCACACCATAGGAAAGGCCTTAGCCTCACATGCCTTCCCAGTCTGCAGCCGCCCCCCACCCCACACCTCACATACATGCATCCTGTTCCATCATCCCTTCTACCCTCCTGTCTATCTGTCTCCTCCTATTTTGTAGTCCCTGGGCTCTCCCCTGCTATGTACACATTTGTTTTTCTCTTGAGGACCTGAAGTGAGGTGGGGAGAAGAGTCAACATGACGTAGGGGGAAAAACACAGGGTTCAGATTCCAACTCTGTCATTCCTATACCAGCTGTGTGACTTTAGGCAAGTTAATGCGTTTCTCGGAGCCTCTGTTTCTGCATCCATATACTTCATTTAATAAACATTTATTGAGCGCCTACTATGTGGCAGCACTGTTCCAGGCCTTAAGGGTACAACACTGAACAAAACAAAGGAAAAAGCCCTGCCCTCTTGTAGTTACAACAAAAATCAAGGAAAAAAGTAAAATACATGGTATGTCAGTTGGGGTATCACAGCTACAGAGAAAATGGAGCAAAGAAGGGGGCTAAGGAGTGCTGGGAGGGAATGGTTAGATTTAATTAAATAGATCAGGGAAGACCTCACTGAGAAGGTGACCAGTGGAGCAAAGCTTGAAGGAGAAGAGCATTCCAGTGCAAAAATCCTAGGGTGGGAGGGTGCCTGGTATGTTCTATGAATAACCAAGGGGCCAAAGTACCTAGGTTGGAGTGAGGGCTGAGTAATACCTATTTCACCGGCATGCTGTCAGCAATCAATGAAATGTGACTGGTACACCGTAGGTGCTCGTGAATGGTTATTTCCTCCTCTTCCTGGGACCTTGTCAGAATCTGGGGGGGACTCATGACTGGGCGGGGGGGAGGGGAGGGAGTTCTTAGGGCCTGGGCCACACCTGCCCACCTCTCTCCACAGGCTGTACCAAGTGTACTTTGAGGCACCCACCTGCCAAGGAGACCCTAAAAATATCTTCCTCGTGGGGGACTACTCCTCATCAGCTGAATTCTTTGTCACCGTGGCCGTATTTGCCTTCCTCTACTCCATGGGGGCTCTGGCTACCTACATCTTCCTGCAGAACAAGTACAGAGAGAACAACAAAGGGCCCATGCTGGTGAGCTCCCACAGCCATTCGTATGCATACAGGGGCCAGGGGACATGGAACCTTGGGGACACAGCCATGTTCAGAGGCCACGTCAAATCCCAGACAGGCCCACATGCAAGCGGCCCTGATAACAGCCGCACACATTACTGCTGCTGCTGCTATGAGCATCAGAGACACCGAATCAGAGTGACAGGGACACACCCACAGCCCACACAGAATCCCAGACACCTGGAAACTTGCCACCTCTCACAAAACCCTACAGTCTAGATGAAAGAAAGAAGCACACAGAGGTTCATTGTGACAGTCATGCTTGTCATCACACCACACAGACACACTGATTCCTACACAGCTGTACTCATACACCCTCATCCCAGACACAAAATGACACAAATTCCCACATTCAGGTAAAAGTGGAAAGACACACTACTTTCCACAGATTTGGCAACCATCTCACAGAATCCCCCCCACACACACCCACACCACATACCACAATCACACTCCCACACCCTCTGTCACATACACACACATGCACAGACAAGCCCAAGCTAGGAGGGCCACCTTCAAGTGAGTGTTGGGGGCTTCAAGAGCTGGAAAGGCAGGGGAGAGACAAGCCTCTTCTGGGAGAACCCCCTCCCAAGAAAGCCTGTGATCTGAGGAGGCCCCACAGCCCAGCATGAAGCAGCCCACTCACGGTGCCATCTCCCTCCCCCCTGCCCGGCCTAGGACTTTCTGGCCACGGCAGTGTTCGCCTTCATGTGGCTGGTTAGCTCGTCGGCCTGGGCCAAGGGGCTGTCAGATGTGAAGATGGCCACGGACCCAGAGAACATTATCAAGGGGATGCCTGTCTGCCACCAGACGGGGAATACATGCAAGGAGCTGAGGGACCCTGTGACCTCCGGCCTCAACACCTCGGTGGTAAGCCCTGGGAAGCTGGCTGGGCCAGCTGGGGAGGGTGGCTGGGAAACTTAGTCTGGCATGGGGAGTGGTGGAGAGAGAGAATGAGAGGAGAATTCAAAGGAAATCTAAGAGGGCTCCCTGGAGGAGGCATGCCAACAACAGAGCCTTGTAGGATGAGATAGCAATTGTAACCACTGTGACACCACAGACTGTCCCCAAAAAGGGAACGTGAGATCTTCTGTCCAGTTAGGTTTGGGAGACCTGGATCACAGGCTCAGCCTAGTCATGTAGAATCTCTGGCAACTCAGTAAGAACCCTCTTGGGACCTGTTTCCTTATATGCAAAATGAAAGAATAACTTGAAATGTTTCCCGTATGGACGCCCCCTACTGGCCACAGTCAGACTGAGCTCAAATCCGAGCTCTGCCACTTGCAAGCTCTACAACCTGAAACTAGTTACTCAGCCTCTCAGGCCTCAGTTTGAGCATATAAATTGAAAATAAGAGGTCCTGCTCCAAAGTTAAGTAGTGAACTAATAACATACAAAGTGCTTAGAAAAGGGCCTGGCACATGGTAAGTAGTATACAAGTGTTACAGATCCTCAGATTCCAACTCTTTTTTTGGTCAATTGCTGGCTACGAGATCTAAGCCACTTAGCCTCTCTGCACCTCAGTTTCCTCAGCTGTAAAGTGGAAATATTACTTCCTGTCCCCAAATTGAATTACATTGCATATATTTATACAAATATATATATTTGTTTTAATATAAAAGCATATATTTATATACTTTATACATGGGTATTTATACATATATTTGTATATACATATGTATGTGTATATATGCATCCATTAGTGGTATATCTACATATTTAATAAAAATTTATGCTTAACATTTTACTATATATTACAAAATTAGGTTTACTATATTTTGTACATGTATAAACGTGTATATAGACACATATATGTAATACTGATATATCTCAACATCCCCGGGAATCTGAATTCTAACACGCCCCACGCCCCCCTCCCCACCAAGGTGATTTTTGTGCACATTGACATTCATGCGCTGGGACTCGGAGGGTCGGGGTCTCAGAAACCACCACCCTCCGGGCGCCCGCGAATCCAAGCCCAACGCAAGCGGCCTCGATGTTCCCCGGGGCCGCCAGGGCAATGGGCGCAGGACGACAGCCGAGCTTTGTCTCCCCGCAGGTGTTTGGCTTCCTGAACCTGGTGCTCTGGGTCGGCAACCTATGGTTCGTGTTCAAGGAGACAGGCTGGGCCGCCCCATTCCTGCGCGCTCCTCCCGGCGCCCCCGAGAAGCAACCGGCGCCCGGGGATGCCTACGGCGAGGCAGGCTACGGGCAGGGCCCCGGCGGGTACGGGCCCCAGGACTCCTACGGGCCCCAGGGCGGCTATCAGCCTGACTACGGGCAGCCCGCCGGTGGCGGTGGCGGTGGCTACGGGCCTCAGGGCGACTACGGGCAGCAAGGCTATGGCCCTCAGGGTGCGCCCACCTCCTTCTCCAATCAGATGTAGTCTGGTGAGTGACAGACAGGCGGGGCGGCCAAGGAGGGTTCATGAAAGGAGATGGGCGGGTTAGTGAACCAATAGGAGTAGGACACTGGCCGGACAGGTAAGGATGGGAATTTGAAGGAGCCAATAGAGAGGCGGAGCTACGTGCTAAGGGCGGAAAAACTAGCCAATGGTGGAGAGCAGAAGAGTGGTGTTTGAAAATGGGCAGAATGAAGAGCCAATGGGAGAGAGGTAGAAGTGCTGCTCTGAGAGAAGGGAGGGGAGAGAGAAGTGGGCAGAGCAACCAATGAAAGGAGGGAATAACAGGAGGACTTGCGTAGTGGGAAATCCGCTGGGCGCAGGAGCCATGGAGGGAAGAAGAGGTGGGTCTTAGCCAATACGTTATGATAAGGCCAACAGATGATGAGGGTAAACGGGCTTGGATCATGAAGGTCAGACAAGATCACTAATCCGAAGGAGGTGACAGATCTGCCACCTCTCCACAACCCTGGAGGCGAGGGAGGTGGTGTGGAATTTCAAAGAAGGAAAGGGCCGGGGTGGAGCGGGGCGGGGGTGGGTGGCGCATTGGAAAGTCTTGCCGGCCTTCTTGTTGGGCCTCAAAAGAGAAGCGAGATTTCCCTCAAATGTGAGGGGGGAAGATGGGGAGTAGAGGCAGGCTGATGGCGTTAGAGGGGAAAGGCAAGGAGGTGGCAACACATGGGTGGAGGTAGCTTCTGGCACTTGGCCAGGATGGAAAGGGCAGGGAGCAGTTTATCAGGCATCCCATATCTAATTCATTAAAAATTCCTGTTGGCTCTACCTTCAAAATATATCCATAATCTTCCCACTGTCCCCCTGGACCTCTTCACTGGTTTCCACCCCCATTCCCATTATATTCTGCTCATGGCGTGGGGAACGATCCTGTTAAATCCTAAGTCACGCCATGACCCTCCTGTGTTCAGAGCTCAGAGCTCTACTGGGGCTCCCATCTCACTCAGATTCAAAGCCAAAGCCAAAGCTATGGCCCACGAGACCCTACACAATCTAGCCCCACCCCTCACTTCTCTGACCTCTCACCTCCAACCACTCCCCCGCACTCTGTTCCAGCCACACTGGCCACCTCCATGTGCCAGGCACAACAGTCCAACTTCACAGTCTTGGTACTTGCTTTCCCCCTGGAGTTTCACACCCACACACACAGATAACCTTACCTGGCCAACTCCTTACAAGTCCCTTTTCTTACCTCTCCCTGTGCTTTTCTTTATCACAGTCTGTAATTATTAGTTTATATGTTTATTGACTGTCTCTTCTACTAGACTAGGGGATGTGACCATGACTAATTCACGCTACAGACACATCACCTAGAGCACTACTAATGTTAAGAAACATTTATTGAGGAAATAAAAGAAACAACATAGCATGAGACATTTTACTATCATTTTACTCTTCTCTGCTTAAAATCTTCACTTGATTTATACCTTATCCAGAGTCAAAGCTGAAGTCCTCACAGCCTTGTCTACAAGCTCCTACGTGACCCCATTACCTACCTCTCGGACATCGCCTCCTACCACTCTCACTTGCTCACTCCATTGAAGCCCCACTGATCTCCTTGCTGTTCCTCAAACACACTAGATGTGGTCCCACCCCAGGGCCTTTGCACTGGCTGTGCTCCCTACCCGGAATGCTCTTCTCTCCAGTTATCTGCATGGCTCATTCCCTCACCTCCTTAAGTCTTTATTCCAATGTCACTTCTTCAATGAGGTTTTCTCTGACTACCTACTTACTACAGCAACCTTTCTTCCCCTACTGTCACTCCTAATCCCCCTCGCCCCAGTCTACTTTTTGTTTTTCCATTTCACTTATTATCACCTTATGTCCTACTAGATAACTTATTTATACATCATGGTAATTGTTTAAAGTCTTTCTCCCCTGCTACAATGTAAGCTCCACGAAGATAAGGATCTTTGCTCTGCTCAATATAGTTTACCACCAATGAGGAGAACAGTACCCGTTAACAGGCTTTTTTGGGTTGGGGGAAGGGGAAACCATAATTTCTTTGGTACCTAATCTAGTGGAGGCAAGGTATATCTTCCCAGCAGGGGCAGCTGGGATGAAGCTGACCCCAAGACTATAAGTGAAGGAAGGAAGAAAGGGCATGGCAGATAGAGGGTGAAGCCAGGGCAGAGGCATAGCAGCCCAGCCCTTCCCTAAAGGCACCACCTGTGTCTGGACCCCCTCTCCTTTTGTATCTTTTGTCTCCACAGGTCAGTGCAGCCCGGGAGGACCCCGTTGGTAGGCAAGAGCTCAGGAGAAGGACTGCCCCCCATTCCCATCCCTACACCCCAGGTCTCCACCCCTCAAACCAGGAGACCCTTAACTGTCTTTGCTGTTTATATATATATATATTATATATAAATATCTATTTATCTGTCTGAGCCCTGCCCCCACTCCACTCCCCTTATGCATTAGGGACCCGATCTTGCATGGGCCCCTCTCTTACCCCTACCCCTTCCCCTTCATCCTTTGGCCCCTCTCTGTTCCCTGGCCCTGTGCCCTGAGGTTGGGGGGCTCTGTAAGGGGGACAGGGAGGAGACAGAAGGCTGTGTGGGGAGGGTGGGTGTGAGTTCAGACTCTCTCCCCTCTCTCCCTCCCCTCCTCCCCAACTCGGGCCTTGATTCCTCTAGCAATGCCTGAACAGGGGCCATTAGGGAAAATTCAACCCTGAAGAGAGGAGAAAGGCAGAGACTGGGGAAGCGTGGGACCCAAGGTGGTCTTGAAGAGGACCTCTGGAGTGGACGGGGCTAGTAAGCAGAGGGGTTGGGTTCCAGACATCCTGGATCTGGAGTCTGAAGAAGAAGGGTGCCCTACAGCATTCTAGAATGGGGCTTAGAAGGAGGCTGAGGGTGTGGTCCTAGAAGGGGTGGAGCTTTGAGTGAGGCAGCGGGTGGGCCCACAGTGGGCAGGGGTTGGAGTAGGACAGGGTTCTACGGAAGGAGTGTGACTTGGGACCTGGACACTGGGTTTGGAAAAACGCTAAGGGCATGGTTCTAGAAGGGGTGGGGCTTGAAGCAGGCAGTGGGTGAGGCCCCAGAGTGGGCAGGCCTTGGATTGGGACCAGAATCTATGGAAGGGGTGTGGCTTGGAACACTCGAGAGACTGAGTTTGATTCTAAAGGGGGCCGACCTTGGGCAAAGCAAGAAGTGGAGTTCTGGAATGGGCCAAACTTGGAGTGAGGTCGTGGTCCGGGTTCTAGACAGTTCGGGGCTTAGAGTGGGGCGTGCATGGTGGTTTCTGAAGGAGCAGCCCCGCCCCCGCAAAGGAGCAGTGAAGAAAATATGTTTTAAAGTGGGTGGGCTTGGCAGTGGGGAGGGCGAGGTGAGAGGCTTGGTCAGGAGCTGAGGGATGGGTTTTGTTAGGGGTAGGGGGGAATATCCCTGGCCAAGGCTGAGGACTGAGGTGGCCTGGGAAGAGATGAGAGATAAGACTTGGAGGGTAAGGGGTGGGATCCAGAGAGAGGCACCCCCCACACCCTTGCCAACCCCGAGATGGGACAGCTAGGCAATCAGAGGACAGAGCCAAAGGGTCTGTGAGGCCGACCTACCCTTCTCCCCCCACCCCCGGCCTCCTCCCTCCCTCCACACCCCCATCCGTCCCGGAGTGGTTGGAGGCCCGGTCTGGAGCCCCTATCCTGCACCCTCTGCTGTGTCTGTGACGTCGGTAGTGCCTGTGCTTGTGTGTTGCCATTTTGTCTGGCTGTGGCCCCTCCGCCTCCCCTCCAGACCCCCACCCTTTCCCGTGCCCTTCGGTATTGTTTGAAGACTCCATCCCCGAGGAGGAACAAATATGATTAATTCTTCTCCCCTAAATAAACTCCCCAACCACCTAGTCCACATGGCTCTTACTTCTCAGTGTGTCTTTTTGGAGGGGGGAGAGAAAGATGGGGAAGAGGAGGCGAGAGGAAGCTCCGCCTCCGACCTGCTGGACACCGTTCGAGTCATCCCACCATTTTCGGCCCCTCCAACAGTGTCTTGCCGAGCCCTGTCCTCTGTGAAGCCTCGCCTGCCGATCATTCTAAGTCACGCTCTGAGTAGCCCTGCCGACTGCCCCACTACTGGCCACCGAATGCCCAGTCTTTCTAGGGTTCAGTTCTAATTCTGGTCCCTTAGCCATGCCCCTTCCCAGCCCCTGTGGAGCCCTGTCCTTGAATCCCCAAACGGTTCAAAGGAAGACTTCCCTCTAGCCACCCGCCTCGCATTCTTCAGACCCTGATGTCTCTCTATCTCCTTGTCTCTGCTCCAGCTGGAGAACCGGGAGACAGACTAGGCTGCGAGGCCGGGAGGCGGGGCGCCAAGGTGACTCGTTAGTTCTTTCATTCACTCCCTATAACCTGTCTCGGGCTCCTCCCTGGGGCAGGGAGGGGCGGGAAGTGACCAGGATGTGCGTAATGGGGCGCGGTGGGGGTGGGTGAGGTCCCCGGCGCCCACGATGAAGGGCCCGGCTGACCGCCGCCACCGCGGTGCCTAATTAGAGACCCTGGCCGGGCACCGGAGTTCTGGCTGTGTGCCGGGGACCCCCTCCTCCCAGCCCCGAGGCATAGCGAAGCCTGAGAGCGCGGAGAGACTCCTAGCTCAGGGAATGAGCTCAGGGAAAGAATCACTGGAGAGAGAAAAGTGGGAGCAGGGGAGGGAAGGCTTGAAAATCTATTTCTCGGGACTTAGGGGTCATCGCAGCTGGGCCTGTAAGGATGGGGAGCGAACAGGGAAGAGGGCCTCGGAACCTGGCCGGTAACTTTAGCCCCCTCCCCATAAACCTCAGATAACCCTGGCTGTGAAAACTTATGAGAGCGGGGACGTGGGACGGGGGCATAAGATCGAGCTCTCTGATGGGGTGAGGGAGCACCAGCTGGGGCTGCGATGGGGTTGGGGACCGTTCTTGCAGCATTCATCCGGGGGAAAGAGACCCTCAGAACATCACCAGTGGGGAGGGGGCCAAGAGGTGGCTTTAACCCATCCCCCAAATAAACATCCAAGATAAATCCACACGAAGCGTCAATACAAGTACTGTAGCGCACACTCCTTGCAGTCAGGTCGCCACTTCCAAGTTCCCACTCCACCACTACAGAGCCCTCAAGCCCTAGAATGTCCTGTGAGAGACCATGTGGAACCCTGGGGGCTCTGGGGGCCGTGTTTTCTGAGGCCCAGCTGCCGCCCAGGCAGGAGTGCAAGGAAGTTTTCGCGCACGGCGTTCCTGGGCTGCGCGCCCCTCACCTCTAGGCAGGGGGCGCCTTGGCCCGGGAGAGACAACAGGCCCAGGGGCGGACCCCGCTGGGCGCGCTCCTCCTACGCCGGTGTCAGGTTTACGGAACCGAGAGCTCCCCTGCCGGACGCGCGGTGGCCAGACGGCCACAAGGATTCCATTCGCCTGACCCGGCCCGGCTTGACCCTGCCCGGGCGCGCCATGTTCGCGCGTGGGTCCCGGAGGCGCCGCTCCGGGCGCGCGGTGAGCGAGACTCAGGGCAGCGGTGGGGGTCGGGGTAAACTGAGGCCCGGGAGAGGGAGCAGGGGATAGGGATAGCGAGGAGGCGCTCCCAGAGGATCTGGGAATCCCCATCCTCAGGGTTCCCAAACCGGAGGGCCTGGGGCTGCTGGAAGCATGTGGATGAAGGAACGTGGAGATCTGGTGGCCCTTGCTCCCTAATCACCTTTCCGCACACCTTTATCAGCACCCCGGGGACCTGGTGCACTCCCCTCTCGGGTGAATTATGGGAGGGGATTCTGAGAGCCAAAAGATTGGGTCCTGGAGCCCTAGATTGAGCAGGGGCCTCCTGAGCTTATGAGAAAAGGGACCTCCCCCTGTACCTTGGCGGAAGGTGAACTGAAGAGTGAGGCCCTACACTCCTGGGGTGCCCTAATACTGAGAGTCGAGTGGTTGGGATTTGTGAGGAGAGGGCTTCCAGGCTTCCACTTGAGCCAGGAAGCTTTTGCCTTCCTAGATGGGAGGGTTTCCCTCTTCCTTTGGAGGAGCTGTCTGGGTGGGGTCTGCGTTTGGTGGTCCAGAAGAGTGAATAGCCCTAGGATATGAGGGGTAAGGGCCAAGGCTTCTTGGGGTGTGGGTTTCTGAATGGCTCAAGGGCCTCCTGAGATCCTGGAGGAGGGTCTCAGTTCCTTGGGTATGAAAGGGTGAAGCCAGGGTTTGGGGGATGGGCTCTTGAGCTTCTGAAAAGAGGAGCAGGGCTCACGTGGGGATCCCAAGTAAGGATAGGGTCTCAGATTCCTACCCTGTGGAACTGGAGTGCTGCTGGCTTCCTGAGTGGAGAAGGGGCCGAGATGGATGAGGCCTGAGAGGAGACACCCAGATTAGGGGCTCTGCTCTGGTGGGGAGAGTACTCTGAGTTCAGGGGGAGGTGTTTTGAGGCCTGGAGGAGTCAGAGGCTGGTGGGAGGTGTCGAGGCTGGGTGAGGGTAGTCCGATGCTGGCCCGGGGAGGGCAATTCCCTGAAAGGGGCGGCATATAGGGAGGTGGCCTCAGCTCCCCCGCCTCTACCTCGGTTGTGTCCCCCTCCCCCGCGCTCTGGGCTCTGTCCCAGCCTGCCCGGCGTTGCCCTGGTGGGACAGGCCCCGGCGTGTGGTTGTCGGCCTCGGAGTGGAGAGGCGGGCGTTGACTTCTCTCTCCCTCCCCGCCCGCGCGCACCTCGCCGGGTCCCGCGTCTGCCCCCGCCCACTACAGCCTCAAGAGGCAGAGGACCCAGACCGCGGCCAGCCCTGCAACTCCTGCAGGGAGCAGTGCCCCGGCTTCCTGCTGCATGGCTGGAGGTAGGTGACCATCCCAGGACCTTGTCTTCGTCAGGGTCCTGCCCTTATGGGAACCCGCCCTTAGGGACCCCCCCCCCCCACCGAGACTTAGGGCACGCCCCTAGGCTTGAGCCAGGTCTTAGAGAAAGCTCAGGTCCAGAGCCCCTCCCCTGACTCATTCCCAATTGTCCAGTTCCCAGGAGAGCTCCGCCTACTACACAGCCCCGCCCCCAGAAGTTTTGAGTCCCATCTCTAGGGAGATCCTCCGTCCCGGGCTCTAAGCACCGCCCACTGACCTCCAGCCCCCTTCTGGGGCTCAGAACTCCTCTCCCAGACCCAGGTCCTATCCTCCTAGTGGAGCCCTGTACCCAAAACGTCCCATAAAATACCACAGACAGAGCCCTACTCACTCAGGCTCAGAGCCCCACCCACTCACAAGTTCAGAGCCTCAGCACAAGCTAGAGCCCGCCCCTAGGGAAAGTTCCCCCACCACGTCCAAAGTCATGAGGGGAAACCCTTAGATTTATAACTCCAAGCTCAGACTCAGAGCCCCACCCCTACTCAGGCCCGTTGCCGGGAGAGTGTGACCCAAGTCCCAGTGCTGAAAGTCAGGGGATGGCCTTGAGACCTCCCACAGCCCCACCACCCCTTCACATCCTCGGCCCAGGCCCCGCAGCCCCACTCCCAGCTCACAGCCCTGCCCCCAGCTGGCCGCTCTGCCCCTCACAGCCCCCGCCAACTCCCCACAGTAGTCTGGCTCACAGCCCCACCTCCGCTCAGCACCGCCCCCAGGCCCCTGTCTGGCTCGGAGTCTTTTGCTGGTGATAATCTGAATGTCTCTGGCCCTCAGTTGGACTTCCTTGGGCTGCCAAGGGGTCCAAGTGGGCCAACCCTTAGGAACTGACCCCCCATCCCGGTCCCCTCAGAAAGATCTGCCAGCACTGCAAATGCCCACGGGAGGAGCACGCCGTGCACGCAGTGCCTGTGGACCTGGAACGCATCATGTGTCGGCTAATCTCAGACTTCCAGCGCCACTCCATCTCTGACGACGACTCTGGCTGTGCCTCGGAGGAGTATGCCTGGGTGCCCCCTGGTCTCAAGCCCGAGCAGGTGACCAAACGCCACCACCCACTCTTGCTCACCACTGGGCACACACACATGCACACTCAAGTGGGAACCTATTTCCAGGGAAACTCTAGCGTGCGTGGTCAGACTGTGCATGTCCTTCTGACCCCTCTGTGGTCTAGCAGGGAACCCTGATTGATCGCTGAGCCAGTTCCTCAGGACCTGTTCACCCCTCTCCTGTCCTCCCCTTACCTCAGGTCTTATCCCAGCACTTCATTCACTTCATTTCCATTGATTGATTCATTCAGCAAACAGCCACTGAGCACTTACTGTATGTCAGACAATGTTCTAGGCACTGAGAACACAGCAATGAACAAAACACAAAAAAATACATCTGCCCACATGGAGGTTGTATTCCCAAAGGGAGCAAGAGCCAATAAGCAAACCTGTAAATATATGTCAGATGGTGTAAGGGCTATGGAACAAATAGAGCAGGGAAGTGGAAGAGAGGGGGGAGGGAGAGAGAGAGAGAGAGAGAGAGAGAGAGAGAGATGTTAGAATTGTAAATAGGGTGCCCAGGTCAACCTCTGTGAGAGTATGATGTTTGAGGGTCTTGAAGGAGGTGAGGATATGAGCCATGCAGATATCTGAGGTTAGAGCGATCCAGGCAAGGGAAACAGCTAATGCAAAGGCCTTGAGGCAGGAGTATGCTTGGCATGTATGAGAAACAGCGAGGAGACCAGTGTATCTGGAGCACAGTAAGCAATGGGGCGAGTGGTTGGAGGTGAGGTCAGAGATGGCGGAGGCCATGGACAGAACTTTGACTTCCACTCTGAATGAGGGAGAGGACACAAGAGGCTTGTGAGCAGAGAAGGGATGTGATTTGTCTTAGGACTTAACACAGTCCCTCTGGCTGCTGAGTGTAGAATGGACTGTAAGAGTGAGGGTGGAAGCAGGGGATCAGTGAAGGGGAGGCTACTGCAATGGTCCAAGTGACTGATGATGGCGCTGGCAGTGGAAGTAGTGAGCGGTGGTCAGATTCTAGTTAAATTCTGAAAGTAGAGCTGAGAGGATTTGCTTGTGGGTGTGACAGAGGAGTCAAAGATGACCCCAAGGATGGATGGATTGACTGATATGGGGCAGGCCAAGGCAGGACAAGTTTGAGGGCTAAGAGCAGAAGTTTGGTTTTGGCTATCTGGAGTTTGAGATGCCTGTTGGACATCTGAGTGGTCACGTTGTCTGGAACTCAAGTGAGAGGTCACAGGGCTGGAGGTATGCATTTGTGAGGCATTAGCCATGAGATGGTATTTATAGCCATGAGGGTGGATTCGATTCCCAAGGGACTGAAGGTAGACAGAGGCAAGAGGACCAAGGACTGAGCCTGAGGACCCTCCCACATTTAGGGGTTGGCCAGTTGAGGAGGAACCAAAACAGGGACAGAGAAGGAGCAGCCAGTAAGGTAGGAGGAAACAAACCCAGGGCTGTGTGGTGTTCTGGAAGCTAAGGGAACAGTGTTTCCAGGAAGAGGGAGTGATCAGCTGTGTCCAGTGCTACTGATGGGTCAAGTTGGATGAAGACTGAGACCTGAACAATGAGTTCAGCGATGTGGATATCATCAATGCCTATGACAGGAATAGCTTTGGAGGAGAGGCCGGGACAGAGGGGGTGGGGAAGTCTGACTGGAGTGGGGTCTAGAGAGAATGGGAGGAGAGGAAGTGGAGACAGCAAATGCACACAACTCCTTCAAGGAATTTTGCTATAAAGGGGAAAGAAAAGTGGAGCAGCAGATGGAGGGAAAAGTGGGGTCAAGACATGAGGGAACTCTCAGTAGGCTTGGGAAGTGGCAGAAATGATCTGGCCTGTAGGGAGGAGGGGGTCAATAGAAGTTCCCTCCCGATGACTTTAATTTTCTCAGAAAAGTAGGGACCCACCATCCCACTGCATCACCCCTAGTCTCAATTGTTTTCTCCCATCCCCCATGTCCTCCCAGGTATACCAATTTTTCAGCTGCCTTCCAGAGGACAAGGTCCCCTACGTCAACAGTCCCGGGGAGAAGTACAGGATCAAGCAGCTGCTGCACCAGCTGCCCCCACATGACAGTGAGGTGAGGAGACAGAAGACAGGAAGGGCATGCCAGGTAGGGGACACAGCCTGGACAAATGCTGGGCAGCTGGAAAGAAGTGGGCAGGGTCAGAGGAGGAAAGGTGAGCTGATCTGAGGTGACAGGGCTGGACAGGCAGGGGCAATCAGGGGACATTCCTTGGCAAAACCACAGCTGTGCCTTGGGAGAAGAGGTAAGGGGTGGGTATTTCAGGCAGGAAGCACCATCTATATAAAGGCCTAGAAGTAAATTTTTTTGAGCACGGATGAAATTTGGAAGAAGGCTGGGGGCAGGCATCAGGGGAGGAGCCTGGAAGATCCCCACTACTCCAGGCACAGTACTGCACAGCACTGGAAGAGGAAGAGAAGAAAGAGCTCAGAGCCTTCAGCCAGCAGCGGAAGCGGGAGAATCTGGGGCGTGGCACCGTGCGCATCTTCCCCGTGACCATCACTGGGGCCATCTGTGAGGAGGTGAGCCATGGAGGGCCTCAGTGAGTAATGGTGCCTTTGCTCCAAGCCCTGGGGTACAGGGCCCATCTGCCAGGCCCTGGAAAGAGTTTTCTCCCCTCCATGCAGTGTACATGGGGTGTGGGCTATCTCTTTGGTCCTCTTATGATTGAGACTTGTCTTTAAGAACCAACCCACAGTGGCAGGGCCTGTCTCTAGAGCTGGGTGATGGGTGGGATTTGTCTCTAAGGCCCCCCTGGTTGGTGGAGCCTAACCTTAGATCTTACCGTTAGGTGAGGTCTGTTGCTAAGATCCCCCAACTGGGCCTGGCCTGTCTCTACGGTTTCCCCAACCCCCTAAAGGGGAGACTTGCCTTTAAGGCCACGCACGAGGAATAGGGCCTGTCTCTGTGGTTTCCCCCAGGAGCAGCACCCTTTTCTAAGGCTCCTGCTCCCACCTCCACCCCTGGCCATGTAGGCAGGGCCTATCTCAAAGTTACCCCCTGGATGGGGCCGGTCACAAAGGCCACGGGGAAGGCCCACATGTGACACGCCTTGGCTGACCCCCATCCATCCTACCATCTTGGTGATGGTGACGGCGTCCACCTGTCATTTGGCAGTGCGGGAAGCAGATTGGAGGTGGGGACATCGCCGTGTTTGCCAGCCGTGCAGGCCTGGGTGCCTGCTGGCACCCACAGTGCTTTGTGTGCTCCACGTGCCGGGAGCTGCTGGTGGACCTCATCTACTTCTACCATGCTGGCAAGGTCTACTGTGGTCGCCACCATGCTGAACGCCTGCGCCCGCGCTGCCAAGCCTGTGATGAGGTTCGTGTCTCTCTGCCCAGGGGTGTGAACGGAGGGTGGGCAGGGGCAGGCCCTTCTGATGGCCATGGATGGCCTTTGCCCCCCAGATCATCTTCTCCCCTGAGTGCACAGAGGCCGAGGGCCGGCATTGGCACATGGGTCACTTCTGCTGCTTTGAGTGTGAAGCGTCACTGGGAGGGCAGCGCTATGTCATGCGTCAGAGCCGCCCCCACTGCTGCGCCTGCTACGAGGCCCGCCACGCGGAGTATTGTGATGGCTGTGGGGAGCACATTGGTGGGTGAACATGGGACTGGATGGGGGATGGATGGACAGCTGGGTCACAGCCCCACCCCCAGGATTCTTCCTGGGGGCATCTTCCAGGCCCCATCTTCCGTTATACCCCATACTTTAAGTCTAGCTCCAGCACTGTAGCCCTGTACCCTTCCCTGCAATTCCATTACCAATGTCCCCCATCATGCCATACTTTCTAAACCCCACCTACACTAGGCACCACTACACATCTAGGTCCACCTCCAGAGTGCCCTCTAATTCCTAGCCCTGCCCCCCACCAGAGCTACCCTCCTACCCTCTCAGCCTGGCCCCTACTCCAAGCTATGCCCTATTCTCTAAGACTCTCCTCCATCAGCCTAGGTAAACCCTACCTTCTAAGCCAGACCCTACTCTCTAAGACCCACTCCCTTCCCACCAAGGCCATGCCCTACCTTCTAGGTCCTGCCGCCACCACCCAGGCCTCTTCTTCAGGTCCACCTTCACTCTCCTTCCACCTGAAGCCACCTCTTAATGTCTAAGCCTGACCCACATCTTGGAGTCCAATGTCTACCCCCACCCTGGGAAAGAAAGGGAGGCAGAGGAGACATTTATCAGCCAGTTTCCAGGAGAGAAGGATGAGGAAGGGCCCCATTCTGGAGAGGTGGGGGGAGAGGGCATCTCCGGGTACCCTGCCTCAGATTCCCTGCCTCTTCCCAAGAAGGGCCCCTATTCAGGAGGGTTGGGAATATGCCTGGGGGCTCTGCCTCAGTTTTCCCCCTCGTGTCCATCCCCGCAGGCCTGGACCAGGGCCAGATGGCTTATGAGGGCCAGCACTGGCACGCCTCAGACCGCTGCTTCTGCTGCAGTCGCTGTGGGAGAGCCCTCCTGGGCCGCCCCTTCCTGCCACGCCGTGGCCTAATCTTCTGCTCCCGAGCCTGCAGCCTGGGGTCCGAGCCCACGACTCCGGGGCCCGGCCGCCGCAGCTGGAGCGCAGGCACGGTCTCCACACCTCTCACAGCCTCTACAGCCTCTTTCTCTGCTGTGGAGGGGGCGTCTGAGACCTCCACCAAAGGCACCAGCACCGAGCCAGCGCCTGGTGAGCCAACCTTCCAGCCACGCCCAGCCACTCCGGTGCCCCCGCCTCAACCCTGTCCCCTCCCCTTGATTTGCCCAGGCCCTTCACCTGTGGCATCCCTGGCCCCGCCCCTATCACAGCCCTGGCTCCGTCCCCAAACCATTCCAGGCCTAGTCTCCATCCCCACCTACACCCCAACGTGAACCCTGGTTCCACCCCACTTCTGTACAGGGCCCTTCCCCTACCTCAACTTGTCCCAGCTTGAGCCCGAGTTCCTCCTTTCCTCCAAACCCTCTACCCGTCACCCTCCGCCCCCAGGCCCCGCCCCCATTCTATCCCAGACCCTGTCTGCTCCAGCCTATGCCACGCCCCTTTCACCAGAAGCCACGCCCCCACCCCGGCCACACCCCATACACCAATCCATCTGGTCCTATTCCTCCTGCTTTCAACCTCCTTCCCTCCACCCAGAACCTGCCCCAGACCTCACATTTCCCAGACTCCCCACCTCGCTGCCCCGCCCCATGCCTGCCTCCACTTTCCCAGTCCTGATAGGGGAGAGAGAAGGCCCTTTCCAAAGGCCTCCCCAGGGCTGGGGTAGGGGTGGGGTGAGAGATACAGGGAGTCGCTCCATCTCTCTTTCCAGCTGCAGGCCCCGAGGAGCCTGCCCGCTTTCTGAGAGGGGCCCCTCACCGCCACTCCATGCCTGAGCTGGGGCTCCGCAGTGTCCCTGAACCACCCTCAGGGCCTCCTGGCCAGCCGGACCCGCGCCCAGAAGATGGTGCCTTTGGTCGCCAGAGCACCCCACGCGTCAGCTTCCGCGACCCTTTGGTGTCTGAGGGAGGCCCGCGGCGGTCCCTGAGTGTGCCCCCAGCCCAGCGCCGCAGGCCACGCAGCCCCCCGCCCAGGGGCCCCACACATCGCCGCCACCACCACCACCACCACCACCATCACCGCTGCCACTCCGGCAGACGTCGCCACCATCAGTGTGACTTGGGATCAGGGTCGGACTCGGGATCTTGCTCCAGCTCGCCCTCCAGTCCCAGTTCCGAATCCTCAGAGGACGACGGCTTCTTCCTAGGGGAACGCATCCCACTGCCCCCGCACCTGTGCAGGCCAATGCCTGCTCAGGACACTGCAACTGAGACCCCCAATTCCCCATCTCCACAGCTCCCCAGGAACTCTCGCCCAGGGATGCCTCGCCAGGCCAGAGACAAGAACTGCATCGTGGCTTGAAGGAGTGACAGTTCTGGAGGGCTGCATTCTCAAGTCAGTGTAGATGATGACCCACCCCCCCCCAACTTAAGTCATAAATCCCCTGCCTTCCTCCCTCCTTTGTCTGTTTGTATTACTGAAGTAATTTAATATTTGTTTTAAAACAGGCCTGGCTTCTTTACCTCCTTGCTCCAGCTGCTCCAGCTCCCCCCAGTTTTCCCCCTCCTGATGCTTGAGATTTATCTACATTTGATCAAAGGATTAATTTATTCACTATCATATATTCTAATAATCTGCTTATTATTTATTTATTCCTCCACAGAACCCCTCTCCTCCCACACACACATGCACACTGAGAAGGTTATTAGGAGTGGGTTACAACCTGGGGCCTGGAGTCTGAAATCTGAGGCACCCTCTTCCGTCATTTTGTGGCTTAGGTGGGGGCATTGTCCAGGCAGAACTGGTGTCTCCGTTTGGATACTGCAGAAGGAAGGGGAACCTAGGCACACCCATAAAGGTGGCCATACCCAGAGGAGTTGATTAGCAGCCTGGAAGACAAATTCTCGCGATAAAGGCACTTTTACCTCAGTAGGGGGCTGGGAGTTGACTGGGAGTGTTGTAGTAGGGGCGGGGAGGAGTTATTTCGATGGAGGTGTTATTTGCAGGTTGCTGATAGAAATGAAGGGAGTTCACCTACACCGGGCCATCTGCAGGGTCTGCAAGAGGAAAAGAGAGAACGCATTGGCTGGATCCACATGTCCATTTTGCAGATAAGAATATTGAAGCTTGTGGTACTTATTGGCACCAAAGCCTTAAGTATCAATAAGAGACAGAGTTGGCATTCATGCCCCTTGGGAGACCCATTTTCTTCTCACCCCCTTAGCAACACCCCCCCGCCCCGCAACACACCCACACACTTACCAGTAGGGGCTGCTGTATGTCTTTGCTGCCGCAAGGGGAAGGTAATGTAGGCATCATAGCCAAAGAGGCATGCAGCGATTAGGCCCAGCACCTGGGGATGGGGATGGGAGTGAGGTGGGAGCGGATTAGGCTGGTCAGCCTACTCGGCCTCCTACCTCCTTGTATCCACCACCTCCAGTGACTACCCCATGCAGGGACGGTAGCTAAAGCCCCAGGTTGGCAAGCCAGAGAGCCCCAGGGAAAGGCCAGAGACTGGACTCTATCCCACCCTCCCTCTTCCTAGTACCTTTCAACACAGTGCAGCCACACAGTGGCCCCACATATAGGGGACGCCATTCATACTGTACATTGAGACAAAGCTCTAGCAGATGGTGTAGTCTAGTGTATCGACAAAGGGGCCACCTCTCTGTGCTTCCCACAAAAGTCCCTGTGTCGGACAAGGGATGGCCCTTTACAGCAAATGATTTGGGGAGGAAAACCAGGGCCTGGGTCAGACTTTCCTGCAGACCCTGAGGACAGGTGTGACCTACTGTGGGTCACACACTTTCTGGCAGAAGCAGAGGCAGAAATGACCCCAGGATCCTCAAACCCCTCTCTCTGTGCTTTGGAGCTGACTCCACAGCCTTTACCCCTGCAACGATTTTGGAGTGGTTTCCTCTCTCAACAAGCACAACAATGGAGGTGATCAGGTAGAGGATGACCGCTACGAGGGTTCGGAAGAAATCCTGTGAGGTGTAGGGAGAAGAGGGAAGTCAGTGTCCAGAATTCCCCCCACAATCCCAACTTCCCGAGCCCCTCCCTAGCCTTGCCATTGTGGCCCCTTTCTCACACTCCAAGGCCAGTTGATGATCTGTATCTTGGTGTGCAGGTCACACATGTAGACGACAAAGAAGATAGCAGCAAAGATCATCTCTATCACCGACAAGAAGGAGTATCCTGATGTCGAGGCACCGAAGCAGATCAGAATCACCAGGCACAATATCTGGAAGGATATGTGAAAGGGGGCCTCGATCAACTCCCAGGGCTGAGGGGACTGGTTTAAATTGGGGGTCTCAAACTCAGATGCCTACCAGGACTGGGAAAATGACAAATAATAATAGCTAAACACTTATCGTGTGCACACTGTGTTGCAAATGTTGTTCTAAGAGCTGTGCAAGTATTAATTCACTCAATCGTCACGTCAACCTAATGAGCCGGGTACTATCATTAGTATCTTTATAGATGAGAAAAGTGAGGCACAGAGACATGAAGTGACTTATCCAGGATCACCCAGCTAGTAAGGAGTAGATTTAGGTGCCTCAGTTTCCCCTCTTTTCCCTTCTAGGATGGCCTGCCGGGAGTGGTGCCTCCAGGTGTTTTTTGTGAGCACTCGCGGCGCCAGCTTCAGGGCTTTGACGGGGCGGGACGTGCGGTTCTCCCAGCAACCTCTTTGGGAAACGGTGAGAGCGATACCAGAGGGGCAGGGCTCCATTAAAGGCGCCGCACCCCTTTTACAAGTGACTCAAAGGAGGCGCCCACTTTGAGAGGGACGGGAAACCGAGGCTCCCAAATAGCTGAGGACCTCCCACCCCACCACAGAGAGGCGAGGAAGAACTGGGGGAGAGCTGGTCACCCTACCACGCGGGACTAGCGCGCGGGGGCCCCACCCCAACAGGTCCCGCCCCTGGGCGCTCTGCCAACCCTCCCGCCAGTGCCCAGGCCGCGCCACGCCCTGCCACGGGATGCCCCCCAACACCCAGCCCCTGGGGACCCCTTCGATGAGTCCACTGATAAGTCTACGGGGTCTCTCTCTATGGGGCCCCCCATATGTCCTATGGGTCTCTTGCCTGACCCCGTGGGCCAGCAGCTCCCGACCACCTTCTCCAAACCTCACTGACTCGCCCTGCGTGCGCCCCTGGTTTCGGGCCTGCGCCACCAACCCACGCACCCCTCGCCCCACTGCCAAGAGGCCCGGGCCACGCGCCTGCCTCCCCCGGAGCTGCCCCGCTCCGCGCAGTCCAGCCACCCCACCCCGCCTTTGCCCACCCGCCAGTCCCGGGACGCTCACAATCTCAGCAAACAGGAGAATTCCCTTTCGGGTGCGTGAGAAGTTGGTGCAGGCGGCCCAGCAGCCGGGGGCCGAGAGGCGCTCGGAATCCGCCATGGCGTGGACCGGAGTCCCGAGAGGCGCGGAGGATCTGCTCGCTTGCTCGTGGGTTCGAGGATGGTGCACACCCAGCCGTCTTGCCCGCCGTCTGGCCGGGAAGGGGGCCCCGGGGCGAAGGAGGGAGTGAATCACCGCGCGGAGCAGAAGCGGGCGGGGCCGGAGCGGGCCGGGCCAGGTGGCCGCCGCCCCGGAAGCCCCCTTGCCCCTCCCGCCAAGGATTCTCCGCGCCCGGCGCACAGCCCCCAGGGCGTCCCATCTACGGGGGCGCCAGCCTCTGAGGCTTGGCAGTTCTGCGAACCATGTGTTGCACTGGAGAGACCCTTCATGCTTTTAGAATACCAATGCGCCTAGGGCTGCCTCAACTCAGAACCGTGGGGATTTGGCTTTGGAAGGGAATGCCTCAGTTTCCTTAGCTGTAAAAACGGCCGAGGCCAGGGTTAAACTCAGGTATGTTTCCAGAATTCGGAATATTTTGGATTTTAGAAAGTTTTCTCAATACATATAAGGTATATTATTTAACACTCTCAGCAGGGTCTGAGACTGCCCCGTTAAAAAACCAACCAAACAAACAAAAACACGTTAATATTTCCTCAAGGAATGGTGTGGACATTCACAGTAAGTGGGATAGGCCAGGACCAAAAATTTTTCCTGGTTAAGTCAGGTCAAGTTTTGTAACCAAATGGTGCCCAACTTGTGGGAAAACTGTTGGTTTCCAAAGCTGTTTGGATTTCGGAATTGTGGATAAAAGACCGTGGACCACAGAATAAACCTCTTAGCAGTGATGGAATGAGACCTCGCCAGTGCACAGGCTGAGAGAGAACAAAGCCTGTTGAGCATCAAGCTGCTCGGTAAATGAAGGGTGGACGTTATTAATAGTGTCAGAGCTCAGGGTCTGTTTCTCTGTTCTGCAATTCTAGGGAGGTCCTGGCCCCAAGTGTTGGGCTTCCATTTCCTGGTTCTAAGTAGAGGGGCTGTCAGCCCAGTCTTAGATGAAGAATGGGGAAGGAGCACAGCTTTATTTATTGCCATGAGCTTGGCAAGATGAGGGGAAGGCTGCTGGGTGCCAGACTGGGTGAAAAGGCTGATGACATTTGAAGAGTGTGTTATCCTGAGCGAGTAATTTCTCCTGACTCAGCCTCAATTTCTGCGTCTGAGACATGCACCTGGTCACGGAATCAGGATCTCCCCCAAGATGTGCTGAGGGGCACACTCTCTCCAGAGTGAGTGTTGGTTTCATTCTCATCTCATCTGAGGAGAGGAGAGCCATGGCTGGAAGGCCAGGATGGTTCAACCCAAGGGCCTGCCTGCTTCCCCCCCACCCCCGAACCCGGGGTCCCACAAAACTAAGTAAGGGGCTCCCCTCTTTCAGCCCAGGTTGCTGAAAGAGGGATTGGATAGTGGAAGGCATGAAGCATACCTTTCCCAAGGCTGAGTGTTTGCTTTCCAACTCTGTGAGGCCATGCCAGAGTTTCTAGAACAGAACAAACTCTGCTCTGTATCAGGGCCTTTGAACTTGCTGTTCTCACTGCTGTCAATGCCCTTCCCCCAGTTCTACAAACATCTAGCTTCTGGTCACTCAGGTCCCAGATCAAATATTATGTCTTCAAAGAGGCCAGCAGCCCACCATCATTACCTCCCCCACCATTATCTTTTGCTATCTTCCTAACTCTCACTTCTCTCTGAAATTATCTTTTATTTATTCATCTTCTTGTGTCTTTTCTGTCTACCCGCCCCCACTACCTCAGCTACACAAGGATAGAAATCTTTATATTTCATTCCTCCAGCATCTCACCAGTGCCTATCACAGTGCAAGGTAAACAGTTGGGGCTCAATTAATACTTCTCAAATGCAGGTGAGATTAAGAGGACAGGCTTGGAAATCGGGGAAGATTAAATATTGCCTCAATCCCCAACTTCCTCAAGCTATTTATACTCACTGGGCCTCATTCCTCTCCTCTGTGAAATGGTCACATCGGGATTGTTGAGTCGATATGTAACTAGATGGAAATAGATAGTTCCAGTAAAGCCGGTAGCCAGGATAAGACCAAGTAAATGGTGGCTGCGGGTACTATCGATATTATTAGTCTCCTGGGTGTGACTGTTTTTATAGGACTGGGGCTCTGGAGCCCTTTCCTGACTTCCCTAGAGCCACACTTCTACCAGGCTCTGAGTTAGGGTCAGCTAGAAGCCCCAGTGCACTCCCCCACAATGCCTACAGCGCTAATCATTCAAGGGTTCACCTCTTCACCTCTTTATACCCCAACTCCCAGCCTAGCTTTACAGTCCCTCTCTCCTCCCCAGCGCCACCTTGGACACTCACACTCGGGCCCTTTAATTTCCCTCCCTCACCTCTCCAGCCCCTCCCCGTAGGGGGTAGAGTTGCCCATTCCCTCCAGACCACAGCTTCCTTCGTTGGGGGGGATGGGACGCAGTGTTCAGGATGTGGTGACAGCGGAGGTGACTGGACATTTCTGGCCTCGGTCAGCGCCCGCACTGGGGCTACACCGGAGTCCGGCTGGCCATATAAGCCCTGGCTTTGGGGCTCTGTTCCCAGGACGGAGGAAACTCGGGCCTCTCCCAGGACCGGGAACGCCCAGCGTGTAGCGTGTGCACACAAGCCCGCAGTTCGTCACCATCTATGGAAGAGGGGGGCGCAGCCCAACGGTTCTAAAAGCCTTTTTTAGTCCGGCCCGCTGACTCACACCTTCCTGGCTCCGCCCCGAAGGGGGCTTCGGGGCCCCAGCCAGCGCCCTGAGGGTGGCAGTCTACAGCCAGCCAAAGCTGAGAGATCAGGCTGGAAGTGAGAGACCGCAGGTTCTCGGCGAAGGAAGCCGCCCCGGTTCTAGCCTTGCTATCCAGCCCAGCTGAGGGTCTGGACGATTCCTGGCCGGGGTTGTGGGTACACTGGTGCACACCCCGCCACAATAGGCCCACCTCTGCATTCCCCACGCCACGCGCAATAATTAACTGAGCCCTGCACACGTCCAAAAAAGTGAAATGAATAAATGGGGAGAGAAGCAGGAATTGGCGAAGGGGAACAGCGTGGGGCTATGCCGGCAGAAGCGAAGACCTCTCTAGAGGCATGAAAGAAACAGCAGGAAGTAAGCTTGTCAAGGGTTGCTAGAAGAGGCCCTCCTCGCAACCAGGTCGACCCACCCGCTGCTTTACGAGTTGGACTCGGGAGCCCCACCCGGCCTAGAGCACCTGGCAAGTCAAGACTGGATCGAACCATTTTATTACCTCCCCTGCCCGAAGCAAGAAGCGCAGGACTGGCCGGTCCGGGAGGGCCGTACCACTGACGCCTCGAGGGGAGCGCGGGCTGGTCGACTGTGAAGCAGGAGGGGGGAGAAGACCAAGGAAGCTCTCCCCATGATGCTAGTGAGCGGCGGGCGGAGCACGCCAGATCCAGGTTGGGCAGTACCAGGTGACCCGTCTGCTACACGCTCAGTGCCTCCGCCTTCCGGCTGCCATCTCCAGGGCTAGCTGCGCGGCCCCTGGGACCCCTAGGGCTCGCGAGAGCCGTTCCTCGCTCGGCACCAGCCAGGGTCCAGGGGAATCCGGGGTGTGGTCGTTGGGGTCCTCCGTGCTGCCCTCAGGAGGAGGAACCGCGGGGTCGTCCGCCACTCCTGGGCTAGACTCCGGGCTGCCCCGGGTTTGGGGCGTCGTACGGGGTCGAGGGTGCTGAAGTGGGGAAGCGCTGGAGCTGCGAGACCTCGTCACCGCTGGTCCCCCAGGATCTGCGCTGCGATCTGGGGATGGCAAGACTGCAGATTAGATTGGGCGATAGGGTGGGGAACGGAGATGGGGCCCCTTGGCTGAGGGTGGCCGGCAGACTCGAAGGGCTGCGGGAGACAGAGACCCCAGTACTTAGAGAAACCTCCCTCAAGGAATGGACACGCCCTTCAGGAACCGGAGCCACTCCTCAAGACCCGACACCTCCTTTCCCGAGTCCCCTCCTTTCCTGGATGCAGAACACTCCCCTCAGAAATCAATTCCCACAACTCCCAAAGGAAGTCAAACCCCTCCCATCTAGGATCCCAGACTCTCTCCTTGCTCATCCTACCTTCCTCAACTCCCAACCCTTTCCCTAATGGATCCCTCATCTTTTGGGACCAGACCCCCTACCCTCTGGATACCCATCCCATCCCCTCTCCACTGAGACCCACTCTGCTTTCCCATCTGGGGACCACGACCCTTCCTTCTGAACAACCACTTTTACCCCAAACCCCTCTTTTCTCTTCCCTCCCAGTACCTCAAAAGCCTCCCCTCTGAAATCCACCCTTATTCCTATCCTGGGACCCCGGTCTTCCCATCCCCACTTTTGAAAATATCATGACCCTCACAAACACCAAGCCCTGATCCTCCCCATTGAGACCACCAAACCCTTCTCACCCAGGTCCCCAGCCTCTCCACTCTGCGACCCTCATCGTCTCACAGATCCCTGACCCCAATCCTCTGAGAAACCCACCATCTTCTTTCCAGGGCCCTCCCACCCCCTCAGGCTTGCCGGGGTAGGTCTCAGGAGGCCTGCTTAGCACAAGGTAGAGCCGGGGACCGCCTGCGCGAATCCGATCCATGACCTCGGCATGGGTGAGCCCCTGAGTTGACTCTCCATTGATGTGGAGCACGAGGTCGCCGGCCTGCAAGAGTGCAAGGCAAGGGGTGTTGTAGAAAGGTCAAAATGGAGAGCACGTCGACAACAGGATAGGACAGGGCTGGCACCGTCGAATGGAGGGTGCCTTATGCTTCACCTGCAAGCGACCGCAGCGCTGTGCCGGCCCGTCCTTCAGCAGCCCGCGCACTGCCAGCGGAGCGTCCCCGCCTGCATCTCGGCCTCCACTTAATGTGAAGCCAAAGCCCACGGAACTGCGAACGAGTTCCACACAGAACTGACCAGAGGCCTGGGGCGGCTTCGAAGCACGACGTGCCTTACCCTGGGTCACTTGGAGCGGCGCGGTACGTGTACCCAAGGTCTCTGACCGACGATGCTGGAGTAAGGACACAAGTATACATACACTGCCAGTCTCGAGGCAGGTGGCCTCGAAGGAGGACAAGGTGGTACCTGGGGCCGGTGTTCCACGAAAGTGGCATTAGGAAGGCGACTGTCTGTGACCTCTATGTCCGCAGAATCCAGCACGCTAATGGCTGGGGGATGAAAAAGGCAGTCGGAAGGTTACTATAAAGAAACTATCTAGGACCAGCCTACTGAGTTAATATTTCTAGCCTCATCTCATTTCCTTGCCTCTAGGATGCAGAGACAGACTTGCTCATCCATTTAACTAGGCTCCGCCCACACGAATAACTATCCTGATCCCGCCTTCTTAGCTAATAACCCTGGGACCAGCTATTTGAATAATCCTAAAGACCTTCCTACCTCCCTCTAATAACACGCAGATCCCGCCCCTCATATTAAACCGTTAGGCTCACCCTGCAGGGTGCTACTCCAGGATTCCGCTGCTGAAGATTCCAGGCCCCGCCCTCCAATCAGCCTATAAACTTCAACCTATTCCTGACCTTTCGAGCCGCTACCGCAGTACGCTTATAGACCCCACCTCCTTGACTAACATTCCAGGCCCGCCCCTTAGCCAAATGCCCGCCCCCAACCCTCTCCAGGCCCCGCCTCCTCAGAAATGCCACTCGAAACCCTGCTGACAAAAGTAAAGATCAAGCTCCGCACCCACAACTAACCTTGCAACGTTCACCTACTGCAGTAACCCTCTCTGTGTCACCTCCTAGAGGAATAATCTAGGCTAACCCCAGCACCCTCGAATCACCGCCGAAGCCCGTCCTCCCAGCTCACACCCATTGGCCCCACCCAGGGGAGTAGCTAACAATCCTGGGCCCGCCCCCCCAGAACCCAGCTCCACTCCGACCACGCCCCCGGGAGGCCACGCCCCCATCACGCACCCTCCTTGGGGCGCAGGCGCAATGTGGCGCCGGCCCGGCGTACCAGCGCCGCCACGTCGGCCGCAGCTCGGGCCGCCAGGGGGCGCGCGTCCAGCCGCGCCAGGAGCTGCCGGGCGCTGGGGCCCGCGGGCGGGGGAAGGCCACGGCCTGCGCGAGTGAAAAGAACAGATCAGGGCCCACCCTGAGTCTCAGCGACCCCCTACGCCACCCCCCCCCACGACCGAAGACCTAGAATGCCCCTCAGGATCCCGGAGACCCGAGACCACTCCCTCGATAGTTCTGAAAGTCACCGACTGCCCCTCTCATCTCCCGTGACCCCCGACCATCGCGGGTATGCCCGTGGACCCCCGCCTGCCCCCACGACATCCCTGGACAGCTATTTAACCCCGATATTCCTGGACACCTCCGAACACCCTGTGAATAACTCTGGAGGTCTCTCACTACCCCCCTATAACTCCAGATTCCAGACTCTTCCCCCGAACATCGAGAAGGATCCCGATTCCCCCAGATGTCCCAACAGAACACGGTCTGCCCCCTGTGGCCCAGGCACCCCCGATTCCCCTCCAGTTATCCTAGGCAACCCTGCCGGCCCACATATCCCCAGAGCCCCCAGCCTAACCCCCCACAATTCACCAAAGACCCCGAGTGTCCAGTTGTCCCCAGTGACCCCGGGCAGACCCCTCCGGCACACCTCCCCGGAGACTCCGGAGAGACCCCCGGGTCTGGTGCGCCGCCCCGCAGCGCGGGTGCGGGTAGGGCGCCTCGAGCCCAGCCCGGGTCGCTGGGCCCCTGCCCTCCACCGCCGCCGCCCGCAGCCGCTAGGGCGCCAGGGTTGCTTTGTTTACCACCTGTCAGAAGGAAAAGGTGAGGAGCAGACAGGCGGGGCGAGGGCTGGCAGGGACGCGCCCACTACCCTCCCACCCCGCGCCCCGTACCTCGTCTGCTCCCCTTAGGGTCCGTGGCGACCCCCGCGCGCGGCTCCATGACCCGTACTTGGCCTGGTGGACGCACTGCCGCCAGCGACGCGTTTGGAGCGCCCGGGAGCGCTCACCTGGCGGCCCGCCCGGGCTTGGACGCGGCTGAGGCCGGCCGGCCGGTCCCGTGCTCGGCGCCCCAACCAGCGCGGTGACCTACCTGGCGGCCGCCAAGGAGGCCTGGCCCTGGGAGCCAGCGCGAGCTCTTGGCCTCGCTCTGCCTCAGGCGCTGCCTCTCTTTCCCAGCATCATGGGAAAACTCTTTCCGCCCAGGGGATGTTGTTATTCCACGTGTGAGAGGGGGAAGTCGAGGCCCAGAGAAGTTAAGGGCCCCACCCGAGCTCTGACGACTAAAAACGGGGTGCAGAACCGGAACCCAAGTTTACCAGGGTATTCTGCAGCCTCCACCAGAGCTTTGCACATCGTAGGCACTCAGTAAATTTGCCGTGAATGTTTCCCTACTGGGGGACTGGAAGAGTACGGTGGGCTGGGGAGGGGGGTGCCCTTGGAGCCTTTGGGAGCTCCGGGAGGCTTCAGGGGCCTGAGCATATAGGGTTGGGGGATTCAAAAAGTAGGGAAGGGCAGGTCTCCTGGAGAGTGGAGAGGCAGTAGGAGCCTGGACTTGAGGAGCCTTTGAAGGCACATGGTGGGGGAGGGGACACTAGCCAATGAGAGGGGAGAAATGAGGCCCTTCCTAGGTTTGAAAAGGGGTGGGGCTTTGTCTGGCGACAAAGCCCCCAAGGGTGGAGCACTTGGGCAGAGTGCTACTGAAGTGGAAGGAGGAATGGGGAGCTGTGAGAGAAGGCCTGTGGCCACCACTTTGTGGAGGAAGAAACAGGCAAAAGATTTGAACACAAACTTTACCAAAGAACATATACAGATGGCAAATAAGCGTGTAAACAATGCTTAATACTATTAGTCTTTTGGGTAATGCAAGTTAAAATCATGATGAAATACCACTACACACATATTAGAATGGCTAAAGTTAATTAAAAATCTGACCATACCAACTGTTTGTGAAGATGTGGAGAAAACGGAACTCTCATATACTGTTTACTTTTTTTTTTTTGTCATGCCGTGGGACTTGTGGGATCTTATTTCCCCAACCAGTGATTGAACCCAGGCCCCAGACAGTGAAAGCACCGAGTCCTAACCAATGGACCCCCGGGGAATTCCCTCATATACTGTTGATGGAAATGTAAAATGGTATTTAGCATCTTTAGGAAACAGTTTGGCAGTATCGGTTTTTTTTTTTTGGCTGCGCCTCGCAGCATGCGGGATCTTAGTTCCCAAACCAGGGATGAAACCCACATCCCCAACATTGGAAGCACTGAGTCTTAGCCGCTGGACCACCAGGGAAGTCCAGCAGTATCTTTGAAAAGTTAAACTTACATGTATGATCCAGCCATTCCACTCCTAGTTATTTACCTAAAAGAAATGAAAGCATATGTCTACACAAATATTTGTAAATGAATGTTCATAGAAGCTTTATTTGTTGTCTTAGTCATCTCAGGCTGCCATAACAAAATACCATGTGACTTAACAGAAATTTATCTCTCACGGTTCTGGAGGCTGGAAAGTCAAAGACCAAGGTGCTAGCCAATTTGGTTCCTGGTAAGGCTCTCTTTCCAGCTTGCAAATGGCCACCTTCACTCTGTATCCTCACATGGAAGAGAGAGAGAGAGAGAGAGAGAGAGATCTTCCTCTTCTTATCAGGCCACATCCTATCAGATTAGGACCCCACTCTATGACACCATTTTTTAAAATTTTGGCCACGTCCTGTGGCTTGTGGGATCTCAGTTCCTTGACCAGAGGTTGAACTTGGGCCACAGCAGTGAAAGCACCAAATCGTAACCACTAGACCACCAGGGAACTCCCGTCTTATGACATCATTTAACCTTACTTTCCTCCTAAAGATTCTATCTCCAGATACAATCACATTGGGGGTTAGAGATTTAATATATGAATTTTGGGGAGACACGAGTCCATAGCATATGTTAATAGCCCAAAACTGAAAACAACCCAAATGTCCATCAACAGGTGAATGGATCAGCAAACTGGAATATTCATGCAATGGAATACTACACTGCAATAAAAATGGATGTAAAATTTGGATGGATCTCAAAATAATTATGTTAAGTGAAAGAAGCAAGACCTACCTCCCCACGCAAAGAGTACATTCTGTATGATTCTGTTTATATAAAAATCTAGTAAAATGCAAACTAATGTATGGTGAAAGAAAGTAGATTGGTGACGAGGGGGAGGGGGCAGCAGGCAGGAGAGAGGAATCACACAGGGGCAAGAGAAAACTTTTGGCAGTGAGGATTGTGTTCTCTATCTTGATTGTAGTGATAGTCTCACAGTTGTAAACAGTTTGAAACCATGCCCCATAGGGTTAATGTTTCTGTTCAAGTGCCTAACAGAAATTCTTGAGCTTGTCTTACAGAACAGCAGGTAAGGGAACAGCTTGTTAAAAACCCCTCTGCTTGTAACCTGCCTTCACTGACCAAACTCGCCTTAATTATTTTTGACTCCTTTACCACCCCCTATAGATAACACCTCTGACATATGGGTTGCTATAGTAATGGGGCTTACCATTGTTTTCCAGGAACTTGGAGTCAGCTCTTGTCCAATTCGAGCCAGTTAAGACTGGTTGGGACCACCGACCCCAAAACTGGGCCTGCACAGGTGTTTGATGAATGACCTTTTGACATCAGAGGGCTGAAAACTCCACCCTCAGATCATGCTAAGCACCTCCATTTTTGAACATGCATTCCATGAAGAAGCATGTAACTCATATACACCTGTGCAGAACATCGATTGCCTCACCTTTTCCCTGCCTCCAAACACTTTACCCTGGGCCTAAGACCACCCTGATTCTTTATCCCATAAGTATCTCAAGCCCTGTGCCTTTGGGGAGGTGGTGAATAAACCGTTTCTCTGCTGCAGACCTTGCTGTCTCAGCGTTTGGCTTGCTGAGTGTTGAGCAAATGAACCTCGTTCAGTAACAAGTTCAAAACCTATCAAATTTTATGGCAATTAAACCTCAATCCCTTTAAAAGGGATCTATTTCTTAAAAAGAAGAAATATTTGATTAAATTAATAAGAACTGGTGGGGTTGTGAGAGGGACTGACTTAAATCCATGAATGAGGTGACGCTAAAAGGGGCAAAAGGCTTATTTTCATGAATGGATGAGGCTAAGAATGCATTGGTTTAAACCCACAATGGAGCAGGACTAAGAGGGGGTTTGGCCTGTCCAGCTTGATTGTAATTATTGATTAAAGATAAGCACCGGAGCTGCTACCACAGGTTGGCTGGGCACAATGCAGGTGGTTTGGAAGGTTTATTCCTAATCCTTTGGCAATTTTACCATGCACACTTCATTACCACCACTTCCCAGAGGGGTACACTGAGGATCCAGACAAAGCAGTAGCTAGGGTTCCACCTTCTGTAGCTAGGGTTTGCCTTTTTTTTTTTTTAAATCTTTTTTTTTTAATTAATTTATTTTCGGCTGTGTTGGGTCTTCGTTTCTGTGCGAGGGCTTTCTCTAGTTGTGGCAAGTGGGGGCCACTCTTCATCGCGGTGCGCGGGCCTCTCCCGTTGCGGAGCACAGGCTCCAGACGCGCAGGCTCAGTAGTTGTGGCTCACGGGCCCAGTTGCTCCGCGGCATGTGGGATCTTCCCAGACCAGGGCTTGAACCCGTGTCCCCTGCATTGGCAGGCAGACTCTCAACCACTGCGCCACCAGGGAAGCCCTAGGGTTTGCCTTTTGTCTGGGCCCCCCAACCCTGCCAGCTGCCTTGGTGACCTGAGCATGGCTCCCTCAACCCCAATCCTTGCCCCTATCCCCAGATTTCTGGCCCTGCTGGTATCAGCTCTCAGCAAACTCTCACCCAGGGTCCCGTCCCTACCATTCATCCCTGAAGCCATCCTTGGACACCCCATTCCTTTGCAAACTCCCCTAAGACTGAGCATCTCCCAGTCTCAAACAATCCCCCATCTCCAAACCCTCAAGCCCCCATCCAGTTGGCAAGCTCCTTGCCCCATTTCTGAAACATCCAGGCTGCCGGATACTTGGAAAGCTCCCCTCACCATCCACCATCCTGAACTTTTGACAGTGCTCCTCTGCAAGGCCCTCCCATCAAGCAATCTAGAGAACCTCAGGCACCCATTCCTCAACCTTTAAGCACCCCTCTACCACAATCACTGGTTCCCCAAGCCCCAAACCCCAGATTGGAAGCTGCCATCTCCGTCTTCAGTGCTTGAAGTCTCAGTAAGAACAGGGCCAGACGAGGGTAAGTTACTTACACTCTCTGGGCCTCTTTCTCCCAATTTATAAAACTGGGGTAATAATTGTGCCTTGTGTTGCCTTATTTCTCATTCCACAAGCCATACGTAAGAAGTTTACACGGCATTATACAAAGAAAGCATCTTGGCTTCTCCGAAGAGAAGGTGGGCAGATGCAGCCATGGTATGCTGGGGACCCCTGGGAGCACACACATCAGCTGGACTCCCAAGGGTGGCCAAGAGGGACAGAGCAGATCCCAGTTCAGGCAGGCAGATGCCCAGAGAGGCCAGTGATCCTGGTGACCAGCACTGCCCTGCAGGATTGGGGAGGTCCCTGGGGGAGGGAAAGGGGACTGGGCCCTGGAGGAGAGAGTGGCAAGGCTTCCCAGTGGAGGAGAGGATATGGATGCCTAGGGCTCAGCCTTGGTTTTTCTCCTCAACCCAGTTCTCTTGGGAAGACTCAGGAAAAGAAATCAGCTTGGACTCATCCCCACAGACAGAAGCACTTTGGTTTACAATTCTGCAGGGACAATCATCCATCGTCTGCATATAAACATGCGTTCTTTCTTTTCAGAAATGGAAGAACAAAGGGTTGAAGACTTTGAATTGGGCCTTGATAACACGCAGTCACCTTCCAGGTGGACAAAAGGCTGGGAAAGGCCTCCTAGAAAGAGGGAACAGCATAGGCAAAAGCAGGGAGATGGGAATAACAGTGGGCATATTTAGGGAGCTGTGAAAGCCCCATTCGGTCACAACAAGAACAGGGCAGAGCAGTGAAGGAGGTCCAGTGTGTTCCCCCACAGACAAGGTCAGGTCAGAGATGGGAGGAGCATGGGACTAGAGGAGGAAGGAAAGCAGGGACCATTCAGCCCTTTCAACTACAACAAAACCAGGACCCTGAAAGGTGGATGAGAGAGGTTGCACAGCCTGCCAGAATGGACATCAGGACACAGTGTGTTCACAACCCATAATGAAACAGTCATGGACCAGATGACTGTTGGGGGTAAGCTGCCTGAGACCCCCACTGTTGTTGGCTGACTGTGCGACCCTGGGCCCCTCCCATCCTCAGTTTCTTCTTCCACAAAGTGGTGGCCACAGGCCTTCTCTCACAGCTCCCCATTCCTCCTTCCACTTCAGTAGCACTCTGCCCAAGTGCTCCACCCTTGGGGGCTTTGTCGCCAGACAAAGCCCCACCCCTTTTCAAACCTAGGAAGGGCCTCATTTCTCCCCTCTCATTGGCTAGTGTCCCCTCCCCCACCATGTGCCTTCAAAGGCTCCTCAAGTCCAGGCTCCTACTGCCTCTCCACTCTCCAGGAGACCTGCCCTTCCCTACTTTTTGAATCCCCCAACCCTATATGCTCAGGCCCCTGAAGCCTCCCGGAGCTCCCAAAGGCTCCAAGGGCACCCCCCTCCCCAGCCCACCGTACTCTTCCAGTCCCCCAGTAGGGAAACATTCACGGCAAATTTACTGAGTGCCTACGATGTGCAAAGCTCTGGTGGAGGCTGCAGAATACCCTGGTAAACTTGGGTTCCGGTTCTGCACCCCGTTTTTAGTCGTCAGAGCTCGGGTGGGGCCCTTAACTTCTCTGGGCCTCGACTTCCCCCTCTCACACGTGGAATAACAACATCCCCTGGGCGGAAAGAGTTTTCCCATGATGCTGGGAAAGAGAGGCAGCGCCTGAGGCAGAGCGAGGCCAAGAGCTCGCGCTGGCTCCCAGGGCCAGGCCTCCTTGGCGGCCGCCAGGTAGGTCACCGCGCTGGTTGGGGCGCCGAGCACGGGACCGGCCGGCCGGCCTCAGCCGCGTCCAAGCCCGGGCGGGCCGCCAGGTGAGCGCTCCCGGGCGCTCCAAACGCGTCGCTGGCGGCAGTGCGTCCACCAGGCCAAGTACGGGTCATGGAGCCGCGCGCGGGGGTCGCCACGGACCCTAAGGGGAGCAGACGAGGTACGGGGCGCGGGGTGGGAGGGTAGTGGGCGCGTCCCTGCCAGCCCTCGCCCCGCCTGTCTGCTCCTCACCTTTTCCTTCTGACAGGTGGTAAACAAAGCAACCCTGGCGCCCTAGCGGCTGCGGGCGGCGGCGGTGGAGGGCAGGGGCCCAGCGACCCGGGCTGGGCTCGAGGCGCCCTACCCGCACCCGCGCTGCGGGGCGGCGCACCAGACCCGGGGGTCTCTCCGGAGTCTCCGGGGAGGTGTGCCGGAGGGGTCTGCCCGGGGTCACTGGGGACAACTGGACACTCGGGGTCTTTGGTGAATTGTGGGGGGTTAGGCTGGGGGCTCTGGGGATATGTGGGCCGGCAGGGTTGCCTAGGATAACTGGAGGGGAATCGGGGGTGCCTGGGCCACAGGGGGCAGACCGTGTTCTGTTGGGACATCTGGGGGAATCGGGATCCTTCTCGATGTTCGGGGGAAGAGTCTGGAATCTGGAGTTATAGGGGGGTAGTGAGAGACCTCCAGAGTTATTCACAGGGTGTTCGGAGGTGTCCAGGAATATCGGGGTTAAATAGCTGTCCAGGGATGTCGTGGGGGCAGGCGGGGGTCCACGGGCATACCCGCGATGGTCGGGGGTCACGGGAGATGAGAGGGGCAGTCGGTGACTTTCAGAACTATCGAGGGAGTGGTCTCGGGTCTCCGGGATCCTGAGGGGCATTCTAGGTCTTCGGTCGTGGGGGGGGGGGGGCGTAGGGGGTCGCTGAGACTCAGGGTGGGCCCTGATCTGTTCTTTTCACTCGCGCAGGCCGTGGCCTTCCCCCGCCCGCGGGCCCCAGCGCCCGGCAGCTCCTGGCGCGGCTGGACGCGCGCCCCCTGGCGGCCCGAGCTGCGGCCGACGTGGCGGCGCTGGTACGCCGGGCCGGCGCCACATTGCGCCTGCGCCCCAAGGAGGGTGCGTGATGGGGGCGTGGCCTCCCGGGGGCGTGGTCGGAGTGGAGCTGGGTTCTGGGGGGGCGGGCCCAGGATTGTTAGCTACTCCCCTGGGTGGGGCCAATGGGTGTGAGCTGGGAGGACGGGCTTCGGCGGTGATTCGAGGGTGCTGGGGTTAGCCTAGATTATTCCTCTAGGAGGTGACACAGAGAGGGTTACTGCAGTAGGTGAACGTTGCAAGGTTAGTTGTGGGTGCGGAGCTTGATCTTTACTTTTGTCAGCAGGGTTTCGAGTGGCATTTCTGAGGAGGCGGGGCCTGGAGAGGGTTGGGGGCGGGCATTTGGCTAAGGGGCGGGCCTGGAATGTTAGTCAAGGAGGTGGGGTCTATAAGCGTACTGCGGTAGCGGCTCGAAAGGTCAGGAATAGGTTGAAGTTTATAGGCTGATTGGAGGGCGGGGCCTGGAATCTTCAGCAGCGGAATCCTGGAGTAGCACCCTGCAGGGTGAGCCTAACGGTTTAATATGAGGGGCGGGATCTGCGTGTTATTAGAGGGAGGTAGGAAGGTCTTTAGGATTATTCAAATAGCTGGTCCCAGGGTTATTAGCTAAGAAGCCGGCCGGGATCAGGATGGTCATTCGGGTGGCCGGAGCCTGAATGATTACTTGAGGGTCACTGCCTAAGTAGTAAATGGTGAACGAGGCTCGGATGAGTTCAAAGAGATGAGGCTAGAATGTATATATAGGGGGATAGGCCTATGCTGTTTCATTGGAGGGTCATTAACGGTTTTCTTAGCCTCTTTCATCCTTCAGCCCTTCAGTGTTGGAATGTAAGGACAATAACATCATGGATAGTCACTTGTCCCAACATCCCCTTGCCTCCTAGCCAGAGTTCCTAGCATGGCAAATAAAGTCGGTTTTTAAAACCTTGTGTACTTTTGGGAAGCTTGAACTGTCCATCCTGCCAAGACTTCCTTAATGAATCTTGGGTTCCTGGATGGGGAGAGAGGGTGGCAGAGAAGGATGGGTGCTGCAGGAGAGCAATGGACAGGGCCAGCTGAGAATCCAGCACAAGCCTTGAGTCAATATTGGATGTCTCTCCATTTATTTAGGTCGTCTTTAATTTCTTTCAGCAATGTTTTGTAGTTTCCAGAGTACAGTTTTCAAGCTTCTTTTGTTAAATTTGTTCCAAAGTATTTTATTGTTTCGAGGCTGTTGTAAATGGAATTATTTTCTTAATTTCATTTTTGTCTATAGAAATACAATTGATTTTTGTATATTGATCTTCTATCCTGTAACCTTGCCAAACTTGTTTATTAGTTCTAATTGTTTTTTTAGTGGATTCCTTAGGATTAATTTGCAAATAGAGATGGTTTTACTTCGTTCTTTTGTTAAAAAGAAACAACCAGCCCAAAATGGAGTGACTTGTGCTAAGCCCCACTGATACTTAATAACTAACCTAACTGTAGTTTCAGGCTATCCTGCATTTGAATTTTAAGCCAATCAGTCTGTGATTTTTCTTGGTCTGCACTAGTGAGGTAATCTGCCTAAAACACCCTCCCCTCTCTTCCCCCTAAGGGAGGGTGACCTTGCCAGAAATAATTCACTCTTTTAACTTCCTTGTCCTTCCTTTCTTAACACTTTCCAATCTGGACGCCTTTTATTTCTTTTTCTTGCCTACTTTTCCTGGCTAGATCTTCAAGTACAATATTGAATAGAAGTAGCAAGAGCAGACATTGTTTTTTTCCAGATCGTGGGTGCAGAGTATACAGACTTTCACTATTAAATAGGATCTTAGCTGTTTCATGGACCCACTGTTTCTGATAAGAAGCCTGCTTGTAATCTTATTGGGGTTACCTTGTATAATAGATGATCAGTCATTTTTCTCTTTGTTCTTTCAAGTTTTCTCTTGGGATTTTAACATTTTTGACTATGATGTGCCTAAGTATCTATCTCTTTGTATTTTATCCTGGTTGGAGTCAGTTAAGCTTCTTGGACATGTAGATTAAAGTTTTTTTCATGAAATTTAGAATGTTTTTAGCTGTTACTTCCTTGGAATTTTTTTCTGCTCCTCTCTCTGTCTCCACTTCTTCTGCTACCCCCATTACACATATGTTGGTGCTCCTAATGGTGTCCCATATTTGTCTGACGCTCTGTTCATTTTTTCTTGATTCCTTTTACTGTCTGTTCTGCAAATTGCATAATCTGTATTGCCCTCTCTTCTAGTTCACTGCTCCTTTCTTCTGCTAGACCATATCTACCTTTAGCCCCTCTGGTTAATTTTTCATTTTGGTTATTGTACTGTGGATGAAAAACTAATCAGTCAATCCAAGAAAGAAATGGAAATTTTTATTCAAGCCAAATTTGAGGGTTATAACCCAGGAACAGCATCTGAGAAAGCTCTGAGAACTGTTCCACCCCTTAGAAGTCAAGGCACAGTTATATGTTTTTTGAGAAAGAGGGCTGTACATCAAATGATGTATTTTTTTTAAAGACAGGGATTCCTTTTTTTTAAAATTAATTAATTTATTTATTTTTGTCTGTGTTGGGTCTTCGTTTCTGTGCGAGGGCTTTCTCTAGTTGCGGCAAGCGGGGGCCACTCTTCATCGCAGTGCACGGGCCTCTCACTATCGCGGCCTCTCTTGTTGCAGAGCACAGGCTCCAGACGCGCAGGCTCAGTAGTTGTGGCTCACGGGCCTAGTTGCTCCGTGGCATGTGGGATTTTCTCGGACCAGGGCTTGAACCCATGTCCCCTGCATTGGCAGGCAGATTCTCAACCACTGTGCCACCAGGGAAGCCCAAATGATGTATTATTGATGGTTTACATAATCCATATCTAAGCATCATCATGGTAGGTCATGTTACAAGATCAAGAAGGAATATTATCTTTTAAGGAGTTGTCTTGTTGATGCTGAAACCTGCACACCTGGTCTGATTAGATTAGAACACAATCGCACCTCAGATGGGATTCAAACCCAGCCAAAACTCAGATTGAGACTTGAACCCATGGGCTGGGACTCAAACCCACTGTCTTTTAATTAAAGTCATTCAGCTCAAGTCAAGACTTACTGAAGCTCAGGTTCTTTATGTCTCAGCACAGAAGGAATTCAGCAAGAGTCAAAGCAATAGGCAAGAAGTAGACTTATTAATATAGGACTCTTGTGAGGGATACAAGTGGGCAGGCAAGGGGGCTCTGCCCCAAGAAGGAAAGTAGGTTTATTTAGGGAGATAGATATACACTCCATAGACAGAGTGTGGTCCCAAAACATGGGGTGGTTAGTTTTTATGGGCTTGGTAATTTCATAGGCTAACAAGTGGGAGGATTATTCCAACTCTTTGGGGAAGGAGTGGAGATTGCCAGGAATTGGGCCACCGCTCACTTTTTGCCCTTTTATAGTCAGCCTCAGAACTGTCATGGTGCCTGTGGGTGTGTCATTTAGCATGCTAATATATTACAATGAGCATATAATGAGGCTCAAGGTCTACTGGAAGTCAAATCTTCTGCCATCTTGCACCTAATTGGTTCTAAGTACTTTTTGTCCTATCCACAATGGCTATATCATTTTTTATTTTTTGGTTGTGTTGGGTCTTCGTTGCTGCGTGCGGGCTTTCTCTACTTGAGTCGAGTGGGGGCTACTCTTCATTGCGGTGCATGCGGGCTTCTCATTGTGGTGGCTTCTCTTGTTGCAGAGCACAGGCTCTAGGCACGTGGGCCGCAGTAGTTGCAGCACACAGGCTCCGTAGTTGTGGCTTGCAGGCTCTAGAGTGCAGGCTCAGCAGCTGTGGCACCCAGGCCTAGTTGCTCCGCGGCATGTGGGACCTTCCCAGACCAGGGATTGAACCAGTGTCCCTAGCATTGACAGGTGGATTCCCAGCCACTGTGCCACCAGGGAAGTCCCTGTTGTTCTTTTAAGGTTTGTGCCCTGCCCCCTTCCCTCCTGTTTCAATGCTGCTCTTTATGGTTGAGCAGGTATTCCTGCTGATGGGAGAGGTTTGGGCAATGCATAATGCAGATACACAATGCACAGTGCGGGGAGAGAGGAGACCAAAGGGCAGAGAAGAATTTTTATGTTTAAATTTTCCTTGTCTTGCCATGAAATATGAATTATATTTCACAGTACTTTTCAGCTCCTGGATTTCCATTTGGTCGTTTTGTAACTTTACTTCTTTATTGATGTCCTCTATTTTTGAGATACTCTTATCATACTTTTCCTTCCGTCTTTTTTATTTTGAATTATATTTTACTTATTTTTTTATACAGCAGGTCTTTATTAGTCATCAATTTTATACACATCAGTGTATACATGTCAATCCCAAACGCCCAATTCATCACACCACCACCATCACCCCCCCGCCAGTTTCCCCCCTTGGTGTCCATACGTTTGTTCTCTACATCCGTGTCTCAATTTCTGCCCTGCAAACCATTTCATCTGTACCATTTTTCGAGGTTCCACATATATGCGTTAATATACGATATTTGTTTTTCTCTTCCTGACTTACTTCACTCAGTATGACAGTGTCTAGATCCATCCATGTCTCGACAAATGACCAAATTTCGTTCCTTTTTATGGCTGAGTAATATTCCATTGTATATATGTACCACTTCTTCTTTATCCATTCATCTGTCGATGGGCAATTAGGTTGCTTTCATGACCTGGCTATTGTAAACAGTGCTGCAATGAACATTGGGGTGCATGTGTCTTTTTGAAATATGGTTTTCTCTTGGTATATGCCCAGTAGTGGGATTGCTGGATCATATGGTAACTCTATTTTTAGTTTTTGAAGGAACCTCCATACTGTTCTCCATAGTGGCTGTATCAAGTTACATTCCCACCAACAGTGCAAGAGGGTTCCCTTTTCTCCACACCCTCTCCAGCATTTGTTGTTTGTAGATTTTCTTATGATGCCCATTCTAACTGGTGTGAGGTGATACCTCATTATAGTTTTGATTTGCATTTCTCTAATAATTAGTGATGTTGAGCAGCTTTTCATGTGCTTCTTGGCCATCTGTATGTCTTCTTTGGAGAAATGTCTGTTTAGGTCTTCTGCCCATTTATGGACTGGGTTGTTTGCTTTTTCATATTGAGCTGCATGAGCTGTTTATATATTTTGGAGATTAATCCTTTGTCCATTGATTCGTTTGCAAATATTTTCTCCCATTCTGAGGGTTGTCTTTTCATTTGTTTATGATTTCCTTTGCTGTGCAAAAGCTTTTAAGTTTCATTAGGTCCCATTTGTTTATTTTTGTTTTTATTTCCATTACTCTAGGAGGTGGATCAAAAAATATCTTGCTGTGATTTATGTCAAAGAGTGTTCTTCCTATGTTTTCCTCTAAGAGTTCTATAGTGTCCGGTCTTATGTTTAGGTCTCGAATCCATTTTGAGTTTATTTTTGTGTATGGTGTTAGGGAGTGTTCTAATTTCATTCATTTACATGTAGCTGTCCAGTTTTCCCAGCACCACTTATTGAAGAAGCTGTCTTTTCTCCATTGTATATCCTTGCCTCCTTTGTCATAGATTAGTTGACCATAGGTGTGTGGGTTTATCTCTGGGCTTTCTGTCTTGTTCCATTGATCTATGTTTCTGTTTTTGAGCCAGTACCATATTGTCTTGATTACTGTAGCTTTGTAGTATAGTCTGAAGTCAGGGAGTCTGATTCCTCCAGCTCCGTTTTTTTCCCTCAAGACTGCTTTGGCTACTCGAGGTCTTTTGTGTCTCCATACAAATTTTAAGATTTTTTGTTCTAGTTCCGTAAAAAATGCCATTGGTAATTTGATAGGGATTGCATTGAATCTGTAGATTGCTTTGGGTAGTATACTCATTTTCACAATATTGTTTCTTCCAATCCAAGAACATGGTATATCTCTCCATCTGTTGGTATCATCTTTAATTTCTTTCATCAGTGTCTTATAGTTTTCTGCATACAGGTCTTTTGTCTCCCTAGGTAGGTTTATTCCTAGGTATTTTATTCTTTTTGTTGCAATGGTAAATGAGAGTGTTTCCTTAATTTCTCTTTCGGATTTTTCATCATTATTGTATAGGAATGCAAGAGATTTCTGTGCATTAATTTTGTATCCTGAAACTTTACCAAATTCATTGATTAGCTCTAGTAGTTATCTGGTGGCATTTTTAGGATTCTCTATAGTATCATGTCACCTGCAAACAGTGAGTTTTACTTCTTCTTTTCCAATTTATATTCCTTTTATTTCTTTTTCTTCTCTGATTGCCATGGATAGGACTTCCAAAACTATGTTGAATAATACTGGTGAGAGTGGACATCCTTGTCTTGTTCCTGATCTTAGAGGAAATGCTTTCAGTTTTTCACCATTGAGAATGATGTTTGCTGTGAGTTTGTCATATATGGCCTTTATTATGTTGAGGTAGGTTCCCTCTATGCCCACTTTCTGGAGAGTTTTTATCATAAATGGGTGTTGAATTCTGTCAAAAGGCTTTTTCTGCATCTATTGAGATGATCATATGGTTTTTATTCTTCAATTTGTTAATATGGTGTATCACATTGATTGATTTATGTATATTGAAGAATCCTTGCATCCCTGGGATAAATCCCACTTGATCATGGTGTATGATCCTTTTAATGTGGTGTTGGATTCTGTTTGCTAGTATTTTGTTGAGGATTTTTGCATCTGTATTCATCAGTCATATTGGTCTGTAGTTTTCTTTTTTTGTAGTATCTTTGTCTGGTTTTGGTATCAGGGTGATGGTGGCCTCATAGAATGAGTTTGGGAGTGTTCCTTCCTCTGCAATTTTTTGGAAGAGTTTGAGAAGGATGGGTGTTAGCTCTTCTCTAAATGTTTGATAGAATTCACCTGTGAAGCCATCTGGTCCTGGACTTTTGTTTGTTGGAAGATTTTTAATCACAGTTTCAATTTCATTACTTGTGATTGGTCTGTTCATACTTTCTGTTTCTTCCTGGTTCAGTCTAGGAAGAATTTGTCCATTTCTTCCAGGTTGTCCATTTTATTGGCATAGAGTTGCTTGTAGTAGTCTCTTAGGTTGCTTTGTATTTCTGCGGTGTCTTTTGTAACTTCTCCTTTTTCATTTCTAATTTTATTTTATTTTATTTATTTTTTTTTTTTTTTTTTTTTTTTTTATTCACACACACACACACTGTATTTTATTTTTACAAGACATAAATAGACTGACACCAAGCATTGTACATGGATGACCACAACAAAAGCAACAATGATTGCAATTACCAAACATGAAACACACTCATACTATCTCATAATATTGACATTCAGTCCAGTAATCCTCCACTGTAACAGCTCCTTTACTTTGCAGTGAAAATTGATTTGTATATTCTTTGCCTCTGAGTCCTTGTGGGATTTTTTTTTTTTTTTAATTCAGACAGAAAGTCACAAAAATTATACTCATCCTCATCAGTTCACTCAGTCCCATGTAATTAATTTTTTTTTCATCTTGATCTTTTGTTAGCACTTTCATGAGCTCATCAGTTTTTCATTAGAGTTCTGAAAATGCTTATTCATTCAGTTCAGCAGTACAGTCAGTTACCAGAAACCTGTACTTGTCAGAGTCTTTTCCATGAATTTCTTGAAGATGAAACCCTTTTATAGGAACATATTTGCAAAATCATCAGAGTACACCCAGAACTGTCTGTAAATGACAAAAGACTTAAAAATGACCACGGTTAAAGATTTGATGAAAGTTCATAATAATGCAGTTGACACGAAAATTAGTTATTTCTGAGATATACATTTTAAAGTAATAACTAGGATTATTACTTATAACATTATACCAGAACATATAAGATTTTTAGAAATTTCATGTAATGTCTGAAACATTTATATTAACATATTTCCATACATATTTCCATACAAATACAAATATAAGATTTTTAGAAATTTCATGTAATGTCTGCAACATTTATATTAACATATTTCCATACAAATAACCCAATGAAAGTTTAGTACTAGTTGTTTTGTTTGTTTTTTTATACTGCAGGTTCTTATTAGGCATCAGTTTTATACACATCAGTGTATACATGTCAATCCCAATTGCCCAATTCAGCACACCACCATCCCCACCTCACCGCAGTTTTCCCCCCTTGGTGTCCATATGACCATTCTCTACATTTGTGTCTCAACTTCTGCCCTGCAAACTGGCTCATCTGTACCATTTTTCTAGGTTCCGCATACATGCATTAATATACGATATTTGTTTTTCTCTTTCTGACTTACTTCACTCTGTATGACAGTCTCTAGATCCATCCATGTCTCAACAAATGACTCAATTTCGTTCCTTTTTATGGCTGAGTAATATTCCATTGTATATATGTACCACAACTTCTTTATCCATTCGTCTGTTGATGGGCATTTAGGTTGCTTCCATGACCTGGCTATTGTAAATAGTGCTGCAATGAACATTCGGGTGCATGTGTCTTTTTGAATTACGGTTTTCTCTGGGTATATGCCCAGTAGTGGGATTGCTGGGTCATATGGTAATTCTATTTTTAGTTTTTTAAGGAACCTCCATACTGTTCTCCATAGTGGCTGTATCAATTTACATTCCCACCAACAGTGCAAGAGGGTTCCCTTTTCTCCACACCCTCTCCAGCATTTGTTGTTTGTAGATTTTCTGATGATGCCCATTCTAACAGGAGTGAGGTGATACCTCATTGTAGTTTTGATTTGCATTTCTCTAATAATTAGTGATGTTGAGCATCTTTTCATGTGCTTCGTGGCCATCTGTATGTCTTCTTTGGAGAAATGTCTATTTAGGTCTTCTGCCCATTTTTGGATTGGGGTGTTTGTTTCTTTGATATTGAGCTGAATGAGCTGTTTATATATTTTGGAGATTAATCCTTTGTCCGTTGATTCATTTGCAAATATTTTCTCCCATTCTGAGGGTTGTCTTTTCGTCTTGTTTATGGTTTCCTTTGCTGTGCAAAAGCTTTGAAGTTTCATTAGGTCCCATTTGTTTATTTTTGTTTTTATTTCCATTACTCTAGGAGGTGGATCAAAAAAGATCTTGCTGTGATTTATGTCAAAGAGTGTTCTTCCTATGTTTTCCTCTAAGAGTTTTATAGTGTCCAGTCTTATATTTAGGTCTCTAATCCATTTTGAGTTTATTTTTGTGTATGGTGTTAGGGAGTATTCTAATTTCATTCTTTTACATGTAGCTGTCCAGTTTTCCCAGCACCACTTATTGAAGAGACTGTCTTTTCTCCATTGTATATCTTTGCCTCCTTTGTCATAGATTAGTTGACCATAGGTGCGTGGGTTAATCTCTGGGCTTTCTATCTTGTTCCATTGATCTATGTTTCTGTTTTTGTGCCAGTACCATACTGTCTTGATTACTGTAGCTTTGTAGTATAGTCTGAAGTCAGGGAGTCTGATTCCTCCAGCTCCATTTTTTCCCTCAAGACTGCTTTGGCTATTCGGGGTCTTTTGTGTCTCCATACAAATTTTAAGATGATTTGTTCTAGCTCCGTAAAAAATGCCATTGGTAATTTGATAGGGATTGCATTGAATCTGTAGATTGCTTTGGGTAGTATACTCATTTTCACAATGTTGATTCTTCCAATCCAAGAACATGGTATATCTCTCCATCTGTTGGTATCATCTTTAATTTCTTTCATCAGTGTCTTATAGTTTTCTGCATACAGGTCTTTCGTCTCCCTAGGTAGGTTTATTCCTAGGTATTTTATTCTTTTTGTTGCAATGGTAAATGGGAGTGTTTCCATAATTTCTCTTTCAGATTTTTCATCATTAGTGTATAGGAATGCAAGAGATTTCTGTGCATTAATTTTGTATCCTGCAACTTTACCATATTCATTAATCAGCTCTAGCAGTTTTCTGGTGGCAGTTTTAGGATTCTCTATGTATAGTATCATGTCATCCGCAAACAGTGACAGTTTTACTTCTTCTTTTCCAATTTGTATTCCTTTTATTTCTTTTTCTTCTCTGATTGCCGTGGCTAGGACTTCCAGAACTATGTTGAATAATAGTGGTGAGAGTGGACATCCTTGTCTCGTTCCTGATCTTAGAGGAAATGCTTTCAGTTTTTCACCATTGAGAATGATGTTTGCTGTGGGTTTGTCATATATGGCCTTTATTATGTTGAGGTAGGTTCCCTCTATGCCCACTTTCTGGAGAGTTTTTATCAGAAATGGGTGTTGAATTTTGTCAAAAGCTTTTTCTGCATCTATTGAGATGATCATATGGTTTTTATTCTTCAATTTGTTAATATGGTGTATCACATTGATTGATTTGCGTATATTGAAGAATCCTTGCATCCCTGGGATAAATCCCACTTGATCGTGGTGTATGATCCTTTTAATGTGTTGCTGGATTCTGTTTGCTAGTATTTTGTTGAGGATTTTTGCATCTATATTCATCAGTGATATTGGTCTGTAATTTTCTTTTTTTGTAGTGTCTTTGTCTGGTTTTGGTATCAGGGTGATGGTGGCCTCATAGAATGAGTTTGGGAGTGTTCCTTCCTCTGCAATTTTTTGGAAGAGTTTGAGAAGGATGGGTGTTAGCTCTTCTCTAAATGTTTGATAGAATTCACCTGTGAAGCCATCTGGTCCTGGACTTTTGTTTGTTGGAAGATTTTTAATCACAGTTTCAATTTCATTACTTGTGATTGGTCTGTTCATATTTTCTGTTTCTTCCTGATTCAGTCTGGGAAGGTTATACCTTTCTAAGAATTTGTCCATTTCTTCCAGGTTGTCCATTTTATTGGCATAAAGTTGCTTGTAGTAGTCTCTTAGGATGCTTTGTATTTCTGCGGTGTCTGTTGTAACTTCTCCTTTTTCATTTCTGATTTTATTGATTTGAGTCCTCTCCCTCTTTTTCTTGATGAGTCTGGCTAATGGCTTATCAATTTTGTTTATCTTCTCAAAGAACCAACTTTTAGTTTTATTGATCTTTCCTATTGTTTTCTTTGTTTCTATTTCATTTATTTCTGCTCTGATCTTTATGATTTCTTTCCTTCTGCTAACTTTGGGTTTTGTTTGTTCTTCTTTCTCTAGTTTCTTTAGGTGTAAGGTTAGATTGTTTACTTGAGATTTTTCTTGTTTCTTTAGGTAGGCTTGTATAGCTATAAACTTCCCTCTTAGAACCGCTTTTGCTGCATCCCATAGGTTTTGGGTCGTCGTGTTTTCATTGTCATTTGTCTCTAGGTATTTTTTGATTTCCTCTTTGATTTCTTCAGTGATCTCTTGGTTATTTAGTAACGTATTGTTTAGCCTCCATGTGTTTGTCCTTTTTACGTTTTTTTCCCTGTAATTCATTTCTAATCTCATAGCGTTGTGGTCAGAAAAGATGCTTGATATGATTTCAATTTTCTTAAATTTACTCAGGCTTGATTTGTGACCCAAGATGTGATCTATCCTGGAGAATGTTCCGTGCGCACTTGAGAAGAACGTGTAATCTGCTGTTTTTGGATGGAATGTCCTATATATATCAATTAAATCTATCTGGTCTATTGTGTCATTTAAAGCTTCTGTTTCCTTATTTATTTTCATTTTGGATGATCTGTCCATTGGTGTAAGTGAGGTGTTAAAGTCCCCCACTATGATTGTGTTACTGTCGATTTCCTCTTTTATAGCTGTTAGCAGTTGCCTTATGTATTGAGGTGCTCCTATGTTGGGTGCATATATATTTATAATTGTTATATCTTCTTCTTGGATTGATCCCTGGATCATTATGTAGTGTCCTTCCTTGTCTCTTGTAACATTCTTTATTTTAAAGTCTATTTTATCTGATATGAGTATAGCTACTCCAGCTTTCTTTTGATTTCCATTTGCATGGAATATCTTTTTCCATCCCCTCACTTTCAGTCTGTATGTGTCCCTAGGTCTAAAGTGGGTCTCTTGTAGACAGCATATATATGGGTCTTGTTTTTGTATCCATTCAGCCAGTCTATGTCTTTTGGTTGGGGCATTTAATCCATTCACGTTTAAGGTAATTATCGATATGTATGTTCCTATGACCATTTTCTTAATTGTTTTGGGTTTGTTTTTGTAGGTCCTTTTCTTCTCTTGTGTTTCCCACTTAGAGAAGTTCCTTTAGCATTTGTTGTAGAGCTGGTTTGGTGGTGCTGAATTCTCTTAGCTTTTGCTTGTCTGCAAAGCTTTTGATTTCTCCATCAAATCTAAATGAGATCCTTGCCGGGTAGAGTAATCTTGGTTGTAGGTTCTTCCCTTTCATCACTTTAAGTATATCATGCCACTCCCTTCTGGCTTGCAGAGTTTCTGCTGAGAAATCAGCTGTTAACCTTATGGGAGTTCCCTTGTATGTTATTTGTCGTTTTTCCCTTGCTGCTTTCAATAATTTTTCTTTGTCTTTAATTTTTGCCACTTTGATTACTATGTGTCTCGGCGTGTTTCTCCTTGGGTTTATTCTGTATGGGACTCTCTGCGCTTCCTGGACTTGGGTGGCTATTTCCTTTCCCATGTTAGGGAAGTTTTCGACTATAATCTCTTCAAATATTTTCTCTGGTCCTTTCTCTCTCTCTTCTCCTTCTGGGACTCCTATAATGCGAATGTTGTTGCGTTTAATGTTGTCCCAGAGGTCTCTTAGGCTGTCTTCATTTCTTTTCATTCTTTTTTCTTTAGTCTGTTCTGCAGCAGTGAATTCCACCATTCTGTCTTCCAGGTCACTTATCCGTTCTTCTGCTTCAGTTATTCTGCTATTGATTCCTTCTAGTGTAGTTTTCATTTCAGTTATTGTATTGGTGATCTCTGTTTGTTTGTTCTTTAATTCTTCTAGGTCTTTGTTAATCATTTCTTGCATCTTCTCAATCTTTGCCTCCATTCTTATTCCGAGGTCCTGGATCATCTTCACTATCATTATTCTGAATTCTTTTTCTGGAAGGTTGCCTATCTCCACTTCATTTAGTTGTTTTTCTGGGGTTTTTTCTTGTTCCTTCATCTGGTACATAGCCCTCTGCCTTTTCATCTTCTCTATCTTTCTGTAACTGTGGTTTTTGTTCCACAGGCTGCAGGATCGTAGTTTTTCTTGCTTCTGTTGTCTGCCCTCTGGTGGTTGAGGCTATCTAAGAGGCTTGATGGGAGGCTCTGGTGGTGGGTAGAGCTGACTGTTGCTGTGGCGGTCAGAGCTCAGTAAAACCTTAATCCACTTGACTGTTGATGGGTGGGGCTGGGTTCCCTCCCTGTTGCTGTGGCGGTCAGAGCTCAGTAAAACCTTAATCCACTTGACTGTTGATGGGTGGGGCTGGGTTCCCTCCCTGTTGGTTGTTTTGCCTGAGGCAACCCAACACTGGAGCCTACCGGTGCTCTTTGGTGGGGTTAATGGCAGACTCTGGGAGGGCTCACGCCAAGGAGAACTTCCCAGAACCTCTGCTGCCAGTGTCCTTATCCCCACGGTGAAACAGAGCCACTACTCGCCTCTGCAGGAGACCCCCCAACACCAGCAGGTAGGTCTGGTTCAGTCTCCCCCAGGGTCACTGCTCCTTCCCCTGGGTCCCGATGCACACATTACTTTGTGTGTGCCCTCCAAGAGTGGGGTCTCTGTTTCCCCCAGTCCTGTCAAAGTCCTGCAATCAATTCCCACTAGGCTTCAAAGTCTGATTCTCTAGGAATTCCTCCTCCCGTTGCCAGACCCCCAGGTTGGGAAGCCTGACGTGGGGCTCAGAACCTTCAATCCAGTGGGTGGAATTCTGTGGTATAAGTGTTCGCCAGTCTGTGAGTCACCCCCCCAGCAGTTATGGGATTTGATTTTACTCTGATTGCGCCCCTCCTACCGTCTCACTGTGGCTTCTCCTCTGTCCTTGGACGCGGGGTATCCTCCTTGGTGAAGTCCAGGGTCTTCCTGTCAATGATAGTCCAGCAGCCAGTGGTGATTCTGGTGCTCTCGCAAGAGGGAGTGAGAGCACGTCCTTCTACTCCGCCATCTTGGTTAATCTCTCTTCATTTCTAATTTTATTGATTTGAGTCCTCTCCCTCTTTTTCTTGATGAGTCTGGCTAATGGTTTATCAATTTTGTTTATCTTCTCAAAGAACCAGCTTTTAGTTTTATTGACCTTTGCTATTGTTTTCTTTGGTTCTATTTCATTTATTTCTGCTCTGATCTTTATGATTTCTTTCCTTCTACTAACTTTGGGTTTTGTTTGTTCTTCTTTCTCCAGTTCCTTTAGGTGTAAGGTTAGATTGTTTATTTGAAATTTTTCTTTTTTCTTGAGGTAGGCTTGTATAGCTATAAACTTCCCTCTTAGAACTGCTTTTGCTGTATCCCATAGGTTTTGGATCGCCGTGTTTTCATTGTCATTTGTCTCTAGGTATTTTTTGATTTCCTGTTTGATTTCTTCAGTGATCTCTTGGTTATTTAGTAACGTATTGTTTAGCCTCCATGTGTTTGTCTTTTTAACGTTTTTTTCCCTGTAATTCATTTCTAATCTCATAGCGTTGTGGTCAGAAAAGATGCTTGATATGATTTCAATTTTCTTAAATTTACTGTGGCTTGATTTGTGACCCAAGATGTGATCTATCCTGGAGAATGTTCCATGCACACTTGAGAAGAAAGTGTAATCTGCTGTTTTTACATGGAATGTCCTATAAATATCAATTAAATCTATCTGGTCTATTGTGTCATTTAAAGCTTCTGTTTCCTTGTTTATTTTCATTTTGGATGATCTGTCCATTGGTGTAAGTGAGGTGTTAAAATCCCCCACTATTATTGTGTTACTGTCGATTTCCTCTTTTATAGCTGTTAGCAGTTGCCTTATGTATTGAGGTGCTCCTATGTTGGGTGCATATATATTTATAATTGTTATATCTTCTTCTTGGATTGATCCCTTGATCATTATGTAGTGTCCTTCCTTGTCTCTTGTAACATTCTTTATTTTAAAGTCCATTTTATCTGATATGAGTATTGCTACTCCAGCTTTCTTTAGATTTCCATTTGCATGGAATATCTTTTTCCATCCCCTCACTTTCAGTCTGTATGTGTCCCTAGGTCTGATTTGGGTCTCTTGTAGACAGCATGTAGATGGGTCTTGTTTTTGTATCCATACAGCAAGCCTGTGTCTTTTGGTTGGAACCTTTAGTCCATTCACGTTTAAAGTAATTATCGATATGTATGTTCCTATGACCATTTTCCTAATTGTTCTGGGTTTCTTTTTGTAGATCCTTTTCTTGTCTTGTGTTTCCCACTTAGAGAAGTTCCTTTAGCATTTGTTGTAGGGCTGGTTTGGTGGTGCTGAATTCTCTTAGCTTTTGCTTGTCTGTAAAGCTTTTGATTTCTCCATCGAATCTGAATGAGACCCTTGCCGGGTAGAGTAATCTTGGTTGTAGGTTCTTCCCTTTCATCACTTTAAGTATATCATGCCAGTCCCTTCTGGCTTGTAAAGTTTCTGCTGAGAAATCAGCTGTTAACCTTATGGGAGTTCCCTTGTATGTTATTTGTCATTTTTGCCTTGCTGCTTTCAATAATTTTTCTTTGTCTTTAATTTTTGCCACTTTGATTACTATGTATCTCAGCGTGTTTGTCTTTGGATTTACCCTGTATGGGACTCTCTGCGCTTCCTGGACTTGGGTGGCTATCTCCTTTCCCATGTTAGGGAAGTTTTCGACTATATAATCTCTTCAAATATTTTCTCTGGTCCTTTCTCTCTCTCTTCTCCTTCTGGGACCCCTATAATGCGAATGTTGTTGCGTTTAATGTTGTCCCAGAGGTCTTCTAGGCTGTCTTCATTTCTTTTCATCCTTTTTTCTTTATTCTGTTCTGCAGCAGTGAATTGCACCATTGTGTCTTCCAGGTCACTTATCCGTTCTTCTGCCTCAGTTATTCTGCTGTTGATTCCTTCTAGTGTAGTTTTCATTTCAGTTACTGTATTGTTCATCTTTGTTTGTTTGTTCTTTAATTCTTCTAGGTCTTTGTTAAACATTTCTTGCCTTTTCTCGATCTTTGCCTCCATTCTTTTTCCGAGGTCCTGGATCATCTTCACTGTCATTATTCTGAATTCTTTTTTCTGGAAGGTTGCCTATCTTCACTTCATTTAGTTGTTTTTCTGGGGTTTTATCATGTTCCTTCATCTGGTACATAGCTGCCTTTTCATCTTGTCTGTCTTTCTGTGAATGTGGTTTTTTTTCCACAGGCTGTAGGATTGTAGTCTTCTTGCTTCTGCTGTCTGCCCTCTGGTGAATGAGGCTATCTAAGAGGCTTGTGCAAGTTTCCTGATGGGAGGGACTGGTGGTGGGTAGAGCTGACTGTTGCTCTGGTGGGCAGAGCTCAGTAAAACTTAAATCCACTTGACTGCTGATGGGTGTGGCTGGGTTCCCTCCCTGTTGATTGTTTGGCCTGAGGCAACCCAACACTGGAGCCCACCTGGGCTCCTTGGTGGGGCCAATGGCGGACTCTGGGAGGGCTCACGCCAAGGAGTACTTCCCAGAACTTCTGCTGCCAGTGTCCCCGTCCCCACAGTGAGCCACAGCCACCGCTGCCTCTGCAGGAGACCCTCCAACACTAGCAGGTAGGTCTGGTTCAGTCTCCCCTGGGGTCACTGATCCTTCCCCTGGGTCCCAATGCACACACTACTTTGTGTGTGCCCTCCAAGAGTGGAGTCTCTGTTTCCCCCAGTCCTGTCGAAGTCCTGCAATCAAATCCCACTAACCTTCAAAGTCTGATTCTCTAGGAATTCCTCCTCCTGTTGCCAGACCCCCAGGTTGGGAACCTGACGTGGGGCTCAGAACCTTCACTCCAGTGGGTGGACTTCTGTGGTATAAGTGTTCTCCAGTCTGTGAGTCACCCATCCAGCAGTTATGGGATTTGATTTTACTCTGATTGCACCCCTCCTACCATCTCATTTTGGCTTCTCCTTTGTCTTTGGATGTGGGGTGTCTTTTTTGGTGAGTTCCAGTGTCTTCCTGTCGATGATTGTCCAGCAGCTAGTTGTGATTCTGGTGTTCTCGCAAGAGGAAGTGAGAGCACGTCCTTCTACTCTGCCATCTTGGTTCAGTTCTGGAAGTTAGAGTTCCTAAATTCAAGGTGTTGTTAGGGCTACATTCCTCCTGGAGGCTCTAGGGGAGAATCAGTTTCCTTGCTTTTTCTGGTTTCTAGTGGCCACCTATATCCCTTGGCTTGTGGCCCCTTCTTCTATCTTCAAAGCCAGAAGCATAGCATCTTCCAATCTCTTTCTCTTTGCTCCTGTCATCACATCACTTTTTCCTCCCTTACATCTTTATACATGATTTCTTACTTCTTTGAACAAATTTAATAGCTGTTTTTGAAACCGTACACCTCAGACTGGAACTCAAGTCCAGCTGAAACCCAGATTGGGACTTAAACCCACTGTCTTTTAATTGAAATCACACAGCTGGTCTCAGCACTTAATGAAGCTCCGGTTCTTTATGTCTCATCGCAGAAAGAATTCAGTGAGAGACAAAGTGATAGGTAAAAAGTGGATTTATTTAGAGAGATACACATTCCATAGACAGAATGCAGTCTGTCTCAAAAGGCGAGAGTGGCCCTGAGAGAAATACACTCCACAGACAGAGTGTGGACCAGCTCAGAAGGCGAGAGGCCCTGAAATATGGGGTGGTTAGTTTCTTTGGGCTCAGTAATTTTGTAGACTGAGTGGGAGGATTATTCCAACTATTTTGGAGAAGGGGCAAGGATTTCCAGGATTTGGGCTACCACCTACTTTTTGGCCTTCTATGTTTAGCCTCGGAACTGTCATGGTGCCTGTGGGTGTGTCATTTAGCGTATGCTAATATATCAAAATGAGCATATAATGAGGCTCAAGGTCTCTTGGAAGTTGAATCTTCTGCCATCTTGGACCTAGTTGGTTCTAACCAGTTTATGTCTTATCCTCAACTGGTATGTCATTCTTTTAAAGATTGTGCCCTGCCCCCTTCCTTCCTGTTTCACGTTGAAGTCTTTATCTGTTAGGTCCTACATTTGGGCCCTCTAACAGTTTCTATTTCCTGTTCCTCCTGCTCCTGCCATGTATGGGTCACATTTTCTTGTTTCTTTGCATATTTCACTGAACATTTTAGATAATATATTATAGCAACTCTAGATACTGATCTGCCCATTTTTGTTTTCTTTTGCTTGTTTATTTGTTTAGTGACTTGACTGGACTAATTTAGTCAAATCTATTTCCACCTGATGTCCTTCTTCAAAGGCTTCAGGCTTGGGCATGAGCACAGTCACCCTGGGATGACCTTGCTTTTATCCAGGCTCTCTTTGTTTCTTTCCCTGATCTCCTGGTTTAATTTCTGGCTGGTCTGCCTGTATTGATACCACACCTAGCTTAACCGGTACTAATTTTTTACAGTACCCTGGTGCATAATTTTTTCCAGTTAACCAATTAAAGTCTTATTCAATTAATGTCAGGCCCCTTATTCAATTAAAATATGGGGTAGTCTTTTTTTAAATCTTTTTTTTAAATTGAAGAATAGTTGATTTACAATGTTTCCAGTATAAGTATGGTGTAGTCTTTGAGAGCAGTCTTTTTTTTTTTTTTTTTTAATTTATTTATTTTATTTTTGGCTGTGTTGGGTCATCGTTTCTGTGCGAGGGCTTCCTCTAGCTGTGGCAAGCGGGGGCCACTCTTCACCGCGGTGCGCGGGCCTCTCACTGTCGCGGCCTCTCTTGTTGCGGAGCACAGGCTCCAGATGCGCAGGCTCAGTAGCTGTGGCTCATGGGCCTAGTAGCTCCGCGGCATGTGGGATCTTCCCAGACCAGGGCTCGAACTCGCGTCCCCTGCATTGGCAGGCAGATTCTCAACCACTGCGCCACCAGGGAAGCCCTTGAGAGCAGTCTTTGTGGCTTGCTTTGACCCTAGAAGGATTCTTCTTAGCTGTTTCTCTCTGTTTTGCTTGTTGCTATCTTGGAGATACCAGCCGCCTCTTAATTGCTCATAAAGCCCTTATTCTTTAACTTCTTGACTTTCTGTCCAAATAAAGTCAGTCCCCTTAAGGAGAGCTATTAAACTGTCTGTTCTTTTTACTCCCCCTCAAGAGCTGGGGGTGGATCAGAAGCCCACTTCTCTTGGAGTGACTGACACTCCTCTTCTATGAGCAGGATGCTGGGGAGGTTATATCCCTTGGCATTATCTGCTTGTCTTTCCCAGTGTGGAACCCCCACTCTAACAGTAAGCTGTGGAGTGGGCAATTGGGGCCCAGTATACTTGGTCTGCCACACTGGGGTAAAGCTTCCACCCTAAGAATGGGGTCTGGGTGGTAGAAGAGAGCACCAGACCTCTTAGTCATGCATTCCCAGAATAGAGCTTCTGTAACATGGGGCTGGAGGAGATGAGACATGCTGGTAGCCTACCCCTCATGAGGAGAAATCACTGCCCTAGACTTGGAGCTGGAGGGAGAGAGAGCCCCATGTTCTTGGCCACACTGTCCTGGAGTAGAGCTTCTTTTTGTCACACTGAGCTGGGGTGCAGGGAGGGAGCAAGTCATGGCTCAAGAGCCAGACTCTTGGTGTTCTTACAGTGATTTATTGGAGTTTCTTGAACAAATGTTTCTCCATTTCCTGTATGCCCTTATGCAATTCCCAGAGACTTTAAAGTGTTGTTTTAAAAAATAACTTTCACTAGTTAGGGTTGCTTTGTTGAGGATAAGGTCTACCAAGCTCCTAGTGCTACTATTCTGGAAGTGCTTCTCTATTTTTTAAAAAAGTGAAATATACCTAATAGAGAAGAACATGCATACAACATACATGAACAGTTTGACAAATTGTAAAATCAGTACAGTACCTGTGTGACTCTCACCATGTTAAATAAGAGAACGTTATTAATTTCCCAGAAATCCCCTACATATTCCTCAAATTGCTTTTTCCATTTAACGAAATATTGTAGCTATTGTTCCTTGTCAAGCCATGAAGAATTTTTAAACCTTTTTAGTAAAAGTATAACATACATTCACTCATTAGCATACAGAACATCCTGCCCCAATTTTCCATTCTTTCCTTCAGATCTATTCTTAGAAATGGAGTCATTGGGTCAGGGAAGGCATATATATTATTATACTGCCCCTGATAAATGTTGAATCAATTTGTGCCCCTATCAGCAGTGTATGAACGTGCCCATTTTCTTCCATCTTTAGTAACTCTGGGCATCATCCATAATACTTACTGTTTTGTGATCTTGGCCAACTCAGTTACCCTCTCTGTGCTGCAGTTCTCTTATATGTAAAATGGATTTTTAAAATAGTTCCTACCTCACAGAATCCTTTGGAGGACTAAACGAGTGCTTAGTTGGGCAATTGGCATAGAGAACTTACCACAGAAGTATTTGTCATTTTTACTTTTGGTCTTTACCAATGAGTTAAATGAAGAACATTTTATTATTTATTTATTTGCATTGCTTTGAGTATTAGTGAGGTTGAGAATCTTTACATGTGCTTCATGGCTATTTGTATTTCCCATTTCGTGAACCACCTAATTATGTCCACTGCCCATTTTTCAGTTGGGGGTTGCTTGCCTTTTATAGTTATTGAACTACAGGAGTTCTTTGTGTATTGAGTACATTGTCCCTATACCTTTGATATACATTACTTTTTTTTTTTTTAATTTTTGGCCACACTGCATGGCATGCGGGATCTCCCCGACCAGGGATCGAACCTACGCCCCCTGCAGTGGAAGCCAGAGTCTTAACCACTGGACTAACAGGGAAGTCCCTATATTACTTTTTGTTTTTTTAATTTATTTTAGCTGCATTGGGTCTTCGTTGCTGCACGCGGACTTTCTCTAGTTGCGGCGAGCGGGGGCTACTCTTCATTGCGGTGCGTGAGCTTCTCACTGCTGTGGCTTCTCTTGTTGTGGAGCACGGGCTCTAAGCGCACAGGCTTCAATAGTTGTGGCACACAGGCTCAGTAGTTGTGGCTCGCGTGCTCTAGAGCACTCAGTAGTTGTGGTGCACCGGCTTAGTTGCTCCGCGGCATGTGGGATCTTCCCAGACCAGGGCTCGAACCCTTGTCCCCTGCACTGGCAGGCGGATTCTTAACCACTGCACCACCAGGGAAGTCCCCCTACATTACTTTTTTAAAACATAAATTTTGTCATGTCACATAACCTTCTCATGACTCTCTCATCACATGCAGCAGAAAGTCCTAAGCCTCGAATTCCTTGCTACCCATGACCAAACCACTGCACATCACTCCAGCTTCGCTTCCTGCCATCTTTTAGAAAGCTTTTAAAATCTTCAGCCCCTCTTAGAAGTGGCATCATGTACAACTAATCCCCTTCTGTCTTCTCAGCCACCCCTTCCCACAGCCCTGTTTGTCTACAGCCATAACCACACTCGTAACCATGGGTTTTCCCCATAATCCCATATGAGTACCTTGAAGGAAGGGCATGTAACAGAGTAGGTGCTCAATTAATGTTTATTCAATGAACAAAAGAATAAATGGTTGAATTTGCAAAACTTTCATATTCTTCCTTCATTTCATGGCAAGCAAATACTTTTCTCAGTGCTTGTATAGAAAAAAATTCCTGATTTTGTTTTCAGAATGAAGGAAAGATAGGGAAAAAAGTGTCTTTTCTCCCATTACATTTTCACCACGAAGTTTTGCATCAGGACTTGGCATGAGCTCTGTGGCACATGTCAGGAGTGAGTCAGAGACCAGGTGTGAACCAACCCAGAAGGCAAGACCCTCAGGGACCTCTGGCCCTAGCCTGTGTAAGCCTGTATTGTGCACACTATCTCAGGTGGCTGCTTCAGGAAATGGGTATCACTTCAGCCATGGACAGTTCACCTCCCAGGCAATGTTCACATCATTAGTAATAAGATATAATATTGTGAACCCTCTGATATGATGTGATGAGAAGGGCACATCACCTTTGTGTCATTCTTGCCAGGAACCCATAACCTCAGCCTAATTGTGAGAACTCATCAGACAAGCCCAAACTGAGGGACATTCTACAAAATAACTGAACTGTACTCTCCAAAAATGTTAAGGTCATGAAAGACAAGGAAAGACAGGAATTTTCACAGGTTGGAGGAGACTTAAAAAGGCATTACCAGGGCTTCCCTGGTGGTGCAGTGGTTAAGAATCCTCCTGCCAATGCAGGGGACACGGGTTTGATCCCTGGCCCGGGGAGATCCCACATGCTGCGGAGCAACTAAGCCAGTGCGCCGCAACTACTGAAGCCCACACGCCAAGAGCCCGTGCTCCACAACAAGAGAAGCCTGCGCACCTCAACGAAGAGTAGCCCCCGCTCGCCACAACCAGAGAAAAGCCCGTGCGTAGCAACAAAGAGCCAACACAGCCAAAAATAAAATAAAATAAAATAAATTTTTTAAAAAAGGCATTACCATTACATGCAAAGTATGATCCCAGATTGAATCCTGGAACAGAAAATTATCATTTAGTTAATTGTATTGCATCAATGTTAATTTCCTGATTATGATAATTATACTATTGTTATATAAAATGTTTAGGGGGGATCTGGATATACAGGGACTCTCTGTACTATTTTTTCAACATTTCTTTTAGTCTAAAAGTATTTCAAAATAAAAATTTAAAGTTTTTGTTGTTGTTGTATATTTTGAAAACCAAAATGGCTTCTCCCTTGAGATACCAGGGCCCATCCCAGGATGCCCAGGGCTTGTAAGCCTCAAAACAGGGCCACAAAATTGATTGAATATTGGGCTTCCTGTTTTCAAGAGCAACCTCTGACCCACCATACTATTCTACTTTCCAAACATTGTGACTATGTCCCCATTTCATTTAACTATATGTATAGCTTCATATTTAAAGGCTCTAGTATATTCATTCCACCCAAACCATGTGCTGTAATTCGTTTAGCCTTTTTAGCCCTTTTGTTGTTCATTTAAGTGGTCTTCAAGCTTTTGTTACAATAAATAATACTCTGATGAATCTCATATAAAAATACTTTTGCACATCTTGGATGATTTCCTTGGGATGAATTTTTAGCAGATTTGTAGTATTCTTTCTTGTGACTATTTGTTTAAGTATCACTCTTCTACTTTACAAACTCTTGAGACAGGAGTCTGTCTCATTAATCTTCTGAGGGCTTAGGACCTGGCTCTCACAACATATTTAAAGTTGGTAGGAACTATTTTTTTAAAATTCCGTTTTGAGTGTCATTGTTCCCCACTAGACTTGGAGCCTCTAGAGAGGAGGCCAGACTATTTTATTAATACAGTTGACTCTTGAACAATGTAGGCATTAGGGGCACCGACCCAGCACAGTCTAAAATCCCTATATAACTTTTTTTTTTTGGCTGTGTTAGGTCTTCGTTGCTGTGCACGGGCTTTCTCTAGTTGCGGCCAGTGGGGGCTACTCTTCGTTGCAGTGCGCGTGCTTCTCATTACGGTGGCTTCTCTTGTTGCAGGGCATGGGCTCTAGGCACGCAGGCTTCAGTAGTTGTGGCACGTGGGCTCTGTAGTTGTGGCTCACGGGCTTTAGAGTGCAGGCTCAGTAGTTGCGGCGCTTGGGCTTAGTTGCTCCGCGGCATGTGGGATCTTCCCGGACCAGGGCTCGAACCCGTGTCCCCTGCATTGGCAGGTGGATTCTTGTTTTTTTGAATTTTATTTTATTTATTTTTTTATACAGCAGGTTCTTATTAGTTATCCATTTTATACATATTAGTGTATATATTGTCATTCCCAATCTCCCAATTCATCACACCACACCCGCCCCCGCAGGTGGATTCTTAACCACTAGGCCACCAGGGAAGTCCCTAAAATCCCCGTATAATTTTACAGTCTGCTCTCCATGTTCTGCATCCTCGTATTCAACCAATCTTGCATCATGTAGTACTGTAGTAGGTTATTTAGTGAAAGATATCCATGTGTAAGTGGACCCTCACAGTTCAAACCCGTGTTATCTAAAGGTCAACTGTATTTGAATCTAGAGTTTATCCACTATTAAATCTGTCATCTTGTAGGTACCACTTACATGTCTATTATTTATTATTGCACACAACTGGCACTCACAGATTTTTTCTTTCTTTTAATAAATTTATTTAATTTTATTTATTTATTTTTGGCTGCGTTGGGTCTTCGTTGCTGCACGCGGGCTTTTCTCTGGTTGTGGAGAGCGGGGGGGGGCTACTCTTCGTTGCGGTACGTGGGCTTCTCATTGTGGTGGCTTCTCTTGTTAGGAGCATGGGCTCTAGGTGAGCGGGCTCAGTAGTTGTGTCTCGCGGGCTCTAGAGCGCGGGCTCTAGAGTGCAGGCTCAGTAGCTGTGGCGCACAGGCTTAGTTGCTCCGTGGCATGTGGGATCTTCCCAGACCAGGGCTCGAACCCTTGTCCCCTGCACTGGCAGGCGGATTCTTAACCACTGCGCCACCAGGGAAGCCCAGAATTTTTTTTTTCTTTTTTTAAAAAATTATTTATTTATTTATTTATGGCTGTGTTGGGTCTTCGTTTCCGTGCAAGGGCTTTCTCTAGTTGCGGCAAGCGGGAGCCACTCTTCATCGCGGTGCGCTGGCCTCTCACTGTCGCAGCCTCTCTTGTGGAGCACAGGCTCCAGACGCGCAGGCTCAGTTAGTTGTGGCTCACGGGCCTAGTCGCTCCGCGGCATGTGGGATCTTCCCAGACCAGGGCTCGAACCCGTGTCGCCTACATTGGCAGGCAGATTCTCAACCACTGCACCACCAGGGAAGGCCCAGGTTTTTTTCTTAATGATTTATTTTACCTACATTTCCCACACCAGTAGGGCACAGTAACGTGCACACAGTAGGCGACCAATAAACGCCTACACGAAGGAGTGACGACTTAGCAAGAAGGAAGCCACCTTCTACCACGCCTACCTTTCCCAAGAACTACATTTCCCTGTACGCTTGGCGCCACGCACTCTTGTGAAGTAAAAAGAGCGGCAATTACTTCCTACTGCCCCTATCCGCCTTCGCCTGGCGGTGCCACAGTGTTTCTTAGGAAAGGTAGTTGAAGCACTGGTGGTCAAGCCCCAGCAAAGCGAGCGCAAACTACACTTCCCAGCAAGCAGCACGCCGGCCTGGGAAGAGGGGAAAATGGCGGACGCCAAAGATGGTGTTTCGCGGCCTGCGGGAGCCTTCAGTGCCCCAATTTCATTCAGCTTCAATCGCACGTCCGCCCGGAGACGGCTGGCGGGAGACGCGGCTCCGGAGAAGGATTTCTTGAAGACCGAGAAAGGGAGGGAGCTGCAGAGGTGAAGCGCTGGGTGTTTCATCCCTTGGAACGCGGTGCGGTGGGTGCCTGCGGGAGGGTGGTATCTTGAGTTGATTGTCTTGGTGACAGTGGCCTGGGAAGTCTGAAGCACAGCCGGAGAAAATCCGTGGAGCTCAGAAGGAGGGAGTTAGTAGGGGAGGTGGGGAAATTGGACCTGTTGGCCGAGGGGATTGAGAGGAGAGGATGTATTCCTGAGAGGGAGTGTCTTTAGGCCTTGAGAACCCTGAGGAGCGTGCGTTCTGAAAGAAGGAAAGGAGGGGAGAATGACAGGACTCCTAGTGTCCCAGGTGAAGCGATGGGGCTTCTCCCATACGGGGAGCAGGATAGAGTGGCAGATTCAGGTTGTGGGAGGCGATCGTCAGCTTAATTCGGAAAGGACAGTCTGAGGGAGGGACTTCCAGAAGAGAATCAACCATCCAGGAGGCTGGTGTGGAGCCTGGAGCGGGGGAGAGAGTCTGGGCTGAAGATGGTGATTTTTAGGTCATAGTGGAAGCCACGGAAGTGGGTCTTGGGATGAACAGAGGGTCCAGAACTGAGGACTGATTCCTCGAAGGCACTGACATTTAAGAGTTGGGGGTGGGGGAGAGGATCCAAAGAAAGCACCACCAGAGATATAACAGGAGAGCCAGCCAGGAGAAGGGAGGGTGTAGTCAATGGGGCTGGGGGTGTGTTTGGCTCTTGTGTTTCTTCTGAATGAAGGGTTGTGGCTCAGAACTCACTGATTGTGCTACTCTCCCAACTTCACCCCCTCTGTGTCCACATCAGTGTGCAGCCCTCAGAAGCCCCCAAGGAACTTGTCATCCCATTGATCCAGAATGGCCATCTCAGGCAGCCACCGACCCAGGCCCCTGGGCCATCCACACATACTGAGGTCTTGGTGGATGGGATGCTGTCCCAGGCTGTGAAGGAGCTCATTGAGGGTGAGTGATCCCTCCTTTGCCTTGCCCTAGTGAAGGAAGAAGGGGAGGAAAATGGAAGGATAGGGTGGAACCTCATTGCTCCCTCCCATTCTTCTTTAGAATCCACGAAGTCTCTGGAGGAGAGAGAGAATGCAGGTGTCGACCCCACGCTCGCTATCCCCATGATCCAGAAAGGATGCACCCCCAACGGGGAAGGGGCAGACAGCGAACCCCAGGCTGAGACAGTGAGCTGGCCCCTGGCCTCCCTCCTTCCCCAGTCTCTCACTGCCCTGTCTGCCAGGACTTGCGTCCCTGCACACAGCAGGCAGAGTCTGTGTGTGTACTAAAGGCCTGCTGCCTCGCCCTGCCTCCTTCCATCCTTTTTGGAAGCATTAACAAATGAATCCAGATACTGAGGTGTGAAAAGATACTTGGATTCTGGGATTATCTGAAGGAGATGAGCAAAGGGAACAGGAAATGTAAAGATCCTGAGGGTAGACTCTGCCTGGAGTGTTTGAGGAACATCAAGGAGACCAACGTAGCTGGAGTGGAATGAGTGACAGGGAAGGGTAGTAGGTGAGGTCAGAAGTGGGCCATGGTGAGGACTTGGGCTTTTACTCTGAGTGGAATGAGAGCCATGGGAGGGCTCTGAGCAGAGAAGGGACAAGACTTATGATTTGACAGGCTCTCTCTGGCTGCTATGAGCAGAACAGACTAGTAAGCAGAGGCAGAGGCAAGGAGAGCAGCAGTCCAGGCTAGAGGTGATGGAGACTCAGATCAGAGTGGTAGGAGTGAGGCCGGGAAGACAGGTAGGGTTTAGTGAGAGGGAAGAGGAGGGTGAGTGCTCCTAATGGCAGCAACCACCCAGACAATGGCATGGTGGCAGAAAATCGGTATGGTGTGTGTCCATCAGTGACAATCTGTGGTGTGTCTAGAGCGAATATAAAGAATTGAGGGAGTGATGATGGGAGGTGATAACAGGAGAGGTGAGGGATGTGTCCACAGAAGTAACCAAGTCTGTCTTTCATACCCATGGACCCTACTTTTCACCTCTTCGTTCACAATTTTTTGGCAATGCTTGTTTGGGTCCTAGTTCTCCTATAGCCCCACACCAGAGAGACTCTTTCAACTGAACTGTTCTCATCAGCCTTCAGACATCCTCTGGTATCTTTCATCTTAAAAAGACCTTCACTTCACTCTCCATCCTGTTCCAGCTTTGGCCTCCTTTCTCTAATTTTCCCTCCTCTCAGAGCCTTCCGCATCTCAGTTGATCACAGTTCCATCCATCCTTCCTCTTCAAAATACATCCAGAATATGACCACTTCTCACCATCACCACTACCACTTCTCTGGTCTGAGCCACCAGCATCTCTCATCTGGACTATTGCAGTAACTTCCTCACTCGTCCCCCTGTGGCTGCCACCCTATCGTGGCTCCTGCCCAGCTCTCCTGATTAATCCCTTACCACCCCTCTTTGCCTCCACATCTGTTTCAGTCAGATTGACTTTCACAATTCTCTCCACACATAGAAGATCTTGTCCTGCCTCAGGGCCTTTGCTCTTACTGTTCTCTTTGGAGGACTCTTATCTTCAGGGTTCCCTCTGTCTCTCCTTCTGGTCTCTGCTCAAATATCAACTCAGTGACACTCCTTTCTTCAGCCCTCTGCATCCCCTTAACCTGCTTTATTTTTCTTCATATGACTTATCACTACCTGGCATATCATGTTTTATGAATTTTATTTATTCTGTCTCCACAACTAGAATGTAAGCCACACAAAGGGCAGGAGTTTTTGTCTATTTTGTTCACTGTTTTATCCCCAGCACCTAGAACAGTAGCTGGCACAGAATAGGTGCTTTATGAAGATTTGTCCAAGGACTGAACATGGAGGAATAAAGTGAGGGATGGCAAGAAGAAATAAAAATTCACCCTTGAGCTGACTGGAAAAGAAGTCTCGAGGGTCACCCAGTGGGTGATAGCAAGTACACTTCAGAGGGCCCACTGTAAGCCAAGCCTGACCGTCCTTCCTCTGCCTAAACCCATAGGTGCCGGAGGAGGCTGATTATGAGGCAGTCCCTGTAGAGGCCTACGGGCTGGCCATGCTGCGGGGCATGGGCTGGAAACCTGGCGAGGGCATCGGCCGTACCTTCAATCAGTGAGTTTCTAGGGTAGGGGCAGGGGACAGCAGACGGGCCAGGGAACAGACCCCCATGGTTACCGCCCACCTAGAACCATCCAGGCAGGGAGAGGGCACATTACCACCCTATGTATTTCAGTAGCCCCTTCCACTACTGTTTAAGCCTCCTATTTGCCCTTTGAAACTCCATTAAGAGATCCTATTATGTAAAGATTGCCTCTCTGGGCATCAGCTTCCTCATCTGAAAAATGGGGATAATAACAGTACTGACTTCCCAGGGCTGTTGTGAGAGTTAAGTGAAATGATACACATAAAGCACTTACAGCAGGCCCTGGCCCCAGATAAGCATAGGCTAAACACTTGCTATTATCATGATCATACAGATTACAATCCGTTCTCCACAGTTCTAAACTCTAAAGAATTCTGAAAACCAAACTTTTTTTTTTTTCATAAACTATTTGGCAGCCAAATGTGAACTGAATTGACATTGAGCTTTTTACAATCTGTTTCTCTTGCTTGGTATGAATAGTCATGGTTTCCCCTGTAGAAAAATTAGTATATTTGGTTGTTGGGATCTGCCTCATATCCCACTGTAAATACTGTGTCATAGACGTTATACACCATAGGTTATTAGGTTGAACCAAATAAAATTGCCATTTCTGCAGGTCAGAAATAGTCCCTAATATGAGATTGGGAAGGATACTCTCAAACATATCGATAGGTTGGGATTTGGGTGGTGGTTGGGGGTAGGGGTGGGGAACGGAGCACTGAAGACCGATGCATCCCCCCAACAAGCCCATATTCTGTGTTCCCTGCAGAGTGGTGAAGCCCCGTGTCAACTCACTGAGGCCCAGGGGGTTAGGGCTGGGCGCCAACCTGACTGAGGTCCAGGCCCTGGCCCCCACCGGCCCCCACCACCTGCTGAGGCCAGATGAGGAGCCAGAGAAGGATAAGGAAGACCAGCCTCAAGGACTGGCGCCTGGAGGAGCTGTGGCGGTCCTTTCTGGCCCTCACCGAGGCCTCTATGGGAAGGTAAGGAACCAAGATGTGCCTGGAGCCCAAGACAGGCAGCAGGGAAAATTGACATGAGGGTCAGAGGGAGGCAGAATTGGGTTTGGGGTATAAAGGCCGGAAGTCCTTGTCTTTCAGGACTGCCTGGCCTGCCGCCTCATTCAGTAACTCAGGACTACTTGCTGGGCCTTTCTGAGCCTCAGTTTTCAACTAAAAGGGAGAGAATGCCATATGCCACAAGTCCCTGAGGATTACATACTTAAAGTGTATCCAAGCCCCACAGTCTGCTGGGAGAGGCACAGGGGTCAGGCCTATTAGAGGTAAGGGTGGACAGCGTGGTCCTAGGAACGTGGGTCAGGTCCACTCACTTCTTCCCCCCCAACACTTTAGGTGGAAGGCCTCGATCCTGACAATGCTCGGGCCATGGTCCGTCTGGCTGTGGGGAGCCGCATGGTGACAGTTAGTGAGTACTGCCTGCGGCCTGTCTCCCAGCAGGAGTTTGACAAGAACTCCTTGGATCCGAGTGAGTGAGCCTCTTAACCTAGCTGGGGGAGTTGGAGAAGTATTCTTGGGGCGGGGGGTTAGATCTGCAGAGGGGCAGCACAGTGGTCTGCCTGGCAAGGATGACTTCTGGTCAGAGTTAAGAGGTAAGAATGAACATAGTGGTTTATTCAGTTTGATTGAAGAGAGGTTGATCTAGTACCCTTGGGTCTTTAGCCTCTTTCTGAGGAGGAAGGAACAAGTGTGGAAACCAGTTCCTACCCTTGGGATGTCTTTGTCTCTTTGGGGTGGTGAACCTCTCTTTTGCTAGGGACTGAGAGCAGCTAGGACTAGGGCATGATGGGGAGAAAGGCATTCTAGGCACATCAGTAGGATGGATCAGTTTGGCACGTAGAAGATGGGAGCCGACAGCCCTCCAGGACTCCCTAGCCCGCCCTAGGCAGTTGACTCAGGAAAGTGCCGACAGGACGGGCTGGGGTGGTTGAGCAAGGCTTCCTGAAGGAGGCCGAGACAGCTGAAAGGAAGGGGAGAGCATTCTAATAGCCCAGGCAAAGGCTTGTTGGTGAGACGGGCACTTTGGCAGATGGGAGGTGGCCTGAGGCTGAGGTGTGGCCTGGAAGGGAAGAGAGGGAGACATTGAGGTTGTTTCCTGGTTCTCTCCACACCCCCTTGAACAGGCCAGGTGAGCAAAACTTCCCCAAGGCAACAGAACGGAACAACCTCGTCACGGAAGGCCCTTCAGCATCAGGACCTCCACGTCCGGCAGGAGGACTCAGCGAGGAAGCGGAAACACCATCCAGACCGGTGGGACTCTGAGCATCTCAGATGGGGGTAGGGGACAGGGCTGTGGGGAGGCTCCAGCAGTCAGAGAAGGCTTCTAGGGCAAGGCACGTGCCTAGAAGGAACTAGGAATGGCATTATGAGTGGGTTTTAAGACATCGGCGAAGGTGGGATGACCAGAATGTGCCTCTGATAAGGAACTAAGCCTGGTGTTGGCCCCGCTCCACAGACAGGATGCGCCTGCAGCCAAGAGTGAGAAAGCAGCTCCCAGGAGTCAGCACTGGCTGCACAGGGACCTGCGTGTGCGGTTTGTGGACAAGCTGCACAAGGGTGGCCAGTATTACAACACCAAGGTGAGAGCCCCGCACCTGGGTCCGCTTCCTCCCCAGGGACTGGGCCCACTTAGCTCTCTAACATTCTCATGTCCCCTGACCCTTTCCCCAGATGACAATCGAAGATGTCCTGAGCCCAGATACCTGTGTGTGTCGGACAGATGAAGGCCAGGTCCTGGAAGGTGAGTCTGAGGGACGGCCATTGGGTCGTTATCATCCTGGAGGCTGACTGAGACGGCTGTCTTGGGCCAAGAGCCTGGCCCAGGCAAAGGCGGGAGGTTGGACAGAGTTAAGTTTTTTGCAAGGCCCAGCATCCGCTAACATATCATTAGACGCTTCCATGATGGTGAATATCTGGGCCCCACTTTCCTCTTCTGCAAAATTAGCATGGAGATAACCTATTTCTCCCTCTTATAACTGGTGCCTTGTAGGGATGTGTGTAAGCTCCCCGTGCAGGGCAGGGCATACAACGTGCCCACAATAAATGGTGTCTGTTATCACCCCCACCCATCATCATCATACATAAATGCTTCCTTTATTACAACTATTGCCAGGAACTGCTCCTTAGGTTTCCTCCTCTGTGAAATGGATGTGGGGGCCTCGCATCTGTCAACAGGCACAGAGTGGCAGCAGGGAATACAGGAAAGGCCCTTCTGACAGGACCCTGACTGGGCTGGCTCTTGCTGCGGGCCTCACTCCCCTCTCCTTATCCACAGGCCTGAGGGAAGACATGCTGGAGACCCTGGTCCCCAAGGTCCAGGGCAAGCGGGTGATGGTGGTTCTGGGACCATGGGCTGGAAGGGTGAGTCCAAGACCTGGGAATGGGCGCAGGAGCACTCAGGGAATGTCCCTGAGTCTGGGTTGGCCTTGCTGACTCCACCCGCCCCTACTCTAGGTGGGCCGCCTGCTGGACCGGGACAGAGAGCAGAGCCGGGCTCTTGTGCAGCTGCAGAGAGAGAGTCAGGTGGTGGAGCTTCACTATGATGCCATCTGCCAGTACGTGGGCCCCAGCGACTCGGAGGACTGACCTGTGGACACACTCCCATCCCCCAGGTTGTTACCAATCCCGTACAGTGTGAAAAGCCTGCCTTTACGAAGGTGGGGGGGGGGTCATGGTTCCGCCCTCCACTTGCAGTGCAGCCCTGGGACAGGATGGACCAGAAGGGAGGCTAGAAACAAACCCAGTGTTTACCAGAAGTTAGTATATAATAAAAACCAGTTCAAATGCTTTGTAACACGAAGAGATCATAAATGGTGTGCTGAGCTGTGAGTGCAGATGGGAGCCGCGCTGATTGAGGTGGGAACCAGTCTTTTCAGCCCCACCGCCCAGCTTGGGCTGCTCACCAAGTGGAAGGATCCGTCCGCTCCCGAGCTCACTATCAGAGTCCAGAAGCTATGAACACTGTCCCCGAGCAGAGACTAGGGATTCTGGAACACCACATCTCTGGACAACTTTCTGAGCAAGAATCTAGCAGGCTCTGCTTTTACTTTTGGTCCAGAGCAGATGCCCAGAGGATATCTTGAGCCTGTGACAGGAGTCAAGTGGAAGGGAGGCTTCTCCCCACCAATGGGACGTGTTAGCACTACTTTCCAGAGGAGCCAGTTAATCTCGGGGCCCCCGTTTTAGTCCCAAAACTTTGAAGGTGAAAAAGTTTTGTCTATCTCGGGTAGAATCTCTCTGGTTGCTCCAGGTAACTGGATTCTCAAAAAGGTTATCCTTTTTCCATTAAAGGGTTCCAGAGAATCCTTTTTCCTGTTTAATGGCCTAACATACAAAATCAACAAGAAAAAAAAAATCAGGGGAAGTCGGAACTTTAGGCACAAGTGTTTCTAAATCATCCCCAGTCACTAAGTCATTGATGTAATTAATGGTATTTGAGTTAGATCTAGGCTTCTGCTATAAACTCCTGATGCTTCAGAACACAGCACAGCTGTGGAGAATTTAAACCCTTCCCCCTCAAGCAGGATAATAAAGGTGAGCTTCTGTCCTTGCCAAGCAGAGGCAGACTACCCTTTTGAGCCAAAATGAGCAGGTATAGAAAGACAGTGAGTTGGCCAGATCAGTGTGCCCAGTAAGGTAAGGGATGATTAGAAAACCTTCCAGTATAGTAACCCCAATATGAGGGACACTTACACAGACCGATTTACTTCTTTTTTATCGTCCCTGCTTAATTCCAGAACTCTGTTTTCAAGATTAGCCAAACAGGGTTGTTAAGGCAGATACCAGAGAACAAACCCCCACCCCCAGTTGCTCGTTCTCGAGTCGTCATCGTGATTGCACACGCTGCCCTGGAATTCCAGGCTGAGTTGTATTTTTAGTCTTGGGAAGGGTTAGGGGACTTCCCTGGTGGTCCAGTGGGTAGGACTCCACGCTCCCAGTGCAGGAGGCCCATGTTGGATCCCTGGTCGGGGAACTAGATCCCACATGAGTGCCACAACTAAGAAGCCCGCATGCCACAACTAAAAGATCCCACATGGGGCTTCCCTGGTGGTGCAGTGGTTAAGAATCCGCTTGCCAATGCAGGGGACATGGGCTCGAGCCCTGCTCCGGGAAGATCCCACATGCCGCGGAGCAACTAAGCCCGTGCGCCACAACTACTGAGCCTGCGCTCTAGAGCCCGCGAGCCACAACTACTGAAGCCCGCGCGCCTAGAGCCCGTGCTCTGCAACAAGAGAAGCCACCCAATGAGAACCCACACACCGCAACGAAGAGTAGCCCCCGCTCGCTGCAACTAGAGAAAAGCCCACGCGCAGCAACAAAGACCTAACGCAGCCAAAAATAAAAATAAATAAATAAATTTATAAAAAAAAAAAAAATCCCATGTGCCGCAACTAAAGACCTGGCGTGAGCCAAAAATAAATAAATAGGGCTTCCCTGGTGGCGCAGTGGTTAAGAATCCACCTGCCAATGCAGGGGACACGGGTTCGAGCCCTGGTCCGGGAAGATCCCACATGCTGCAGAGCAAATAAGCCCGTGCGCCACAACTACTGAGCCTGTGTTCTAGAGCCCGCGTGCCACAACTACTGAAGCCCACGTGCCTAGAGGCCGTGCTCCACAACAAGAGAAGCCACCACAGTGAGAAGCTCACGCACCGCAATGAAGAGTAGCCCCCGCTCACCGCAACTAGAGGAAGCCCGCACACAGCAACGAAGACCCAACGCAGCCAAAAATAAAATAAATAAAATTTAAAAATAAATAAATAAATAAATATTTTTTAAAAAATCTTGGGAACGGTTGGGAGTTCTAGAGTTTCCCTATTTGGCACACCCAGAAATCAGTTTCCTATGCTGTTACGTGCTTCACCCAGTCAGGAAGGCCGCCTCCTTTCTCCAAATCATAATAAATCCATCTTGGTAATGCCCTTGAGAAGGACAGAAAGCTCCTCGGGGAATCGCCCTGGTCCCATGTGTCTGCCCTGCAATGTGGCATAACCTGGCAGTTTCAGACAAATCCCTCCATCTCCTCTGTGCGCCATGACACTTAAAACAGATCTTTCATCAGATCTGATTTCCTGGAGTTAATGTTTCTCCTGAGCCTGCCTTTGGAAATGGGGCCTGAAGTTCTTGCATACGGCCCTGTGTCCAGAAGGCCTAGCCCTCGGCAGAGCACCTGGTCCCCCCGGGGCAGATCATTGGGGCTTTACATGCTTCCCCTGAGAGGATCCCTCCTGATCCCTCAGTTTGAGGACAGGGCTCCTTACATTCCGGGAAGCGTAGACAATATCAGGAAGCTTTCCCAATCTGCCCCTTGTTCACTGTGTACAAATACCCTTTGAGTCTGTGCAGTTTTCTCGGCTGCTGTGCTTGCTGCCAGTGTTGCCCCTTCGGCAGTGGTTACTGCAACGACAGCTTCTGTGAGCCCATGAACTCTCCACAGACCACTCACAAGCCGGGGACCATGACCCGTACAATTTGTCCAGACTGGCTTCTTCCACATCACAGGGTCTGAGCAAGATGTGGGTGAAAAAGCATCTGCCTCTTCTGCCAAGTCTCCAAAAGTTTCCCTGGCAGAGTGCAACCTCTGTTAAAAAACTGTCCAGACACTGAACCAGGAATGTGTGGCAGCAGACTCAAGAAGCAGCTTCTCTGCCTTTTGAGAGAGAAGTGAATTATTTGGGTGATTGGGACTACTGCGTGGGGCTGAGTTTGGTGGCAGAAATATACAGGTAGGCCCTTCATTTCTGACGTTGCTTCCTCAGCCGGGGAATGCTCCCCTCCACTCCCACACTGGGGCCTCTTAATCTCTATGTTTGTAGCATCAAGCAGAGAGAGAAAGTATCCAGCAACTTGGAAAGCTACGTCCTCACCAGGTTACCCCTATTGCTCCAATTCATTCAGCAGGCATCTGTTGAACCCCTACTGTATGCCAGATACTATTCTGCATGCTAGGGATACAGTAAAGGGTAAATCATTCATTCAACAAGTATTGAGTCTCCATTCTATGCCAGGCATGATTCTAGCTACTGAAGATTTAAAAAACACCATGAACAAAACAAAGATCCTTGTCCTTGTGGAGCTGACATTCCAGTGGGGCTGAGAGACAATAAGCATAAGAAGTAAATTATCCAGTATGTTAGAAGATGCTAACAGCCATGGGGCTGGTGGTGGGGGGAGCAGGGAGAAAGTACAGCAGGGTAAAGGGGATCCAGAGTGGGCAGTATTCATAGGATGGCCAGGGAAGGCTTTACTACAAAGGTGACATTTGAGCAAATATATGAAGAAGTGAGGGAGAGTCATGCAGCTATCTGGAGAGTGGTCTGAGTCGGGAAACAGAAAGTGCAAAGGCCCTGTGGTGGCACCAATGCTGGTGTGTTTGAGGAATAGTGAAGCCAGTGTGGCTGCAGGGGAGTAAATGAGGGAGAGAGGACGTAGTAGGTCAGGTCCGAGAGGTACTATGGTGCTTTGAGGGCCACATGCAATGTTCTGACTGAGGTGACAGTCATAAGTCTTCATGCAGCCACTGCCAGAGACTGCCTGCTGATGCCACCCCCACCCCCACAGCCACATTAAATACAGCTGCCCCTCAAGTGCTTTGGTCAGTCTGGCTGACTTCCACTGTCGGGAAATGACTCTCCCACTGGCTGCCCAGTGGGGCTACTGGAACTTCCTGGAAGGCTTACTTCTCTGTCAGTGCCAGTGGGGTACTTTGAGGCATTGCCTCAAACTTGGGAAGCAACTTCCTTCCCAGGCCTCGGAGGCACCCTCAGCACCTGACTTCCACACCCCACCCCACCCCACCCCCGATCTTTAACCACTTCTCTGGAAGAGTTATTGTCTAAAAACAGACACCACCAGCTAAAGAGGAGAGGCACTAAATATATCCTGTTCCCCCACAGCACCTCAGAAGAGGACTAAATGCCACAACTCTGCTCACTAATCTTTTGGTAGTACTGATTTTCCTTATAACCTCATCTCATCCTTGTCTTCAAAAGTGCTTTAAGTCCTTGGGGAATTGCAAATTAAAAACAACAATGAAAAAAAAATAAAACAACGAGCTACCACTACACACCTATGAGAATGGCAAAAATCCAACACACTGACAATACCAAATACTGGTGAGGATGTGGAACAACAGGAACTTTCATTCATTGCTGGTAGGAATGCAAAATGGTACAGCCACTCTGGAAGACCATCTGGCCATTTCTTAAAAAACTAAACATACTCTTACCATATGATCCAGCAATCACGCTCCTTGATATTTACCCAAAGGAGCTGAAAACATATCCACACAAAAACGTGCACATGGATATTTATAGCAGCTTTTTTCATAAGTGCCAAAACTTGGAAGCAACCACAATTGTCCTTCAGTAGGTGAATGGATAAATAAACTGTGGTACATCCAGACAATAGAATATTATTCAGTGCTAAAAAGAAATGAGCTATATAGCCATGAAAGGAAACTTAAATGCATATTACTAAGTGAAAGAAATCAATATGAAAATGCTACATACTGAATGTTTCCAACAATATGACATTCATTCTGGAAAGGTCAATACTATGGAGACAGTAAAAAGTGGTTGCCAGGAGTTAGAGAGTAAGGGAGGGATGAATAGGCAGAGCACAGAGGATTTTACAGCAATGAAACTACTTTGTATGCTACTCTAATGGTCGACACGTGTCATACATTTGTGAAAACCCACAGAATGTGCAACACAAAGCGTGAACCCTAATGTAAACTAGGGACTTTTGGTGACAATGATGTACTATTGTCAATAAATGTAGGTTCATTGATTGTAAAAAATGTACCACCGTGGTGCGAGATGTCAATAGTGGGGGAAGATGTGCATGGAGGTAGGGGCAGGGGTGTATTTTCTACTCAGTTTTGCTATGAATCTAAAACTGCTCTAAAAAAATAAAGCTGATTCTTTTTAAAAAAAGCGCTTTTGGGCTTCCCTGGTGGCGGAGTGGTTGAGAATCTGCCTGCCAATGCAGAGGACACGGGTTCGAGCCCTGGTTTGGGAAGATCCCACATGCCGCGGAGCAGCTGGGCCCGTGAGCCACAATTAACTGAGCCTGCGCATCTGGAGCTTGTGCTCCAGAAAAAGCTTTTGACAAAATTCAACACCCATTTCTGATAAAAACTCTCCAGAAAGTGGGCATAGAGGGAACCTACCTCAACATAATAAAGGCCATATATGACAAACCCACAGCAAACATCATTCTCAGTGGTGAAAAACTGAAAGCATTTCCTCTAAGATCAGGAACGAGACAAGGATGTCCACTCTCACCACTATTATTCAACATAGTTCTGGAAGTCCTAGCCACGGCAATCAGAGAAGAAAAAGAAATAAAAGGAATACAAATTGGAAAAGAAGTAAAACTGTCACTGTTTGCAGATGACATGATACTATACATAGAGAATCCTAAAACTGCCACCAGAAAACTGCTAGAGCTAATTAATGAATATGGTAAAGTTGCAGGATACAAAATTAATGCACAGAAATCTCTTGCATTCCTATACACTAATGATGAAAAATCTGAAAGAGAAATTATGGAAACACTCCCATTTACCATTGCAACAAAAAGAATAAAATACCTAGGAATAAACCTACCTAGGGAGACAAAAGACCTGTATGCAGAAAACTATAAGACCCTGATGAAAGAAATTAAAGATGATACCAACAGATGGAGAGATATACCATGTTCTTGGATTGGAAGAATCAACATTGTGAAAATGAGTATACTACCCAAAGCAATCTACAGATTCAATGCAATCCCTATCAAATTACCAATGGCATTTTTTACGGAGCTAGAACAAATCATCTTAAAATTTGTATGGAGACACAAAAGACCCCGAATAGCCAAAGCAGTCTTGAGGGAAAAAAACGGAGCTGGAGGAATCAGACTCCCTGACTTCAGACTATACTACAAAGCTACAGTAATCAAGACAATATGGTACTGGCACAAAAACAGAAACATAGATCAATGGAACAAGATAGAAAGCCCAGAGATAAACCCACGTACCTATGGTCAACTAATCTATGACAAAGGAGGCAAAGATATACAATGGAGAAAAGACAGTCTCTTCAATAAGTGGTGCTGGGAAAACTGGACAGCTACATGTAAAAGAATGAAATTAGAATACTCCCTAACACCATACACAAAAATAAACTCAAAATGGATTAGAGACTGTCATACAGAGTGAAGTAAGTCAGAAAGAGAAAAACAAATATCGTATATTAATGCATGTATGTGGAACCTAGAAAAATGGTACAGATGAGCCAGTTTGCAGGGCAGAAGTTGAGACACAGATGTAGAGAATGGACATATGGACACCAAGGGGGGAAAACTGCGGTGGGGTGGGGATGGTGGTGTGCTGAATTGGGCGATTGGGATTGACATGTATACACTGATGTGTATAAAATTGATGCCTAATAAGAACCTGCAGTATAAAAAAACAAACAAAACAACTAATACTAAACTTTCATTGGGTTATTTGTATGGAAATATGTTAATATAAATGTTTCAGACATTACATGAAATTTCTAAAAATCTTATATTTGTATTTGTATGGAAATATGTATGGAAATATGTTAATATAAATGTTTTAGACATTACATGAAATTTCTAAAAATCTTAAAAAAAAAAAGCAGTTCTTATATATTCTAGATACAGATACTTTATCAGATACGTGCTTTGCAAGTATTTTCTCCCAGTCTGTGGCTTGTCTTTTCATTCTCTTAATGTCTTTTGAAAAGCAGAAATGTTCAATTTTGATGAAGTCAAATTTATGAATTTGTTCTTTCTGGATTGTCCTTTTGATGTCATATCTAAGAAATATTCGCCTAATCCAAGATCACAAAGGTTTTCTAGAAGTTTTATAGTTTTAGATTATATGTTTAGGTCTTTAATCTATTTTGAATTAATTTTTGTGTGTGGTGGGAGGTATGGATCCAGGCTCATTCTTTTGGGTATGGATATCCAACTGTTACAGCACCATTTGTTGAAGAGACTACCCTTCCTCCACTGCATTGCTTTCCGCTTTTTCAAAACTTAGTTATCCACCACAAAGAAAAGAAAAAGATCTGTTGTCCACATATTTTTGGATTGATTTCTGGACTCTGTTTTGTTCTATTGACATATTTGTCTATCTGTATGCCAGTATCATGCTGTATCGATAACTATAGCTTTATAATGATTCTTTTTTTAAAATTAATTAATTTATTTTTGGCTGCATTGGGTCTTTGTTGCTGCGCGCCGGCTATCTCTAGTTGCGGAGAGCAGGGGCTACTCTTCATTGCGGTGCGCGGGCTTCTCATCGTGGTGGCTTCCCTTGTTGCGAAGCATGGGCTCTAGGCGTGGGGGCTCAGTAGTTGTGGCTCGTGGGCTCTAGAGCGCACGCTCAATAGTTGTAGTGCACGGGCTTAGTTGCTCTGTGGCATGTGGGATCTTCCTGGCAGGGCTTGAACCTGTGTCTCCTGCATTGGCAGGTGGATTCTTAACCACTGCACCACCAGGGAAGTCCTATAATGATTCTTGAAATCAGGTAGGATCAGCCCTGCAACTTTGTTATGCTTTTGCTGAGTTGCTTTGGCTATTCTAGGTCTTTTACATTTCCATATGAATTTTAGAATTTTTTTGTCAATTTCTACTACAAAAGAGCCTACTGGGATTGGATCAAATCTATAGATCAATTTGGGAAGAACTAACATGTTAATAATATTTAGCCTTCCAACCCATGAACAAGGTCCATTTATACAGGTCTTCCTTAATTTGTCTCAGCAGTTCTTGTAGTCTTTGGTGTATAAGTTTTGTACTGAAGAAAAAAAGGATAAATCTTTTGTCAGATTTATCCCTAAGTATTTCATATTTCTTGATATTATTGTACATATTTTTTTTTAATTTTTGAATTTTATTTTATTTTTTTATACAGCAGGTCCTTATTAGTCATCAATTTTATACACATGACTGTATACATGTCAATCTCAGTCGCCCAATTCAGCACACCACCACCACTACCACCCCCCCACTGCTTTCCCCCCTTGGTGTCCATACGTTTGTTCTCTACATCTGTGTCTCAACTTCTGCCCTGCAAACCGGTTCATCTGTACCATTTTTCTAGGTTCCACATACATGTGTTAATAGACGATATTTGTTTTTCTCTTTCTGACTTACTTCACTCTGTATGACAGTCTCTAGATCCATCCACGCCTCAACAAATGACTCAGTTTCGTTCCTTTTTATGGCTGAGTAATATTCCATTGTATATATGTACCACTTCTTCTTTATCCATTCGTCTGTCGATGGGCATCCAGGTTGCTTCCATGACCTGGCTATTGTAAATAGTGCTGCAATGAACATTGGGGCGCATGTGTCTTTTTGAATTATGGTTTTCTCTGGGTATATGCACAGTAGTGGGATTGCTGGATCATATGGTAATTCTATTTTCAGTTTTTAAGGAACCTCCATACTGTTCTCCATAGTGACTGTATCAATTTACATTCCCACCAACAGTGCAAGAGGGTTCCCTTTTCTCCACACCCTCTCCAGCATTTGTTGTTTGTAGATTTTCTGATGATGCCCATTCTAACTGGTGTGAGGTGATACCTCATTATAGTTTTGATTTGCATTTCTCTAATAATTAGTGATGTTGAGCAGCTTTTCATTTGCTTCTTGGCCATCTGTATGTCTTCTTTAGAGAAATGTCTATTTAGGTCTTCTGCCCATTTTTGGATTGGGTTGTTTGTTTCTTTAATATTGAGCTGCATGAGCTGTTTATACATTTTGGAGATTAATCCTTTGTCCACTGATTCGTTTGCAAATATTTTCTCCCATTCTGAGGGTTGTCTTTTCATCTTTTTTTTTTTAAACATCTTTATTGGAGTATAATTGCTTTACAATGGTGTGTTAGTTTCTGCTTTATAACAAAGTGAATCAGTTATACATATACATATGTTCCCATATCTCTTCCCTCTTGCATCTCCCTCCCTCCCACCCTCCCTTGTCTTTTCATCTTGTTTATGGTTTCCTTTGCTGTGCAAAAGCTTTGAAGTTTCATTAGGTCCCATTTGTTTATTCTTGTTTTTATTTCCTTTACTCTAGGAGCTGGATCAAAAAAGATCTTGCTGTGATTTATGTCAAAGAGTGTTCTTCCTATGTTTTCCACTAAGAATTTTATAGTGTCCGGTCTTACATTTAGGTCTTGAATCCATTTTGAGTTTATTTTTGTGTATGGTGTTAGGGAGTGTTCTAATTTCATTCTTTTACATGTTGCTGTCCAGTTTTCCCACCACCACTTACTGAAGAGACTGTCTTTTCTCCATTGTATATCCTTGCCTCCTTTGTCATAGATTACTTGACCATAGGTGCATGGGTTTATCTCTGAGTTTTCTATCTTGTTCCATTGATCTATGTTTCTGTTTTTGCGCCAGTACCATATTGTCTTGATTACTGTAGCTTTGTAGTATAGTCTGAAGTCAGGGAGTCTGATTCCTCCAGCTCCGTTTTTTTTCGCTCAAGACTGCTTTGGCTGTTCGGGGTCTTTTGTGTCTCCATACAAATTTTAAGATTTTTTGTTCTAGTTCTGTAAAAAATGCCATTGGTAGTTTGATAGGAATTGCATTGAATCTGTAGATTGCTTTAGGTAGTATAGTCATTTTCACAGTACTGATTCTTCCAATCCAAGAACATGGTATATCTCTCCATCTGTTGGTATAATCTTTAATTTCTTTCATCAGTGTCTTATAGTTTTCTGCATACAGGTCTTTTGTATGTGTTGTTTGTATTCCTTTTATTTCTTCTTCTTCTCTGATTGCCGTGGCTAGGACTTCCAAAACTATTTTGAATAATAGTGGTGAGGGTGGACATCATTGTCTTGTTCCTGATCTTAGAGGAAATGCTTTCAGTTTTTCACCATTGAGAATGATGTTTGCTGTGGGTTTGTCGTATATGGCCTTTATTATGTTGAGGTAGGTTCCCTCTATGCCCACTTTCTGGAGAGTTTTTATCATAAATGGGTGTTGAATTTTGTCAAAAGGCTTTTTCTGCATCTACTGAGATGATCATATGGTTTTTATTCTTCAATTTGTTAATATGGTGTATCACATTGATTGATTTGCGTATATTGAAGAATCCTTGCATCCCTGGGATAAATCCCACTTGATCATGGTGTATGATCCTTTTAATGTGGTGTTGGATTCTGTTTGCTAGTATTTTGTTGAGAATTTTTGCATCTATATTCATCAGTGATATTGGTCTGTAATTTTCTTTTTTTGTAGTATCTTTGTCTGGTTTTGGTATCAGGGTGATGGTGGCCTCATAGAATGAGTTTGGGAGTGTTCCTTCCTCCACAATTTTTTGGAAGAGTTTGAGAAGGATGGGTCTTAGCTCTTCTCTAAATGTTTGATAGAATTCACATGTGAAGCCATCTCATCCTGGACTTTTGTTTGTTGGAAGATTTTTAAACACAGTTTCAATTTCATTACTTGTGATTGGTCTGTTGGTATTTTATATTTCTTTCTGGTTTAGCCTTGGAAGGTTATACCTTTCTAAGAATTTGTCCATTTCTTCCAGGTAGTCGATTTTATTGGCATAGAGTTGCTTGTAGTAGTCTCTTAGGATGCTTTGTATTTCTGCGGTGTCTGTTGTAACTTCTCCTTTTTCATTTCTGATTTTATTGATTTGAGTCCTCTCCCTCTTTTTCTTGATGAGTCTGGCTAATGGTTTATCAATTTTGTTTATCTTCTCAAAGAACCAGCTTTTAGTTTTATTGATCTTTGCTATTGTTTTCTTTGGTTCTATTTCATTTATTTCTGCTCTGATCTTTATGATTTCTTTCCTTCTGCTAACTTTGGGTTTTGTTTGTTCTTCTTTCTCCAGTTCCTTTAGGTGTAAGATTAGATTGTTTATTTGAGATTTTTCTTTTTTCTTGAGGTAGGCTTGTATAGCTGTAAACTTCCCTCTTAGAACTGCTTTTGCTGCATCCCATTGGTTTTGGATTGTCGTGTTTTCATTGTCATTTGTCTCTAGGTATTTTTTTATTTCCTGTTTGATTTCTTCAGTGATCTCTTGGTTATTTAGTAACGTATTGTTTAGCCTCCATGTGTTTTTGTTTCTTACATTTTTTTCCGTGTAATTCATTTCTAATCTCATAGCATTGTGGTCAGAAAAGATGCTTGATATGATTTCAACTTTCTTAAATTTACTGTGGCTTGATTTGTGACCCAAGATGTGATCTATCCTGGAGAATGTTCCGTGCGCACTTGAGAAGAAAGTGTAATCTGCTTTTTTGGATGGAATGTCCTATAAATATCAATTAAATCTATCTGATCTATTGTGTCATTTAAAGCTTCTGTTTCCTTCTTTATTTTCATTTTGGATGATCTGTCCATTGGTGTAAGTGAGGTGTTAAAATCCCCCACTATTATTGTGTTACTGTCGATTTCCTCTTTTATAGCTGTTAGCAGTTGCCTTATGTATTGAGGTGCTCCTATGTTGGGTGCATATATATTTATAATTTTTATATCTTCTTCTTGGATTGATCCCCTGATCATTATGTAGTCCTTCCTTGTCTCTTGTAACATTCTTTATTTTAAAGTCTATTTTATCTGATATGAGTATTGCTACTCCAGCTTTCTTTAGATTTCCATTTGCATGGAATATCTTTTTCCATCCCCTCACTTTCAGTCTGTATGTGTCCCTAGGTCTGAAGTGGGCCTCTTGTAGACAGCATATAGATGGGTCTTGTTTTTGTATCCATACAGCAAGCCTGTGTCTTTTGGTTGGAGCATTTAATCCATTCACGTTTAAGGTAATTATCGATATGTATGTTCCTATGACCATTTTCTTAATTGTTCTGGGTTTCTTTTTGTAGGTTCTTTTCTTGTCTTGTGTTTCCCACTTAGAGAAGTTCCTTTAGCATTTGTTGTAGGGCTGGTTTGGTGGTACTGAATTGTCTTAGCTTTTGCTTGTCTGTAAAGCTTTTGATTTCTCCATCAAATCTGAATGAGATCCATGCTGGGTAGAGTAATCTTGGTTGTAGGTTCTTCCCTTTCATCACTTTAAGTATACCATGCCACTCCCTTCTGTCTTGTAGAGATTCTGCTGAGAAATCAGCTGTTAACCTTATGGGAGTTCCCTTGTATGTTATTTGTTGTTTTTCCCTTGCTGCTTTCAGTAATTTTTCTTTGTCTTTAATTTTTGCCAATTTGATTACTATGTGTCTCAGCGTGTTTTTCCTTGGGTTTATCCTGTGTGGGACTCGCTGTGCTTCCTGGACTTGGGTGGCTATTTCCTTTCCCATGTTAGGGAAGTTTTTGACTATAATCTCTTCAAATATTTTCTCTGGTCCTTTCTCTTTCTTCTCCTTCTGGGACCCCTATAATGTGAATGTTGTTGCGTTTAATGTTGTCCCAGAGGTCTCTTAGGCTGTCTTCATTTCTTTTCATTCTTTTTTCTTTATTCTGTTCCACAGCAGTGAATTGCACCATTGTCTTCCAGGTCACTTATCTGTTCTTCTGCCTCAGTTATTCTGCTATTGATTTCTTCTAGTGTAGTTTTCATTTCAGTTATTGTACTGTTCATCTCTGTTTGTTTGTTCTTTAATTCTTCTAGGTCTTGGTTAAACATTTCTTGCCTTTTCTCGATCTTTGCCTCCATTCTTTTTCCAAGGTCCTGGATCATCTTCACTATCATTATTATGAATTCTTTTTCTGGAAGGTTGCCTATCTCCACTTCATTTAGTTGTTTTTCTGGGGTTTTATCGTGTTCCTTCATCTAGTACATAGCCCTCTGCCTTTTCATCTTGTCTATCTTTCTTTGAATGTACATATTATTTTTAAATAAAAATTCCAATCGTTCATTGCTAATGTATAGAAATACAATTGATTCTTGTACATTGATCTTGTATCCTGCAACCTTGCTAAACTATCATTAATTTTATTCACTTTTTTATAGATTCCATTGGGTTTTCTACTAGATAATCATGTTTCTGCAAATAAAGACAGGTTTATTTCTTTCCAATTCAGATTGTCTTTTATTTCTTCTTGCCTTTTATGCACTGACCAGAATATTCAGTACAATATAAAATAGCAGTAGTGAGAGTAGGTATCCGTCTTCTTGGTTTTAGAGGGAAAGCATTCAGTCTTTCACCATTAAGTACAACGTTAGCTGCAGGGTTTTTTTTTTCTCTCTCTCTCCAACATACTTGTCATTTATTAAACAAACATTTATTACCAAGCAGGCTCAATACATGCTAACCATAAACCTGTTTATAAACACCGCAAAATCCCAGCTTCCTGTCCTTCTAGGGACTCTGGGCATACCTTGAATCAAGGGTTCCCTTGAGGAAGTTAGGACAATACTCCAGGGGCAGAGTTCTGTTACTTCGTGGTATCAGGCAACCAGTGATTCTCAAAGTGTGGATCCCAGACCAGCAGCAGCAGCATCACCTGAAAACAGGGTAGAAATGCAAATTCTCAGACTCTTCCTGGACCTAATGAATTTGACATTCTGGGGATAGGAACCAGCACTCTGTTATAATGAACCCCCCAGGGGCTTATGATGTAAGCACCAGTTACAAACTGCTTTCACAGGAAAACGGCAGAAGTGGATCTGTTTCAGGGTCAAACCTTGGACAATGTCTCTAAGGACAGAGGCCATGGTCACAACTAGACTCTCATGCCTATTAAGGAAAAATGCAGAAGGCTTCCAAAATAGTTTAGCCAATCCACGTATCTTTTTTTTTTCTTCCAAGGAGCTTTTATTTTTTAATCTTATTGTGATGAGAACACTAAACATGAGATCTATGCTCTTAACAAATTTTAAGTATATAATACATTATTGTTCACTATAGGTATAATATTGTATAGCAAATCTCTAGAGCTTATTAATCTTACCTAACTGAAACTTTATTCCTGTTGATTAATAACTCCCCATTTCCCCTTCTAAATCAGCCCCTGTTGACCACCATTCTAGTCTTTGATTTTATGAATTTGACTATTTTAGATACCTCATATAAGGTGTCTGGCTTATTTCACTTAGCAAAATGTCCTCGAAGTCCATTCATGTTGTTGCATATTTCAGTAATTCCTTCCTCTTTAGGGCTAAATAGTATTCTATTGTATGTACATACTACATTTTCTTTGTTTATTCTTCTTTCAATGGACATTTAGGTTGTTTCCATACCTTGGCTATTGTGAATAGTGCAGCAATGAACATGGGAGTGCTGATATCTCTAAGAAATCCTGATTTCAATTCCTTTGGATATATACCCAGGAGTGGAATTGCTGGATCATATGGTAGTTCTATTTTTTATTTTTTTAATTTTTTTTGGCTGCCACTGCATGCATGTGGGGATCTTAGTTCCCCAACCAGGGATCGAACCTGTGCCCCCTGCAGTGGAAGCATGAAGTCTTAACCACTGGACCACCACGGAATTCCCCCCCCCATTTTTAATTTTTTGAGGAAAATCCATTATGTTTTCTGCAGTGGCTGCACCATTTTGCATTCCTACCAACAGTGTGCAAGGGTTCCAATGTCTCCACATCCTCACCAACACATGTTGTCTCTTAGTTTTTTGATAATAGTCATCCTGACAGGTGTGAGGTGATATTTCATTGTGGTACTGATTTGCATTTCCCTGATAATTAGTGGCAATGAGTGTTTTTAATATACCTGTTACACAGATGCTCTTTATGAGGTTGAGGAAGTTATTTTCTATTCCTACTTTCCTGAGAGTTTTATGAGGAAATCATGTTTAATTTTATCAACTTCTTTTTCTGCATCCATTGAGATGATCACGTTTTTTTTTTCTTTTGTTGTTTGTTAGTATGAGAAGTTACATTGATTGATTTTTTGAATGTTAAAGCAACCCTGCATTCCAGGGATAAACTCCACATGGTCATGATGTATTATCCTTATAATATATTGTTGGAATCAATTTGTTAAAATTATGTTTAGAATTTTTGTACCTGTATTCATAAGGGATATTAGTTTTCTTTTTTTGTAATGTCTATCTGATTTTGGTATCAGAGTAATGCCGGTCCCATAGAATGGGCTGGGAAATATTCAAATTTTTGCAAGAATTTATGTAGAGTTAATATTATTTCTTGCTTAAATGCATGATAGAATTCATCAGTGAAAAAATTTTTTAAATTAAAAAAAAAGAATTCGACAGTGATACCATCTGGGCCTGAAGTCTTCTTTGTAGGAAGGGTTTTTGTTTTTTTGTTTTGTTTTGTTTTGTTTTTTATAAATTTATTTATTTTTTGGCTGTGTTGGGTCTTCATTGCTGCACACAGGCTTTCTCTAGTTGCGGCGAGCAGGAGCTACTCTTCATTGCGGTGCACGGACTTCTCATCGCGGTGGCTTCTCTTGTTGCGGAGCACAGGCTCTAGGCACGCAGGCTTCAGTAGTTGTGGCTCGGGGACTCTAGAGTGCAGGCTCAGTAGTTGTAGCACACGGGCTTAGTTACTCCACGGCATGTGGGATCTTCCCGGGCCAGGGCTCGAACCCATGTCCCCTGCATTGGCAGGCAGATTCTTAACCACTGTGCCACCAGGGAAGTTCCAGGAAGGGTTTTAAGTATAAAGTTTATTTATTTATTTAATATATATAAGGCTATTCAGTTTTCTATTTTTTTTAAAAATTGTGGTAAATACATATAACATAAAGTTTACCAACTTAACCATTTTAAAGTGTACAGTTAAGTGGCATTAAGTACATTCACACTGTTGTACAACCATCACCACCATCCATCTCCAGACCTTTTCATCTTGCAAAATTGAAATTCTGTACCCATTAAACAATTACTCCCCATTCTTTCCTCTCCCCAACCCCTGGCAACTATCTGTGTCTTCTTGAGTGAGCTCTGGTAATTTGTGTCTTTCAAGGAATTTGTACATTTCAATGAAGTTGTGGAATTTATTGGCATAAAGTTGTTTATAATATTCCTTTAACCTTTTTAGTATCTGTAGAATCTGTAGTGATGTCACCTCCCATTCCTGATATTGGTAAGTTGTGTCTTCTCCCTTTTTTTTTTTTCCTGTAAGTCTTCATGTTTATCAGTTTTGTTGATCTCAGTCAACCAGCTTTTGGTTTCACTGATTTTCCCCATAGTTTTTCTGTTTTCTATTTTCATTGATTTCCACTTTGATCTTTATTATTTCCTTTCTTCTGCTTACCTTAGGTTTACTTTGCTTTTCTTTTTCTTTTTCTTTTTTTTTTAATTTTACACTTTATTTATTTATTTTTGGCTGTGTTGGGTCTTCGTTTCTGTGCGTGGGCTTTCTCTAGTTGTGGCGAGTGGGGGCCACTCTTCATCGCGGTGCGCGGGCCTCTCACTGTCGCAGCCTCTCTTGTTGCGGAGCACAGGCTCCAGACGCACAGGCTCAGTACTTGTGGCTCACGGGCCTAGTTGCTCCGCGGCATGTGGGATCTTCCCAGACCAGGGCTCGAACCCGTGTCCCCTGCATTGGCAGGCAGATTCTCAACCACTGCACCACCAGGGAAGCCCTGCTCTTCTTTTTCTAGTTTCTTATGGTGGAAGCTGAGATAATAGATTTTAGACCTTTCTTATTTAGTTCTTTCTTCTTTTCTAATATAGGCAGGCATTTAATGCAATAAATTCACCCCCGAATACTGCTTTAGTGGCATTGACAAATACTAATATGTTGAGTTTTCATTTTCATTCAGTTCAAAATGTTTTCTAATTTCCATTCTGACTTCTTTGATCCATGAATTATTTTGAAGTGTGTTACTTAGTTTCCAAATATTTGGAGATTTTCCAGAGATCTTCCTGTTATTAATTTCTAATTCAGTTCCATTGTGGCCAGAGAAAACAATTTGTATAACCTGAATCCTTTTGCATTTATTGCGATTAATTTTATGGCCCAGAAAATGGTCTATCTTGGTAATATAGGGAAACTGCTTCATGCTGGTGCCTTGACCTTGCATAGATCCTCATAGTTCCTGTAGGTAATGCTTAACCACAGCTGATCTATCTAGGTCTTGGCAGAAGCCTTGTGATCCTCCCAGAACATGAGAGCATGGGAAGCTTGTGAAGAACTGCTACAAGGCCATTTCCCACTCACTTTTTTATCTTCATGGGAAGCTGTCATGAGAGATTCTTATCATCTCCCAAATTCTGATGAGATACGAGGCTTTCTGTCTCACCCTTAGGGTACAGCTGCAGGGTATAAAAATGCTTACCTGCAGCATGAAATCAGCGCCTCAGCAACAGGGTGTTCCACCACTTGTGTTGCAGCCATCTGGACCCTTTTGTTTCAGTATCATCCTGTGGGACAAAGGATATGGGGAACTGCTGTTGAGCCCCTCTAGTGAATTTTCATTTCAGTTATTTCATATTTATTTTCTTTACATTATTTTCATATTCTATTATTTTTTTATTTTTTATTTAATTTTATCATATTCAACTATTTTAACTCCTGAATTTGTTTTTTTTAAATTTCTATCTTTTTGTTGATATTCTCTATTTGGTGAGACACTGTTATTATACTTCCCTTTAGTTCTTTAGATATGGTTTCCTTTAGTTCTTTGAGCATATTTATGCTAGTGATTTAAAATCTTTGTCTAAGCTGCATGTAAATCAATGAAGTCAGAACACTCCCTCACACGATACACAAAAATGAACTCAAAATGGCTTAAAGGCTTAAATATAATACATGACACCATAAGACTCCTAGAAGAACATAGGCAAAAGATTCTCTGACATAAATCATAGCAATGTTTTCTTAGGTCAGTCTCCCAAGGCAATAGAAACAAAAGCAAAAATAAACAAATGAAGCCTAATCAACCTTATACACTTTTACACAGCAAAGGAAACCATAAACAAAACAAAAACACAACCTAGGGACTGGGAGAAAATATTTGCAAATGATGCTGAAACCATGCAACTCAGATTGGGACTTGAACCCGCGGGCCAGGACTCGAACCCAGCCAAAACCCAGATTGGGACTTGAAGCTATGGTCTTTTAACTGAGATCACACACCTGGTCTCAGGACTTAATGAAGCTCAGGTTCTTGATGTCTCATCACAGAAAGAATTCAGTGAGAGACAAAGTAATTAGGAAGTGGATTTATTTAGAGAGAAACACACTCCACAGAGTGTGGGCCATCTGAGAAGGCGAGCGCAGCACCAGGGTATGGGGTTGTCAGTTTTTATAGGGGTGGGTAATTTCATAGGCTAATGAGTGGGAGGAGTATTCCAGCTATTTTGGGGAAGGGGTGGGGATTTCCAGAAATAGGGCCACCGCCCACTTTTTGACCTTTATGGTCGGCCTTGGAACTGTCATGTCACCTGTGGGTGTGTCATTTAGCTTTCGGGTGTGTTACAATGAGCATAACCTGAGGCTCAAGGTCTAGTGGAAGCCATCTTGGATCTATTTGGTTCTAATCAGTTTATGTTGTGTCCTTGGGCTATATCATTCTTTTAAAGGCTGTGCCCTGCCCCCTTCCTTCCTGTTTCATTCTCCTCTCAGAGATTTTACTCCCATATTCTTATGGGAAGCAGAGGGGCAATGGTCCATCTTCTGTAACTGCTTCGAGGCTGAGTAGGGGTGTCGACCCTGCCTGTCAGGGAGTAAAAACATCTCTGGATGCCTGATCTAGGGGCCCCAGGGGCAGGACAGCTCCTTGTTTTAAGTCAGTATGGGCTGGAATCCTCGCATAGTTATCATCTTGATGTGGAACTGTTGTAACTGCTTCCATAGCCTTTCTATGAATCTCCTTGATGATGAAGCACGTTTTGTAACAGCATCAGAGTACAAAAATAACTATCTATAAATGACAAAAGACTTAAAAGGCATGGTTAAACATCTGATTACAGTGTAATTGGTAAAGAAACTTGGTTACAATAACCAGAATTACGAATGATTACATTTAACTTAACATACCAAATAACCCTAGTTAAATATTTCTCTTTGAGATACTTCAGGGGCCCTCTACAGTATCCCAAAATTAGCTGGAAATCAAAAGAACTTTAATTAAAATTTGATATTTGGGAAGTTTGTCAAAAAGTTTTAAAACACTTGGTCAAATAAGATCATAGGTCACTGTGAGACAATACTTATTCCGTAATCAAAGTGACAATAAAAGATTTCAAAGACAAATACAGAACAGATCACTTAAAAGGTAAAGAAACTTAATATCTGTTATCAAAGGCAGTTCAACATTTTAAGAAAACCTGTCCTCTTGGGACTTCACTGGTGGTGCAGTGGTATCTGCCTGCCAATGCAGGGGACACGGGTTCGATCCCTGGTCCAGGAAGATCCCACATGCTGTGGAGCAACTAAGCCCATGCACCCCAACTACTGAGCCTGCACTCTAGAGCCCACGAGCCACAACTACTGAGCCCATGTGCCACAACTACTGAAGCCTGCGTCCCTAGAGCCCATGCTCCACAACAAAGAGAAGCCACCACAATGAGAAGCCCGTGCACCGCATCCAAGAGCAGCCCTTGCTTACCACGACTAGAGAAAGCTCGCACACAGCAATGAAGACCCAACACAGCCAAAAATAAATAAATAAATAAGCAAATTTATTAAAAAAAAAAAAGAAAACATGTCCTCTTAAAAGAGAGAAAAGCCACATTCAAGTCTTGCACCAGCTTACTTTTAAAATTCATTTACTCAATTAAATATATTCTAAACTTAGTCAATCCTGACTGTTCACAAAACACTTTTCTCACAGTCCACTTTCCACAAACCTTTCATTACTTTCTGTAACCATCACTTTATTTTTTTGCATCCAGAAACAACCATCTGGGTTCAAGTCACAATCTGAGTTGCATAGTTTCAATGCAACCAACAAAGGCTTAATTTCCAAAATACACAAACAGCTCATACAACTCAATAACAAAAAAAAACCAAAAAACAACTGATCAAAAAATGGGCAGAAGACCTAAATAGACATTTCTCCAAAGAAGACATACAGATGGCCAATAGGCATATGAAAAGATGCTCAATGTTGCTAATTATTAGAGAAATGCAAATCAAAACTACAATGAGGTATCACCTCACACCAGTCAAAATGGCCATCATTAAAAAGTCTACAAATAATATATACTGGAGAGGGTGTGGAGAAAAGGGAACCCTCCAACACTGTTGGTGGGAATGTAAATTGGTGCAGCCAGTATGGAAAACAGTATGGAGGATCCTTTAAAAATTAAAAATAGAGTTACCATATGATTCAGCAACACCACTCCTGGGCATATATCTGGAGAAAACTCTAATTCAAAAAGATACAGGACTTCCCTGGTGGCGCAGTGGTTAAGAGTCCGCCTGCTAATGCAGGGGACATGGGTTCGATCCCTGGTCTGGGAAGATCTCACATGCCATGGAGCAACTAAGCCCATGCGCCACAACTACTTAGTCTGCGCTCTAGAGCCTGTGAGCCACAACTACTGAGCCCGCATCCCACAACTACTGCAGCCCGCGTGCCCTAGAGCCCGCGTGCCGCAACTAATGAGCCCACACGCCACAACTACTGAGCCCGCACGCCATAACTACTGAAGCCCACACGCCTAGAGCCCGTGCTCCGCCACAAGAGAAGCCACTGCAATGAGAAGTCCGCGCACCACAACTCAGAATAGCCCTCGCTCGCTGCAGCTAGAGAAAGCCCACATGCAGCAATGAAGACCCAATGCAGCCAAAAAAGAAAAAAAAGATACATGCACCCCAATGTTCATGCAGCACTATTTACAATAGCCAAGACATGGAAACAAGTTAAATGTCCATCGACAGATGAATGGATAAAGAAGATGTGGTATATATATAGAATGGAATATTACTCAGCCATAAAAAAGAGTGAAATAATGCCATTTACAGCAACATGGATGGACCTAGAGATTATCATACTAAGTGAAGGAAGTCAGACAGAGAAAGGCAAATACCATACAATATCACTTATATGTGAAATCTAAAATATGATATAAATGAACTTATTTACACAACAGTAACAGACTCACAGACATAGAAAATAAATTTATGGTTAACAAAGAGGAAAGGGGATGGGGGAGGGATAAATTAGGAGTTTGGGATTAGCAGATATATATATATATAAGAATATATATATTCAGGAATTCCCTGGTGGTCCAGTGGTTGGGACTCTGTGCTTCCACTGCAGGGGGGATGGGTTTGATACCTGGTCAGGGAACTAAGATCCTGCATGCCACGAGGCACGGCCAAAAAAAAAAGAGAGAGAGAATATGTATATTCTTAATCACTTATACTGTACACCAGAAACTAACACAACATTGTAAATCAACTATACTTCAAAAAAACCCTAAAATCTTTGTCTAGTACATCCAATGTTTGGGCTTCCTTAGGGACAGTTTCTATTTCATGCTTTTTTTTGCCCTGTGTATGGTTCATACTTTCTATTTTCATTGCAATTTTAAAATCTGGATATTTTAAATAATGCAGCAGCTCTGGAATTCAGATTCTCTCCACCCCAGGCTTTATTGTTGCTGCTGTCTGTTTAGTGACTTTTCTGAACTAGTTTTGTAAAGTCTGTATTCTTTGATATGTGTGATCACCAAAGTCTCTGCTTCATTAACTTAGTGGTCAGCTAATGGTTAGAGAGAGATTTCTTTAAATGTTTTGAACCAATAAGTCTTCAACCTTTGCCTAGGGTATCTCTGTGTGTGTTGGAGCATGCTTGAACACTCCAGCAAGGTAGTTTACAACTCTGCCTTAGCAGAGTTCTCCATAGAGCTTCAAGATCACCCAGAGGTGGAAATAATGCCATTTGCAGCAACATGGATGGACCTAGAGATTATCACACTAAGTGAAGTAAGTCAGACAGAGAAAGACAAATATACAATATCGCTTATATGTGGAATCTAATTTAAAAATTATACAAATGAACTTATTTACAAAACAGAAACAGACTCACAGATCTTGAAATCAAACTTATGGTGACCAAAGGGAAAACATGGGGGGAAATGATAAATTAGGAGATTGGGATTAACATATACACACTACTATATATAAAATACATAACAAATAAGGACCTACTGTAGGGCTTCCCTGGTGGTGCAGTGGTTAAGAATCTGCCTGCCAATGCAGGGGACATGGGTTTGAGCCCTGGTCCGGGAAGATCCCACATGCCACGGAGCAACTAAGCCCGTGCACAACAACTACTGAGCCTGTGCTCTAGAGCCCGCGCACCGCCAACTACTGAAGCCCGTGAGCCACAACTACTGAGCCCACGAGCCACAACTACTGAAGCCCGCGTGCCTAGAGCCCATGCTCTGCAACAAGCGAAGCCACCGCAATGAGAAGCCTGTGCACCGCAACAGAGTAGCCCCCACTCGCCGCAACTAGAGAAAGCCCACGCACAGCAATGAAGACCCAATGCAGCCAAAAATAAATAAGTAAAATAAATTAATTAAAAATAAATAAATAATTGATAAGAACCTACTGTATAGCACAGGGAACTCTACTCAGTACTCTGTAATGGCCTATATGGGAAAAGAATCTAAAAAAGAGTGGATATATGTATAACTGATTCACTCTGCTGTACACCTGAAACTAACACAACACTGTAAATCAACTATACTCCAATAAAAAAAAATCACCCAGAGTTGAAAGCTTAGGGCCTTCTCAGCTCTTTCCTTGGCATGCTTGCAGCCCTGCACTTGCACACGCATATGGCCTTCCAGATTCCCAGAAATATGTCAGAGCTTTTCAAGGTCCCTCTGGATATCTTATTCCCAGTTTTTCATGATTGTTGGTCAACTTCTTGTTTGCTCCAGCTGTTATCACCACCTCGGGCAGCTGTGATGTTAAACAGTTGTCACCAATTATTTTTTAAAAGGCTATTTGACCTGAGAGAGCTCTGAATCAGGTCAAATAAAGACAAGCCCTATAAGTGAGGGTTTCCAAGGAACTGCTATACAGGTCAAGAATGACAATTTTCTTGGCCTCACACCCATTAGGATGGTTACTATAAAAAAAAAGAAAGAAAAGAAGTGTTGGTTGGGATATGGAGAAAATTAGAACCTTTGTGCACTACTGGTAGGAATATAAAATGGCGCAGCTGCTATGGAAAACAATATTGCAGTTCCCCCCAAAATTAAAAAAACGATTACCATATCATCCAGCAATTCCACTTCTGGACAAATATCTAAATTAATTGAAAGCACAGTATCAAAGAGACTTTGCACACCCATGTTCATAGCAGCATTATTCCCAATAGCCAAAAGGTGGAAGCAATCCAAGTGTCCATTGATAAATGAATTGATAAGCAAAATGTGGTATATTCATACAATAGAATATTATTCAGCCTTTAAAGGGAAGGAAATTCTGACACATGCTTCAACACGGATGAACCTTGAGGATGTTATGCTAAGTGAAATAAGCCAGTCATAAGAAAACAAATACTGTATGATTCCACTTATATGAGGTATCTAAAGGAGTCAAATTGGGACTTCACTGGTGGTCCAGTGGTTAAGAATTGGTCTTGCAATGCAGGGGACACTGGTTCAATCCCTGGTCAGGGAACTAAGATCCCACATGCCAGGGGGCAACTAAGCCCGTGCACCACAACTAGAGAGCCCACGTGCTGCAACTACAGAGCCCACATGCTCTGGAGCCCACGTGCCATAACTAGAGAGAAGCCCGTGCGCTGCAATGAAAGATCCCACGTGCCTCAACTAAGACCCAATACAGCCAATAAATAAATAAATAAATAAAATAAAGGAGTCAAATTCATAGAAACAAAGTAGGAAGGTGGTTGCCAGGGGCTGGGGGAGGGGGAAATGGGGAGATGTTTAATGGGTCTAGAGTTTCAGTTTTTTTTTTCAAGTTTCAGACTATTTATTAATCAGTGTAAACCCCAACACAATACACCAACATGATTTCGTGCATTTATTTATTTATTTTTTACTTTTTGGCCGCACCACGCAGCATGTGGGATCTTAGTTCCCCGACCAGGGATCGAACCGGCGCCCCCTGCAGTGGAAGTGCAAAGTCTTAACCTCTGGACCACCAGGGAAGTCCCTGATTTCGTGCATTTAGAGGGGAAATGTTTCCTGGTTAAGTGGGAAATTGTGCGGATGGCTTCTGGAAGACCTTCATTCTAAGCAGCTTTATAGTGAAACATTTCATTTAGAAGTCTGAACCTTCTTTCTTCAATTTGCTGTAATCTACATTTACTGAGTAGAACTTGTACTGATCATTGGGACCCAGTTTGTTCCAGGGTTCTGGGTTACTCTTTCTGTCCCAACTGACATCTGGATTGAACAATGCCAGGCGCAAGACATACAGTGTAGCTCCAGTACCTCCCGCTTCAATAAATATGAAGAGGGGGATCAAGCTAGGATGCTTCTTGGCCTGACTGATGATTTGGCGGAGCATGGTTGTGACGGAAGCCTCGAGTCCAGATGGAGAGAACAATAAACTTGCAAGGCCCGGGACTAAACAGTCTCCGCACCGAGTAGAGTTTCAGTTTTGCAAGATGAAAAAGTTCTGGAGATCTGTTTCACAACAGTGTGAATATTCTTAACACTCCTGAACTGTACATTCAAAAATGGTTAAGGTGGTAAATTTTATGTTATGTATATTTTGTTACAATTAAAAGTACATGGACACCTACTATGTGCCTGGCATTCTGGTTCATCTTTGTACACCCAGTGCGTGCATATCATGAGTGCTCCTCATCTTCCCTCTCAGCAACATTTTTCTTTTTAATTAATTAATTTATTTATTTATTTTTGGCTGCGTTGGGTCTTCATTGCAGCGAGTGGGGGCTACTCTTCGTTGTGGTGTGCAGGCTTCTCATTGCAGTGGCTTCTCTTGTTGAGGAACACGGGCTCTAGGCGGGCGGGCTTCAGTAGTTGTGGCTCGCGGGCTCTAGAGCACAGGCTCAGTAGTTGTGGCTTGTGGGCTCTAGGGCGCAGGCTCAGTAGTTGTGGTGCACGAGCTTAGTTGCTCTGCGGCACGTGGAATCTTCCCGGACCAGGGCTCAAACCCATGTCCCCTGTATTGGCAGGCAGGTTCTTAACCACTGCACCACCAGGGAATTCCTCCCTCTCAGCAACATTTGACTCCCTTCTTGAAATGCCTTTTCTCTTTACTTCCAGAAATCCTTTCTTGGTTCTGTTCCCGCCTCACTGGCTGCTCCTACTCAATCTTTTGCCAGTTCCTCCTCTTTCCCCTGACCTTTGTACCTTGGAAATGCCTCGGGGCTTAGGCTTCTAACCTCCCCACCTACTTTCACTTCCTAGGTGATCTCCTCTGTCTCCTGACTTTAAACGACTTTGATATACTGATGCCTCCTAAATTTGTTATCTCCAGCCTGTACCTCACTCCTGACTTTCAGTTATATCCAATCACCTACCCAACATCTCTATATGATATTTCATACGCATTTCAGAGTTCACAAAAATAATACAAAACTCCCAATTCCCCCTCTTAATCTGTTCCTCCAGCTGACTCTCAGCTTACCTAAAACCTTCTGAGTCATTCTTAACTTCTGTCTTCCACACATCCTATATCTAACCCATCAACATATCCCTGCAGCTCTACATTCAAAATAATTCCAGAATACATCTTATCTCCTCCACTGCCCAGTGTCCAAACCACCAAAAACCATTGCCTGGCTTACTGAAATAGCCTCCTAACTGCCCTCCTTGCTTTCCCTTCTCCTGCTCCCTGCCTTAGTCCACACACAGAAGCCAGTGCTATTTTGAAAAGGCAAGTCTGGTCGTGTCTCTCTCCTGTGCTCCAAACCCTCCAAATGGCTCCCTATCCCACTCAGAATAGTAGTCAAAGCATTTTTTTAAATGAATTGTACATTTATTTGGTTCAACAAACATTTTCTTGAGCATCTACTAAGTATTAGGTTTGATGAGGGGCACTGGGGATACATAACATCTGCCCTTGGAGAAGTCTCAAGCATAGCAAGTCAACTCTGTACCTTGTAACATTGTGGGGGGGTGCAGAGCACTATGGGGGAGGAATTTTTTTTTTTTTTTTTTTTTTTATAAATTTTATAGCTACTTTATTTATTTATTTATTTATTTTTGGCTGTGCTGGGTCTTCGGTTCGTGCGAGGGCTTTCTCTAGTTGCGGCAAGTGGGGACCACTGTTCATCGCGGTGCGGGGACCGCTCTTCATCGCGGTGCGCGGGCCTTTCACTATCGCGGCCCCTCCCGTTGTGGGGCACAGGCTCCAGATGCGCATGCTCAGTAGTTGTGGCTCACGGGCCCAGCTGCTCCGTGGCATGTGGGATCTTCCCAGACCAGGGCTCGAACCCGTGTCCCCTGCATTAGCAGGCAGATTCTCAACCACTGCGCCACCAGGGAAGCCCGGGGGAGGAATTTTTAATACAACTTTTATATTAGGAAAGACTCTCAAGAAAGTATAATGCAAAAACTAAGCCTTCAGGAATTGGTACAAGTTATACAGAGGATGTGGCCAAGGGATGGTAGGGAACAACAGAGGGATGTGAGAAGGTTACTCAGGTTGGGGAAACCACATGTTCACAATTAGCCAAAGCATTTTAAATGGCCTACAGGCCCTGCATATTCTGCCCCCCATCCACCCCTCTGTGACTCATCTGCTCAAGCTGCACTGATATCCTTGTTGTTCCTTCTGCCCAGAATGCACTTCCCCCAAATTTCCACAGGGTTCATTCCCGCACTCCCTTCAGGTTTCTGCTCCAATGTCACCTTATCACAGAAGTTTCTTTGATCATCCCAAATAAGATAGCAACCTCCTACCCTTACCTCAACCCTTCCTATCTCCTAATCCATCTTATCTCTAATTTATATATAAATATAAATATATGTATATTCATTCATTCATCACCTTTCTCCTCCAAGGACATTGCTCTGTTTACTGTTTGATTCCCCAAATTTAGCACAGTGTGCCTGGTGCGTTGGAGGCACTCAATATATATTGGATAAATGAATGAATGAATGTTCAATAATTAGTTGTTAAATGAAGGAGATTAGTATGCTACTTTTCAAGACATCAGGGCAAAACTTAAACAATTTCTCAATCTACAAACAATCCATTTTCCAGGATACATTAGAGAAAATTAATTCATTGAGTCACGTCCACAAAAGAAGGTGAAATGCTCCAAGGAGCAATTCTAATATTAAAGTTGACCCAACCGGGTCTGAGCAGAGCCATGCTTAACTTCAAGATTTATGTTTTGAGAAAGATTTTTACTGAGACATAGATACTTACAACTCATTCCCACAAATCTGGAATGCCTAAACGTTCATCCAAGTTTGGATTTCTTCCACAGGTTACTCGGTCATTAGATCTTGGTCCTTTTCAACTCTGACACCCTTCCTCATGACAACTTTGTATGACAGGCATGTGCATCATTCTTCATTCTCTGGTGACAGTCCTATTAATATACAGCATTAAGTGAATACCCAGACCACTGGTTTGAAAAGCAAACTAAAAAGGATTTAAAGACTTAGGAACCCATCTTAATTCAAATAAGATGTTAAGTCCTAGGGGCTCCCCTGGCGGTCCAGTGGTTAAGACTCCGCGCTTCCAATGCAGGGGGTGCGGGTTCGACCCCTGGTCAGGGAACTGAGATCCTGCATGCTGCGCAGCCTGGCCAAAAATTAAAAAAAAAAAAAAAAAAGACGTTAAGTCCTATTTGCTCCAGGAAAAAAGGTGAGGTAAAACACTCATTGTGGAGGTGAAGGTGGGGTGATACTTCTATAACCAGAAGTTATAACAGCACCAGGAAGGTTGAAGGTCAATTATACTTCAAAAACAAACTAATAGAAAAAGAGATCAGATTTGTGTTTACCAGAGGTGCGGGTGGAGGAGTGGGAACTGGATGAAGACAGTCAAAAGGTACAAATTTCCAGGTATAAGATAAATAAGTACTAGGAATGTAATGTACAACATGATAAATATAATTAACACTGCTGTATGTTATATATAAAAGAGAGTAAATCCTAAGAGGATCACAAGGAAAAATTTTTTTCTGTTTCCTTAATTTTGTATCTATATGGAATGATGAATGTTCACTAAACTTATTGTGATAATCATTTCATGATGTATGTAAGTCAAGTCATTACGCTGTACACTTCAAACTTATTCAGTGCTGTAAGTTGATTATATCTCAATAAAATTGGAAGAAAAAATAAACAAAAAAGATTTGGAGCAGTTTTATAACAATGTGCCTTTGTTTGTTTGTTTTTAGGCCGCACCACGTGACTTGTGGGATTTTAGTTCCCCAACCCGGGCCCTTGGCAGTGAGAGCACGGAGCCCTAACCATTTGACGGCCAGGGAATTCCCACAATGTGCCTTTGTGTAGTATTTTTCATCTACTTTTTGCTGGTGTTCATTGAACTTCTTGGATCTGTGAGTTTATATTTTTTATTAATTTTGGAAAGTTTTAGGACTTTACTTCTTCACATACTTTTTCTGTCCCCCTTCCTCTCCTTTGGGGATTCTATTTCCTGCATATTAGGCCACATGAAATTGTCCCACAGCTCATTTATGCTTTTTTCTATTTTCAGTTTTGGGGGATTCTTTCTTCCTCTGTTCCATTTTCTTAGTTTCTACTGCTATGATTTAAACTACTGATGTTTTTCTTCTGCAATGTCTAGTCATTAATCCCATCTGGTGTATTTTTCATCTTTAGAATTTCATTTTGGGTACTTATATATCTTCCATGTCTCTGCTCAACTTTTTTAACATATGGAGTGTAGCTTTAATAACTTTTTAAGCATCATTCTCTCCTAATTCTAATATCTGTGTCCATTCTGTGTTAGTTTCCATTGATTGATCATTATGGTTCATGTTTTCCTGCTTAAAAAAAAACAACACTCTTTTATTGAGATATAATTCACATACCACACAATACACCATTTAAAGTGTACAGTTAGGACTTCCCTCGTGGCGCAGTGGTTAAGAATCCGCCTGCCAATGCAGGGGACATGGGTTCGATCCCTGGTCCAGGAAGATCCCACGTGCCGCGGAGCAACTAAGCCCGTGCACCACAACTACTGAGCCCGTGCTCTAGAGCCCACAAGCCACAACTACTGAGCCCATGTGCCACAACTACTGAAGCCCACGCACCTAGAACCCATGCTCCACAACAAGAGAAGCCACCGCAATGAGAAGCCCATGCACCACGACGAAAAGCAGCCCTCGCTCGCTGCAGGTAGAGAAAACCCGCGCACATCAACAAAGACCCAACGCAGCCAAAAATAAAATAAATTCATAAAAAAATAAAGTGTACAGTTAAATGGTTTTTTTTAGTATACTTACAGAGTTCTGCAACCATTACCACAATCAGTTTTAGAACATTTTCAACACCCCAAAAAGCAAGCCCATACCCCTTAGCAGTCATTGCCTTTTTTTCCCCAGTCACCTTCCTCTCCCACCCCACCAGCCCTAGGCAACCACTAATCTACTTTCTGTCTCTGTGGACTTGCCTATTCTGGACATTGTCTATAAATGGGATCATACAATATGCAGTCCTTTGTGACTGGCTCCTTTCACTTAGCATACGTTTTTGTTTGGATAACAGACATTGTGAATTTTACCTTAGGTGCTAGGGTTTTATTATTAGTATTCCTATAAATCTTCCTGATCTTTGTACTGAGATAGTTAAGTTACTTGGAAACAATTTGATCTTTCAGGGTCTTCCTTTTATGATTTGTTAATTGGGTCTGCACTGGTACTAAGTCCAGGGCTAATTATTCCCCACAACCTTCCTGTGTATTCTGTGCCCTGTGAATTACGTTTTTCCAATTGACCTATATGCCAGGCCTTGTTCTAATCCAGTTGGATGGTTCTTTCCCTGGACTTGGGTAGTTTCTTCATATGCATGCACTTATCAGTACTCTGCTGAATATTCAAGGGGGACTCTTTGCAGATCTCTGTGGTTCTCTCTCTGTGAAGCTCTCTCCTGATATTCTGTCCTTCGAACTCTAGCTGCCCTTGTCTCTCTGGATTATTTCAATTTAGGGAGGCCACCAGGCTCTGCCTTCTCCCCTTTCTGTGCCACAGCATGAAAACTCTCCAAGTGGTAACTTGGGGCAGTTTGGGACTCATCTTCTTTCCCATTTCTCAGGGATCACTGTCCTTCACTGTCTGATGTGTATGCCTTGAAAACCATTGTTTCATGTATTCTGCCTTTTGGGAGGGCAGTGGTTGGTTGTTTCATGTAAGAGGACAAATTTGGTCCCTGTTACTCCATCTTGACTAAAAGTGCATGAGCCAGGGGTTGTATTTGTGACACCACTTGGACAGTGGGACCAACAGAACTTGCCAGTGACAAAGAAGGAGAATCAAGCATGATATATCTGCTCTTTGGCTTGAGTGACAAACTGGGTGTTATGGTGCCATTGGTTAAGATGAGGGAGACAGGAGGGTGGTTGAGCCAGGGAAATTCAAGAGATCTGTTTGGATGCGTTAAATTTGAGATGCCTTATGAGACATCCACGTGAACACATCAAACAGGCCATAGCATATGAGTCTGGTGTTCAGGAAAGAGGTCTAGGCTAGAGGCCTAAATTAGTGGATCTTCCAAATATTTGCAATAATTAAGGCTATGAGACAACATGAAGTCACCTAGGGAGAGAATACTGACTACAAAAGTAAGGCGGCCAGGATCATACCTAAGGATACCACAGTATTTGGAAATTGGGTAAAGACGGAGGAGTAGCCAGAGATATAGGAGAAAACTAAGAGAGTGAGAGCAAGAAACTGTGGAATATGCTGGGTGGTTACAGGAAGGGGTAGAGAAGTGACTGCTGGTTTGGGAAGATTGTTACTCATCAGTGATCTGGTTAAGAGCAGTCTCAGAGACATGGAAGTGACAAAAGCCAAACTGAATTAAGTTAAATATGCTCTGGGAATTCCCTGGTGGTCCAGTGGTTAGGACTCGGCCCTCTCACTGCCGAGGGTCCAGGTTCAATCCCGGGTTGGGTAACTAAGATCCCATGCTGTGGCCAAAAAAAATAAGTTAAACGTGCTCTGGGATGTGAGGAAGTAGAGACCGAAGAAAGCCAGAAGATTGGCTTTGCTGAGGAGCACAGCAATGGAGTCACGCCTAGGGTAGTACACGGGGACAAAATTCACAAGTAAATATGTCTGTGGATGTTGACAACACAGTACATCAAACAACCTAGATGGCCATCAGTAGGGGAACAGCTGAACAGTTATACGTTTATTCCACGGAATACCATGAATCAATTAAAATGGATGAATAAAACAGATGTCTATTATATATTAATAATTTTTAAAGCATCAAAACAATATTTGAAAAAAAGTAAAGGATGGGTGGATTGTGTCAATATCACAACTCTGTGATACTTAGTGTCACAACTGTGTCAACATTCTGAGTGTAGTATTTTACTATACAACATGTTACCTTCAGGGGGAAGTGTTAAAGCACATGGGATTTCTCTGTATTATTTCTCAAAACTACACGTGAGTCCACATCTCAAAATTTATAAGTTGAATACAAAAATATTTCCAGTATGTACACAGTTGGGGTCTTTTTTCCTCCCACAGTGAACACTTATACCTCTTGCCATCAAAAATACTTTTTCACTTTGTAAATAAAACGAAGCATGGGTGGGGTGGGGAATCCCATCCTGGCTTCCCCTGGCTATGGGGATAGACTCAGCTTTGAAGGTCTCCAGGCCCACCCCCGCCTCGAGGCCCACCCCCGCCTCGAGGCTCCCCAGTCGCCTCCCTAGAAGTCTGGGAGAACTACAAATAGCTAACAGGGGCGGCCCCTCTAGCCCACCTCGGAGGTCCAAGTCTTGTTAGCCCAGAAGGTAACGCCGCTAGCTCTCCTAGCAGGACCGAGTTAAGGAATTCTCGCCCTTTTCCGCTCAGCGAGGGGAAGGCTCTCTCTCCCCCACCCGTCCTCGGTTCCTTCAGACAGTCATGCCCTGGCGGAGCGTCCTCTGCTCGCCGCGCTCTCCTGGGAGAACGCCGCACTCCCTCTCTCTGCTCCAGAGACCCAGAAGCTGGTTTTGGAGGACTGCAGCCGCGCTTTCCGGCGAGGATGAGTCATTTCCGGTCACAGACTCCCTCCCCCGGAAGTAAGGCCTGATGTAAACACCGGAGTGGGGCGTCAAGGCACGGGAGGTCAGAAAGCCGTGCCGCGGGCGGCACCGAGAGCTTGGGCCAGGATCGGGGACGCGCAGAGGTCAGGTCAGTGCAGGCGGCAGGGAGCTGGGGCATGGTCCAAGAATTGGTTGCGGTCTGGGGGACGGTCTGGGGTCTTTTGAGCAAGGGTCTTGGTGGATGGGGGGTATCTAGGACAGGGATCTTGAGTAGGTGCTGGCACTGGAAGGAGTATGAGGGTGGTCTTGGACATAAGTGGTGGGAGCGATGTGTGAGGCATCCCTGGGCAGGGTTCCTGGGTGGCAAGTGTCTTTGGAATGGGGGTCCCAAAAAAGGGATCTTGGAAGGTGGGGCTGTCCAAAGAATGGGTCTTTGGGGGTGAGGCGGTGCGGTGGAGGTGGTACAGGGGGGAAGGGAGGACGTTTGGAGAGTGGGAAGGGGTGTGCCTGGGTAAAGGTTTTGCGGAGATGGGGGTTTGAAGGGAGTATGGGGACTCTGGGACAAGAATATTAGGGGGGGTCCAGGGCAGGCGTCTTGCAGGGGGGATTGAGTTGTCCCAGGTAGGGGTTTTGGGAAGTGTGTGTCCTGGGCAAGGGTTTTGAGGGGTTAGGGGTGCCCTGGAACAGGGTCTTGGGGAGGCGATAGGGGGTCTGGAGGAGGAACCTTAGGGGGATGCAATTCCTGGGGGTACGTCCAAGCCAACCCATGTCAGAGTCAGGGACAGCAGAACACATGGAAGGGTATGTCCCAGGGGTGGGGGATTTGGAGTGATAAGGGAATCCTGAGGTAGGGTCTTTAGGGCATACAGGGGTCTGGGGGAAGGTCCAGGTTGTCCATGGTTGGACAGAAGTTAGCATGTCATGAGAAGGGGTTGTGTGGAGGTGGGAATGGAATCCTGAAGGGATTTCAGGAAGCCTGTGAGGAAGGAAGGTGTGAGAGAGCTCTGGAGTGGTAGAATAGGTTGGAGTAGAAGGACGTGGCGGGGGAGCTCCTGTGAGCGGTGGACCAACCATAGCAGGTCTCAGGGCCAGGTCAGGGAGGTGCAGGAAGAAGTGGATGTTTGAGCCCCCTTTCCCCATTTATTGACAGGCAGACTTAGGTGCTGGGTTCAGGTGTAAAGATGAGAAGTGGGTAGGGGGTGGTTCCAGGCCATGTTGGGCACTGGGGCCAGGATTGGCTGAGGGTAGAGAGGAGGTATCACTGGGATACCCCCTACCCCATTATCTCTTGATAAGCAGTCAGTCAGGGAAGGAGTAAGGAGGAGGTGGGGGAGTCCAGGTCAGAGTAGGCCGAGAGAGCTGGGGTCAACCAAGTGTAAGAAGATGTGAATGTTCCTGTCCATGCTCTTTGGGGTCTTGGGAGCTTAGAGTGGGGACCCTAGGATTCTCCCCCTGATTTTGTCTTCTTTGCAGTCCTGCTGGGGTTAGGTAGCAGAGTGGGAGGAGGAAGAAGAAATCAGTTGGGGACAGGAGTTCTAGGACTCAGAGAACAGACCCCAGGACTCTTCCCAACCCTACCCCCATTTGTGTCCAGGGAAGCAATCCTGGACCATGACTCAGCAGCCACTTCGAGGAGTGACCAGTCTGCGTTTCAACCAAGACCAGAGTGAGAGAGGCTTGTGCCTGTGCCCTTTTGGGAGGGAGAGAGGGAGAGAATGGCCAGAGGTGGGTGTTAAGCCCCTAGCTTCCCACCTGGGCATCCTTTGAGGCAGCCCGGATTCCTCCCGTCCCCAGGCTGCTTTTGCTGCGCTATGGAGACAGGTGTGCGCATCTACAACGTGGAGCCATTGATGGAGAAGGGGCATCTGGGTGAGCTGTCGGTGGGGGAGGGGCAATGGGCAGAAGGGATGGGCTGGGCATTGGCACCCACCCCTACTGACATCCTGGTCCTTGTCCAGACCATGAGCAGGTGGGCAGCATGGGCCTGGTGGAAATGCTGCACCGCTCCAACCTGCTGGCCCTAGTGGGCGGTGGTAGCAGCCCCAAGTTCTCAGAGATCTCAGGTAAGTGTCCTCATCCGGTCACCCTTGGCCCAGATTCCCCGGAATCCTGGCCTCCCGGAGGCTCTGGCAAATGAAGATGTCAGAGTAACTCAGAGTCACACAGTGAGGCCTACAGCTTACAAGTCCTGGATCTTATCGCTTGAGAAGCTTGGTGTTTTGTCTTCATTTAACAAACGCTTGTTGAATGCCTCCTGTATGCCATGTCCTTACCTATGGAGCGCTTGCTGTGAGCCTGGTGCTGTTGTAACCACTTTACATGTATTAACTCATTTAATCCTCACAGTAACTCTGTGTGGTAGGAAGTATCATCATCCCCATTTTTGCAGATGAAGAAACTGAGGCCCAAAGGGGTTAAGTGATTTATCCAAGGTCACACAACTAATAGGTTTTAAAATCTTGGGGGGCTGTCTCCCCAATGCCCTCTTGCTTTGAGTCTCAAGCACCATCTTATTTTAAGGGCTTTTGTTGATCCCACTGGGACATGGCAAAAGATGCCCTAGGATTCCTCACAGAAATCTTCTGGGGGGTATGAGCTGGGACCCTGGAGGCAGAAATAGTTACTGATGAGAAGTTACAGGCCTGGGTGTGAGTCCCTGCTTGGTTGCTGATGGGTTGTGAGGTCCTTGCCTAGATAGAAAACCCCTTCAAGCCTCAGCTTCCTCATCTGTAAATGAGTATAACGGTTCTAGAACCTGTCTTCTCAGGAATCACATCTACAAGTGCTCATGCTGTGTGAGGTCATATTGGGTGTTAGCAAAAGGTTAAGCAAGTGGGTTGAGGTCCCATGGGGAGTAGGGGTAGGTCTTGTGTCACCAGGGCTGCCCCTCACCCTAAACCTTGGCCCCGACAACACACCCACGTGCCCAGCAGTGCTGATCTGGGACGATGCCCGGGAGGGCAAGGACTCCAAGGACAAGCTGGTGCTGGAGTTCACCTTCACCAAGCCAGTGCTGGCTGTGCGCATGCGCCATGACAAGTGAGCCTGAGGTGGGCTGGGGGTGGGGGAGGTCGGAGGTCCCCACAGCAGGCTAGAGGGTTAGTCCTGCATGGGCACCCTGCCCTCCTCTCACGACCATCCTGTGTTGTGTGATGCCCACAGAATCGTGATCGTGCTGAAGAACCGCATCTATGTGTACTCCTTCCCCGACAATCCCCGAAAGCTGTTTGAGTTTGACACCCGGGACAACCCCAAGGGTGAGAGGACCCAGAGATGCAGGTGTAGTGGCAGGAGGCAGTGGATGGGGCAGAGGGGCAGAAATGAAGAGAGACAGAAAGGGGCACACAGAGAGTAACTGGGAAAGAGAGGCAGGGAGAGATTCTTTGTATAAAGATGCTCCAATGGGCTGAGATGCCCACATTCCCAATCTATCCATTTTCCCATCCTTAGCCAGTTCTCTCTCTCTACTCTCGGCCCCGCCTCACCCCTGGCTACCTCAGATAGCAGAGCAGAAAGGCTCATTAAGGACATTAATGGGTATGCCAGGGATTCCTAGGCCTCCTGGGGCTGCCAGAGCTGCATAGGGAGGCAGGGAATCTGCCTTGATGGTGGGGAGCACACCTGAGGGCAAGCCCCCTGTGGGTTCTGTGGGTAACATGTATCATGGAAGGTTGAAGTCCGGCCCTTATCCAGCTCTGTCCATCCTGAGACCCTGCCTGGCCCTGACGTCCTCTTTACCAGCTCACCGCCCCCCACCCTAGGGCTCTGTGACCTCTGCCCCAGCCTGGAGAAACAACTGCTAGTGTTCCCAGGACACAAGTGCGGGAGCCTGCAACTTGTGGTGAGCTGTCCAGTGGGCAGGGGTGGGTAGGTGGGCTGGCTCTCCCTGTGGACTCTTGGCAACTTACCTCCTTACCACCTACCCCAAGCCCAAACTGCTCCTTCTATCATAGGACCTGGCAAGCACAAAGCCCGGCACCTCATCTGCTCCGTTTACCATCAATGCACATCAGAGCGACGTGGCCTGTGTGTCTCTGAACCAGCCAGGCACGGTGGTGGCCTCAGCCTCTCAGAAGGGCACCCTTATTCGCCTTTTTGACACGCAGTCCAAGGAGAAGCTGGTGGAGCTGCGCCGAGGCACTGACCCCGCTACCCTCTACTGGTGAGCACAGGGTATGCGTGGTGGGCTCCTGACCCCACACCACATGACACGTGGGCGTCACTGCTGCTCTGTCTTTCAGCATCAACTTCAGCCATGATTCTTCCTTCCTGTGTGCATCCAGTGATAAGGGCACAGTCCATATCTTTGCTCTCAAGGATACCCGCCTCAACCGCCGCTCTGCGTGAGTGCCTCCTGCCCCACCCTGCCTCACCCCCATCCCCCTGCCCATATATCACACCTGGGCTTAGCCAGTGTTGCCTGCAGGCTGGCTCGCGTGGGCAAGGTGGGGCCTATGATTGGGCAGTATGTGGACTCTCAGTGGAGCCTGGCGAGCTTCACCGTGCCTGCTGAGTCAGCCTGCATCTGTGCTTTTGGTCGCAACACTTCCAAGAATGTCAACTCTGTCATTGGTGAGTGGGAATAGCCCTTGACTGGGGGGTACTGCATGGGCGAAGGCCTACAAATTGGACCTGAAAGAATTTCAGGGCATGGGAGGCCTGAGGGAGCCAAACGGGTGGTTCACTTCCACCATCACTAAGGGAGATGGCACGTGGGCAAAGACCTGGAGATAGACCCTGGGCCACGGGACACCTGAGAGGACTGGAGTGTGTGGCTTTGGCAGCATCTAACCTTTTCCAATCCTCCCCCCTCCTCCAGCCATCTGTGTAGATGGGACCTTCCACAAATATGTCTTCACTCCCGATGGAAACTGCAACAGAGAGGCTTTCGATGTGTACCTTGACATCTGTGATGATGATGACTTTTAAGGACCCTGTGGGTTGTGCTAGGGACCTGCAGTGGCAGACTGCAAAGCCTGTGCGGGGGTGGGAGTGCTGTGGAAGCCACCAGCCAGCAAACATTAATGGAGCAGGTGCCCACTTTCCACTCTTAAGAGCAATGCCTAAACAGCTCAGTCGCCCCAAGCACTTCTTGATGACTGTGTGCCCACAGAGCCAGGCCAGGGACTCAGAGAGACAGCGGCCCCCCTGGGGCTCCCAGCCTGGAGAAGACTGCTAGGGACCCAGAGTGGGTGCCCTAATTCCAACCTGTGGGGAGTGTTAAAAGACTTACCAGAAAGAGACGATCTCTGATATGATGAATATGAATAAAAGGCCCCTAATAGTATTTATGGCTGGACCTCGGGAGTGGGGCCTGGAGGAGATGAGGCTGAAAAAGCCCTGCAGGAGTTTCCTGGAAAGGTGTGAACCTCTTGGACCCTGACAGGAAGGAAGTGGGATCCTGCTCGGGTCCTTCTGACAGTCTCTGCATGTCCTCTAATGTCTGGCCACTGTGTGCCAGAGCCGCCAGCACTGCCCAGAACCGTCCCCATGGCGCCCCCGCCTGGGGGTGGACGGGAATGCCTCGCCCCGCGGCGGAGACCTAATTTCCCAGCGGCCCCTGCTACCTTACAGTTCCGGCGTGTTGGTGGTATTTTCGGTCACGTGCGCTGCTGCCTCTGCGCAGTCCACTAGGTCGTCCCGGTAGCGGTTGCAGGGCCCAGACTCCGTTTCCCGGTGTGCCCCACGGTGGCGCGGTGTAGAACGGGTGTTGTAGTCCGGCCGCTCCTCTGACTGGTCCAGCTACATCGACCGGCAGGATGTCGGAGGTGCGGCTGCCACCGTTACGCGCCCTGGACGACTTCGTTCTGGGGTCGGCGCGTCTGGCGGCCCCGGATCCACGCGACCCGCAGCGATGGTGCCACCGCGTCATCAACAACCTTCTCTACTATCAAACCAACTACCTTATCTGCTTCGGCCTCGGTCTCGCTCTGGCCGGGTGAGGGAGGGAGGGAGGGAGGGAGGCGCAGGTTGGCCGGGGGCGCCCGCTGGGCATGGAGGGTGGACCCGCGGGATTTTGAGGGGGCTGCAAGACCTTGAAGGGCGAATTCAGTAGAGTGTGAAACTGAAGGGAAAACTGGGAGACAGAAGGCCTGGAAGAGGAATCTGAAAGGGTTGGCCTTTGCAAAGGGTGGGTTTAGGGGCAGGTTGGGATGGGGGGGTCGGCTGGAGTGGGTCCTGCGGGGGTAGGGGGAAGTGTGGACCTGAAGATAAGGAGGGCCCGAAAGTGGGACACGACTGTGCCTGAGGGGTGATGGGGCCAGATTAAGATGGCCTTGGAGGACTTACGACAGGGACAGGACGTGGTCAAGTTGAAGGGTGGACTTGTGGAGGATCTGGGCTTGGAGAGGGGCCTGGTTATAATTGCAATGCTCCAGGAGCAGGTACCTGTTGGGGAACTTGAGTCTAGAGGGAGGACCCGGGGATGGAAGGCCTGAGACCAGGGAGGGATGGAGAACCTGGAAGAGGGACTTGGGCAGGACTGGAAGTTAAGAGTGGCACTGAAAGCCTGGAAGGGGTTCTAGTAATGAGGGAGGAATCTATAGGAAATGGGAACCTGGAGGGGGAATTTGAAGGGGGAGGAAGTCTGGAAGGGACTCTGGGCCTGGGGAGAGGGAAACGTATGGAAACAGAAGGACTGGAAGAGGAATTTGCAAGGGATGGGCCTTTGCAAAGAGTGGGTTTTGGGGCACGTTGGGTTGGGGGGGCCGGCTGGAGTGGGTCCTGCAGGGGTAGGGTCGGAAGGAAAGAGCAGGGAAAGGCTGTGAACCCTGGGGCCTAGCGGGATGGGAGGGCCTGAAGCAGGAGATCTCAGGAAGATGGGACTGTAGGATTGACAGAAAGAAATGAGGGTCCACAGGGTCCACAGGCTCCAGGGGAGCCCAGGGCTCCTGGGAGTTGGAATCCCTGAAGGGTGGACCTGTTGGAGACAGGGCTGACGGGAGTATTTGCCGGGCTGGAGGGTCCGGAGCGGGAGCGGGGGCGGGGGGTGGGGGTGGGAACCAAAGCTCTCGGGGCACGGACTCTGGTGGACGGTGGTCTGGGAGGCACGGGGGCCAGGCGGCCCTCTCCCCGCCTGCCCGGCTAGCTTAGTTCCATTGTCCCCGCAGGTACGTGCGCCCGTTGCACACCCTCCTAAGCGCGCTGGTAGTGGCGGTGGCCCTTGGCATGCTGGTGTGGGCGGCTGAGACTCGAGCAGCCGTGCGCCGCTGCCGTCGCAGCCACCCAGCCGCCTGCCTGGCCGCAGTGCTTGCCCTCGGCCTCCTCGTTCTCTGGGCCGCGGGCGGCGCTTACACCTTCCTGCTCAGCATCGCCGGGCCCGTGCTTCGTGAGTCTCCACTACCCTGAGATGGCCGGGAAGACGGCCAGCGCTCGCAAACGGCACCAGGCCCGCCCTACCCTGGTTCCTGGGCTGAGAGGGGGCTGGGACACCCGGCGGGCAAGGCCACACCTCCTTTACAAAGCGCCTTCCCTGGCTTTGCTCCCCTCCCTGGGAACGCCCCTCTTACAACCGCCCTTCTGGGCGTCACTGCTAGTATGAAGTGCCTTCCAGCGGCCACGTCCCCATTACTGGGCACCCTCCCTGGCCACGCCCCTGTTGCGAAGCGCATTACTCCGCCACACTAGCAGGGTTCAGAGGCGTCCTGGCTACTGACCACGCCATTGGTCTGCCTGTGCTCCAGTTGCCTTCTCTGGGCCCCCATTAGCTAAAGGCTGATGTCCCATCCCACTGACCCCACTCCTCTCGGTATTGCCCACAGTGATCCTGGTGCACGCGTCACTGCGCCTGCGCAACCTCAAGAACAAGATTGAGAACCAGATCGAGAGCATTGGTCTCAAGCGGACGCCAATGGGGTTGCTGCTGGAGGCGCTGGGACAAGAACAGGAGGCTGGATCCTAGGGCCCTGGGATCTGTACCCAAGACATGGAGAATGCCATCCCCACCCTGGCCCAGACCCAGAGCCCTTTCCCAGTCCTTAAAATAGGAGCCCCTGCCCAGTTCAAAAAACAGGACAACTGCAGCCCTTCCCCCAGGTCCCAAACTGGGATATTCCCTCATACCCAGCCCCCCAGTTTAGGAAACCAGAGTCTCCCCAGCCCTGAACTTGGGAACCAGAGACACCCACATCCAGCCCAAAACTGGGGCTTGGAGACCAGAGCATCCATGGCCAACCTCCAACTCTGGGCCCAGAGACACTGCCCCCCAACCCCAATCTGGGACCCACCTATCTCCCATGCTCAGCCCCAAAGCTGGGGACTGGGACCAAGGCATTCTCAGATCTTGAACCCTGGACCAAGGCTTTTCCAGACCCCACCCCAGCTTTGAACCCAGGATCCAAGTGTTCTCAGCCCCCATCTGGGTGGAGGACTCAGGTATCCTGACCCAGTTGAACCCTTGGTCCCAGGTGACCCCAACATTCACCAGTCCCACTTGCCTCCCTCCAGCTCTGCTTAGGGATTCTGCCACTCCCCAGCCCACCCCCCACAAAGTTCCACAGTGACAAGGACCAAGGGGTGGGATGGGGTGGGGTGGGGTGGGGGTAGCCCTGACCAGGAATGGGGCATATATATCAGTGTTGCTACAACAATAAAGGCTGTTGCATTGCTCAAGCCAATTTGGGCCTCCTGGGTAAAGTCTGTGTGTTTCAATGGCCAGAAGTGACCTGCTTTTCAATTCTACTAGAGACTTTCTGACTGGGTCTCTGTCAAATATGTGGGCTGAAGGACGAGCTCTCAGTTCCCTTCTTGAACCTATTACCTCTAGGGTGGCATTAACACACAAGGGAGTTAAGGGCACGGAGTGTTTGCTGCCAGCATTTGTATCACTAAGGGCTCTTGGCTAGGAATCTGAGCACGGACAGGCAAAGAAGTTGCCCCACATCACAAAGCAAGTAAAACCAAAGCAGATGACATTATCACAGGCTGTTTCCATGGTGCTATATTTTTTTTTCTTGTAAAAATACATTATCTAGTCTTAGCTAAAGATGTGGGCCCCCAAGGCAAGGCAGACAGGGAAGCAATGCACTGTTTCAGTTTACACATTTATTATAGAAATCCCCTTCCAGTGTGGGTAGTGTCTTGGACCCAGATCCATTAGTACAAAAAGACAAGTTTAACACTAGGTAAAGGGGGTAGGGGAACCCCCAGCTCCGGAAAGCCACAGACAGGTATCATAGAAAACACAGCTTGTGTGGATTGGTTTAAAAAGTGGTGGATGGAAGGAAAGCCAAGGAAGGTGTGACATAACCCGTGGCGAGACGTCACTTGAGGATTTCATTGTCATCTACCAGACGCCAGGTTCCACCACCGCCACATCCCAGGACACAACACACCCAATGGTTCTGCCCTTTGGTCCTCCTGCGGGGCCTCCTGATTGGGGATAGTCGGGGCAGAGGAGGCTGCCGCCAAAGGCTGGGCCATCTCACTCCGTGGGCAGAGGCAGCGGGCACAGACAGGCAGACAGGGACTGGGGCGCCTTCAGGCACCCTGGGGGAGGGAAAATGAACGCAAGCCCCCCACCCAGACTTCAGTCCTTCCAAATGTGGGCAGAGACTTCATTCCTTCCAAATGTGGGCACCTCCCCAAGAAAAACTGCCCCAGTGGGGGGTGGCAGGGAGTTCTGTTCACACTGGAGCCTCCTGGCTGCCCCAAACTGGGCCCTGAGACCCTATATGGTCCGTTTTGTGGAGGGGGCTCCTGAATGGAACAGGCTGGGCATGGGGACAGGAATGAACCCAACCAGGACGAGATCACAGTTTCCTTTTTTATAAAACGTCTAGTGTTGAGGGAAGACAGTGAATACTTAGACCACAACTGTAAACAGAAATGGAGGAAGGGGCTTGGAGTCCCCATTACATCATCCCCTCCCCTCTCTTTTAAGCTGGCGGAGGGCCCCCAGTCCCCAGCACAGCGTGAGAGGAGACACAGGGTGTCAGACACCTTCGTGGGCCCACGGGGAGCCAGGGGCCCTGGAAGATCACGTTGGTGCCCCCCAGGACCGAGAGCAGCCACACCCCAGGGCTCAGCGAGGTCAGCTGTGTGCTCCCCAGACTGAAGTCATACCCAGGCCAACAAGGGGCATATGAGAAGGGGTCAGACCAGTGTCCCCGGGGTCTGGGGGTCAGAACCGGAGGACTGCTCCCCCTCTAGCGTCAGGTCACTTAAACGAGCGCTCAGCTCCGGGGGGTACAGGAAGTCCGCGTAGTATCTTTAGAAGGGGTAGCAGGAATCCGGAGGACAGGGTGGGAAGACAGAGGAGAGAGGAAAAGACGGACAAGACACAGAAAGAGAGAGGAAAAGAGGCTCGTTAAAGAGGTGGAGGCAGGCACAGGACAGCACCTTTAGGCTCACAAGCGTGGGGCGTGGTGAAAAGAGGAAGAGAAAGGCAAGGGGCACAGGACGTCCCTTCCTCCCAGCACCCTAGTTTCAAGGCTCATTTTCAGCTGACATGCACTGGTTGTTCAAATATTAAAATTCTTGTATTAGCTTGGTGAAGAACTGCTGCTACCAGGACCCAAGATACCCCTCCACCGAGACCCCACGGACTAATGCGAGTCAGGCAGGGCCCAATGACCCCGGGCCAAGGCTGCAGCTACTTCTCTCGTGGTCCATGTCATTAACTACCATGACTAGCTGGCTCCCTGGCCTGGACACCTTTGCCATCTGCCTCAAGAGACCCCTACCCATCAGTAAAAGCACCCCCCATACCTGCCGGAGACAGGGGGCGCCGTGAAACTCCTTGAGTGCGGGAGTGGCGCCTGGCTGGGGGCCCCATACAGCGCCTGGCCCACCTCATAGCAGCGGGCATGGAGGAAGGGCGGGTGCTGCGGGCCCATGTGGGGGAGCCCAGGCCGGCGCTGGGGCCCTGTGGCCAGTCCCGAGTTCCGGATGTACCAGTCCCGCAGCCCCTCCAGGGCAAGGTTCTTGTGGCCGCTGCGCTCACCAGCTGGGGGGATACGGGCGGGTGGGGGCATCCACAGCAGAGGGTTGGGATGCACCTCTGGGCCCTCAGCGGCCTCCAGGGGCAGGCCACAGGGCTTGGTGCGGGTGGCACGGCTGTGGGGGTCCTTGCTGCGGAGGAGGGGGCTGCTGCCGTCAGCTGCATACACAGGTGGTGGGCCTGGGAGCATGGCGAGGAGCCCATCCCGGCGGGAGAGGGGTCCTGGGACCTCAGCTGCGGGCAGCAGCTCCCCCCAGCCTGTCCCGCCGCCACCGCGGGGCAGGCCCCGGTCCAGGGAGTAGTCCAAGAGGAAGTCCCCACACACAGGCGGGAGCCGGGGGACCCCGCGGGAGGCAGGGGCTGCTGAGCTGGGCCGGGCGGCCCGGGGAGGGTCTGGGGGGCCAGCGGTGCGGGAGGAGAAGGCAGGAGTTGGTTGGGGGCGCTCATATAGCACCTCACTGCTCTTGCAGACTGGGGGACCAGCGGCAGGGGGAACCAGAGGCGCAGGCGGGGAGCCAGCTCCCCCACTAGCTGCCCGGTCCACCAGCAGGGCCTCGGAGCTATTGCTGCGGCGGGTGCGAGCTGCGAAGAGGGAGGCACGGTCGGAGACAGGGTCCGCCCGGGGGAAGCCCATCTGGGAGTCCTGGCTGCCGGACCACTGGCGAGAATGGAGGCCTTCAGGTCTGGGGGAGCAGAGGTGGGGGTGATGGGAGAAGGGTCAGAAATATCAGGGAGATGGGATGAGTGCCCTCCCTATCCTGCCTCTCTCTGAGCCTTCACTTCCACACCTCCAAAATAGGCCCAGGATTAGAAGCTGTGTGTATAAAGGTGAAAGGTAGTGGCATGTAAAGAGCAGCAGAGGTTCTGCCACGGACTGGGGAGCAGAGGGGTTAAAAACGTATGGGGGTGCCTGGGACTGTTAGCTCCGAGGGAGATGTAAGTGTGTGTAGGGCTCAAGAGGAAATGCTAGCAGGGGAGGGCGGAGGACTCTTGCTAACACATCTGACCCCTCATCCCCTGCTAAGGTGCTTCTCAGGGCTCCCCGCCTCCTCTAACATGAGGTCCTAAACCTTAGGCCAGGAATTCAAGACCCTTCCTGAATTCTCTGTCCCATCATGTGTATGAACCACCCAAAACTATCATCCCAACAGCCACTATTCATAGAATGCAAGTGTCACAAGGATGGGGACTTTGTTCTGTTCACAGCCCAGAAAAAGTAGGCACTTAGTAAGTACATACTTGTTTAAGAAGCAGTAGAGTACCGTGGTTAAAAGCACGGACTCTTGAGTCAAACTTGCCTGGATTCAAATACCAGGTCTTCAGTTTACTAGCAAGTTACTTAACCTCTCTGTGTCTCAGTTTCCTCATCTCTAAAATGGGAATAATAATAGCACCTACGTCACAGGGATGTTGTGACAATTAAATGAGTTTGATACCAAGTAAAGCACTGATTCCTAGCAGATGGTAGGTACGCAGTACATGTTAACCAGAACTCATTTATGCCTACAGTATCTTCCACAGGCAGATATTATTATCCCCATTTCACAAATGAGGAGACAAAGATTCAGAGAAGGGAAATGACTTGCCCAAAATGCACAGAAAAGCCCATTCTCAAACTTTGGTGCTTCTGCCCCAAATCCCCACCCCCTTCTCCACCAAGACAACTCCTATTCACCTTTCAAAACCCAGCCTTTCTTTTCTTTTCTTTTTTTTCTTTTGGTCAATTAAAAAAAGTTTATTTATAATGTGACATTACACATATACACATATGGCATATTCCAAAAGGTGTTTTACCTATATTTCTTTATCATGCAATAGGGTGCATTATGAACAAAAGTTCTGAAACTAAAATAAAATTCTTGCGTTTTCATACAACCTACATAGAAAACCAGAATAAAACTGATAGATTTAAAGGCCAGTCTTTCATGTCCCACACCCTTTGATAATGCTCTCCCCAACACCCCCAGTTAGAACTACCGGTTCCCTCCTTTGGCCTTCAATCTCACCCTCAGAGTCCACTTACTTGCAGAGCTGGGGGCCAGCGCCCCGGGTGAGGACAGGGGTGGCAGGCACACTTCGCCCCTCAAAACTGGAGGCACTCCTGGGCAGCGAGCGTGTGGGGCTAGACAGAGACAAGCAGGCCCAGGTGGGGGTCCAGGTTAGAGACCGTACCTAGCAGCAGGCCCTCCTGCCAGCCCAGGCTCAGCTCCCACTCCTGGCTCCTGGGGAAGGAGGGGAGGGGCTCACCCTCACCTGGTGGGGCTGGCCACAGAGTTCCGCCGGCTCTTCAGATCCCCATAAAGATCCGACGGGGGTGGTTTCCACGGGGTTCGCCGCTCAGGGCTGCCCCCAGATACTGCCCGCAGCTGGTCCCAGGCCTTCGGTGGTGAAGGGCGCTCAGCCAGAGGGAAGCAGCCACGGGGCTCCTCTGGGTGGAAGGGAGAAAGTGGGGGAGAATTCAATGGGAGGGTGCCTGAAGGGTTGTGGGCAAAGCAAAGGGCAGGGGCTAGGGAGGGAGGTAGGGAGGGGCAGAGGGCTAAGCAGGTAGGACAGGCTGAGGAAGAGCTAAGGGATGAGGCAGGAACTGGGGCTGATGGGGCGGGGCAGGGGGATTGAAGCAAAGAAAATGGGGGCTCCACAGGAGGATGGGTCATGGCTAAAGAGGAGCTGAAGAGGGAGGGTGGGGGCTAAGCATCAAAAGATGGGTGGATTTGGGGGACAGGGGTCCTCACCATTATCATGGCTGGCCCCAGACTCTGAGAGGGAGCTGCTCTCCGAGTGCAGAACTACGTCTTCTACAGGTAAGAAGGGGAGACCCAGGCCTATCAATGCAAGGTCTGGGTGCCACCCCCTTACACCACTGGGCCGTCTCCTCCCCATCCCGTACACTTCCCAAGAATCCACCTTTACCTAAATCCAAGACCACCAGAGGCTTGGTTCCTCACTTTCCTGATGCCTGTTCCCAATGGCCCCACCCTTGCCCAGGAGCCAGTTTACACAATTCGTCTTACTGGTAGGGCCCCTTAAGTTCTGCCTACCTCCCACTTTTCACTGGCTGCTCACCCACTCCACCTCTACCATGTCCCTTAGCCAATGCCCACCTTCCTGCTTTCATCGGTGGGGTGACAGGGCCTGGCTCACCTTGGCTGAGCTGGGTGAGGCGCGTGCCCAGGCAGACTCCCTGGGCAGTGATAACTGTCCCAGCGGACAGCGGCAGGGGCTGGGGCGGCGGGATCCCCGGGAGACCCAGGTGGGCCCGCACGTCCCCGAGCTGCTCCTCCAGCTCATGCAGCCTCCGCAAAGCATCTGCCTGGACCTGGCGCCGACGTCGGCGCTGCTCGGCGCTGAGCTCAGGGGCCAAGGCCAGGCGGCGGGCAGCTGCCGCAATCTGCTGCTGCACTGACACTTCGCGCTCCAGGGCCTCGAGCGCCAGCTCCTGCGGGGACTACCCAAGAGGGTGGGACAGGACCAAATGTTGGAAATGGAAATGGCCAAGCACCAGGACCAAGTGGTGGCAAAGCCCAGCTACGCTGGAGGCGGGGCCTGCCCCTCCTGGGGGTGGCCTATTCTCCCTCTGGGGGCAGGGCCTGTGTGGATTAGGGCTGGGTCTCTTCATCTTCCTGGGGGTGAGAGGCCTATCCTGACAGGGACCAGCATCCTCTCTCAGACCTGGAACCCACCTCCCTCAAGCTCCTTCCCTCCTCACCTTAGCCTCTCCTTCCCCTGCTGCAACCCGCTCTCGGCTTCCTCCGGGCTCCTGTCCCACCCCCATGTTGCTCTGCACGCCCATCTGCTCACCTTGGCAGGGCACAAGGAGTGGTGTGCTGGATTGGGGTGCGGTGGAGGGTAGGCGCGGGCTGCAGGCGGCCGCCGGCGGACCAACTGGGGCCGTTCACCAGGCTCCAGTGGGCACTCGGGGGGCAGCTGGCCAGTCAGCTCCTGGGCGGGGGCAGGGGTCAGAGACTACCAAGTGTTAGTTGGGGGGATGTGGCAAAGCAGTAACGACCCCCGAAGGTGCAGAAGTCCTACTAGGAGCCCAGCCCTGCTCAGCACCCATGCCTGCTTATTTCTCTTCCTCCTCCCAATTCTCCACCAGGTGGGTATGCAGCAGAGACTCTCAGCGCCTCAGTGGCCCAAGTCCCCAGGGCAGTGGGCACGGGAGGCAGGGAGACCTGCTTTGGAATACAGAATTTCATAGTTTTTATAAAGGTGACACCATCTGTACACTGCATATTATATGACATTCCCTTCAGGGCGTGGGCTGCATGCTCTGAACTGCATTATTATTTCTGGCAAACTGTGTGGTCATTCACAGCAAGGGGGATAAATCGAAACTATAAATCACCCCGTGTCAGTTCAGGTCAGGTTTCACTGCCAAGTTTTGGAAATAACTTGTTTTGTTCTGTTTTTGAGTTTTTTTGGATTTCAAATTGTTGATAGGGGATGGTGGCAAAATATCACCATATTTTATTGATTCTAAGACATGCAAGCTGAGCTTTGGGGAATCTACAGCTCAGACAAGTGGCTCAGCAATCACCACCGCAGTCTGCCTACCTCGTGCCTGTTCCTCCCCCCGCACCGACACCCTTAGGGTCTGGCCCTCACCGCCTCCTGGAGACACACTTTTCGTAGCTCCTGAAGTTTCAGGCTCAGGGCCTCCTGCAGGGTCCGCTGACGGTCGAGCAGCCCCCGCAGACGCTCTGACTTCACCTGGGGGGCAGCCTCTCCAAACAGGGCAGCTGGACACAGAGGGAGCAAAGATCGGGGGGCAATCAGGGCAGCCTGGGGCAGCTGTGGGGCCAGGGACCAAGCCTTCCCAAGTGGGCAGGCGGTGACTCAGAGCAGGGGAGGAGGCAGCAGGAGGGGGAACCAGATACTAACCTGAGGCACTGAAGGTGGGAGAGCTGATCAGCTGACCTTTGACTTCCATCCTGGTGCTGTCAAGAGGCTGTGGCTGATGGCTGGACAAGGCCTAGCAGTGATGCACGGGAGCCACTGAGGAAGCACATCCGGTGTGCACCGCCAACCTCTCCCTCTACCCAGGTTCCCACACCCCAGCTGGGAATAAGGGGTACCCTGACCCCGCCCACCTGCTTGGCCTGCCCTCTGAGAATCTGTGTCAATGTCAAGGCCCTGGTACCTTGGTTCCCTTCCCATTGAGTGGGAGCACAGCAAGTGGGGAGCTGGGCGGACTTACAATGCCTCCTCAGAGGCCCATGGGCCACAGTCAGGAGTCTTGCCTGGGAAGGGAGAATTAATGGTACAGATTCAACCAACTACAAGAACAGTAGGCATTTATTAAGCACCTGGGTGCCTGGAACAGTTACCTTCTATGCCACATTTAATCTTCACAACCACCCTGTGATGGCAGTTCTGTGATTATTATTACCCCCATTTTAGAGATGAGGAGAGTAAGACACAAAGAGATGAAATAACCTGCCCTTAGCTACGGATGTAGCCAGGCCCACCCCTCCGGTCCAACACTCCCCCTTACTAGAGGTGCTGAACCCCACCAATCCCTCATAAGCTCCCAGCCCATCAGGCCGCCAGGCCTTTGCACAGGCTGCCGCTGCTGTCCAAAGTGCACTTTTCACCTCTCGCCACTCCAGCCCCTGGTTGTCTCTTACATTCTGGGGCTTCAGTGTCACTTCCAGAGGTGGGCCCCCGCATTATGTCCCCTCACAACTGCTGTCAAACAAGACTGTGCCTCCCTTGTACATTTATGAGGACAGAAAATGTATCAGTATCTCTGGCACTCAGAACACTTCTGTGCACACAGCAAGTGCTCAATGAAAGTCTGCTGGGTGAATAAAAGAATGACTGTGGTCTGTGGGTCGCTACTTGTCCCAACTCTATCCCGCGGCCCTGGTGCGGCAGGGAGAGCGTTCACTTGGCCTCAGGACCCCTCCGGCCCCTCCCCGCACGCCAGCCTGTCCTGCACCCGGCACAAGGAAGTCAGCCTGCTGGGACTGGGAGTGGCAGAGCCCACAGCTGCAGATAACAAGCTGACTGCCTCCTGCCTCCTTCTCTGCCCCCAGACACCCTGGCTGACCATGGAGCCGGCCCTGGCTGGCTGCCAGCCCTGCCCTCATCCCTTCCTCTGGAGTTTGCTCCCTCCGTCCCACAGCCTGCTCAGTCCCCAGCTGGGCAGCCAGGTGACATCACCTCCCACCACCTGGCCTGACCTCGGTGGCAGGCGATTGGGAGGACCTCATGAGGCCACAGAGGTCCCATCCCCACCTACCTCGCACTTTGTCATGACATGGTGGCCAGTTGTGAAGACCCAGGCAGCCACGGAGGGGGTGGGTTCAAGCCCCTTCCCCATCTATGCATTGGGGGTGTGGCCAAGCTGCTAACAGGGTGCCACCAGCTTCTCGGCAGTCCTCCCACCCACCCCATGGGGGCTGTGCCCCTCCCACAAAGCAGGGGTTCCTCGTCCTCAACATCAGGGGCGGGGTCAGTCCCTAAAGCCTTTTTGCACATCCAGGCAGCAGCATGTGCTCTGCAGAGGTGCTCACATGCCCTCACCACCCCCCTCCAAGGTCTGACATTACCCGGCAAGGCAGGCTTTCCTTGAGGTCCCAGCTTAGCCTCCTCTGCCCCTCGGCTCCTGGGGTTCCTTCTTCCCCAGCCCTCATTTGGGTTTGAGGAACTCTAAACCTTCCTCCACCTCAACAGGAACCTCAACTCCTCCCCAGTGGGCCCGTTCACCAGGATTGGTCCCACATCCCACACTGGGATGCCTCGAGCCTTCCTTCCCTGGGAGCTCGTGGCATCCTGGAAGTCCACCTGGGGTATAGGCAGGAACCCCGACTCCACCCTGTCAGCCTGACCTCGGGGACATAGCTAGGGCCTGAGTCATGGGGTCATCGGGCAGGGTCCACGCTCCACACCCCCAACACGCTCACACCCGCTCCCAAGCCTCTGCCTCTGCTCACCTACCCTCCGCATATTGGCCTGGGGTCCTGGGACTGCCTGGTTCCCACCCAAAGATGGTGAGAAGGGGGAATCCCAGCAGTCCCCTCCCCAACACACCCACACACCAGCCCTTGGGTCTCCCCACTGGTGACCCCGTGGCCCCATCCCGTCCCAGGATGGGCTGCAGCAAGAGAGCTGCAGAGGGCACCCCCCACACCCAGAGGCGGGCCCAGCAGGTTTTTCAGGTCTGCCCTTCTGACACCACAGCCGAGAAAGAAATTCCTGGCTGTAATGACTGTTTACAACCAAGACACCTCACCTGGGTGGCACCCCAACACCTCAGTGGGACCCCCATTTCCACATCCCGCCACCTTCGGAGCAAATACAAACTCCCAATGCCTGGGCCTGTTCCCCACACCGCCCCAGAGGTCCTCTCCCCCCGCCCACACTCTAGGGGAACAGTGTGGAGGACCAGGCAGGTGCCGGCAAGTAGTTTCTCAACAGCCCAGTCTGGGCTTTCTAGGGGGCTGGGCCCCAGGTTGAAGGAGGGCAGAGGCTACCCCTGCAGGGGAGGAAGGGGGAGAGGAAGGAGCGGGGAGCAGAGAAGGGGGACGCTGGCTTCTCTTCTCCCCCATCCCTTCCCCTCGTCCACTTCCGGCAAGGAATCGGCTTCATGCCAGGAAAGAAAATTGGACATTTTAGGCTTCGCCCCTCTAGCCAGGCCCTCCTTCCTTGCTGTGCCTCTCACAGAGACCTAGCTGCCTCCCACAGGGAACTTCAGCACATCCTGTGCCCTTCTCCCCCGACCCCTCGCCCCTGGGCCCATTGTTCCCAGGTGCTCACCAATGCCAGAGCAGAGAGGTGCTGTGGGGTGGCCTCAGGTACCTCAAAAAAAATAGTTGTCTCAACCAGGCCCTGCTCCGGCTGGTAGTGGCAATAAGCGGGTGAGCGCAGTGGCGGATGCCTAGGCCGCCTCCCACTAGGCAATGGCCCAGCCTACCTGGCCAGGGACTGGGCCGGCCCATACCTTTTAACCCTTGCCTGCCTGACACCAGGGCTCCGGCCACCCTTAGGAGCTGTCTTGGAGCCAAGTCCCCTCAGGGTGTCCAGCACGGCCAAGAAGAGAGCCTGGACCTCCCCCCTCACCCCATACACCTAACAGAGGATTGAGGAAGAAGGGCTAAGGGTCGTGGGAGCGGCGACTGCCTCTGGTGCTGCCCAAGTACCCAGATCAGACCCTGCCCACCCTAGGGTACTACCTGGGAGCCAAGGGATGGAGGTCTGGGGAGTTGTAAGCACAGGAGAGGACTTGGGGTATCTCGGGTGTGCGTCTCTTGGCAGCACTCCACGTTCCTGACACCCCTACCCTTTCCTCCCAGGGCAAGGCAGGGGTGGGAGAAGGTCTTAGGGCAATTCCCACCCTCACTGGGGTAATAGTTTCCCAAGTTGGGACAGACAAGGTCCACTTTTCTAAGGAGAGACCATGTCTCAAGACCCTACCACCTTCTGCAGCTTCAGAAGAAATCATCCCAGCAAACGGAAGAAACACACTGGTGGTTTAACCCCTCCTGACCCCTACAAACCTGGGAGGATGGCACAGACCCAGCTCCTCGTAGCCAGCTTGGAGAGATGAAAGCTGGGGCTCGCAGAGGTGAAGAGGCCCGATTCTGATCACAGAGGCATGAGAGCAGGTAGAATCAGAACTCAGGGGGCTGGGTCCTGGGTTGCAAGTTGACAGAGGCAACTCCTGCAAGGGAGGAGGAGTGGGAAACGGGGCTCATGCTTCTTCACATCCAGGCTGGGTCTCCCCAGTTCCTCCCCCCACCTCCTGGGGCATTTCTGGCCAGAAGTCAAGGAAATGGAGGGCTCTGAGTCTCTGCGATGTACTGTTTCCCCACCACCACCACCTGGGCTTTGGGCCTGCCCCGGCACACACCACACATCTTGAGCTCCATTTGGGACCATCTGCTCTGTGACCTCAGGGCCCAAGCCCAAACCAGGCCCCGACAGCAGCCCACGCCAAGATGTGAAAGAGGAGAGTGGGGAAAGCTCCCTCTCCACTTGGCAGGTGGGCCAAGCCTGGAGAGGAACTTGCTCTGTATCAGCAACGCCCAGTGTACCCCAGTGTACGTGTTACTGAGGCTTCCCGCCACCCTGCCCACCTTTCTTGCTGGGTGTGAGATTTCCGGCACGGGACACAAAGGCCCCTTTCATCACCCCCCTTCTCCCTCCCTTCACTGCCTGGGGCTGATGGAGGCAGCAGCCACAAGGTGGGCAGCTGGGTGTTGGTGGGGAGTGTCCTCTCAGCCATGGCCTCTCCCACCTCTTGTGGGACACCAAGGAGGCTGGGAAGGGGGATGTTTATAAAATCAGAGCTGAATTCCCTGGTGGTCCAGTGGTTAGAACTCCGCACTTCCACTGCAGGGGGCATGGGTTCGATCCCTGGTCGGGGGACTAATATTCCGCAAGCTGTGTGGCACGGCCAAAAAAAACCATCAGAGCCGAGAGGGACAAGTGTACCTGGCCAGCAATGCAGATTGAGTCTCAAGGCTTAGATTTCTGCATTTGGAAAACAGGTAAACGGTGCTAACAGAGCCAATGGAGACCAAAGTAACTTTGGAAGACATTCCAAAGTGCAAGAAAACTCATACCACATCATTAACAACTGTTAATAACTACAATAATAAACTCAGGCAGAGGTGGGCTGGGGCGAGAGTAAGGAGGGAAGAGCAGGTAACTGGGTCTCTTGGGCCAGGCAAGGCGGAGTCACCCACACACATCATTGCCCTGGTCCACGGCTTTTAACAGTCTGGAAGACAACCACCTCTAAGCCCCACCCCAGCGGGGACCTGAGCCTCCTGTGGCCTCCCATAGGGCTAGCAAGTGGTGGGTCTGAGATTCAACCCAGCTCTGCCACTTCCTGGCTGTGTGACTGCTTGGACAAGTCACTCAACTTCTCTGTGCCTCAATGTCTTCATCTGTAAAATGGGGATGCTGACAGCAGTATAAAACTCACAGGGGGGTTGGGAGCATGACAGGAGCTAAGACATTCAAAGCTTGCTTACGACAGTGCCTGGCCCATGGTAAGTGCTCAATATGCATATGTAATATGTCATACATAACTACAAGTATTCCTCCCAGTCCGAACTCAGGAATCAAATACACACACACACACACACACACACACACACACACACACACACTTTCAGACACAGCTGGTATCCCTCAGCCTCGAAACCCTCCCTACTTGCAGCCCAGATATAGAACCCTCCTTACTTGCCAAACCAGACATATTTGAAACAGAGCTGTTTTCCCTCATTATCCAACCTCTCCCTCCTCAACATCAAAAATGCAGGAACCCCCCCCCCAAAAAAATGCAGGAACCAAATATATTCAGAAAAATTGTCTGAACTCTCACTATCCAAATACAGGAACTGAATGGATTTGGATACATTTTTGAGATAGGACTGGTATCCCTCACTCTCTGAGCTTTCCTTACTCACCAGGCAAAACAGAGGAACCAAATACATTTATATAATGCTGTACCCTTACTATCCCAACTCTTGCCACTGGAGCACAGGAAAATGAATAGATTTGAATACATTTCTGAGTTAGAGCCATTATCCCTTGTTATCTGAATTCTCCCTACTCACTCTGCAAAATGCAAAAACAGAATAACTTCAGATAACTTAATATCTTTCACTGTCTGAACTATCCAAACTCTCCCTCTCGGAACTTGGGTACCAAATATACTGGGACAGTGAGGGATGTGTGTGTTGTTATTAATAGGTTTGGATACCTGTTTTGGATAAATGAAACAGGTCTGATATTTCATTATTCAAACTCTCACTATTCTCTATGAGAAATACGGTAATAAAACATAGTTGAATGACATGTTACTTCCTCACTATTCAAATTCTCCCTGTCTGTCCTCAAAATCAAGGCGATTCAGACAGTAAGAGAACTTCTTTTTATGTTGTTGTTGTTATTGTCACTACTGGATGAGCCTGATTCTAACAGAGATCCCCCAATACACACAGACCTGCCCACAGAGGTAGGATGGACTCAGCATCAAGATTTGTACTGCTTACCGCTGACAGGAGGAGGATAAACTCCTGCCCCCATCCTACCCCTACCAAGCCCTGAAGCCTCTGGCCTAGGATGGACTTTTTTCCAGGCCAGGAAAGCAGGGATCACTGCACCTGGGATCAAGACCAGGAGATGGGGGTAACATGACCTAGAAGACTCACACATACCCCTGAGTCCCCCACCCCTACATGGGGCAGCCCCCAACCTAACAAGGCTGGAAACATGACCCAGACCTCACAGACTCCCAGAGAGTCACTGAATAATTTAGGGTGTTCTTTCACACTTGGAGAGGGTAGCGGGCACAGGAACAGTTCCATGCCCTCCTGGGGCAGGGAGAGAAATGCAAGCTCTGTGTGAGATCACTGGGTGGGGGAAATCACATGTGAAAACTCCCTCAGCCTCACGGGGCCCACAAGGCTGCTTGCTCTTGCTCATGCTAAGAGAAGCATTTGGGATGAATTTCAGAGATAATAGGTACAGTGGAACCTCCAAGTTCATGGTCAGGGTATAATGGAACCCCTGTCCTTCTGGGCTCAGAGGAGATGGAAAGTGGGTGTTACGAAGGAGGGAGATCTGAACAGCGTGGAGGGGCATGGTAAGGGGCAAAACAGGGGCCTGGGGTTGGGACAGAATGAAGACACAGGACAGGAAGGGGTATAAGGGACAAAACAGAATCAGAGTTGTAGGATGGAGGTCAAAAGATAAGACAGAGAAGAATCCAGGACACTGGCCAGGGGATAGGATGGACAAAGGCCAGAGAAAAAGTAGGGGACAAAAGAGGAGGGCAGGGATCAGGGTCAGTATAAAATGGTAGTCAGAAGACATGATGGGGGACAGGCCAAGACAGCGGTTCAAGGAAGAGGATAGGGAAAAGAGCAGGTTCAGGGTGGAGGTAAGGAACAGGAAAAGACCAGGACAGGATGAGGATAGGAACGAGGACAGTGATGGGCCAAGAGAAGACAAGGGAAAACAGCATAGGTTTGGGGGCAGGGACATGGCAGGAGGCAAGAGGGACAGTCTAAAGGTGGTGGGCCAGGATGGAGTTCAGGAGACAGGAGGGGGACCCGGGGGATAGTACTGGGTGGGGAGAAAGTACATAAGTCAGAGGTCAGGAATCGGGACAGACCTGGATCAGACTGGGGTTAGGGGTACAGGACATGACTGGAAGGGGTTCAGGGACTGGACAAGAGAATAGGCAGGTCAAGCATCAGGACGGAAACTGGGGAGATCAAGACAAGGCAAGATGAGCTTCAGAGATGGAACAGGGTCAGGCAAGGATCTGGGGTCAGGTCAAGGATCCTGAGAACATAACTGGATGGGGTTTGGGGTCAGGACTGGATTTAGAGGTACAAAACAGGGGTTGAGGATCACACCAGGCCAAAATATGGTTAGGTCAGGGGTCAGACCAGAGCTCCTGGGGCCAAGACTGGCCGGGTTTCGAGGTTAAAAAAAGATGTAGCCAGGTAAGGCAGGGGTCGAGGGGAAGACCACGGGGTCAGAGGTCGGGGGTGCGCGAGCAGGTACATCGCCGGTCGGCGTTTCCGGGCCTTCACCCCGCCGTCTCCTCCCTTCCAACCGCAAGCGGGCGTTACTCACCGAGGGTCCTCGCCCCGCGGCGTAGGCGGGGTCGGTGCAGGCCTGAAAGAGTGGTGGGAGCGCCCCTCCCTCGCTGCCCCCAGCTCGTTCCCGGGCTCGTGCCTACTCCCCTTCCGCGCCCTGCCCGTGGGCCGCGTTCGGCCGTGCGACTGTTAACCCTGGGGGCCAGATGGGGGGCGCGGGGAGGGTGGGAGGGTAGCAGCCGCTCGACCGAGGGCAGTGGACCCCGGCCCCCCACCTTCAACTCAGGTCTGTCCGCTCCCAGCGGCACCGCCACCTCCGCCGCTGAGCGCGAGCCTGGAGGGGCGGGGTAGGGGGGGGGAGAGACAGGGGGCGGGGCGCGAGACCACAGCAGCGGCGGAGGCCAAGTGCGCAGGCGCCAGTTCGGGTCTTCGTTTTTTTGTTGTTGTTGTTTTTTTTTTTTCTTTTTCTTTTTTTTTTTTTTCCCTGCCCTGGGAGCGCCAGGACCGAACCAGTTCGGAGCGCTTGCGCACACGCTTTCTCGAGGGCAGTGGAGCTGTCCCCTACCGAGGCCACGCCCCCTCAGTGATCAGACTAGCGCCCCTCACCCCAATTCACCACGCAACGAACACCCAAGAACTACCCACAGACTGCCTTCTGTCAGCCACCACCACACTTCTAAATTCCCCCAACTACCCTCCGGTGCCCCAAATGCACTCCAAACCACACTCCATCATCTCCCAAATTGTATCCCCAAACTATTGTCCATTGATCCCAAAGCAGTACCCCCAATCTGCCTTCCTTGGACACCCAAGCTGTACAAATAAGCTACCCTCCAATACCCCCAAGTTGTTCCCCCAAACCATCTACAATCAGCCCTGAAACTGTTAACCTCCGAAGAGCACTTCCAAATCACCCTCCATCTACCCCCAATATACACCCAAAACACCCTCCATGACCCTAAACCACTCTCCATGTACCGTCCTAACCACACTCTATTGATCCCCAAATGGCACTAAAGAGCCCTCAACACCACCCCAGACATTCTCAACTACCTTTGGAGTGTCCCCCACCTGCACGCCAGATCAATTCCAACAGTCACCTGCTCTAACTCCAACCCATGTTCCATGAACTCCCACCACCACCAACACCACTAAACCTTCCACTGACCAACCCCACTCCTGGCAAAACTCCCATGTACTCCCAACTACTCAAGGTGGATCTCCCAACCACACTTCAAACTACCCTCCAACACCCTCTCCACCTCCAAACCACATTCCACTGATCCAAACTCCGACCCCGAAGTTGAGGGACTCTCCAACAGTCCTCAACAAACCTCCATAACCACTAACTTTCTGTAGTTACCCAACTGAACCTCCAAATCATACTCCCGTGACCCCAAATGTGTCCCTCAAGCCCTCCAATGACTCTTATCCACACCCTAAATCATTCTTCAGTGACTCTAATATATTACAAAGCATCCTCCAACGATCTTTTCTTTTTTTTTTTTTTGCAGTTATTACATTTTTCTTTATTGTGGTAAAATATCCATAACATAAAATTTACCATTTTAACCAGTCTTAAGTGTACAGTTCAGTGGCATTAAGTACATTCACATTGCTGTGACAATGATCTTTTCTTAAAATAACTTAATTGAGGTATAATTTGCATATCATAAATGTCACTCATTTTAAGCATGCAATTCAATTCAATTATTTTAGTAAAGTTACCAAAGTGTGCAACAATCACCACAATCCAGTTTTAGAGCATTTTCATTATCCCTGTAAGATCCCTCATGCCCAAATACCTTTTTCAATTAATTAATTAATTAATTAATTTGGTTGCATCAGGTCTTAGTTGCGGCACCAAATACATTTAATCTCTGTTCCCATTCCCACTCTCAGGCAACTGCTAATCTACTTTCTGTCTCTATAGACTTGCCTTTTAAATCCAATATGTGGATTTTTGGTATTTGGCTTCCTTCACTTAGCATAATGTTTTTGAGGTTCAGTCATGTTGTAGCATGTATCAGCAGTTTATTCCTTTTATTGCTGAGAATAGTATTCCGTCCAATGATCTTTCACTGCCCCCCAAATCACCCACTAATAGCTCCTCAACTATAACACATAAAATCCCTCTGACATCCAGACCTCAAAACAGGCCGCTAAACTGCATCCCAGACTGTACCCGCCAGCCTTCAACTATATCCCCAAACCACACTGTTGACCCTCAAACTTCCTCACTAAACTACCCAACCAGGTCCTCACCTTCACCCCCAAACCTTCTAACTGACCCTACTTTACCCTCAAGCTGCCCTCTAACTCTCAAGAATATCCCCAAAGTGCCCTTTCAATGATACCCAACTCTAATCCCAAACTACTCTCCAACAATTACAAACGTCGCCCCCCCAAATTTCCCTTCCGAGAGCCCCCAACTCTGCCTCTAAATACCCCTTAACTACCTTCCCTTGGTCCCACAGCTACAGCCCCAAACTATACCTCCAAACCACTCTTCAATGACAGCTATAGCTGTCTTAAATTACAGTCGGCCTCCATATCCACTGGTCCCACATCCAGGGATAGGGAGGGCTAACTGTACTATGCCATTTTATATAAGGAACTTGCACATCCTTGGATTTTGGTATTCACACATGGGGGTGTCCTGGAACCAATCTCCCCATGGATTCCAAGGGACATGCAACTACATCCACAAAACATCTTCCAATTTTCTCCAACCGTACCACCCAAACCACCCTTCAGACCACACCTCCAAACCACCCTCTGGTGACTCCCCCAACCCCACCTCAGTCTTCCCTTTGATGGCTCCAACTGTACCCAAACACTTTCAAATGCCCCAGTTATACCCTCAAACTGCCCTCAATCACCTCCAAGCATACCCCTAAGCCCCTCCAACAACCCCAAATCTACCCCTAAGCCATCTGTATTAGCTTCCTGTGGCTGCTGTGATGAATTATCACAAATTTGGTGGTTTAAAACATAAGAAATATTTTAAAACAACATAAGAAATTTATTCTCTCAGTTCTGGGGGCCAAAAGACCAAAATCAAGGTGTCAGCCGGGTCATGCTCCCTTCAGAGGCTCTAGGGGAGAATCTGCTTGTTGCCTCTCCCTCTTTTGGTGGCTATCAGCATTCTTTGGCTTGTGGCCACATCACTACAATCTCTGCTTGATTGTCACATTGCCTTCTTTTCTGTCAAATCTGCCTCTGCCTCCCTCTTACGAGGACACTATGGTTACGATTAGAGTTGCCTGGATAATCCAAGATAATCTCCCCATCTCAAAATTCTTACCTTAATCACATCTACAAACTGCAAAGTCCCTTTTCTTTTTCTTTTCTTCTCTTTCTTCCATCTAAGGTACATTCAAAGGTTCCAGGAATCAGGATGTGCATATCTTTGGTGGTGGCATCATTCAGCCTACAACAGTACACCATTTGGCCTCCAAAGATGCACATCCACTCTATGTGAAAAACACATGTACCTTATCCCAATACTCCCAAAATTTCAACCCATTACAGCATCAACTCAAGTTCAAAATCTGACTTTAATATCATCAGCTCAGAAGTTTCAAATCTCATCATTTAAATAATCTAAATCAGGTATGAGTGAGCCTCTGGGTATGATCCACCCTGAGGCAAAATTCTTCTCCATCTCTGGACTTGTGGAACTAGAAAACAAGTTATCTGTTCCCAAAACACAGTGGTGGGACAGGCATAGGCTGAGAGTTATAGACATTCCTATTCCAAAAGGGAGAAAACGGAAGGAAAAAAAGGTGTCACTGGTCCCAGGAAATGGTGAAATCCAGCAGTACAAGTTTCATTCAGTTTCAAGGCCTGGGAATAATAAATCCTCTGTGGCTTGATGCTCTACCTCTGGCTCAAGGCTGTGTCCTCAGAGTCATTCTTTCTTTCCCTTGAAAGGTAGCACACGTTTGCTGCTGAGTAGTTTTAGCCTGTATCCTTCCAGTAAAATTTTGGGAGTCCAAAATCCTTCCTTCATTTCATCCTGTCTCTGTTTTTTGTTTTTTTTTTCCAAGCCAATCAGGCAATGTTTCCATCAGTATAACATTCTGAAAAATCTTTTGGATCTCCCATGGAAGGCACAAGGATTCACATCATTAGACAAGAGGGTCCTCCTCAAATTTTTCATGGATAATCCCATCTCTATTCCTGACTTCTACTGAGATGGTTGAGAGGATCCATGAGTCACACACAAAATCTCTTTAGTACTAGCAAAAGGCTGTCCAGCCACACCCTTGGCTTTCTCTCCAGAGCATACTTTCCTGACAATGAATCTCCTAAATTTTATGTCTTTTGCAGTCTGGACAGCCTGAGAATTTTCCAAATCATCAAATCTCGGATCCATTTTGCTTAACAGTTCTTCCCTCAATTTATCTCTTTCCTTTCACATTTTACTATAAGCAGCAAGAAGAAACCAGGCAGTACCTCAAGATTTTCATTGGAAATCTCCTCAGCTAAATATTCAAGTCCATCACTTACAAGCTCTGCTTTCCACACAACTGTAGGACACAATTCAGCTAAGTTTTCTGCCTTATATAATAAGGATTTTCTTTTCTCCAGTTTCCAATAACATGTTCCTCATTTCCTTGAGCCCTGTTAACAGCAGCACCTGTAACATTAATATTTCTACCAATATTCTGTTTATGATGATATACGTATTCTCTGAGACAATGTATGCTTTCTCTACTGTGCTCCTCACTTCCTTCTGAGCCTTCACCAGCAGTGCTTTTAACATTCATATTTCTACTAGCAGTCTATTCAAGGCAATCTAGGCTTTTTCTATCATGTGCCTCAAAATTCTTCCAGCCTCTACCCACTATCCAATTCCAAAGCCACTTCAATTTTTTTAGGTATTTGTTGCAACACGTTATGGAATTAATTGTGTTCAACCCCCCCCAATTCATTTGTTGAAGCCCTAACCCCCCAATATGATTGTATTTGGAAATAGGGCTTTTAAGCCGATGATTAAGGTTAAATGGGGTCATAAGGGTGGGGCCCTTATCCAATAGGAATGGTGTCATTATGAGAAGAGGAAGAGACACCAGGAGTGCACATGCACAAAGGAAAGACCACGTGAGGACACAGCAAATATCAGTCATCTGCAAGTCAGGAAGACTGCTCTCATCAGAAATCAACCCAGATGGCACCTTGATCTTGGACTTCTAGCCTCCAGAGCTGTGAGAAAATAAATTTCTGTTGTTTAATACCACAGTCTGTGGTATTCTGTTATGACAGCCCAAGCAGACTAAGACACAGCAGCATCCCATATCCAGGTACCAAAATCTATATTAGTTTCCTGTGGCTGCTGTAACTAATTACCACAAATTTGGTGGATTAAAAATATAAGAAATCTATGGGACTTCCCTGGCGGTCCAGTGGTTAAGACTCTACACTTTCAATGCAGGGGGAGTGCATTCGATCCCTGGCTGGGGAACTAAGATCCCACATGCTGCGTGGCACGGCCAAAAATTTAAAAAAAAAATAAGAAATCTACTCTTTCATGGTTCTGGGGGCCAGAAGTCCAAAATCAATTCCACTGGGCAAAATCAAGGAGTCAGCAGGGCCATACTCTCCCTGGAGGCTCTAGGGGAGAATCTGTTTGTTGCCTCTTCCAGCTTCTGGTGGCTGCTGGCATTCCTTGGCTTGTGGCCATATCACTACAATCTCTGCTTCTGTGGTCACAATGCCTTCTCCTTTAGGGTTTGTCAAATCTGTCTCTCTTCTTTCTTCTTATAAGGGGTTACAATTAGGGGTTACAATTAGGTTCCATTCAGATAATCCAGGATAATCTCTCTATCTGAAAATCCTTAATTTAATCACATCTGCAAAACTTTTTTTTTTTTTTTACATATAAGGTAACATTTACAGGTTCCAGGGATTAGGACATGGATATCTTTTGGGGGGCCATTAGGCTACCACACTATCCTATGACAGTTAACAGTTCTATTAACAACTCCTTAAACTACAAAAGACCACACACTAACCTTCCATAGTCCCTCCAACTGCATCTCAAGCCATCTTCCAACCCCCCAAGAGTATTCCCAATTTACCCTCCAATAGCTGCCACCTGCGCTCTTAAACTGTCCTCTAGCAGCCCCATTCCTCCTGAAGACGTGGTCCTTTAGTTGTGTGCCAACTGTCCTGTAATAGACCCCAACCTCACCCCAAACCACCCTCAATCACCCCTCACATCTCTCTATAAACATCTCTAATTTCACCATCCAACTGCCCTCTCTTCTCCCTACATATCTCCCATTCACCCCACCCCTCAGTTGTGTTGCAGTGAAACCCCAGCTTCCAGAGAGAGAGAAAGACAGAGACAGAGAGCACGCAGCAATGAAGACCCAATGCAGCCAAAAATAAATAAATAAAATAAATAAATAAATGGGAAAAAAGATGGCAGGCTCATTCAAACTAAGAAAAATACAAAAATTTTTTTTTAAAAAAAGTGTGCTTGGGTTCCAATCCCAGGTTTTATAAACTGGTGTGACCTAGGGCAAGTGACTTAACTTTGCTGTACCTTGGTTTCCTAATCTGTAGGTTGGGAAAATAAATGGAACCCTCCTCAGAGGCCTGTTGTGAGGATTAAAATGAATGAATACAGATAAAGTGCCAAGAATGACTGATAAATTTTGCTTATTGTTACTTTTCTTTATAGCTTTTGCTTTTTGTATCCTGTTTAAGAAGGCCTTCTTTTTTGCCAAAGACTTAAACATAGTCTCCAAACATATTTTGTTCTGATATTTTTTATAGGTTCTTTATTAATGGTTAGGTCTTTAGCCAATCTGGAATTAATTTTTCTGAATTGAGTAAATTAGGAATCTAATCCCTTCCCCCAAAAGACAGTCATTTCTCCCCAAACTATTTTAGTAAATAGTCCATCTCTCTCCCAGTGACTTGAAATATCACTTTTGTCATTTATGAATTCCCACAATACCTGGGTCGATTTTTCGATTTTTTTTCTGTACCATTGATCTAGTTTTCTATTCCTACTCCCATATCACGATGCTTCTTTTTATGGTTATATTTCCCTGTGCTTATTTTATTTTATTTTATTATTTTTGGCTGCGCAGCACGTGGGATCTTAGTTCCCCGACCAGGGATCCATCCGCGCCCCCTGCAGTGGAAGCGTGGAGTCCTAACCACTGGACTTCCAGGGAAGTCCCACAATGTTTTAATAACTAGAGTTTTGTCAGACATTTTGAATCTGGTAAGATGACGCCTTCCTCTTTCTTCTCCTTTTATAAAATTAGATATTCTTGCGTATTTAAGGCACCGTAGGAATTTTAACATCAGGTCTACAAGTTCCATTTTGCAATTTTTACTGGTAATGTATTGATTTTTTTAAAGATTAAAGAACTGTCTTTATTATGTGGGTAATGTTTGTGTGTGAGCGTATGGGGATGTGCGTGTTTACCAAGCCAACTTGGGAAATAAGGGTGCCAATACAGGAAGGTGCAAGGCAAATGGGCGCTCAGCGAAGTTCCCAGTGGTCCAACTGATGGGCATGGTCTCGGGATGTTGGGAGGGATAAAGGGAAGGTTGTAGGTCTGGGTATTTTGTGAGCTGACTGTGCATCTGAAGGTATGGGTGGGACCCTCTGTTGTGTGCAAGCCGGCTTGCATGTATCTAGCACACAGAGGAGCTCAATAAATGTTTGTTAAATCAGTGCACAAATGAGTGAATCAATTTTTGGAGAGATTATTGTATGCCAAACAACCTGCTAGCACTATTCAAAAATTACCTCCAATCCTCATAACAACCCTGTCAAACAGGTATTATGACCCCCATTTGACAGGCCAGTAAAGCTGAGGCTCAGAGAGGGGAAGTCCCTTGCCCATATTCTAACCTTGGTCTTTATAATTCCAGAAGTCAACCACAGAAGGGGCCAGATCTAATTTCCATCCTTCCACTCATTCATCCGTCAAGGATTCACTAAGCACCTACAGTGCAGCGCAACGACCTAGTACAACAACCGCTCTAAATGACATAGAGTAGGCGGACCGCTTCCAGGAAGACCAGCTGGGCGGCTGGACTGTAGGTACCGAAAGGGTGGGGTTTCTGGTGCGCACCTTCCGGGAATGTAGCTGCCTAGGCCTCAAGGCTATGGGTTTGGCTGAGGAGGCACCGCTAGATCAAGGTTGGAGCGCGGTTTAGGGAGTGGATACTACGTATATTGGCCTATAGAGGGCGCATTTCCGCAGCTAGAAGCGTCTCCTGGAGACCCTCCGCGCGCAGACTGGCCATCAGTACGCAGGCGCAGAGGACCCAAGGAGCGGCTTAATATCTTGCGGAGGGATAATTTGAGAAGAGGAGGCGTGGTTCAATCTAATTACCTCTCATTGATTTGCCTCTGTCTCTGAGGGCGTGGCCTCGGTGCCCCCTTCTCGGAATAAGGGCCTGCGGAATCTGGTTCTCTCTCGGCTTCGGAGGCGTAGCTTAGGGCGGGCCCTTGAGCCACCCCTCAACGATTGGCCGCCTCACCCAGAGGGCGTGGCCCAGCGAGCTGTCTATTCGCTCTGCGGTCACTTCCTGTGGAGTTTCCCCAGCCCAGGGAGGAGGGGGAAGAGGACAAGGGGGAGGAGGGCGGTCGTCCGGGGTTAGTTTGGGGGGGGGGTGTTGGTCCGTTCTGGGCGGGGGATGACTCACAGCCCATCCCATCTCCCCGACGCCGCCCGCCCGCGCAGAGCTTGCTCCATGGCTTAGCGGAGGAGGCGGTGGCGAGCGGGGGAGGGGGACTCTTATTTTGTTAGGGGGACCGGGCCGAGGCCCGACCGGCCTGGCAGGGCTCGCCCGGGGCCGGGCGTCATGTCTCATGCGGCCGAGCCAGCTCGGGACGGCGTAGAGGCCAGCGCGGAGGGTCCTCGAGCCGTGTTCCTGCTGTTGGAGGAGCGCAGGCCGGCCGACTCGGCCCAGCTGCTCAGGTGCGGGACCGCCTGGGACCGGTAGTGCTAACTGGGGTTCCCGGGGGCCTGATCTGGGGGCAGCGGGGGCCCAGGACTGTGATTGGAGGCCCTCGGCCTAGTCTTGGAGGACGTCTGGGCGCCCGACTTGTGGGGGCACCTAAGGAATCTGGCGGTGGCTTGCTTGGACTGAGGCTTAAAGGAGTCGTGGAAGTGCATTAAGGGAGGCCTAGTTCAGATTTGGGGGGGGCCCTTGACTGGGTCTCGAGGAGCTGATTCTGTTGTGTCCAAAAACTAGTCTAGGGTAGCTGAACTTCGGGGACTGAGACTCTGACTAGAGGCTGAATTTGGGGTCTTTGAGTCAGATATGAGGGGAATGAATTTGAGGGGGCACTCTGTAGGTGAGGCACTGATTTTTAAGGGACTTTTTCCCTCAGAGAAGGCGTCCTAAGATATAGAGGTGCTGTCTTGGGAGCTTGGTGACTCCCAGTGGCTGGTTGCTGGAGGCTGTGTTTGGGGATAAAATGACTCTGGAGGGATTTGGGGGTATCTCGGATATACTGCGTGGGACCAGCCTTGTGAGTGTGTGTGAGTGAACAAGAAAAGCAACATTCATCAAGACTTGATCAGAATAATCCCTTCACCTGCCCACCCATCCAGCTGGGTAGTGGAAAAGCCCTCTTCCCACACCCCATAGGGGCTTGAATGGGAAACAGTCAGACAGACAGGCAACGGAGATGGTGCTACCTCTTAGCCCAGAGAAGGCCTCAGACCTTATTTTGGAACCCAGAGGAGGGTCTTGTTCCTGCTGCCACCTGCCCTAGCCTCTCAGCCAGCTCTTTTCACCCCCTACACACACACAGACACAGAGGGTTTTTTTTAATCTCACCTTCCCAGTCTGTCTTTCAGGCCCTGGAGACAATCTTGAATCTGACCCTAGAGCTGGAATGAGCACCAATTGCACCATCCCTGCCTGGGTGGGTCCTCTCTGACCTCTTAGCCTTACTTCCATCAGCGGGCCTGGAAGCCCCAGCCCTCTCTGTCCATACCGTGCCCATTCCAGTGCCCACCTCTTCCAACTTCTGTGCAATCGAAGTGTGAGCATGGGAGGGGGCTTTGCCTACACTCTGTCTGGGATTGTGCTGAGCTCAGCGGCTCCCCAGCTTCCTCTTCCCGACTTCCTGGGGTGGTTTTAGGGCCCCGTCTGTGAGTGAGGAAAGGGAGGAAGACAGATTCTTGGGGAGGGGCAAGTCAACGACAATCTCAGGATTCTAAATCTTTGACTAAATTCAAGGATGCATATCTATCTGCCTGCATGTTAATGTCCCCTACACACTAGTGTCTTGCAGCCAGCATGGAGGGTTGAGCAGGAGCCTTTCAATATATGAATTTACCATCTCCTGATGCCTTTATAACAACCTAGATCATCACAGTAGTGGCGATAGTTGAAAGGGACTGGTGTACATGGCTTCTTAGTTTGTGTGTCAGTGGGTGTTGGTATTGGAGGTGTGTTTGTGTTTTGATCTATCGAAAAAACTGGAGAGTGCTGGGCAAGCTCCTCTGACCAAGAAAAGAATGTTCCTATAAAGCAGATCATCCACCCAAATTCTCCCTCTTGTCAATCCAGATTGTTGGACTGAGGGGAGCCCTTGTTATTTCCATCTTGTTTTTGGATGCGTGTTCGCATCCCACAAACTCTGGCTGGGGCAGGGTTGGTGGCCGGGAGCTCTTTTGGGAAGTAGTGGATCCTTCAGTAAAGTGAATCAGCTACCCCAGTTCTCTTTGTGATGCATTCAGTTTGTGTTACAATGGACTGTTCTGCCGAGGGAAGCCCCTACCGTGCAGTATGCCTGTGGACCTATGTGGGCTCACATTCAGCAGCCAGGAAAACAATGGGGGGTGTGGGGGCTGGGAGAACTCTGAATGCAAAGTCAGGAATCCCACAAAGTGAATTGTCATTCCTCAATTCTCCGTTTCTATTCTCCTGAAACCCAAGTTGTACACCCAGGTGATTGTTAGATTGAGGAGCTGGGGTCCAGGCTTATTATTTTTAATCTTAAGGACCTATGGGTAACACGGAGCAAAAGAGAGTGGAGAGGGGAGAAGACATGGGAATCATGGTGGTGGTTTCAGCAAAGTGGCCGAATGTGAGGGATACACTCTATTCTCCTCTCTCCTGGTGTATGCTTCTCTTCTCTTCTTTTCTCTTCTGTCTCTGTCTCTGTCTCTCTCAGGGGAATGACGTCTCCATACAATCACTGACCCTCACCCCTGCCTTCCCCCCACCCTCAGCCTGAACTCTTTGCTTCCGGAATCGGGGATTGTTGCTGACATCGAATTAGAAAACGTCCTTGATCCTGACAGCTTCTACGAGCTCAAAAGCCAACCCCTATCGCTACGCTCAAGGTATGTCTCCTCTCTCTGACTCCCCTTCTGATTCCTCAGGCCCCTCCATCCCCTCTTGATGGGCAGAGGCCCTCAGTGCCAGTCCAACCCATTCTCTCACCAGCCTGAATTTTTCAGATAGTAAAATTAAGAGCCAGAAAGAGCATGTGGAAAGCAGGAGGCCAAGCTAGGATTCTAGTATCTCAGACAAAATCTCCCTTGCTTCCTCCCCCACCTGCACATCCATTCATAGATTAAAATTGCAGCGTGCCTGGAGTTCCCAGACACAGGGCGTGGCCTGATCAAGCCCAGCCCCCAAGTAGGCGGAGCCGTTCCCATAACCCCTGGTCACCCTCCCCCCAACTCAACAAATTCACCCACTCCCAGCCCTTGAAGAACCCCTGCTGGTCTCTTCTTTCCCCCAAGCTTGGAAGTCTAAATGTGCTGAGTCATGGGCCTGGGCTCTAAGAGAGGGGAGGGGACCTGGAAGAGGGGCAGGAAGAGAGGATTGTGAAATCGCTGAGATTTTCAAGACTGACTAGCTCCTGGGACCAGAGGCCCAGGCAGGGGAGGAAGAAGGGCCTGCGGTTGCCCATATAGCCTGATGCCCACTCCCAGGAGCTCAGGGAGCATCTCCAGCCCCAAATTGAGCTTAATGAGCCCTCTGTGTCCGTATCTACTCCCACAACCTCAATTCTGTTTCCTTCTGCTCTCCTTTAAATAGCTCGCAGAGCTGAACAATAATGGTATCTCCGCTTGATATACGAACAGGCCCAAATCCAGGCTTCACCATAAGGACTGAGGGCTAAAGTTACCCCACCAGACTGTGACCCCTGAGGGCTGTGACCAGGTCTGGTTCCTTTATCTCCCCTCCACATTGTGGCTTCTGAAGGCAGAGAACAGGCCAGGTTCCTATGTCTGCTCCATCGCACTATGACTTCTTAGGCTTGGGCCGAGACTTTTAGCTTACCTGTGGCCCCGTATTTCCCATTCCACAGCCTCCCAATATCACTGCAGGCCACACCAGCCACCCCAGCTACACTCTCTGCATCATCTTCTGCAGGGGGCTCCAGGACCCCTGCCATGTCGTCATCTTCTTCATCGCGGGTCTTGCTGCGGCAGCAGCTAATGCGGGCCCAGGCCCAGGAGCAGGAGAGGCGTGAGCGTCGGGAACAGGCTGCAGCCTCTCCCTTCCCTAGTCCTGCACCTGCCTCTCCTGCCATCTCTGTGGTTGGCGTCTCTGCTGGGGGCCACACATTGGGTCGTCCTCCCCCTGCTCAGGTGCCCAGGGAGGTGCTCAAGGTAAGGTGACATCCAGAGGCCCTGGGAGGGCCTCCTGGTGACTGAGGATTGGTCCTGGTGGCTTTGGGACGAGGTCCTAGGGGCTCTAAGGAAGGTCTCAGGTACTGTTAAAAGGGGGCTGTGCTAGTATCCCATTGTGTTTAGGGTTTCCAAGACGTTCTTGTGGAGTTGTGAGGGGTTCTTGGGGGCCATAGGATGTCTTGGTGGATCATGGAGGCTCATGAGTGCCCTGAGTGGGCCCTGGAGTCTGTGAAGTGGCTTTGTAGGAAGCACTTCACATATGGTTATGCATTAGGAATTCTTTGGCCATTGGAGTGCCTTGGGAAGCCATGTACAGTTCCCACGTCTGTTAGGTGGGGTCACAGGCTTTGCGGGGGGCCTCTTGGGGACTGTGACAGGGTGCTCCAGAAACTCTGAAGGATTCTGCCACCCATGGGTAGATCTTGAGGGCTGTGAAGGATCTCTGAGAAAGGGAGTTTGGGTCCTAGGGGAGACTTTAATCAGTATTTGGGGGCGGGAGAGGGTTCTCAGATTCTGGGCCTGGTTTGCCATCCTGAGCCTAGGAACAGATGACTTCTGAGGGGCAAGCTGCGGCTCAGAGTCACCCCTCTGAGCCCTGTTCTACCTTGTTCCCTCCCATCCTGTCTCCCCCGCATTCCACAGGTGCAGACCCATCTGGAGAACCCGACGCGCTACCACCTGCAGCAGGCGCGCCGGCAGCAGGTGAAGCAGTACCTGTCCACCACACTTGGGCCCAAGCTGGCGTCCCAGGCCCTCACCCCACCACCGGGGGCTGCTAGTGCCCAGCCACTCCCCGCCCCTGAGGCTGCCCACGCTACTGGCCCCACTGGCAGTGCTCCCAACAGCCCCATGGCACTGCTCACCATCGGGTCTAGCTCGGAGAAGGAGGTGAGTGGCTGCAGACGACCCGCCCATGCTCCCCCTGCCCCAACTTCTTCTAAGGCTCTTCCATATGTCTTCTCCCAGATTGATGATGTCATCGATGAGATCATCAGCCTGGAGTCCAGTTACAACGATGAGATGCTCAGCTATCTGCCCGGAGGCACCACGGGGCTGCAGCTCCCCAGCACGGTGAGGCCCTGAGATGGGAGGTTGGTCTAAAAATTAGCACATCCCTCTATCACTGAGGGATATCTTATATACACCCGGGCTAGCTGTGTACATAAGAGACTGTCACCTTGGATTGTACTGAGATAGAGATAGAGGCTGTATGTTGAGAATGGGGCACAACAGTGCCCTGGGGCCATGTTGAACTGCATGGAGAGGTGAACCTTGTAGTTTTTGATATATACACAGTGGGGACTTCATGGAGCTATTAGGGCATACCGAAGCACTCAAGCTTCATTGTGGGAGGGACCAAGAAGTGGGACTCTTGTAGCATTTTGTTTGTTTGTTTTGAGTGTAAGACAGGTTTCTTTTTTTTTCTTTTTTTTTAATAATTCTTTATTTTTATTTATTTATTTTGGCTGTGTTGGGTCTTCGTTTCTGTGTGAGGGCTTTCTCCAGTTGTGGCAAGCGGGGGCCACTCTTCATCGCGATGCGTGGGCCTCTCACTATCGCGGCCTCTCTTGTTGTGGAGCACAGGCTCCAGACGCGCAGGCTCAGTAGTTGTGGCTCACGGGCCTAGTTGCTCCGCGGCATGTGGGATCTTCCCAGACCAGGGCTCGAACCTGTGTCCCCTGCACTGGCAGGCAGATTCTCAACCACTGCGCCACCAGGGAAGCCCCAAGACAGGTTTCTTTTTATTAAGTTTTCCTAAACTTGTCTCATGTTTACTGAATGTTTTTCTTTGTGTAAGAACGTAACCTGGAGCTTTAACAAACCAATTTGGACAATGCAACCTGGATAAATGCTTGTCTGCACACAAGTCATCGATTACCATTCTCTGGCCTGGCCTCCATGTAAATCCAATTGGTCTTAAAGCCTATCTAAACAGAGAGCAAGCAGACCACATCATCTTATTTCTAGTTTAAACTTTAAACCTCAAATTCACCCCCATCCCAAGACCCACACCCTCCCCCACACACAAAAGAAAATTTTTAGAAGAAATGGCCATTAAGAACTGAGTCAGTTGCCTAAGAATTGGCTTAATCCTGCAGCCAGCACTCCAAAGTAGCTCTTGGCTTCACAGCAGGCCAGCTGGAACTCTTGAAGCAGGACAGGTAGAGAATGGATAGAGGATGCTCTGAGAACAGGGCCAAGTCCTGGTGCTGCGAGGCTTCCACACATGCTTACACTCCAACATAAATACACTTCCACCTTTCTCCTCTAAGTGATGTTTCTCTATAGCACTTTAGAGCTTGGAACTCTCTAAATTTTTTAGTGCAGAGATGGACAGAAACTTATTCTAAACATGCAAGGTATAATCTTATTTCTAACAACATAGGCCAAAATTAACAGAGAAGCTCTCTGTTATACAGATTATCTTGTTGCGTTTTGAATGTACCAGGACATTCAGGTCATGAAGACACACCTAGACCATGAAGTGATTGGAACATGATATGCCAAAGGTGTCCAGATTTGATGTGGTTGGACCTTGAAGTGACTAGAACATACCACATCTCTTACAGTGAACTGTGCCGAGAGGCTGGGTCATTGTAAAGACTGGATAAAACTTCCTAGAGCAGGAGATGCACCAATGAATTTTAACATTCTGGTTCTGAACATTCCAAGAGTCTCATAACTCGCTTTGGGACATACCAAGTGGCTATAGCTTTACTTCTTTCCAGCTTATCAAGAGGAAAGAAGCACATGTAAAAATGGTACCAATTTATCAGAATTTTTCATTGATTTGGGCACAGCTAGAGATTGGATGGATCCAGCAGACTAGTGGGGGTTTCAAGAGATGAAAACTCATCAAGAGGTGGGACTAATTACTTATGGATTAGTTCGTTGCCCTAGGGTGTATCCAGGAGAGTGTGAAGGAGAAGAAAAAACCAAACTAGGCTGACATAAAAACAGTGCTTGTTGAGTAGTTGGACAAGAAATCCTGAGAGATCAGAATGTGCAAGAGGGTGGCAGATCAGAACCTCGGTGCATGGCAGCCTGAGACTGTATGCAACGCAGTCACAGCCAAAGACTGGAGGTTGGGCTGGAACTCTCCAAAAGGCCAGATTTTGGGTGGAATGTTGCCATGACAATTTCCCAAGGTCTGAGAAGACTGGGTTGGAGTGTTCCAAGAATGCTGAGTTGGAATGTAGCTCTAGGAGGGGCTGAAATGTTGCATTGGAGCTGACAAAGACCTGAGAAGGGTGGTTTTCTGGCACTTCTCAGAGCCAGTGCCGGGGTTTGGGAGAGGGTCTTCAGAAGTCGCTGGGGGATTCGAGGGGCTGTGGGGACACGATGAGCAGGCCAGGCAGGCTCCAGTCCCCCAGCAAAGCAGGGTAGGTCCCCTTGACCCTGTCTTCCCTGTTGAGTGGCTGTGTGAAATTCCCTTGAAGGAGAAGGAAGGGTTCCCATGCTGAGCCAGCCAATCCTTGCATGAGGGGGCCCATCTTTGGGGTGAGTGGAGGGTCAGGAACCTGGTCGAAGAAGGGGCCGAGCCTGGGGTCTGTTTCCAACCATCGTTTTTCCACTCTCCCTGCCTGCAGCTGCCTGTGTCAGGGAATCTGCTTGATGTGTACAGTAGTCAGGGCGTGGCCACGCCAGCCATCACTGTCAGCAACTCCTGTCCAGCTGAGCTGCCGAATATCAAACGGGAGATCTCTGGTAAGGGCCAGGGTCTTGGCCCCGTGCAATTATCATATACCCCAGGGTGAGCCCCATATCTACCAGGTCTGGGGGTCAGGCCTGATTCTAAGGGAAGAGGGTTTAAACAGACAGAAATGGGGGCTGTTTGCCATCTTTGTCCATATGGCCCGTGGTCCTGCTTTCACTCCACTCCCTCTCCTCGGGTTTAACAAGTGGCCTGTCACCATGGCTTCTTTAAAAATTGTAAAAATGGTGGCACTTCGCTTGCTTGCGCCCACCAAAGCCTACCCCAGCGGCTGCACATGCTGCCCACCGTCGTCTGTCATCTTTCCCAGACCCAGAGGCCCTGACCACCTCCTGCACTCTCTTCCAGAGACAGAGGCCAAGGCCCTTTTGAAGGAACGGCAGAAGAAAGACAATCACAACCTGAGTGAGTGAGAGCGCGTGCTCCTGCCCACGTGCCGTGCAGCCCTGCCTCACTCTGCGCCCGGCCTTCCTTGGGGGCCTCTCCCTGCAGCAGCCTCCCAATTCCCCAGTTTCTCCTCTTCGCTTCTCAGCCTATTGACGACTCTTTCCCACTTTCTGTTTCTCTCCCCCGCCTTCAAAGTTGAACGTCGCAGGCGATTCAACATTAACGACAGGATCAAGGAGTTGGGCACCCTCATCCCCAAGTCCAGTGACCCGTGAGTCTGGGCCAGGAGCCCCAGGCCGGTGGAAGGTGGGGTGGGGGCCCCACTCCCTGAAAGTCATTCCCGGGTGGGCCTGCCCTAAGTGGGAACCACCCGGGCAGTCCTGCTCCTTTGCCCCTTTCTCACCCAGCTTTCCTCACCCTGAGCAGGGTTGCAGCCCCTCACCGTGTTCCCATCTAAAATTTTAGGTGCATGACATTATGGTCCATGACATTATGGTCCACGTTGTCTGCCCCCTTGTACGACATAGACAGTTTTCCGCTTATTTAGTACCTCCTTTATTTACTCAAAATATGTATTGAGCTGCTTCTGCTTTGTGCCAGGTACCATGCTAGGCCCTGAGGATACCAGAGGGAACAAAATGCACAAAAATCCCTGACCTCATGGAACTGATGTTTTAGTGGGGGCAGACAGACAGCAAACAAGATAAATATGTAAACTCCGGTGGTTATGATGAGTGTTGTGGAGAGGAATCAAGAACGGAGGGAAGATGGGATATTGGGGAGGGTCACAGTTTGGGGTGAGGAGGGTGGGGAGAGGGCAGGCCTCAACTGATGAGGAAGTACTTGAATAAAGAGCCTAAAGAGGTGAGGCAGGAGCCATCTGGGTGTCTGAGAGAAGAGTGTTCAAGGTGGAGGGCAGAGCTGGGCTGGAGGCCCTGAGGTGGGAATGATTTTCCATGTTCTAGGAGCATTGAGAAGCCAGTGTGGCCGCAGTGAGATGAATCAGAGGGTCATGGGTAAGAGGAGCAGTATGGGATCAGGTCAGAGAGGGCTTCCTGGGTTCGGGGTGTGATGGGGCATCATTGGAAGGTTCCAGGCAGGTGGTTTTCATCCGAGCATTCCATACCCTTGATGTCCCTCTGCCTCAAGTTCTAGGCACGTGGCGGGGTGCTCCATCTACCTGGTGCAATCGCCCCCTTCAGCTCCCGAGAGACTCCATGTGCAGCATTCCCTTCTTTCCTCCCCCTCGGGCCCCACAGGGAGATGCGCTGGAACAAGGGCACCATCTTGAAAGCCTCTGTGGATTACATCCGCAAGTTGCAGAAGGAGCAACAGCGCTCCAAAGACCTGGAGAGCCGGCAGCGATCCCTGGAGCAAGCCAACCGCAGCCTGCAGCTCCGAATTCAGGTCTGGAAGGAGGAGGCGGTGGCAGGGGTGAGGGGGGCTTCCTGGAGGCAGAGGCAGAGGGAGAACAGGCTAGGATTTCTCCGCCTGGCATATTTGGGGGATCCCCGGGCTTCCTGACTCACATGATGATGATAAGTAGTAATTATAACATTAGCAATAATAATAATGAATATTGGTTAACGGACACGGTGTTTTATCTTGTGCCATGCACTATGACAAGAGCCTTATCTCCATTTACTAAGTTAATCACAACAATCCTGTGAGACAGGGACCATTATTATACCCACTTTCTAGGTTGGGACTCTGAGGCTCAGAGACGGTAAGCAACTTGCCTGAAGTTACGCAACTAGTGAGTGGCAGAGGCTGAATTCGAACCCAGGCAGCCTACCCTTTTAACTGTTATATCCTCTGCCTCTGAGGGACTCTGAACCCCATCTTATCCCACCCCCACCCCCCACCCCCCTACGTTTTGCAGGAGCTAGAACTGCAGGCCCAGATCCATGGTCTGCCAGTGCCTCCCACCCCAGGGCTGCTCTCACTGGCCACAACTTCAGCCTCTGACAGTCTCAAGCCAGAGCAGCTGGACGTTGAAGAGGAGGGCAGGCCAGGCACAGCAACATTTCATGCAGCGGGGGGACCTGCCCAGAGTACTCCCCATCAGCAGCCCCCAGCGCCACCCTCCGATGCCCTTCTGGACCTGCACTTTCCCAGCGACCACCTGGGGGATCTGGGGGACCCCTTCCACCTGGGGCTGGAGGACATTCTGATGGAGGAGGAGGAGGGGGTGGTGGGGGGACTGTCAGGGGGCGCCCTGTCCCCACTGCGGGCTGCCTCCGATCCCCTGCTTTCTTCAGTATCCCCCGCAGTCTCCAAGGCCAGCAGTCGCCGCAGCAGCTTCAGCATGGAGGAGGAGTCCTGATCAGGCCTCACCCCTCCCCTGGGACTTCCCCACCCAGGAAAGGAGGACATGTCAGGATGAGGCCCCGCCTTTTCCCCCACCTTTTCATGAGACTGCCCTGCCCAGGTGTACTGGGGGAAGAGGAGACTGATGAGGCCCCACCCCTGTAACCAAGCAAGGAGGAGGAGTCAGATGAGGCCCCACCCCTTCCCCACAGGACAGGCCAATGCAGGTATTTCAGACGTGGAGAAGGTAGGGACATCAGGGCCTGTCTCTTGCAGAACGCAGCCTCACCCCTGCCCCGTGGGACCCGCCCTTGCCCAGGTGAGGGAAGGAGACAGGATGAGGTCAGCCGCTGGCCCCTAGGGACTGTCCTAGCCATGTTTCCTGGGATAAAGAGTGTCAGGATACTGCTCCATCCCCTCTCTTGGAACCAACAGTCTAGTCTATCCTGGCAAGGAAGAGGAGTCAAAATGGAGGTCCCACCCTGGGGGTTTAAGCCCTGCCCCTTCCCCGTGAACCCTGCCCTGTGCAGGCAAGGAACAGAAGTGAGGATGAGAGCCAACCCCTTTACCTGGGAACTCAGTCCTGGCCTTCTAGCAATGGAGGAGTCAGGCCCCGCCCTTTCCCTATAGGAACAGCCCAGCGCAGGTATTTCAGGTGTGGAGGAGTCAGTAAGATCGGGCAACTTTGTGGAGATCACAGCCCTCGTCTCTTAGCAACATCCCATCCAATCATTCCACACTGCAGGGAGGAGTGGTACTTAAGCTCCCCCGCCTTAACCTGGGACCATTGTGACTTAACCTAGGAGGGCTCTAAGCCGACCTGGCCCTTGAAGAAGGGGGCAGATCTTGAAATCTTGTGGGTTGACATTCCAGACCTAGATCAGGAGTGAGTGAGAGTTAGACCCCCACACTTGGGCAGAGTTTTACCTCCTTTCTTGAAGGGTAGATTGGGGAGGTGATGGAGATAAGGGGGTACTGGGTCCATGTTCCCAGAACCAGCACCCCGGTACTCTTTTTTAACATGTAGAGGAACAAGATGAAGGAAGGGGCCTTTCCAGGGAGTTCCCCAGCCCAGGAACAAGTGGAAGCCTGTCTCACCAAGGCAGAGGCTTAGGGGGAGGATTGCAGAAACATATATACCCCCTCTTTTGTTTATCTGATTTTTTTACTGACCCCCTACTCAGAAGCTAGGTCACCCCCAACCTCTGGCCTCCACCTAGTTCTCCATTTGGAGAAATCTTCCCCATTTCAGAGTTATCAAGAGACACTCCCTGCCCATCCCCATCCCTCCTACCCCATACACCCAAGGTTGTCAGCTTTGGATTGTTGGGGCCGAGCCCCGAGGAGGGTGTACTAAGGGGTCTGTAGGTTTGTGATTAAAATAATAAATGCTAGGCGTGTTTGATGCGCTTTTAACTTTGGCAAAGAGTCTCCTGTCCTTGCTTTTTGTCTGTGCAATGAGCATGGCTCATGAAGGTTCTTGGAAGAAACAGATTTGAGAGGGATGGGTACAAGAATTTAGATAGAGGGGCTGGAGAAAACAATGTACAAACAAAAGCAATGAGTCCTTAACTGTCTGCTAGGCAGCCTCCTAACTGTTGAAAGCGTTTTACCCAATTTATTATCCTAAGGAATATTCATCAAGAAAGTACTGATTCTTACTCCTATTTCACGTTTGAAGAAACACGAATAGAACAGGGTTTAAGTAACTATCTGACAATATACAGCTGGTAAATGGATGAAGCGCTAAATGGTAAAGTTAGGTGAGGGCTCTGGTTTGAACAATGTCATTGAGGACAGACGGGCCAATGAAGATTTTCTTGCAAGTTCACTTTTGAAGCTGATAAGGAAATATATGAGGATATCTCCTGGCAGACAGTAGAGGTGTTCCAGCTGGTGGAAATGGCAAAGACAAAAACCGTAAAGGTAGAGGAACAAGCAAACAACTCGGTTTTGGAACCGGTGTTGACATTTGGGGGGAATTTAAATGGAAGTGAATAGACACAAGTATCTTAGGCTGGGGAAAAAATATTCCTGGAATTTCTCAACCGAACTGACTCCCAGGGCAGGTATAAGGCCTGGTCCTGTGTCACCCCCATCAGGCTGTGACCACCACACTTGCTGCCTGCCCCTTTCTAGCCTAACATACTGTGAGCCCTAGGGCCTGGTTGCTGAACCTCTACCACCAGACTGGTGGCTCCCTGATAGCTTTATTTTTTTTCTCCTCAAATTGGCTATATTCTCTTTATTTTACAAAGATAACATGTAATACCCAGAAGTGTTTTTTTTTTAACTTTGTATTCTGAAATAATTTTAGATTTACAGAAGTGTGGCAAAGGCAGTAGAGAGAGTTCTCATACCTGTTATCCAGCTCCCCCTAATGTTAACAGCTTGGATAACCATGGCACATTTATTAAGGCTAAGAAAATCACATCGGCACAGTACTAGGAACTCCAGACTTTATTTGGATTTCACTGGTTTTTCCACGAATGTCTTTTTTCTGTTCTAGGATCCAAATAAGGATACTCTGTTTGTTATCTCTTTCTGTGTAACAAATCACCACAATCTTAGTGGCTAAAAAATCATGCATTCGTTATCTCCCAATTTTTTTAACTTTGTATTCTGAAATAATTTTAGATTTACAGAAGTGTGGGAAAGACAGTAGAGAGAGTTCTCATACCTGTTATCCAGCTCCCCCTAATGTTAACAGCTTGGATAACCATGGCACATTTATTAAGGCTAAGAAAATCACATCGGCACAGTACTAGGAACTCCAGACTTTATTTGGATTTCACTGGTTTTTCCACGAATGTCTTTTTTCTGTTCTAGGATCCAAATAAGGATACTTTGTTATCTCTTTCTGTGTAACAAATTACCACAATCTTAGTGGCTAAAAAATCATGCATTCATTATCTCCCAATTTTTGCAGGTCAGGCAGCCAGGCTGGCTTAGCTGGCTCCTCTACTCCAGTGGCTCTCAAGAAGGTACAATCAGGGGAGGTGTGGGCAGGACTGAGGACTCATCTGAAAGCCGGACTGGGGAAGAATCTGCTCTACACTTGCACTCACGTGGTTTGGGGCAGTTCTCAGTTCTCTGCAGCCTGTTAAACAGAGGGCCTCAGTTCCTTGCTGGCTGTCAGCTGGAGGTGCACTCAGTCCTGACCATGTGTGCCTTTCCTTCCATGAGGCAGCTCACAGCATAAGTACTTTGCTTCATCAAAGTCAGCAGTAGAAGAGCCTGCTAGCAAAACAGAAGTTACTATCTGTTGTAATCTAATCATGGAAGTGACATACCCTCACCATTGAGGCATTCTGTTGGTTAGAAGCAAGTTACTCACGGGAGAGGATTACACAAGATCATGAATAGCAGTAGGACCACTGGAGGGACATCTTAGAAGCTCCCTACCACATTGGGTTGAGCTGTCATATCTTCTTGGTCTCCTCTGACAGTTTCTGTCTGCCCATTGAGAAGGCCTAGACATTGTGCTATTCCAGAAGCAACAAGCACATCTAGTACCCACATCTTGGTTTCTAAATGCCATTCTCCAATGAAAGGAACCAGGGCTCCTTGGAGAAATGGCTGATTTTAAGGCCGGGGAAGGGAAACACATGATGAGCCTGGAGCACTGTGTGGTACCAGAAAGTAAGGAAGAACCTAAACAAAAAAAGATGGGAGTGTGTCATAAAGATGCAGGAGCCAACCTGAAAGAACTCCCAATAACCAAAGATAGAGCAGTCTGAGCAACAAAAAAATAATGATAGTGCTGTATTGTAGTCCAAAAACTAAATATCCATGATTCCATACTTATATATATCAGTGATATAATCGGGTAAGTAAATAAACACTGGAGATGGGATAACTCTTCCTTGCATTAGAATTCCAAATAATAAATATAGAAGGAATGAGATAAATAGAAAATTACCATTAGAATACCACAGTAATACTGGGGAGTGGATCCACAGCTAAACACTAAATGTTTTTTTTGTGTTTTTTTGTTTTTTTTTTTGCTAGGGGGCACTACAAGCCCAGGATCATTTTATTTTATTTTATTTTATTTTATTTTATTTTATTTATTTATTTATTTTTAATCAGTCATCAATTTTATACACATCACTGTGTACATGTCAATCCCAATCGCCCAATTCAGCACACTACCATCCCCACCCCACCGCAGTTTTCCCCCCTTGGTGTCCATACGTTTGTTCTCTACATCTGTGTCTCAACTTCTGCCCTGCAACCCGGCTCATCTGTACCATTTTTCTAGGGTCCACATACATGCGTTAATATACGATATTTGTTTTTCTCTTTCTGACTTACTTCACTCTGTATGACAGTCTCTAGATCCATCCACGTCTCAACAAATGACTCAATTTCGTTTCTTTTTATGGCTGAGTAATATTCCATTGTATATATGTACCACATCTTCTTTATCCATTCGTCTGTGGATGGGCATTTAGGTTGCTTCCATGACCTGGCTATTGTAAATAGTGCTGCAATGAACATTCGGGTGCATGTGTCTTTTTGAATTACGGTTTTCTCTGGGTATATGCCCAGTAGTGGGATTGCTGGGTCATATGGTAATTCTATTTTTAGTTTTTTAAGGAACCTCCATATTGTTCTCCATAGTGGCTGTATCAATTTACATTCCCACCAACAGTGCAAGAGGGTTCCCTTTTCTCCACATCCTCTCCAGCATTTGTTGTCTGTAGATTTTCTGATGATGCCCATTCTAACTGGTGTGAGGTGATACCTCATTGTAGTTTTGATTTGCATTTCTCTAATAATTAGTGATGTTGAGCATCTTTTCAAGTGCTTCGTGGCCGTCTGTATGTCTTCTTTGGAGAAATGTCTATTTAGGTCTTCTGCCCATTTTTGGATTGGGGTGTTTGTTTCTTTAATATTGAGCTGAATGAGCTGTTTATATATTTTGGAGATTAATCCTTTGTCCATTGATTCGTTTGCAAATATTTTCTCCCATTCTTTTTTTTTTTTTTTTTTTCACTCAAGGAGTGTTTAATAATTTGGATGCCAGGAATTACAAGCAATTTTCAAAAGCAAAGACTCTCACATTCATAAAACTTTATACATCATTTGAACTAACAGATATTTATACTACTAAAATCAAACATGCATCACTGTCAAACATTTTTGTATCATGATTTTATATATTACATTACTTATCACCATTCTTCATCACTACATGTATTTTATCATACACTTGCACCATTCTCCTTGGATTTCTGATCTTTATCTTCATTCTTCACATTATCCTTCTTAAGAACAGTGTGGATCTCCCATTCTGAGGGTTGTCTTTTCGTCTTGTTTATGGTTTCCTTTGCTGTGCAAAAGCTTTGAAGTTTCATTAGGTCCCATTTGTTTATTTTTGTTTTTATTTCCATTACTCTAGGAGGTGGATCAAAAAAGATTTTGCTGTGATTTATGTCAAAGAGTGTTCTTCCTATGTTTTCCTCTAAGAGTTTTATAGTGTCCACTCTTACATTTAGGTCTCTAATCCATTTTGAGTTTATTTTTGTGTATGGTGTTAGGGAGTATTCTAATTTCATTCTTTTACATGTAGCTGTCCAGTTTTCCCAGCACCACTTATTGAAGAGACTGTCTTTTCTCCATTGTATATCTTTGCCTCCTTTGTCATAGATTAGTTGACCATAGGTACGTGGGTTTATCTCTGGGCTTTCTATCTTGTTCCATTGATCTATGTTTCTGTTTTTGTGCCAGTACCATATTGTCTTGATTACTGTAGCTTTGTAGTATAGTCTGAAGTCAGGGAGTCTGATTCCTCCAGCTCCGTTTTTTTCCCTCAAGACTGCTTTGGCTATTCGGGGTCTTTTGTGTCTCCATACAAATTTTAAGATGATTTGTTCTAGTTCTGTAAAAAATGGCATTGGTAATTTGATAGGGATTGCATTGAATCTGTAGATTGCTTTGGGTAGTATAGTCATTTTCACAATATTGATTCTTCCAATCCAAGAACATGGTATATCTCTCCATCTGTTGGTATCATCTTTAATTTCTTTCATCAGTGTCTTATAGTTTTCTGCATACAGGTCTTTTGTCTCCCTAGGTAGGTTTATTCCTAGGTATTTTATTCTTTTTTTTGCAATGGTAAATGGGAGTGTTTCCACAATTTCTCTTTCAGATTTTTCGTCATTAGTGTATAGGAATGCAAGAGATTTCTGTGCATTAATTTTGTATCCTGCAACTTTACCAAATTCATTAATTAGCTCTAGTAGTTTTCTGGTGGCAGTTTTAGGATTCTCTATGTATAGTATCACGTCATCCGCAAACAGTGACAGTTTTACTTCTTCTTTTCCAATTTGTATTCCTTTTATTTCTTTTTCTTCTCTGATTGCCGTGGCTAGGACTTCCAAAATTATGTTGGATAATAGTGGTGAGAGTGGACATCCTTGTCTCGTTCCTGATCTTAGAGGAAATGCTTTCAGTTTTTCACCATTGAGAGTGATGTTTGCTGTGGGTTTGTCGTATATGGCCTTTATTGTGTTGAGGTAGGTTCCCTCTATGCCCACTTTCTGGAGAGTTTTTATCATAAATGCGTGTTGAATTGTGTCAAAAGCTTTTTCTGCATCTATTGAGATGATCATATGGTTTTTATTCTTCAATTTGTTAATATGGTGTATCACATTGATTGATTTGCGTATATTGAAGAATCCTTGCATCCCTGGGATAAATCCCACTTGATCGTGGTGTATGATCCTCTTAATGTGTTGTTGGATTCTGTTTGCTAGTATTTTGTTGAGGACTTTTGCATCTATATTCATCAGTGATATTGGTCTGTAATTTTCTTTTCTTGTAGTATCTTTGTCTGGTTTTGGTATCAGGGTGATGGTGGCCTCATAGAATGAGTTTGGGAGTGTTCCTTCCTCTGCAATTTTTTGGAAGAGTTTGAGAAGGATGGGTGTTAGCTCTTCTCTAAATGTTTGATAGAATTCACCTGTGAAGCCGTCTGGTCCTGGACTTTTGTTTGTTGGAAGATTTTTAATCACAGTTTCAATTTCATTGCTTGTGATTGGTCTGTTAATATTTTCTGTTTCTTCCTGGTTCAGTCTTGGAAGGTTATACCTTTCTAAGAACTTGTCCATTTCTTCCAGGTTGTCCATTTTATTGGCATAGAGTTGCTTGCAGTAGTCTCTTAGGATGCTTTGTATTTCTGCGGTGTCTGTTGTAACTTCTCCTTTTTCATTTCTGATTTTATTGATTTGAGTCCTCTCCCTCTTTTTCTTGATGAGTCTGGCTAATGGCTTATCAATTTCGTTTATCTTCTCAAAGAACCAGCTTTTAGTCTTATTGATCTTTGCTATTGTTTTCTTTGTTTCTATTTCATTTTATTTCCACTCTGATCTTTATGATTTCTTTGCTTCTACCAACTATGGGTTTTGTTTGTTCTTCTTTCTCTAGTTGCTTTAGGTGTAAGGTTAGATTGTTTACTTGAGATTTTTCTTGTTTCTTTAGGTAGGCTTGTATAGCTATAAACTTCCCTCTTAGAACTGCTTTTGCTGCATCCCATAGGTTTTGGATCGTCGTGTTTTCATTGTCATTTGTCTCTAGGTATTTTTTGATTTCCTCTTTGATTTCTTCAGTGATCTCTTGGTTATTTAGTAACGTATTGTTTAGCCTCCATGTGTTTGTATTTTTTACATTTTTTCCCTGTAATGGATTTCTAATCCTATAGCGCTGTGGTCAGAAAAGATGCTTGATATGATTTCAATTTTCTTAAATTTACTGAGGCTTGATTTGTGACCCAAGATGTGATCTATCCTGGAGAATGTTCCATGCGCACTTGAGAAGAAAGTGTAATCTGCTGTTTTAAGATGGAACGTCCTATAAATATCAATTAAGTCCATCTTGTTTAATGTGTCATTTAAAGCTTGTGTTTCCTTATTTATTTTCATTTTGGATGATCTGTCCATTGGTGTAAGTGAGGTGTTAAAGTCCCCCACTATTATTGTGTTACTGTCGATTTCCTCTTTTATAGCTGTTAGCAGTTGCCTTATGTATTGAGGTGCTCCTATGTTGGGTGCATATATATTTATAATTGTTATATCTTCTTCTTGGATTGATCCCTTGATCATTGTGTAGTGTCCTTCCTTGTCTCTTGTAACATTCTTTATTTTAAAGTCATTTTATCTGATATGAGTATAGCTACTCCAGCTTTCTTTTGATTTCCATTTGCATGGAATATCTTTTTCCATCCCCTCACTTTCAGTCTGTATGTGTCCCTAGGTCTGAAGTGGGTCTCTTGTAGACAGCATATGTATGGGTCTTGTTTTTGTATCCATTCAGCAAGCCTGTGTCTTTTGCTTGGAGCCTTTAATCCATCCACGTTTAAGGTAATTATCGATATGTATGTTCCTATGACCATTTTCCTAATTGTTTTGGGCTTCTTTTTGTAGTTCCTTTTCTTCTCTTGTGTGTCCCACTTAGAGAAGTTCCTTTAGCATTTGTTGTAGGGCTGGTTTGGTGGTGCTGAATTCTCTTAGCTTTTGCTTGTCTGTAAAGCTTTTGATTTCTCCATCGAATCTGAATGAGATCCATGCCGGGTAGAGTAATCTTGGTTGCAGGTTCTTCCCTTTCATCACTTTAAGTATATCATGCCACTCCCTTCTGGCTTGTAGAGTTTCTGCTGAGAAATCAGCTGTTAACCTTATGGGAGTTCCCTTGTATGTTATTTGTCGTTTTTCCCTTGTTGCTTTCAATAATTTTTCTTTGTCTTTAATTTTTGCCAGTTTGATTACTATGTGTCTTGGCGTGTTTCTCCTTGGGTTTATCCTGTATGGGACTCTCTGCGCTTCCTGGACTTGGGTGGCTATTTCCTTTCCCATGTTAGGGATGTTTTCGACTATAATCTCTTCAAATATTTTCTCTTGTCGTTTCTCTCTCTCTTCTCCTTCTGGGACCCCTATAATGCGAATGTTGTTGCGTTTAATGTTGTCCCAGAGGTCTCTTAGGCTGTCTTCATTTCTTTTCATTCTTTTTTCTTTAGTCTGTTCTGCAGCAGTGAATTCCACCATTCTGTCTTCCAGGTCACTTATCCGTTCTTCTGCCTCAGTTATTCTGCTATTGATTCCTTCTAGTGTAGTTTTCATGTCAGTTATTGTACTGTTCATCTCCGTTTGTTTGTTCTTTAATTCTTCTAGGTCTTTGTTAATCATTTCTTGCATCTTCTCGATTTTTGCCTCCATTCTTATTCCGAGGTCCTGGATCATCTTCACTATCATTATTCTGAATTCTTTTTCTGGAAGGTTGCCTATCTCCACTTCATTTAGTTGTTTTTCTGGGGTTTTTTCTTGTTCCTTCATCTGGTATGTAGCCCTCTTCCTTTTCATCTTGTCTATCTTTCTGTGAATGTGGTTTTTGTTTCACAGGCTGCAGGATTCTAGTTTTTCTTGCTTCTGCTGTCTGCCCTCTGGTGGTTGAGGCTATCTAAGAGGCTTGATGGGAGGCTCTGCCTGAATGCTCAATGTTAAAATTAGTGGGCAGAAGAGATAAACCCACGCACATATGGTCACCTTATTTTTGATTATGGAGGCAAGAATATACAATGTAGAAAAGACAGCCTCTTCAATAAGTGGTGCTGGGAAAACTGGACAGCTACATGTAAAAGAATGAAATTGGAACACTCCCTAATACCATACACAAAAATAAAATCAAAATGGATTAAAGACCTAAGTTTAAGGCCAGACACTATAAAGCTCTTAGAGGAAAACATAGGCAGAACACTCTATGACATAAATCACAGCAAGATCCTTTTTGACCCGCCTCCTAGAGAAATGGGAATAAAAACAAAAATAAACAAATGGGACCTAATGACACTTAAAAGCTTTTGCACAGCAAAGGAAACCATAAACAAGACGAAAAGACAACCCTCAGAATGGGAGAAAATATTTGCAAATGAAGCAACTGACAAAGGATTCATCTCCAAAATTTACAAGCAGCTCACGCAGCTCAATATCCAAAAAACAAGCAACCCAATCCGAAAATGGGCAGAAGACCTAAATAGATATTTCTCCAGAAAAGATATACAGATTGCCAACAAACACATGAAAGAATGCTCAACATCACTAATCATTAGAGAAATGCAAATCAAAACTACAATGATGTATCACCTCACACCAGTCAGAATGGCCATCATCAAAAAATCTACAAACAATAAATGCTGGAGAGGGTGTGGAGAAAATGGAACCCTCTTGCACTTTGGTGGTAATGTAAATTGATACAGCCACTATGGAGAACAGTATGGAGGTTCCTTAAAAAACTAAAAATAGAACTACCATACGACCCAGCAATCCCACTACTGGGCATATACCCTGAGAAAACCATAATTCAAAAAGAGTCACGTACCACAATGTTCATTGCAGCTCTATTTACAATAGGCAGGACATGGAAGCAACCTAAGTGTCCATCAACAGATGAATGGATAAAGAGGATGTGGCACATTTATACAATGGAATATTACTCAGCCATAAAACGAAACGAAACTGAGTTATTTGTAGTGAGGTGGATGGACCTAGAGTCTGTCATACAGAGTGAAGTAAGTCAGAAAGAGAAAAACAAATACCGTATGCTAACACATATATATGGAATCTAAAAAAAAAAAAAAAGGTCATGAAGAACCTAGGGGCAGGATGGGAATAAAGACGCAGACCTACTAGAGAGTGGACTTGAGGACACGGGGTGGGGGAAGGGTAAGCTGGGGCAAAGTGAGAGAGTGGCATGGACATATATACACTACCAAATGTAAAACCGATAGCTAGTGGGAAGCAGCTGCATAGCACAGGGAGATCAGCTCGGTGCTTTGTGACCACCTAGAGGGGTGGGATAGGGAGGGTGGGAGGGAGACCAAGAGGGAGGAGATATGGGGATATATGTATATGTATAGCTGATTCACTTTGCTCTAAAGCAGAAACTAACAAACACACCATTGTAAAGCAATTATACTCCAATAAAAATGTTAAAATAAAAATAAAAATAAAAGTTAGTGGGCAAAACTTTAAGGTGAGCACGCAGTAAGCCTAGACTGTACCTTCTTTCTGCCTGGGTCAGTTTCAGGAGCCCCTTGGAGGGAAGTGGAGCCTAGGAAGAGAATAGCAATATACCTGAGCCGGGTGGGAGAGATCAGATTTCGGGACTTCGGTCTAGCAGGCATGGTATTAGAGAAAAAAGAGCTTTGTAGAAGCAGACTTCCAGAAGTCACCGAAGACATTGCTTTTGGTCTTTGGCCAAATACTAGGCTGTGCAGGCTTAGAATGAGACACTGCGAGGCCAAGCAGAGATCAGTCCTGGGCTTATGTGAACTGAATCGATGCTTGCACAATTCTGGGAGACACAGGGATTTTGACCAGCCTGAGTGCAGAATCTTCACCCAATACCCCACTGAGAAACAGATGCCCCAGAAAGACCATGCCTTAAGAGTAGGCTACTTCAGCCCTAGAGTAAGGGTTACTGTAGATATTCTCCAAAATATCCTAAAAACATGCTTCAAATGGATCAAGCTGAATTGTAACATTTAAAATATATGTAGCTATAGCATACATAACCATAACACAAAGGATAGGATTTGGGAAATGAAACTGTACTTTAGCAAGGTTTTACCATCTCATATGAGATGGTAAAATATTAACTTTGAGTCGACTGGGATAAATTAAGGATGCATTTTGTAATCACCAGGGCAACTGCTAAAGAAAATAATGAAAACAGGTACAGATGAAAAGCCAATAGAAGAATAACAATTGAATATTAAAATATATTTGGTTAACTCAAAAGAAAATGGGAAAGGAGGAACAGAGGATCAGAAACCAGAAGGAACAAATAGAAAACATATTATAACCAGATAGAGCTTAATCTGACCATATCAATAATTCCATAATATGTAAATGGACTAAAAGCTCCCATTAAAGGCAAGGATTTTTAAAATTTATTTATTTATTTATTTTTGGCTGTGCTGTACAGCTTGTGGGATCTTAGTTCCCCAACCGAGGATTGAACCCGTGCCCTCAGCAGTGAAAGCACAGAGTCCTAACCACTGGACTGCCAGGGAATTCCCTAAAGGCAAGGATTTTAAGGCCAGAAAAATAAAAAGCAGGACTTAACCAGAGCTAGGATTAGGGGCAGGCAAGTGAGGCACTTGTCTTGAGTGCAAAATGTAAAGGGGGGCTTCCGTGGTGGCACAGTGGTTAAGAATCCGCCTGCCAATGCAGGGGACATGGGTTCAAGCCCTGGTCCAGGGAGATCTCACACGCCGCAGAGCAACTAAGCCCTTGCACCACAACTACTGAAGCCCGCGCGCCTACAGCCCGTGCTCTGCAGCAAGAGGAGCCACCACAGTGGGAAGCCTGCGCACTGCAACAAAGACCCAAAACAGCCAAAAATGAAATAAATAAAATAAATAAATTTATTTAAAAAAAGAAAAGAAATAAAATGTATGGCCAACAATAGCACAAATATTGGGAAGGGAGAAATGGAAATACACTGTTATAAGTTTTGTATACTATACATGAAATAGTACACTATCACTGGACAGCATATTGTAAGAAAAAGTTAAAGATGAATAAATAAGTTAAAAATAAGTTAAACCCTAAAACCATTACTAAAATAAGACAAAGAGTTATAACTAATAAATCAACATAGGAGCTAAAATGGTATTATAGAAAACACTCAATAAATCCATGAGAAGGCCAAAAAAGAGGAAACAAAGAACAGATAGGACAAATAGAAAGCAAATTGTAAGATGGTAGATTTAAACCCAACTATATGTCCATAATCTAATAACAGAGATTCAAAATAAATGAAGCAGAAACTGATAGGATTGCAAGAAGTGGACAAATCCATGAATAAAGTCAGAGATTTCAGCACTCCTCTCTCAATAAATGATAGAACAATCAGACAGAAAATCAAGTAAGCAGAAAATCAGTAACAATGTAGGAGACTGAATCAGAACCAATTTGACCTGACTGATATTTATAGAAGATTCCATCAGCAAATGCAGAATACACATTTTTTTCAGGTGTACATAGAATATTTACCAAGATAGACCATATTCTGAGCCATAAAACAAGTTTTAAGAAATTTAAAAGGATTCAAGTCATACTGTGTTCTCTGACCACAATGGATTTTATTTTATTTTATTTTATTTTATTATTATTTTTTATTATTTTTATTTTTTGGCTGCGTTGGGTCTTTGTTGCTGCATGTGGGCTTTTCTCTAGTTGCGGCGAGTGGGGGCTACTCTTCATTGCAGTGCACAGGCTCCTCACTGGGTGGCTTCTCTTGTTGCAGAGCACAGTCTCTAGGCATGCAGGCTTCAGTAGTTGTGGCGCACGGGCTTAGTTGCTCCGCGGCATGTGGGATCTTCCTGGACCAGGGATCAAACCCGTGTCCCCTGCATTGGCAGGCAGATTCTTAACCACTGCACCACCAGGGAAGCCCACACAATGGATTTTAATTAGAAACTAATAAGAAAAGTAGGCCTACAAAGTCCCCAAATATTTGGAAACTAAATAATACATTTCTAAATAACCCATTGGTCAAAGAGGAAATCAAAAGGGAAATTATAAAGAGAATTTTAAGAAGAAATTATAAAATGAACTGAAAAAAATGAAAACATATCAGAATTTATGTGATGCAGCTAAAGCAATACTTAGAGGAAAATTTATAGTACCAAAATGCTTATATTAAACAAGAAAGGTCTAAAATCAAATACCCCAACTTCCACCTTAAGGAAAAAGAAAAATAAGAGAAAAATAAGCAAAAGAAACAAAATAATAAGGATGAGAGTGGAAATCAATGACATAGAAGACAGAAAAGCAATAAAGAAAACTAATGAAACCAATATTACTGAGAAGATAGTAAAATTGATAAACTTCTAGCCAGATTGATCAGGATAGAAAGGGAGAAGATACAAATGATCAGTATCAGGAGTGAGAAAGGTGACATCATCACAGGTTCTACATATATTAAAAGGATAATAGGGAATACTTGTACACCAACATTCATAGCAGCATTATTCACAATAGCTGAAAGGTGGAAACAACCCAAGTGTCCATCAACAGATGAATGAATAAATAAAATGTGGTATATACATATAATGGATTATTATTCAGCCATAAAAATGAATGACATTCTGACACATGCTGCAACATGGGTGAACCTTGAGGACACTCTGCTAAGCAAAATAAGCCAGACATAAAAGAACAAATATTGTAGGATTCCATTTTTATGAAGTATCTAGAATAGGCAAATTCCCAGAGACAGAAAGTAGAATAGAGGTTACTAGGGGTTGGCGGTTGGGGGAGAATGGGGAGTTCATGCTTAATAGGTACAGAGTTTCTGTTTGGGATGATGAAAAACTTCTGGAAATACACAGTGGTGATGGTTACATAACATTGTGAATGTATTCGGTGCTACTTAAAAATGGTTAAAATGGTAAATTCTGTTATGCATATTTTACCACAATTTTAAAAAGAGAATAATAGAATATTATGAGCATATTTATGACAATATTTCTGGCAACAAATTTCATGAAAGACACAAAATACCAATGCCTACTCAGGAAGAAACAGAAAACTTGAATAACCTTGTATCTATTAAAGAAATTGAATCTGTAATAAAACATCTTCCCACAAGGAAAAGTCCAGGCCCAGATGGCTTCCTTGGGGAATTCTACCAAATACTTGAGGAAGAAATAATATCAGTTCTACACAAATTCTCCCAGAAGATTTAAGAGGAGGGGATACTTCCCAACTCATTCTATGATACTGGCATTACACTGATACTAAATCAAAGAACATTGTATAAGAAAACCATATGGAACTATTCTTCACAAACAGAGATGCAAAAGCTTTAAACATTTTAGTAGATCTAATCCAACTGTATATACAAAAGATAATACATCAAAACAAAGTTGAATTTACCCCATGCAAGAAAAAACATGTGATTATCTCAAAGGTGCAGAAAAAACATTTGACAAAATCCACCATCCATTCCTGGCTTAAAAAAAAAAAAAAGAAAGAAACAACAAAAAAAGAAACTCTCAGAAAACTAGAAATAAAAGGTAATATCTCCTCAACATGATGAAGAGCATTTATGAAAAAACTTATAGTAACATCAAACTTAATGGTGAAAGACTGAATGCCTTTCCCCCTAAGATCAGGAAAAAAGCAAGGATGTCTACTCTCAGCCCTTCAGTTCAACACTGTACCGGAGGTTCTATCCAGTGCAACAAGGCAAGAAAGAAATAAAAGGCATGAAGATTGGCAAGAAAGAAATGAAGCTGTCTTTATTCGGAGATGACATGATCATCTGTGTAGAAAATCGTATGAAATCTACAAAAAAGCTACTAGAGCTAATAAGTGACTTTAGCAAGATTGCAGGATACAAGATCAATATACTACATTTAATTGTATTTCTAGATACTAGCAATGACCCATAGAAAATTGAAATTTTAAAATACCATTCATAATAGTGTCAAAAATATGAAAGTACACGCACAAGACTTGTACGCACAGTACAGGTCTCAGCAGTACAAAACTTTGTTGAGAGAAATTAAAGATCTAAATAAATGGAGAGATACACATGTTCCCAGATCAAAAGACTCAATATTATTAAGACATCAATTCTCCCAAGATTGATATATAGATTCAATACAATCCCAGCAAGGTTTTTTTCCTTTTTACTCCCTTCCTTTCTTCCTTCCTTCCTTTCTTTCTCTCTCTCCCTCTCTTCCTTTCTTTCTTTCTTTTTCTTTTTCTTTCTTTCTTTCTTTCTTTCTTTCTTCCTCTTTCTTTTCTTTCCTTCTTTCTTTCTTTCTTTTCTTTCCTTCTTTCTTTTTTTCTTTCTTTCTTTCTTTTCTTTCCTTCTTTCTTTTTTTCTTTCTTTCCTTCTTCTTTTCTCTCTCTCTTCCTTCCTTCCTTCTTTCCTTCCTCCCTCCATCCCTTCTTTCCTTCCTTCCTTCCTTTCTTTCTAGACTTGACGAGTAGATTCTAAAATTCATATGGAAATGCAAAGGACCAAAACAACTTTGAAAACCAAGAACAAATTTGGAGGACTTGCACTTCCTGACTTCAAGACTTACTGTAAAGCTATAATAATTAGGATATTGTGGCATTGGTATCACGACAACCAAATGGGGGGAGGAATTGGATGAAGGTGGTCAAAAGGCACAAGCTTTCAGTTATAAGATAAATAAGTACTAAGATAAATAAGTACTAGGGATGTAACATACAACATGATGACCATAGTTAACACAGCTGTATGATATACTTGAAAATTGTTAAGAGATTAGATTCCTTTTTTAAAAAAATTTTATTTATTTATTTATTTATTTATTTATTTATTTTTGGCTGCACTGGGTCTTCGTTGCTGCACAGGGTCTTTCTCTAGTTGCGGCGAGCAGGGGCTACTCTTCGTTGAGGTGTGCGGGCTTCTCATTGCGGTGGCTTCTCTTGTTGTGGAGCACGGGCTCTAGGCACGTGGGCTTCAGTAGTTGTGGCACGTGGGCTCAGTAGTTGTGGCTCACGGGCTCTAGAGGTCAGGTTCAGTAGTTGTGGTGCCCGGGCTTAGTTGCTCCGCGGCATGTGGGATCTTCCTGGACCAGGGCTCGAACCCGTGTCCCCTGCATTGGCAGGCGGATTCTTAACCACTGCGCCACCAGGGAAGTTCCGAAGAGAGTAGATTCTAAGTGTTCTCATCACAGGGAAAAAAATCATTTCTTTTGTATCTATATGAGATGTGGGTGTTAACTAAACTCATTGTGGTAATCATTCCATGATGTATGTAAGTCAAATCATTAAGCTGTATACCTTAAACTTATACAGTGCTGTATGTCAATTATATCTCAATAAACCTGGGGGCGGGGGAGACAACCAAATATGTCAATGAAGGAGAATAGAAACTCCAGAAATAGACCCACACATATATGGTCAATTGATTTTTGAAAAAGGTGCAAAGGCAATGCAGAATGGAGAATCTTTTCAACAAATGATGTTGGAACAACTGGATATCCAAATGCCAAAAAGAAAAAATAGAACAGGAATTGCTCCATGGGGGAGGAGATTTACTGGGAAGGGGTAGGAGGGGACGTTCTGGGGGTGATGTATATTTTGATAAGTGTATGGGCTACTTGAGTATATTCATCATTTATCAGGATGCTGTGAACTTTGATTTGTGAATTTTACTGTATGTGAATTTTATCTTTAAAATGCCTGTAAACAAATATTGAACTCTAGTAAGTAGATTTGCTTTTGCAGAGGTACGGGTTAACAATTCTGGAATTCTGAAACAATTAAGGGATTCTGAAAATCCCTTTTGTGTAGTCTAGGCTTGAAAAAAACAATATATTAGGAATAATGGGAGACAGGCTACTTACTAAAGGGGTTGCGAATATAAGAAGTTACAAATATGGATGGAGGAAGACAAGAATGTACCCTGAAGTGTTGAACTTGAAGTGGAGGTATCAAGATGATCTCATGGTTTTAGATAAAACAGTCAAAGAGAGCTCTGTGTGTGTGTGTGTGTGTGTGTGTGTGTGTGTGTGTGTATTCTCCATGTCTGTTCACTGAGAGGTCCTGGAAGTAGATGTACCTCTAGCAATGAGCAATGGGCCCAGTTGGGGTACATATTTGATTTCATTTTCCATTTTTTACTTTTTATTTTGAAATAATTTCAGATTTATAGAAAAGTTACAAAACAATCCCTATATCCCCTTCATTCAGATGTTCCTATGTTAACATTTTGCCACCTTTCCTTTATCATTCTCTGTCTCTTTCTTTTTCTTTCTCTATCTCCCTTTCTCTCTCTCTCTCCCTCTCTCTCTGTTCTTCCCTCCCTCTCAGTGTGTGCATGTGTGTGTGTGCGCATATTTGTGTCAGGGGTCCCCAACACCATCCCCAGCTTTGGTGATTCCATAGTTGGACTCACAGATTGCAGCATATAATTGAACTCATAGCTAAGATTTATTACAGTGAAAGGATAAATACATGATAGGATCAACAAGAAAAAGAAGAAACAGGTGGAATCCAGAGAAATCCTTGCACAGGCTTCCTTATGCTCTCTACCTCCCGTGAGCAAAGGGAAAAGCACTTGGGGCAAAGTCCAGAAGAAAGCAGGCACAAGCTTCCAAGAGTCTTCTCCCAGTGGAGTCACATAGGACATATGTAATTCCTCCAGTATAGAGTTGGTATATCACGCGTGATGTGTTGTCTACCAGGGAAGCCATTAGAGACTCAGCGCCCGAAGTTTTCACTGGGGGCTGGTCACTAGTCACCCTCTACTTAGCATGTGCTCAAACTCCAGACTTCCTGAGGGAATGCAGGTGCTCAGCATAAATCACATTGTCTGTACAAACAGTTTGGCACAGTGAACCATTCTTATTATTTAGAAAAGGTTTTATATCACTGTAGGAAATTGTTTACCAGCTAAATTTCCAGATGCCAGTCAAGGGCCAACATTGCAATCAGGTCTTTCTAAGAATAGGCAGTCTCAGGCCTACTATGCTAACTCCTTCCTGTACAAAGACATATAAGAGAAAGACATTCCCTCATATAATCACAGCATGATTATCAAAATCAGGAAATTAATACTGATACAGTCCTATTATCTATTTTACAGACATTATTCAAAGTTTTCCAATTGTCTCACTGACATCCTTTATAGTAAGATAGAAACCTTTATCCTGGTATAGGATTCAATCCAGGATCACATGTTGCATTTAGTTGTCGTGTTCCTTTAGTCTCCTTAAACCTGGATCACTTCCTCAGTTTTTCTTAGTCTTTGTAGGACCTTGATGTTTTTGAAGAATAAAAACCTGTTATTTTGTAGAATGTCCCTCAGTTGGGATTTGTCTCATATTTCTCATGATTAGATTCGGGTTATGAATTTGGGGCAGAAATACCACAGAACTGATGGTGTGTCTTTCATGGTGCGTCATATCAGGAGTCACAAAACACCAGTTTGTCCCCATATTGGTGATGTTAATATTGTCCACTTGGTTAAGGTGGTGTCCACCAAGTTTCTCCACTGTAAAGTTACACTTTTTCTCATTATAATTAAGAAGTAATTTGGGGGGAGATCCTTTGATACTATGTAAACATAGTGTTCCTCATCACACTTTTTCCCACTAGTTTTAGCACCCATGCTGACACTTGCCTGAACCAATTATTACAGTGGTGGTTGCCAAATAGTGATTTTTCTAATTCCATCATTTCTTCTACATTTATTAGTTGGTGTTCCTCTGTAAGGAAGAGTTTCCCCTGTGCTCCATGTATTTCTTTAGATCAGTTTGGAGTCATGGATTCTTTTTAAATTCAAATTCATTCAATGGATGGTAAAACAAGATGCTCCAGGCTCATCTTGTACTTTCCCTGCCCCAGCCCTGGAACCAGCCATTTCAACAAGGAGCCCTGGTTGCTCTTAGTGGAATGTGGTAGTGAGACAGGAAGGAAGGGGGCAGGGCACAACCTTTAAAAGAATGACATAGCCACTGAGGATAGGACATAAACTGGTTAGAACCGGTTAGGCCCAAGATGGTGGAAGATTCGACTTCCAGTAGACCTTGAGCCTCATTATATGCTCATTGTAATACATCAGCGTACACTAACTGACACACCCACCAGCGCCATAACAGTTCCAAGGCCAACCATAAAAGGCCAAAAAGTGGGCGGTGGCCCAATTCCTGGAAATCCCCACCCCCTTCTCCAAAATAGCTGGAATAATCCTCCCACTTGTTAGCCTATGAAATTACCCAGCCCATAAAAACTAACCACCCCAGGGGCTTCCCTGGTGGCACAGTGGTTAAGAATCTGCCTGCCAATGCAGGGCACTCCGGTTCGACCCCTGCTCTGGGAAGATCCCACATGCCATGGAGCAACTAAGCCCGTGCACCACAACTACTGAGCCTGTGCTTTAGAGCCCGTGTGCCGCAACTACTGAGCCCACGAGCCAAAACTACTGAAGCCCGTGTGCCTAGAGCCCGTGCTCCGCAACAAGAGAAGCCACCGCAATGAGAAGCCCGCGCACTGCAACAAAGAGTAATCCCCTCTCGCCGCAACCAGAGAAAGCCTGTGCACAGCAACGAAGACCCAATGCAGCCAAAAATAAATAAATAAATAAATTTATAAAAATATATATATTAAAAAAAACACTAACCACCCCATATTTCTGGGCTGCTCTCACTTTCCGAGACTACCCCATGCCCTGGGGCCACTCTTGCCTTCTGAGACAGATCGCATTCTGTCTATGGAGTGTGTATCTCTCTAAATAAACCGCTTTCACTTTACTGCTGCTCACTCTTGAATTCTTTCCTGTGCAAATCCAAGCACCTTCACTTGGATGCCCGTCCCAGGGACTCACCTGAGACCTGGGACATGACCATCCTCTTGTGTCCCATTCTCCTGCCACATCAGCTAGACAAGAGAAACCAATTAAAGGCACATGAAATGGAAAAGAAGAAATAAAGATATTTCTATTTTCAGGTGATATGACTTTGTACCTGGCAAACCTTAGAGAATCAATGATAAAACTAACTCTAATGATAAAAGTATTCAGGGGACTTCCTGGTGGTCCAGTGGGTAAGACTCCACGCTCCCAATGAAGGGGGCCTGGGGTTCGATCCCTGGTCAGGGAACTAGATCCCGCATGCATGCCGCAACTAAGAGTGTGCATGCCAAAACTAAAAGCCCACATGCCGCAACTAAGACCCGGCGCAGCCAAAATAAATAAATAAATATTTTTTTTAAATTAAAAAAAAAGTATTCAGCAAAGTGGAATGATATAAAATTAACATACACAAATCAATGGCCTTCATATATACAAATAATAACCAGTTAGAGAAAACCCCATTTATAATAGCAGCAAAGAAGGTAATATACCTTAAGAAGGAAACTAACAAGAAATGTGAAAAAAAAAATCTATGTGAGGAAAACTTTAAAATTTGTCAAAACCCATAGATCTTTACAGCACACACACACAAAAATGCATCTTAATGTATGAAAAAATTTAAAAATCAACCAGGAGGTCAGGGAATCCCAGTATGGAATGGAGACTGTGAGAATATAATCTAACTTTATTATAAACGTATGACATAATGTCGCTGAAGAGCATGGGGAGAAGATATGCTGATCTAAGTAACCTTGGAAAATGGTATTTTGACTGGAAACTCCAAGGCTAAAGACAAAGGGAACCATAGAAAAGCACTTAACTCAACTTTGGTAAGGTTGTTTCCCACAGGAGTACAGGTTAACAATTCTGATATTGCTATACATATACACTGGGATCAAACAGTTAAGTAAATGGGTGGTGGATGGCTGGAGCTGGGTTTCTCACTGTTGGAATGGAAGGCTACAGATGAGCAAGAAGGGAAGGCTAGAATGAACTATGTGGTACTGGAATATCAGTATGAATTTGTGTTTATCTTAAAATATATAGATGGGGGCTGCCCTAGTGGCACAGTGGTTGAGAATCTGCCTGCCAATGCAAGGGACACGGGTCCGAGCCCTGGCCCAGGAAGATCCCACATGCTGCGGAGCAGCTAAGCCCATGTGCCACAACTACTGAGCCTGCGCTCTAGAGCCTGCAGGCCACAACTACTGAGCCCACGTGCCACAACTACTGAAGCCTGCGTGCCTAGAGCCTGTGCTCCGCGACAAGAGAAGCCACGACAATGAGGAGCCCACGCACCACAACAAAGAGTAGTCCCTGCTCGCAGCAACTAGAGAGAGCCCGTGCGCAGCAATGAAGACCCAACCCAGCCAAAAATAAAAACAAACAAACAAATAAATAAATAATTTTAAAAATATATATAGAGAGATGAATAGATACAGAAATACTTATAGATATGTGTGTATACATGGGTTAGCATGCATACATCTATTTTCTAGCTCCTAGGATCATAAACATGGTCAAAAGACAACTGAAAAACTGGGACAATATATATGCAACATATATTGCAATATAGTGTTAATATCTCCAATATACAAAGAACTCTTGAAAATTAAGGGGGGAAAGGTCCAAAAAGCCACTAGAAAAAATAGGCAAAAGATGTGGGCGATTCACAGATTAAAAAAGGATATTAAAATGGCCTTAAATTATATGAAAAGAGTAATTTCACTCATAATTAGAGAAAAACAAATTAAAACTACACCAAGAGAATGGATAAACAAATTGTGGTATATCCACAGTATGGAATTCTACTTATCAATAAAAAGGAAAAAATACTGGTACACACAACTTGGATGAATCTCAGAAGCATTATGCTGAGTGAAAGATGCCAGACACAAAAGAGTACATATTGTCTAATTCCATTTGTATGAAACCCTACAAAAACACATATAATCTACAGTGACAGAAAGCCAATCAGTGGTTGCCTAAGATGGAGTGGAGGGTTGGGATGGGTCACTAAGGAACCTTTTGGGGGAATGGAAATTTTCCATATATTGATTGTGGTGGTGGTTACAACTTTGTATGTGTTTGTCAAAACTCATTGAATTGTACCCTCAAAATAGGTAGAGGGGTATACAGATAGAGAATATATCTCAATAAAGTTCATACGTTGAAAAAGGAAAAAAAAAAAAAAGAGCCCTGGCTGAAACCATTTTCCCACAGCAGGCAGATCATTTAGTCTGATGAAAATGAGAGGGGGAAAAAAACTACAATGAGATACCATTTCTTTGTTCTGAGATTGGAGAAAATTTTAAAATACAACAACACAGGCTATTGGCTAGTCTGTGGGGAAACAGGCACTCAAACACGTCGATAGTGGGAATGAACTTGGAACAGCCCTTTTGGGAGGGAATTTGGGAGTATCAACTAAATCCAGATATTCACTTTTTGATGCAGCAATCCCAGTTCTATGAATTTACCCTGACGATACACCTCAGATAATAAAAAAATACATATATGTACAAGGTTATTCTTTTTGGCATTGTTTATAATTGCAAAATATTGGAAACCACCTACATGGGCAAACATAGAAGAGTGGTTAAATTTTGATACATCTACAAAATGGGGTACTATGTACCTGAGACCGAGAGAGAGAGAAAGAAGATATTATCAAATGAAAAATGCAAAGTGTAAAAGAATAGTTATAGGATGCTACCCTTAATGTAGGATAAATAAGATAATATACATGTATGTGTCAGGGCAGAAAAATTTTTCCTTCTACCCTTCTAGGTTCTTTGCTGGTTTAATAATTAAATTGACATAAGACAGATTAACAGGAGAAAAACTAATTTCGTATGTACATGATACCCATAAAAATATGCGACCCAAAGGTAGTTAGGCAATTGAAGCTTATATGCCATCCTGAGCTAAGGAATGGAATAGGGGCTTCAAAGGGGTTTCAGATTGGAGGAGGGCAATTCACAGGATGATAAGAAGAGCAGATGTTTGGTAGTCAAATGTTTGCCCTGCCATGTGGGTAAGTCTTTCAGATAAAAAGTTATCTCTGATATAGCTCTCTTTCTGGGCCAGACCCCTATCTAAATTCTTCTAAGCAGTTAAAAGAGAGGTAAAAGTTTTTCTTGAGTGTGCTGGGTCTTGATTGTTTTCAGCTTAAAATAAGCCACACGCCAAAGTGGAACATTTTGTAGACATTTCTCCAAAGAAGACATACAGATGGCCAACAGGTACATGAAAAGATGCTCAATATAGCTAATTATTAGAGAAATGCAAATCAAAGTGGCACGTTTTGGGGTGGCATTTCTGCCCCCCTTCATATGTGTTCATTTGTGTGAAAAGAAACAGAAAAGATAAACCAGAATTAAATAGATTAGTTACCTCAACAAGGGGGTGGAGGGGAGGGCAAAATAGGAATTCAAACGAAAACAAAGGAACCTAACAATATTTCAAATGAATCGTGCAGCCTCATGGGGGGGGGCGGTGGGAAGAGGGAGAACTAACCCAAGTAATTTTTTAAAATTAATTAATTAATTAATTATATTTATTTTTGGCTGCGTTGGGTCTTCGTTGCTGCGCACGGGCTTTCTCTTGTTGCGGCGAGCAGGGCCTACTCTTCGTTGCGGTGCGCGGGCTTCTCATTGCAGTGGCTTCTCTTGTTGCGGAGCACGGGCTCTAGGCATGCGGGCTTCAGTAGCTGTGGCACTCAAGCTCAGTAGTTGTGGCTCTCGGGGTCTAGAGCTCAGGCTCAGTAGTTGTGGTGCACGGGCTTAGTTGCTCCATGGCATGTGGGATCTTCCCAGAGCAGGGGTCGAACCCATGTCCCCTGCATTGGCAGGCGGATTCTTAACCACTGCGACACCAGGGAAGTTCCCCAAGTAATTTCTGAACACAGTATTCTGACTACCATCAGATTAAAAACAAAAAGGAACTGCATCAAATATTGAAGCTACAATAGGCTTGTTAAACACAGTATTTTGACTACAGACTACCAGGAACCTGAAGACAAAAGAAGCTGTAAAAAAGTATTGACCTGTAGTTGGTAGATTTGTTTTTCACAGTCTTATGGGTTAGCAATTCTGGAGTTAATGTGTATTATATGATTACACAAATAAGTAAATTTATTGTGGATATTGGGAGCTAGGTTTCTTTCTTTTGGAGAAGGGATTTACAAACATGAAAAGTGAGGAAACTAGAATGAATCTTGTGTTGCTGTGTTGAAATGGAAGGTATTAGTAGTGTACTTATGTTTTTAAAGTATATATACCTAGAGCAAAATATATAAATATAGATGTGTGTTTACATGGATTAGACTATATACATGTATTTTCTAGCTCTGTACACTGAGAGGGCCTAGAAACAATTACACCCTAGTAGAAATGAATACTTTCTCAACTGGGGCTGAAAAGGAATAATGTTGAGTCTGGAGCATCTTGTAATGCCAGAAAGGAAGTGCGTTAAGAAAAATGATGGGGGCATGTCAAAGGGACACAAAAGTCAACTTGAAGGAGCTCCCACTTGCCAAATCTGGGACAATTTGAGCATCAAAGGAAATAATGATAGTGATTGATTGAAATTTATTGAATAAAATAAGAACACGAGTCTGTACAGATATAAACACATAAATGGGGAAGAAGAGAAAGCTCTTCCTTACAGTAGAAGAGTAACTAACAAGTATCAAAGGAATGTTGGTGTTAGAAAATAATCGATGGATGCTGAAGCCAATGGTTCAAAATTTTTATATTTAGAGACAGAGAGAATGATAAAGCAAAGGTGGCAAAATGTGAACAATTGATGAATCTGGCAAAAGGGTACAGGGAATTTCCTTGTACCGTTCTTGTTTTTCTGTACGTTGAAAATGGCATCAAAATTAATTTTCTCCCCCCTCCCCCCCAAAAAAATAAAGAAAATAGGGCGTATCCTAGTACAGATATGTTGCTGTTAAACATGCTTTCCAGTTTTTTTCTTTCCCACATAAAAACTACTGTTTGGGTGGCAAGGTTTGCAGAGGTGGCCAGTAAGCACAAGAGAGGCTTATAATGCATTTTAATACTTATTTGAATGTTCCCGGTGTTTTGTCATCCTATTTTTGTTTTTTAAATGCAGCTTTCCCGTTTGAGTCACTGCCATTGTTTCCTCACAGGTATTTTACATTTATTGGTGGCTAGGCCCTTTACCTAACAACAGCATCATGTTAAGAAAATCAGCGTCAAATCTTTAAAAACAAAACAAAACAAAAAAACGCCAACGGCTTCACCAGAGGCGGAATTCCCTTTTGGGGTCACCCGGAGGAGGGCGGGAACAAGACGTGCGCAAAGCTTCCGCTTTCTTTTCTACGGTAAAGCCAACCATTCTCCTTAAAGGAGTACCACGGAAGCGTGATTTTCGGTCGGCAAACGCATGCCTAGCGACGAGTCCACCCATGACACAGGGATGCCATAGTGTCGCATCACAATGAGTAGTCTATGAGAGCTCAAAAGCCAGAACAAATGACCTTGATTCTGGTAAAAATATTACATTGCGATTCACCTAACCTGTCAGTTTCCTTCTCCTCTCTCGTTTTCCAAAATGCTGAACTTCCGGGGTAGACTCCTCCCCTTCTATTCCTGCCCAGTGGTTTGGTCCGACCTTAATACTACTGACAGGAGGGACAAACTGCGTCTGCGCAGAAAGCTCTTGGGGGGGGTGGGGGGGAGGAACATGGCGCAAGCTCTGTCTGAGGAGGAGTTTCAGCGGATGCAGGTGCCGCTCGCCGGGGAAAAGACCACCGGGCTAGGCGACGGGGGCGCGGGGAAGAGAAAGATCGTGCCACCGGCTTTGAGCAGGGGTTGGTTGGGATGGACCTTGAGCCTAAGGGGTTGGTCTGGAGAAGGGAAACTGAGGCTCCGAGTGGTGAGACTACTGGATTCCGAGATACTGTAGGGTTCTGAGGGGATGGATTCTGTTAGCCTTGTGGGCGGAAGAGAGAGTCCTAGCGTGGGCGATACCTTACTCAGATCTGGAGGGGACGAGACCTTTGGGCCCGTGTGGGGGACACCTTGGGTGGGCGACGGTAATGCTGGGCTTTGAGAGGAGGAGATCCTGAGAGGGCGAAACCATTTTGCCTGGAGAGGAAGGAAGCGGGCCTTGGGCTGTTTGCTTCATGGTGGGGGGAGCCCTGGAGAGGGCAATACCATTACCGGTGGGAGGTGGATGTTTTTATGGGAGATACCACTATGTCAGGGGACTGGGGAAAGACCCCACATGTCATTGTTGCTGGGAGGTGGAGCTCCTGTACGAGGGGTGGTAGCGGATCCCAAGAGAGGGCAGTACCATTGGATGATTACGGGTGATCCCATTAGACGTGGGGTGAAGAAGGCCCTGAATGGGTAATACGATTAATCCTTGTTGGAGAGAGGACCTGAGGAGGTGAAAGAGTGATACCTTGGACCGCGTGGAGGGGAAATCACCGGTCTGTGGAGAGGCACCCTGACTGAGTACTGTGACCACTTGATTCTTTTTGGAGGCACTCTGAGATGGATGAAAGGCCAGAGTGAGCCCTTGTTGAGAGAATTCCTTACTGGGGAAGACCATTGGATTTTGTGTGGAGACTCTGAAAGGGGGAAACCCAGCGTAGGGTCCTGTGGGAGGACAGGAGGAACTCCGAGTGAGGGCAGGTAATCCATTCATCCTTGAATGAAGGAAACCAGTTGTTGCTATGTGAGGGACCCTGAGGGTGGAAGAGTGAGATAATTGGACCAAAAAAGGGGAAGGCCCCTGTAACTTGTGCAAAGTATTCCATGCGAGTAAGAGTAATCCAACTGGCCCACCCAAGGCCTTGTGGGGGAAAAACCCTGAAGGGCATAGCGTCATCCCATTGGATTATGACTGGGGAGATCTTGAGGGGTATAGGGGATCCTTGAATGAGGAAGATTGATTCTGTTGGTCATGAGTGAAGGGAAAACCATTGGGCTCTGATGGATAGGGACTCTAAGTGGGTGCCAGGGGTGTTCCAACTGGATCAGGACTGGGGGAGACAGATCACTGGGTCTGGGAGAGGACAGGGGCAGGAAAGATTCTATAGAGGCCAAGCCCTCTCACATTTAGCAGACCACCCAGGGATGGAGGCTGGTGCCATGGGAGAGAGGGAAAGGTCCTGGTTGGGTAAGGGATGGTGGTCTGGGAAGAATTGGCCTCAGCACCCTACAGGGCTGGTAGGTAGGGATATGCTGTTTGGAATGGCCCATACTTCACTTTCCCTCAATTCTTGAAAGGGGTCTGGACATATTTTGAGAGCTTTGGGGGTGGGGACCCTGGGCAGCCCCCTTTTACTCAGTGAAATTGGTCATAATACCAGGCCCTCTTCCCTTGGGAAAGAGGGAGGAAGGCAATCCCCTGCCCCCTACTCTGGCCAAGAGGATAGACAACACCTCTGACAGAAGACAGAACAGTGCTTAGCGTGTGACGAGCCCAGTCCAGATGAAGAGGCAGACTTTATCCTTTGGGCATGGAACACACATGAGCAAGAGACTGACTGGGTCAGCACTCTGTCATGGCCTGAGGGCATAGTTGGATTGGAAGGGGAGAGATGGAGGCAGCAGGGAGACAGGTGAGGCTGGCTATGTTTATATAAGTAGAACTAGAGAAGGTGGGACAGGCTGAGCGGCTGGACTCATTTGGGATGCAGCAGGCACGGGTCTTAGGAGTGACTAAAGAGGCGCATGGAGGGCAACAGGGTCTGTAGGGCTCAGAGGATTGGTTCTCTCATGAGGGTAGGGGGCACATTCCTGCCAAGTCATTTCCTTCCCTGCTTCCCCCTAAGGCTCAGCTCCTAGAACTCCGGACAAACAACTACCAGCTTTCAGATGAACTACGCAAGAATGGTGTTGGTGAGCCGAGAGGGTCTCATTAGATGGGGGTGGCTTTGGAGGACGGAGGCCAAGGGGAAAAAATCTCAGAGGCCTGGCAGGAGGACCTTTCAGCTCCTTACCACTGACTGAGGCTGAGACTCCCTGCTTTCCCCACACCAGAACTTACCAGTCTTCGACAGAAGGTCGCCTACCTGGATAAGGAGTTCAACAAAGCTCAGAAGGTACCTCCTTCCACCTACTCACCCACCCATGTGTTCCCTGTAGCCATCTGACTCATTCATCTGTCCAGTGAGCACCTACAGTGAACCAGACCTAATGTTACATGCTGTCACTAGTCATTCAAGAATTTCTCATGGAAGTCTCCTTTGTTTGGTAATTTTATCTAGGTCTGCTTAATTTATTAATTAATTTTCATTTACTCTTAATTCATTTTTAATTTCAATTACTCATTCTCATTCACTGATTTCTAACTAAATAATGAAATCTCTCAGTAAATCTGCCTTGAATCTGCCTCCTGTCCTCCACTCATACTCCTGCCTTGTGCTCCTACTCCCCACCCCTGTCCTGGTCCTGTTGCTAAAGTGAGACTAAACCTACGTCTCAAATCCTTTGAAGATGAGATGGCATATAACCTATCATGGCCCCTCAAGGCATTCAAGGCCCTCCTTTGTCTCTTTCTTCACTGCTCTGTCCTCATGCATAGTACAATGTTATACGCAGTATGTTCTCCATATATATTTGTTAGATGAAGGAATACAGAATGCAGAAAGTCTGGCAGTCAGAAAGCTAGGCTTCTCTTTGGTAGGGTGCTGATTTCCCAACCTGGCAATGCCCTCAGCTGCCCAGCAGGGGAACAGCAGTTTCCACGGTGCATGGGAGGGATCCACATAGATGTGTTTGGACAGATGGAACAGTGAAGCCATAATTTCTGAGCCTGGAGATCCAGCCTATGAAGGGTTAAATACTAAGACCCATGAAAAGCCTCAAGAGCTTAGAGGAGAGGATGTAAGCAGGGTGCTCCTCACTCACCCACTCACTCACTCCATCATTCCTGTGGGCTACAAATTGTTGTGGTTAAAGACACCCCCATCCCTCACCCCCTGTTATCATTGTCCCCCCTTGACACTTGCCACAGTATCTCCATACCCTAGTGAGGGAGTCCATCTCTGGTCACTTTATCTCTCTTCTCACCTCCCTCACCTTTAGGCACTGAGCAAGAGCAAGAAAGCTCAGGTAAGGGGACCCCTGGCGGGTAAATGTGTCTGGGAGACTGTCTTAGAGGGGATATTTCTGTATGCCTGGATCTCCTGGTACTGGCCTTTCTTTCTCTGTGTGTGTGCTTGCATCTGTGACTACCTCCCTGCCATGTGTTTTTGTGTCTATCTTTGTTCTCCTGTTTTGTCTCTCACTCTGCACCTCTCTCTGTATGTCTTTCCTTCTCCCTTTCTTTCTCTGTGTCCTCCTCTCTGAGTCTCTGTCTCTGTCTTTCTGTTCCTCTCGGATTCTTGTTTCTCTCCCCAACCTTCTCTTTTTCTTTCCCCCACCTGTTCCTATCTCTGCCATCGTTTCTCTCTTTTCTTCTTTCCCTTTCTTTCTCTCTCTTGACTCCTTGTTTCTCTCTTCCCTGTTTCTCTCTCCCCGTTCCTCTCTCTCCTGTTCCTTTTTCTCTTCCTGATTCATTTCTTTCCCTGACCTCCTCTCTCTGTTCTTCGTCTGTTGATCTCTCTGTTCCTATCTCTCTGTCGTCCTACCTTTTCTTTTTTTCTTTCTCCCCCATCCCATCCCTCTCTCCTTCCCTATCTAACCCCCTTTCCCCATCTTTCTCTGCTTCCTTTCTTCTCTATTTCTATATACCCCTCTCTTTCCTCCCACTGTCTCCCCTCATCCCTTTCTCCTTCCGCATCTTCCCTTCTCTCTACCCCATGTCTCTCTCTCCCTCCTTATCTCCTCTTTTATCCCTCCTATGTCTGTCTTACCCCCTGTATCTCCTGATTTCACCCATCTCATTCTCTGTACCCTATGTTCTCCCCCCAATGTCATTTTCTCCCTCTCTCTGTTTCTTTGCCCTACTGCCCCATCCTTTCTACCCCTGTTGGAGACCTGGCCCACATCTGCCACTGCAGGAAGTCGAGGGGCTGCTGAGTGAAAATGAGATGCTGCAGGCAAAGCTGCACAGCCAGGAGGAGGACTTCCGTTTGCAGAACAGCACGCTTATGGCCGAGTTCAGCAAGGTGCTGGTGCCCTGGATAGTTGAGGGGGGTCCAAGGGGTAGGGGCCACCTGGGCTGAAGCCGGAGGGCAGCTGAGGGTGGTTGGACAGAGGCTGGCCCTGGGTCACTGTCCATGGTGCTGAAACAGGGCCTCGATCTCTGTTGGGGGGCAGTGATTTGACAGATGGGACCACCCACTGTGCTGGGATTAGAAGGCTGCAAGCCATGAGGTCAGCTGGTTCCTGACCAAGTCACTCCTTTCCTTTGAGCTTCAAGTCTCCTTGTGTATATTTTGGGGCTGATGCTATGGAGCCCCAGGTTGTTGGGAGGTCTTAGGTAAAATTCTTATGCTTAGTATGGGATGGAAAGATGTTCGAGCCGCTTCCCTTTTCTAAGTTTTTCATGTGTTTTAAGGGAAAAAGTCTCACAGCAACAAAAAAGGTATTTCCAAGGCTCTACCTGAGAATGTAGGGCTCAAAACCTTAGAAAAGAAAACAAACCAAAAACACAACCTTTGTGTAGGTACAATACCAGAGGCAATTTAGTAAGTAGTAGTTAAGAGCCAGAGGCCTAGATTAAACTCTTGGCTCTGCCTTTTACTAACTGTAACCTCGAGCAAGTCACTTAAGCTTCCTGTTTCTTGGTTCCCAAATATTTAAAATGGAAAAGATGATAATGACAGTACCTGCCTGGCAGGGCTTTTGTGAGGATTGAATGGGTTAATGTCTATAAACCATTTAGAACAGAGCCTTGCACACAGTATCAGCTATGTAGGTGTTAGCTACTGATAGTATCCTTTTATTAATTCATTTTCCCTCTAAAATATTTCTTGACTATTTAAAAGTTTTATATCCATCCTATGACCTTGCCCTGCCTCAGCCCTTACCACCTCTATTCCCACAGTCTCCTCGCTGGTCTCCTCACTTCTAGCTTCTTTTACCAGACCAAGCCATAACGGTTGTCCTGACCCGCAGGTCTTACCACATTGCTTCTTTAGACAACACCTCCCAGTGGGTCCTCGTCCCCGAAATTTCAGAACCCCTGGTGCTCACATAACAGCTGACCTCATCACCTCACTTCTCACTGCTTCCTGCCTCTGGCCTCAGTGGTATCATGGTTCTTGCCGGGCGAGGCAGGGGCAGTTATTCCTCTATAAACCCAGCTTGTGTTTCTCAGCACCTGCCCTGGGCTAGGCACTGAGCCAGGTATAGAACCTCCTTTGCACTACCCCTCCTCCTCCTGGAAGCTAGAAATGCTCACAGGGAGACCTGAGTTCCAGGCCCGCCTCCACCACTTATTTGCCAAGATATTTCAGCTCAATTGTTCCTTCAACAAATAGTTATTGAGCCCCCACTCTGTGCTCTGTGTTCTGGAAATAGTCGTGAGCAGTACAAAATAGTCCTCCCTCTTGGGTAGCTTATGTTCTGGGGGTGGGATGGGGAAAAAGATGATAACATAGTAAACAAATAATAATAATAACACTGATAGCTGACAGTTACATAGTGTTTACTGTGTGCCAGGTCCTGTTTGATGTGCTTTACATTATTCACTCATTTAATTCTCACAGCAAACCGATGAGATATCATTACTATCCCTATTCAACAGATGGGGAAAACTGAGCCCCCTAGAGATGAAGTAATTTGTGCCAAGGTGAAATGGCAGAGTAGAAATTCACATCCAAGCAGTCTGGCTTCCGAATCTATGCTTGTGACCTATGTTACAAAATAAAATTTAATTGTGAATCACAATTCATGATCCAAACATTTTCAGAGATTTAAGAAACTAAGAGAACATATTAGGTAAATTTAATTGCGATTCATGCTAGGTAAGAAAGAAGCAAACAGAATGCTGTGCTAGAGAGTATTGGAATTTCTGTGTTGGGGGATACTACTTGAAAGGTAACATTTGAGCAGAGCGCTGAAGGATGCAAAAAAGTCAGTAATGTGAAGAACTGGATGAAAGGAATGGTGTTCTGGGTAGAAAATATCCCAGGCAATAAAATAAAAATTCTCTGTGGGCCTCAGTCTTCTCATCTGAAAATGGGGACAAAGGATCTTGTCAGGTCTGCTGTGTGAACTGTGTTTTCTCCAGGAGTTGAGCAGGGGGCTGGCTTAGTTTTATTTGTGTTGTACTCCTCTCCACGGGCTCTCCAAGGGCTAACGAGAGGGAGCCATGGGCAGTGCTAACCCTGGAAATGCTCTGAAAGCTGTCTGTGGTGCCTCGGCTCCCAGACGCAGACCCCTCCACAGAAGAAGGCTGGCAGTGGGACTATCCATGATGCTGACATCTTGGACCAGCAACTTCCAGAGGAGCCTGAGGTCTTGGATTGCGACTGTGAGGTTGAAAGCGGGCAAGCGGAAAATTGTTCTCAGTATTCTCCATTTTCCATGTCTCTGTCACTTAACAGGTGTTTGAGTTTGAGGTTGTTTAACATCTGTGCCTCAGTGTCCTTATCTGTGAAGTGGGGATAATGAGTAATGAGAGCCTCTACATCACAGGGGCGTTATGGGAATTAAATGAATTGTAAAGTACATGGGCCAAATGCTATGTATATTTCAGCAAATGTTGTTCTGATTCTTTGCTTTTCTGCTACCTCACTTGTCCCCTGCTCAGCTCTGTAGCCAGATGGAACAGCTGGAGCGGGAGAACCAGCAACTGAAGGATGGGGCTGCCAGGGCAGGGGCTGCCCAAGCCGGGAGCCTTGTGGATGGGGAGCTGCTGAGGCTGCAGGCAGAGAACACAGCCTTGCAGAAGAACGTGGCAGGTGCATGGAGACCCTCCTGGGGATGTGGGGACCTTGGGGATTGAGTAAGGTGTTGTCTTCCCTGGGGGAAGAAAAAGGCTTCAGAATCAGGCTTGGCCCTGCCATGAACCAGTGTATGATTTTGGACAAGCCATTTCACCTCTCTGAGCCAAAGCTTCATCATCTACGAAGTGCATGTAGTGATGTCCACCACCTGGAAAATTGTAGTAGAGATAAGAGGTGATATATTTCTGAGTTTAGTTCAGGACCTGGTACCTAGCAAATGTTACTGATAAGCAGATTGAACATCAGAAAGGAGGTGTTTGCTAAATGGAGGAAGTGAATGAAGGCGTGTTAGGAAGATTCTGAGCCCAAGTTGTCAGTGGGGTCTGGGATGAAAGGTGAAAGAAAGCTTGATAAAGTGTGGGAGTGAGTGTCCTGATGTGTGGACTTGTGGAGAGCAGCTGGGCTTGTGGGGTGGTGGGTGGTAGTTTGGTGATCAGGAAGGAGACTTCGTAGAATGTGGCTGGGGATTAGAGGTTATAGGAGGATTCAGTTGTGAATGGAGGATGGTGGGCATCACCTTGGAGGGCTGTGGGTGGGGCTTGGGGATAGGGGTGGGGCTTGGGAAATTATCTTGGGCTGATTTGATGGTAGACGGGATTTCCGTGGTTGGTGGGGCTTAAAAGATTTGTGAGAGGTGGGGGTGAACCTTTTTTTGTAGGCTTATGGCTACTGAGGCAGGGTTTCTGCTACCTAAGGGGTTGAAGGCCAGTTCTCCTTCTATTTGAGGTGTGTCAGGGGTCTTCTGAGACTACCTCATCCATCATATGTCTCTGTTCTACCCACCAGCCCTGCAGGAGCGCTACGGGAAAGAGGCTGGGAGGTCCCCAGCTGCCAGTGAGGATCAAGGGGATCCCCTGGGGGGCCCAGCTTCCCCTGTCCTGGCCCCCATGCCATTGGCAGAAGTGGAGCTGAAATGGGAGATGGAGAAGGAGGAAAAGAGACTGCTCTGGAAGCAACTGCAAGGCTTGGAGGTGAATCTGGGTCTGTTGGGGCTGGGGTGCCAGGAGGCAGGCAGATGCCCTAGCTCTGCCTGTGGTCCCATGGAGATAGATATCTGTGACATCACCATCTTGTGGGCTGATGGATTAGGAAGGCAGGAGGGCAGGGAAAGGCACAGGCCTTACCTCCCCCCTTGCTGATAACAACTCCCTCCCTCATCCTTCCCAGCAGACCTTGAAGCAGGCTGAAACATCCAGGCTGCAGGAAGAACTTGCTAAGGTGGGGCTGCCGAGCTTTCCCTGGACTTTGCCCCACCCACTCCCCACCTGCCATGCTTCCCCTGGTAGGGTAGAGGGGCAGAGTATCTCCTCAAAGCCTCAGTTTTGTCATCTGTGAAATGGAGAGACTCACATTTATGTCTCAGATTTGCTTTCAATATGAAATGGGCTAATATGGTCCTTCTATGTCTTGTGCATGGCAGGCCCCATCCCATCCTTTTGGGTCCTCCGATCTCTGCTTTTTCATTCATCTATCCATCCATCCATCCGTCCATCCATCCAAGTGTTTATAGACAGCTGGCTCTTACCTTAGGAACTTGAGACCCAGTGGTGAGGCAGCCAATCATGATCCTGTTTTCCAGGCCTCCCAGCCTAGCTATTCTGTGACATGGCCATCGGTCGATAGGTCGGAGGCATAAATGTTGGGCTTTGGAGCCTGAGGAGCTGGGTAGAGGTCATGTTTTTGCTGCCGACCAGCTGCGCAACCAAATTATTTAACCCTTCTGAGACTCAGTTTCCCATTTGTAAAGCCAGTGGTGCTCACTTCTCAGGACTGTTTTGAGGATTCCACGAGGTAACAAAAGTAAATTCCAGTTTCTATAAAGGACTTAGTAGGAAGTGTCTGTAAACATGAAGTTAATTTTTGTCTTTATTAATATTATTCTCATTCTTATCACTTGTCTGTACCCTCCTCCCCCACCCCAGCTTGCCGAGAAACTGAAAAAGAAACAAGAAAGGTAAATTTCTTTCTTCCAGAGCTGGGGGGAAGGGGTTTGGGGGGACTAGGGAGGGGATTGACTTGTGGAACGGACCCATATATGTCTGTCTTTCTGTGCCCAGTTTTTGCCGTCTGCAGACAGAAAAGGAGACGCTATTCAATGACAGCCGGTAACTACCAGGGTTGGGGATATTGGTGGACAATGGGGCAGTGCCCAGCAGGATTAACCGAAGATCACAGGGGCAGAGCTGGGAGACTGAGCCTCAGTCTGTGGTCAATGTGCCCCTCCCTCCCACCAATCACCCCCAGGAACAAGATTGAGGAGTTACAACAGCGAAAGGAAGCTGATCTCAAAGCCCAGTTGGCTCGAACTCAGAAGCTGCAGCAGGAACTCGAGGCTGCCAATCAGGTGAGGGGTTGGGTTCTGAGATCACTGGGATAGGGACAGGGCTGGGAGTCCGGGGAGCTGTAAGATCTACGGAGGCTAGTTGGGGAGTCTGATATTTCCTGTGTTGGAAATATAGGGACTGGATGGGTCCTGGGCCCCCTAGGAGCTAGGAAAATGGGAATTAGGGAACCCCGAGAGCCCTAGGAGTTGGGCTAGGAATCTGCATGAATCAAAGATCTCAGCGGGGCTGAGGACTAGGGGCGTATGTGCCACACGTTTGGATGAATCTGAAACTCCAGGGGATTAGAGACAGGAATCTGGAGAAATCTGTGGTCACTGGTTTGGGACCAGGAGTTTGGAGTGAGTCTGAACTCCCTGGAGGTTGGGTAACTTTGAGACCTATGGGGGCTGGGTGGATATAAGACTTTCAAGGGTAAGACATTTGGGCCTGGAAGCTGAGTGCATTTGAGACCCTCAGAGCTTGGGGGCTGGTTTGGGTCTTAAGACACCTAGGAAGTTGGATCATGTGAGTTGGTGGTCCCTGGGGGCTGTGAATAAAAAACTGGTGAGTCTGAGACATCCAGCGACTGGAGCAAAAGTCTAGGTAGGTCTGAGGCTCCTAAGGGTTGGCGGCTGGGTGACTTTAAAGCCTCCAGCCTTCCCCTTAGAGTGAGTGAGTCTCAGGTCCCTTGGATTGGGGGATATGATGGCTTGTGGGTCTAACTAAAGCCCCTAGGAGCTGGGGACAGAAGTCTGGGTAAAGCTGGGTGTGAAGATCCCCAGAGACTGGGGACAGGAGCGGCAGGTGAGGTATCAGTCTGAGACCTCACCAGGAGCTGGAAACTACACAATTGTATCAGTTTGAAACCTATAGGATCTGGGGTGGTGAGTTTGGGTGGGTCTGAGACTCTTGGGAACTAGAGACATGGGGGTTGCCTGTGTCTAAAACCCCTGGGGGTTGGGGTCAGGAATCTGGGTGAAGCTGTAGTCCCTGGGGGTTGAGTGTGTCTGAGAATCCTGGGGCCTCTGAGCTGGAATCTGGGTGAGTGTGAGACCATCTTATGGATGGGGGCTGAGTGAATTTGAAATCCCCAGGAACCTAGGTGGTTTCTGAGGTGCTTAGAACTGGGATACAGGGGTGTGTGAGGCCCCTGGGGATAATGACCAAGAGTCTGGGTGAGCCTGAGATCTCTGATGGCTGGGTAGTCCAAGACCCTCAAGTACTGGCAGCATGCTGCCAGGTGGTCAAAGAGGGAGTCTGTGTGGTCATATGTACCCCAGGGGAGGCTGAGGTCTGGAATGGGCTCCCCTGACGTGGTCCCCACAGAGCTTGGCAGAGCTGAGAGATCAGCGGCAGGGGGAGCTCCTGGAGCATGCAGCAGCTCTGCGAGCCCTACAAGATCAGGTACATTGTACTGAGCGGGCTCAGGGAGGTGGGGGTGAGGGTGGGGGTAGCCTCAGTGGGTATTATACAGGCAGGCAAGACCCCAGGGTCCTGCTTCCCCTGGTCGTCGTTCTCGTGGGTGTGTGTATGTGTGTCCTTTCTTTCTTGGCTGCGGGTAGGTCCTGTCCTCCTGTTCTGGACCCACTCTCACTCGTTGTGGGGGTGGGGCCAGGTGTCCATCCAGAGTGCAGATGCGCAGGAACAAGTGGAAGGACTTTTGGCTGAGAACAATGCCTTGAGGACTAGCCTGGCTGCCCTGGAGCAGGTACAGGACACGTGGGAGCCTGCGCCGATCCCTCCCCAGCTCCCCATCTCCCTCTGCTTTTGATCCACATTGGGGCAGCGTTGTCTGGACTTCATGCTGTTCTCCTGCCTCTGTTTCCGTTTCATTCTCAGCTTCTCCTTTCTGTTGGCTTCCACCCCTCTTCTCTCTGGTCATCCATCCCTGCTTTTTTTGCATTCTAGTTTCTCTCCAGTAAAGTGCAAGAAGTGTACTAATCTTAAGTGTACACTCAGTGAATTATCCCTGTCTGTATGTTTATCTGTCTCCATGTAGCCACCACCCAGATGAAGATATAGAGCATTTTCAGCACCCCAGAAGGTCCCTTTTACCCCTTCTCAATCAATACTTCCCCAGAAGTAACCACTCCTCTGACCTTTAGCAACATAGATTAGTTTTGCTTGCTCTTCAACTTCATGTAAATGGAATCAGACACCCAATCTATGTCTGGCTTCTTTCCTGAAGCGTTATATCTGTGAGGTTTATCCATATGTAGCACTGATCTATTCTACTTTCTCTGTGTACTATTTCATTGTATGAATATACCACACTTACCAATCCCCTGTTGATCTCTTTCTCTCACTGCTTTTCTCTTTGAAATATTCTCTCTCTACTCCTGGCTCTCCTTTCACTTCTCTCCCTGTCTCCCTGGAACACCCCGTGACTGGCCCCTGGGGCCCCTTTCACTCCACTTTCCATCACCACCACTCTCTCCAGATCCAAACAGCAAAGACCCAAGAACTGAATATGCTCCGGGAACAGACTGCTGGGCTGACAGCTGAGTTGCAGCAGCGGCAGACTGACTATGAGGACCTCATGGGACAGAAAGATGACCTCAACTCCCAGCTCCAGGTGACACCTCTGGCTTTGACCTGTCTCCTCCTAGTTCCCTAGTCCTGGCTCAGTGGAGTTTCCCATGAGGTGCTGTGGGAAGACCATGGAGTCAGGTGGGCCTGGGTTCCAGTCTGACTCCCGAACTTATTAGCACCTGTGTGTCCTAGACCAAGTCATTTCACTTGAGACTGAGCCTCTTCAGTTAGTTAGGATAGCCATTCTGCTTCCACAGTAAAAGCCGGAATAATAGCGGGAGAATGAATGCTGGGGAGCAGCTAGCAGCCTCTGCCATGTTTCTCATCTAGAAACAGGACATCACCCACTTTACCAGGGTTAAGGGGGATGTTCCACCAGAAATGTCCTGGGTGAGCAGCACCTCCTGGGGGCTCTTTATCAAACTCACCCTTTTTGTCCCCACATTAGGAGTCATTGCGAGCCAATAGTCGGCTGCTGGAACAACTTCAGGAACTCGGGCAGGAGAAGGAGCAATTGACCCAGGAACTACAGGAGGCTCGTAAGGTGGGCAGCACCACAGGGGGAGGCCCAGTCTGCAGGGGGACAGGTGATGTGGGCAAGCCCACGGGAATGGGAGGGGACAGAAAGTGACCAGTTCCATGAGGATGGGTGAGTGACTTAGCCCTTCAATCGGGATGGGGAGGAGGTGGACTTTGGCTTGTTCCTTGGGCCTTGTTTGGTGTTGGGGGAGGAGGTTGACTGACATCCTCCTGCCCTCCTCTCCTGGGTGCCAGAGTGCTGAGAAGCGGAAGGCCATGCTGGATGAGCTAGCCATGGAGACGCTGCAGGAGAAGTCCCAGCACAAGGAGGAGCTGGGAGCAGTCCGACTACGGCACGAGAAGGAGGTGCTGGGGGTGCGCGCCCGCTATGAGCGTGAGCTCCGTGAGCTACATGAAGACAAGAAGCGGCAGGAGGAGGAGCTGCGTGGGCAGATCCGCGAGGAGAAGGTGGGTGGGAAGATGATGACGCCTTTCTGCCTCTAAAACCTGGGGAGCGTAGCATTGCTGATGGGCCAGGGGATGGCGTGGGTGAGGCGCCCGCTCCTCCACCTGGCCCTTGCTGGTCTGCCCTCTTGCAGGCCCGAACGCGGGAGCTGGAGACTCTCCAGCAGACGGTGGAAGAACTTCAAGCTCAGGTACACTCCATGGATGGGGCCAAGGGCTGGTTTGAACGGCGCTTGAAGGAGGCTGAGGTGAGTTGGTGCAGAGGCTGGCTGGGGGGTACGCATGTCAAAGCAGGGGACTGGAAGTGGTCAGGCCCTGGAACTTTCTGAGGCTCTGGACTTGGGCATCCCCACAGCGCCCCCTGGCTCAACAGCAGCCCTCTGGAGGGGATCAGGCCATGGCCATCAATCAGTAGGGCAGAATATCAGATGTGCAAATTTGAAAAGGCACTTCTTCCTTCTGAAATTGTACTTCTGTCGGAAAATTATTATAATATAATAATTCTAATTTTGATGCAACCAGAACTTTTACTACCATTTTCTGGAAAACTCATGGTAATACACAAGAGGCAGTGTCACGTAGCAGTGAAGAGCACACATGCTGGAGCCAGTTGTTTGCCTGGGTTTGAATCCTGTCTGGGCTGCTTTCTAGCCCAGACAGGACAAGTAAATAACTTGCCTTGGGCAAGTTACTTACTTCTCTGTGGCCCGTTTTTGACATCCGTAAAAAAAGGGATAACAATAATACCGGCTGTCTAGGTGTTATGGGAGGGTTATATAAAGTGAGTTAATATATATAAAATCCCTACAACATTCCTGGTGTGCAGTAAGTGCTACGTTATGTTTTATTAAATAAAGTAAGATGTAAATGCAGATGTGGGTCTTCGATGTGAATGGCGCAGCCCTCGACGTGACACTCTGTTTCTTCTCTGCATACGCAGGGGCCCTGCTGCAATCCCTCACACCACTCACTGGGTGTGATGTCCTCTGGGGGGTGTGACGTCCTCTGGGGGGCCGTGGCCAGACCTGGGACTTGTCTTGTAGGAATCTCTGCAGCAGCAGCAGCAGGAACAAGAGGAAGCCCTCAAGCAGTGTCGGGAGCAGCACGCGGGCGAGCTGAAGGTGCCCATTGCATGATGGCATTCCTCTCTGGTGGGAGGACTGAGGTTTCCCAAGCTGCGGCCTGAGCTGCCCTCTGCTTTGCAGAGCAAGGAAGAGGAGCTGCAGGGTGTGCGGGATCAGCTCCAACAGGCCCAGGAGGAGCGGGACTGCCACCTGAAGACCATCAGCAGCCTGAAGCAGGTCACCCACTGGTCCCGCCTGGTCCCTCGACACACCCCGGGCCTCAGCATGCGGTAATGGGGCAGGGAGGGAGCACACTGCATGCAGCCAGCCATTCTGGCACCCACCAGCTGTGCTTTCTCTATCCCACAGGAGGTGAAGGACACGGTGGATGGGCAGCGAATCCTGGAGAAGAAGGGCAGTGCTGCGGTACGAGGGGGAAAGGTGTCCAAGCAAGGCCCACTCCTGCCCTGCAGCCACCCCCACCTATGGACCCACCGGGCCTCAGCCCCTGTCTTTCCCCCGTTCTCCACAGCTCAAGGACCTCAAACGGCAGCTGCACCTGGAGCGGAAACGGGCGGATAAACTTCAGGAGCGGTTGCAGGACATCCTCACCAATAGCAAGAGCCGCTCAGGTGAGGGGCCCAGACGGCAGGGGAGGCTGAGGTGTGGGGAGGCAGAGCTTGGGTCTGAAGGCTGGGGCTGCTTCCTGTACTTCACTCTGCAGGGCTCTCCTGTGTCTTCACTTTGTCTTTTACCCTTTCTCTGCGTCTGTCCCACCTCTGTTTCTTTCTTTCTTTCTCTTTTTTAATATATTTATTTATTTATTTATTTTTGGCTGCATTGGGTCTTCGTTGCTGCGCGTGGGCTTTCTCTAGTTGTGGCGAGCAGCGGATACTCTTTGTTGTGGTCCATGGGCTTCTCATTGCAGTGGCTTCTCTTGTTGCGGAGCATGGGCTCTAGGCACGTGGGCTTCAGTAGTTGTGGCACGTGGGCTCAGTAGTTGTGGCACACGGGCTTAGTTGCTCTGCGGCATGTGGAATCTTCCCGGACCAGGGCTTGAACCCGTGTCCCCTGCGTTGGCAGGCGGATTCTTTTTTTTTTTTTTTTACTTTTGGGTTTATTTATTTATTTATTTATTTATTTATTTATTTATTTATGGCTGTGTTGGGTCTTCGTTTCTGTGCGAGGGCTTTCTCTAGTTGCGGCAAGTGGGGGCCACTCTTCATCGCGGTATGCGGGCCTCTCATTATCGCGGCCTCTCGCTGCGGAGCACGGGCTCCAGACGCACAGGCTCAGTAATTGTGGCTCACGGACCTAGTTGCTCCACGGCATGTGGGATCCTCCCAGACCAGGGCTCGAACCCGTGTCCCCTGCATTGGCAGGCAGATTCTCAAGCACTGCGCCACCAGGGAAGCCCAGCAGGCAGATTCTTAACCACTGCGCCACCAGGGAAGTCCCTCCTTCTTCTGTCTCTCTCTGCATTATCTCTCTGTGTGTCTCTCTCTCCTTTTTGCTGTGTCTCTTCTCTGTTTCTGCCTCCTCATGTCATCTCTGTATCTGCCTTTCTCGCCTGGCTTTCTCTTTCTAGTTCTCTCCTTTTCTCCTCCTGCCTTTTTCTTCTCTATGTTCCTTTATCTCTGTCTCTCTTCTCTCTCTCTCTCTCGTCTGTGTCTCTGTTTGTCTCCCCACTATCCCTCATACACTCCCACACCTCACCCAGAGTCTCTGTCTCTTGTATCCATCCTCTCATTCTATAAATATGGACTGAGCCTTCACGCTCACATCCAGGGTCCCTGGTAGGAGGTCCCCCCCTCCAAGTCTCAGTCCCTTAGGAGCTCCCTGTTGAGCTAGGGAGACAGACTTACAATCAGGCAACAACACTACCGTGTGATCATTATGCAGCTAAAATCCATGTTATTTTTGCCACTTAAGGCAGAAGACACAACAGAAAAATTTGAGTTGCCTTGGACTTTTTTTAGAAAGAAATGGCCTATAAATATGTTTAAATAAATAAGATGCAGTGATGGCTCTGGTGGATCTCCCATATCACAAGCGAGAGAAAACGTGCTCCCTGTCCCTCCACAGCCGTCCTGCTCTTGCTGGAGATCCTTGGCTTGTGGTGTCAGCCCCCATCCCTGACACCCAGAAGCAGCTGCAAGAACAGAGACACAAGCTTAGTGGCTGTGTTTCAAGTGACATGGCAAAAACAGGTGTATCTCTCACCAAATCAATGTCTCGCTGAGGCACTCAGTCTCCTGAAGTTACCTCTCTTTATAAGGGAGGACTTTTATTTCTGTTCTGTTACAGATCGGTGTACAGATCAACAAACAGATTCAAATTGTGTGCCGTACATTCTATCCGTCCATTAGGTGAAATTCAGATTTAGGTGCATGGCTACGAGTCTGCCGCCATCTTTTCTCTCTGCCTCTGCTCTGACTAGTGTCCTTAGCCAGGGTCTCTGTTTGCCTCTATCATCAGCTCTGGCTTGCTGTCTCTCTGGGGTCTTCTCTCTGCACATAGGGGTGCCCCTCTGCCCTCTCCAGCTGTCTTTACCCTGAGTCTGAGTGCATTCGCCACTTTATGCCCACGTGTGTCCACATCATCATCTTTCTCCCCATCTTCACCTTTGTTTCACTTCTGGTGTGTGTTTGCCTAGAGAGGCAGCTCCTTTTTCTATTTCTGCCTTTCCCTACCCTACTGTCTGCTTCCACTGTTACCCATGCCTGAGTGTCTCTTTGCCTCTCTCCATCTCTGTCAAATCTATTTCTGCCTCTTCTTGCCAGTCGGTGCCCTGGGACCCTGGGGGATTGGGGCTCAGATTTCTCTTCCCTCTCTGCCCAGGGCTCGAGGAGCTGGTTCTATCAGAGATGAATTCACCAAGCCGGACCCAGACTGGGGACAGCAGTAGCATCTCCTCCTTCAGCTACCGCGAGATCTTGCGGGAGAAGGAGAGCTCGACCGTTCCAGCCAGGGTAAGGGGCAGGGAAGAGCCCACAGCCCCAGCTTCTACCCAAATTCTGCGCCCTCCTTTTTCCCTCCCCTGCAGCCATCTCCTACTCTGGGCCCAGCACACACATTTTCTTGTCAACTTTTCCTCAAGCTCACCAACTTGGATTCAGATTGCTAAATGGGGGATGGACAAATTATTCTCTCTGACCCTCTGTTTCATCATCTGTGGGCTAATTCCACCTTTCCTGGTGCTATAAAATATGTGGCTCATAGTAGGTGCATTATCCATGTGGGAGATCCTTTTTTCCAACTCATAATTATCACTTATTATTATTGTTGTCTGTGTCAGCTTCCGTGCCAGACACTTTTATTTGGAAATAACCTTCTTATCATTCTGTAAGTAGTATGTATACATTGTAGAAAAGTTTAAAAAACACAAGCAAAGATTTTTTTTAAAAATCCAAAGCAATCACATCTTCACCATCCAGAGATCACCACTATAAATCCTTAGTTCATACCCTTCTAGACCTCTCTCTCTCTTTTTTTTAAACCTAAATAAGATTATAAGTAACCTATTGATCTCTACCCTCCCAATTTGGTAAATTTTCATCTTTTTGAATACTTTGACCTTAGTCAGATTTCTCTAGTTGGTCCCAAAATGTGCTTTATTGCTGGTTTTATGAAAACCAGCATTCAATTTCAGAGCACATTTGCTGCATCTGGTTGCTTTATGTCCCTTAAGTCTCTTGAATATAGTGTGATCCCTTTTTTTCATGACATCAACCTGTAGAAGAGACCAGCCCAGTTGACCTGAAGAAAGTGTCCCACCTTTGGGATTTTCCTGCTGGCTTCCTAGTGGTATCATTCAGCTCATTTCTCTCTCCCCTAGTTTTCCTGTCAACTGGAAGTGAGAGCTCATTTGTTATAGGCTCTCCCTTCATGGTCTCAATAAGGCTATGGTGTGGTGGTTCCTGTCTCCCCCTTTAAAAGGCAAAGGGGGATCCAGAGTCTCTGAGGGTGCCGAGACTTGTCTGCAGTTTGTCTGCAGCCCCAGTTGCAAAGCCCACCCCGGCTTGGTTCTCCTTCTCAGCCCCTGATCCTATCTGGGGTGTTGGCACTGAGCCTGGGCTGGCCTCTCTCCCTTCTTCCCCGCAGTCCTTATCCAGCAGCCCTCAGGCCCAGCCCCCGCGGCCAGCAGAGCTGTCAGATGAGGAAGTGGCTGAGCTCTTTCAGCGCCTGGCAGAGACGCAGCAGGAGAAATGGATGCTGGAGGAGAAGGTGCTGTCTGCCTGCTCGTCCCCTCTTGGCCTGCCCTTGGAGAGGAGGCCGGGGTGGCAGGAGTGGGGGGTGGGGGTGGGGCGATATCTGGCCAGGCCCCTCCTCATGGGTGAACATGCGCAGTTGAGGGCCTGAGGTGGGCTGGGCCACCCTGCAGGTGAAGCACCTGGAGGTGAGCAGCGCGTCCATGGCAGAGGATCTCTGCCGGAAGAGCGCCATCATCGAGACCTATGTCATGGACAGCCGGATTGGTCAGTGCCCCCTCCCCAGCCCTCACCCCTCATCCAGCCCCTCACCTACCCCCTTCTTCCCCACTGTCCAGAGCTGCGGCTTCTCTCCTCTCCTTACGGAACTCACCAAATTTACTGCCGAGACCACAGGTGCCAGAGGGAAGAGCCAGGCAGGCCAGGATCTGTGTGTCTTCCTCTGTATTCCATCTCTTGTCTCGGCTCCTCCCTCCTGTCTGAGTCTCTGTCGTCTCTCCACTCTCCTTTCTCTAGTGTCTCTCTGTCATTCCCATTGTCCTTTCTCCTCCCTGTGTCTCTTCCTCTGCTTTCTCTCCCTTCTCTTCTTTCTGCCCCATCCCCCCTTCATCTTGTCTCACTGTTCCTACTGCCTGTCTAAATGGTTCCACCTCTGGAAATTTTCATTCTCTGGATGCATATCCCTTTTAGGGTCCTTCTCTCCGCTCTTCCTCCCCTCGCCTCCTTTCTCCTCTTCCTTCCTCCATCCCCCATTTTTATTTCTTTTGTTCCCTTCTTTCAAATCTTCTCCTCTCCCTGTTTTTTCCTTATTAATCAGAATAATACCAGTTGACGCATGCTGAGAGCTGACTGTGTGCTCTGTGCTTTGCATACAGTCATATGTGTTTTTCCAGCTCCATGAGTTAGTTCCTAACCCCATTTCTCAGGGCCGCACAGCTAGTAAGTGAAGCCAGGTCTCACATGGCAAAGCCTCTGCTCCCTCCATTAGATGGCTTCTCCCCCCATTTTTCTCCCCCACTCTCTGTTTCCCTCTTTCCTGCTCTGTCTCTGTCTCTCCTTCGGCTCGACCAAGGGGGTGATTCTCAGCCTGGGCCCTTGCAGATGTGTCTGTGGCAGCAGGCCACACAGACCGTAGCGGGCTGGGCAGCGTCCTGAGAGACCTAGTGAAGCCAGGCGACGAGAACCTTCGGGAGATGAACAAGAAGTTACAGAACATGCTGGAGGAACAGCTCACCAAGAATATGCACTTGCACAAGGCAAGTGTGGCCTACCAGCCTACCCCTTTGTCTCTCCAGCCACATAGCCCCTGGGTCATCTGTCAGTCCCCTCTCCACACACCCCATTCACCAAGCACTCCTTCCCCCTCATCTGCCCATCCTCCAGTCAACCTACTCATTATCAGTTTAGTCTTTCACTCTTCCCTCTGTCCTTGCACCCACCCACTCATCCATTCATACACACATTCAGCCACTCTCCCATCAACCCACCTACTATTTGCCCATCTGCCCTGCTACCCGTCTAATCATCTGCCCATGCCTTTGCGCCCATCTCCTTTTTTTTTTTTTTTTAATATTTGGCTGCACCAGGTCTTTGCGGCACGTGGGATCTTTAGTTGCAGCATGCAGGATCTAGTTCCCTGACCAGGGATCGAACCCGGGCCCCATGCATTGGGAGCGTGGAGTCTTAACCACTGGACCACCAGGGAAGTCCCCTGCACCCATTTCCTGATGTATCACTCTCTCTTACCTACTCATCAGTCACCCCTTGTCTTACCTTTAACCCACCCGCCCAGCGACCTGCTTGCCTACCTGTTGTCCTCCATCTGTCCTCTGAACAGTTCATTATTCCACCGATTTGCCTACCATGGATCTCCCATGCATCCACCCACGTGTCCACTCACCTATCCTGCCACCCAAGTATTTCCCCATCTCTGGGGGAAGTCAGAAAGGATGCAAGTCCGGCCCCTGCCTCTGAGAAGCAAGCTCACCATCTAGAGACAAGAAGGTGGCAGGAGTAGGGGTCATGTCCTCCAGCCTAACCACACAGGGCAGATGATCCACTCCCATGTCCATATCCCTAGCTCCAGGCACTCCTCACCCCCTCACACACACCACACGCACCTTTTCCGAGCCCAGCCCACTGCTGGGAGCTCTGGGAGCTGCTCCAGATACCTTCCTGTCTCAGGCTAGACATAGCTGGGCATTGATGGGATGAGAAGGATGACACCCAGGCTTGCTGAGGGTGCCATCGCCTGCCACCTTCTCTGACTCCTGATGGCTCATTTGTTTCTTAGGACATGGAAGTTCTGTCCCAGGAGATTGTGCGGCTCAGCAAGGAGTGCGTGGGGTCCCCCGACCCAGACCTAGAACCGGGAGAAGCCAGCTAAAGACCTGCAGGCTGCACCCACTCCCTCCCTTCCCCACCCCCCATCCCCTTGGGCTGTGGTGGGAAAATGGGGGCCAGCGCCAAAATCAGATAGGTTGGGAGACTGGACATTAAAGGGGTTGGAGGCCTGATGGTTGGTGTTAGTGACCCTGTCTTAGGGCCGAGGCCCCTGGGGAGTGGGGAATCCTGAGGGGAGGGGCAGGGATTCTCCTCCTTCTTGGCCCTGGCTCCCAGGGGCCTTTGCCTTCATCTCTGCATGAGCTCTCCCTCCCAGAGACCAACTCTTTTTTAATTTTATTTTATTTTTTAATTTATGTCTGGAAGCCTGGCTACTCTGCATTTGGGATTGGGGATGCTGGGTGGGGCACGGTCCATGTTCAGCATTCTAGCAACATGTGTGTGTGTGTGTAAAAGCTGTGCAGCCAAAATACCATCTGGCCAGACTGGCCCACCCACTGACTGTCTGCTCTGATTCTTTCCAACCATGAGGGGTGTGCTGGGGGTGGGGAGGTTATACCATTGGAACGGGGAGGGTGGTCTCTGGCTGCAACTTTACTCTCGTCCCCCACCCTCACCCAGCCTGTCTCCAGTTACTGTTGACCAGCCTCTCAAACTGAATGGAGCAGAAATATCTGCAGATATGTATGTGGGTGGATGTGTATGGGGTGTGGGTATGGATGAGTAGATAGATGGGAGGATGGATAAGTGGTTGGATGGACTGATGGATAAATAAGTAGAAGGTTGCATGGATTGATGATGGATAGGTTGGGAAATAAATGGATGGATAGGTGATTGGATGAATAAATGGACAAATGGATTGCTAGGTGGATAGGTAGAGGATGGATAGGTGGGGGTATAAATGGACAGATGGATGGCTAGGGGAATGTGTGGATGGATGAGTGGGCAGATAGATGGATGAGCTAATGGGAAGAGTAAAGAGTAGGTGAATAGATGATAGAACAATGGATAGATGGACAGATAGTTGGGTGGTGGGGGATCCATATGGGTAGGGGTAGATGGGGTGAATATACAAATGGATGAGTGAATAGGTAGGTGGATTAATGACTAAATGGACAGATGGGTGGGTAGAGGGAAGGACAGAGTAATTGGCTGTGTGAGGGGGAGAATGGATGGATAAGTGGGTGGTGGGTGGGAGGAGGGATGGACAAATGGACAAATCAGGAGTGTGATGAGCAAATGGGGGATTACATGGATGGATAAATCCATTGAAAGGCAAAAATTGGCCCTGCATTACTGCTCCCCCATTTCCACACACCTTTAACTGCTAAAGGTAAGGCATCCTCTGTGTGCCATGCCCCTTTCACATCACTCCATTTACTGCTCCCAACGACACTATCAAGCTGGGCTAACTCTGCATCCGACAAAGAAAAGAACAATGCAAGTCACTTGCTCAAGGACATAAGTCAGTGGCACAGCTGGGGCTTGAACCCACCCGTGCCTGAGGCACTTGGTACCCAGTGCTCTTGCTACCCAGGAGCAGAGCCCTCTAGCGGAGGAGGCATGATTTGAGGCTCCTGGATGTGGACAGATGACGGAGACTGCACCTCAAGAGTGGGGCCTGCCTGGGGGAGAACCTGCTGTGGAGGTGGGACCTGGCTTGTCCCCATCTGTACTCCCCTTACCCACCCCCGCCCCCTGACGTTTCACATCCGCAAACAGGACAGTGCTCCAGTCCCACGGCAGTGATCTTGGTTAGAGCAGAACTCTAACCCCTCTAGCACCACTGGGGAGCAGCTTTGGGGGCCTGGCCTCTAGAGAAACACCCCCCACCAGTTTTCCCGCACCCCCCCTTCTCCAGCCTAGGGGGCAGGGAGGGGACACAGCGCTGCATCATTCCCCGTGGCACTCCCCGCTCTGGGGCCATTAACAGACGCCTCCCCATCGATCGGATCTGCTAAGTGCTGCTGATTCAGACGGGTGGGGGTGGGGGCCCCTGGGGGCAGAGGGGGTAGGATCTGGGCAGGAAGAGGGGGGAGTCCAGGAAGGAGGTGGGGAGAATTGGCAAAGCTCCCTGCCACCCCCATTTTCCAGATGACGCGACTGAGGCCCAACCAGCTTTGTAGGAGGCGGAGTCTCCCCAGGGTCCCTCTCAGGCAGTCCTAGGGGAGGGGGCTCTGGGAGCCACGAGGCCCCTCCCTGCCTCTCTCTCCATCTCCCGGCAAGCTCAGAGGGGCGGGGAGAGAGAGCCAGAGGAGGTGGAGAACTTGGGCAGCTCTGCAGAGTGGGGCAGGAGCTCCGGTGTTTGGTACCCTCAGCCCCACCGCTGTTGCCGCTGCTGCAGCGGGGACACAGGTGAGGACGGCCCTATGGGGAGGGGGAGGGGGCCACCAACAGTGCTGTCCTTGTCCTTCCCTGGTCCAGCCCCCAGGCCCTAGCCCATCCTGGGACAGTCCCCACGCGTCCTACTGGACCTTGTCCTTCCAGAGCCTCCTTCCAGGGACCCAGCCCCCTCCTCCTGCCTGTGCTGCCTTCTCCTCTCCCAGGCCTGGCTGTGGCTGCTTCTCCTCTTCCTCCTCTCGTCCTGCTGCCGCTGCTGCTTCTGCCGCTGCCCAGCACATACCACCAGCCCCTCGGGGTGTGGTTTCCCCAGACCAGCCCCCAACGGTGGGACGCAGCCTGATCCCGGCCTTCCTGGGCTCCTGTAAGGCCCAGGAGCCCCCCTCCCTGCAGACACACCCTTTCAACACCCCACCCTGCTCTCCAACCCATTTTGAGGGGGACCCCATCTTCCTCTTATCTTAGTCTTTTTTGATTCTCTGGGTGCTCTGGGGCTGTGCCCAACTTCCTTCCAGTTGAGTCCCAGCCCTGAGGGGTTCTCCAGGTCCCTTCCCTACCCCCTGAACTCTTGAGAGGGTGGACCAGGCTTTCTCAGCCCCCCTGGATACCCTTCTCTACCAGACACCTCTCAGCCTCTGAAAAATAACCTGGCCCCATATCTAACCCTTTAGATACCCCACCCCCTTCTCCAGCCCCGCTAGGGGGCCGCACCTCTCCTTCCTTCCCCAGAACTCCGGTAGAGTGTGGACACCCCACCCCCAGGCTATTCTTGGCAGCTCTAGGCACTCCCAAGACACCTCTCAGCCTCTTTACAAACTCCTGGCTCTGTAGCCACCCCTTAGATGCACCAAGCCCTTTCCTAGATCGACAAAGGGGCTCCAACCCCCTTATCTTCTCCCCAGAAGTCTTGAGAGTTTGGACAACCCTCCTCACCTCTCTCAGTTCCTTCAGAATCCCCCTCCAGACACTCTCAGCCTCTTGCAAACACCTCTGGTTCCATTTCTACCCCTCCGGATGCCCCGACCCCCTCTCCAACCCCACTAAGCGGTTCCAGTCCCTTCTTCCTTCCCTCAGAACTCTTGAGAGTGTGGACAACTTCCCAGTGTTTCTTGCTTCATCCTAGACACCCCCAGATACCTCTCAGGCAGTGCTGACCCCTCTGGAATCATCTCAGTCTCTCTAAACACTCCCTCAGATCCTTTTTGGCACCTCTAGACGCCCCTCTTCTGCTCCTCTCCATGTCCCCTAGCCCCTTCTCACTCCCTCAAGACATCGCCCTGGTCCCTCTAAGACCCTCTACATGTCCCCCAAGCCCTTGCCCATCTCTCTAGTTCCTCCTCCTGGTTCCTCTTGGCCTCTCTAGACACCCCCAGTTTCCTTGTGCGAGTGGCCCAGGGCCTCTCCAAGCCTCCACCATCCTGGAGACAGCCACATTCTCCTAAAGGCCACCCCCCCCCAAGTCTCCGTGGGCCTGGGGCGCGGCAGGATGGCAGCAGGCGTGGCCACATGGCTGCCTTTTGCACGGGCGGCCGCGGTGGGCTGGCTGCCCCTGGCCCAGCAGCCCCTGCCCCCCGCGCCGGGGGTGAAGGCATCTCGAGGGGATGAGGTTCTGGTGGTGAACGTGAGCGGACGGCGCTTTGAGACCTGGAAGAACACGCTGGACCGCTACCCAGACACTCTGCTGGGCAGTTCTGAAAAGGAATTCTTCTATGACGCCGACTCAGGCGAGTACTTCTTTGATCGCGACCCAGACATGTTCCGGCACGTGCTCAACTTCTACCGCACGGGCCGACTGCACTGCCCACGGCAGGAGTGCATCCAGGCCTTTGACGAAGAGCTGGCTTTCTATGGCCTGGTGCCTGAGCTCGTGGGCGACTGCTGCCTCGAAGAGTACCGGGACCGCAAGAAGGAGAACGCTGAGCGCCTGGCGGAGGACGAGGAGGCCGAGCAGGCCGGGGACGGCCCATCCCTGCCGGCTGGCAGCTCCCTGCGGCAGCGGCTCTGGCGGGCCTTCGAGAACCCACACACGAGCACCGCGGCCCTCGTTTTCTACTACGTTACCGGCTTTTTCATCGCCGTGTCGGTCATCGCCAACGTGGTTGAGACCATTCCGTGCCGCGGCCCTGCACGGCGGCCCCCGAGGGAGCAGCCCTGCGGCGAGCGCTTCCCGCTGGCCTTTTTCTGCATGGACACGGCCTGTGTACTCATATTCACAGGTGAATACCTTCTGCGGCTGTTCGCGGCCCCTAGCCGTTGCCGCTTCCTGCGGAGTGTAATGAGCCTCATCGACGTGGTGGCCATCCTGCCCTACTACATCGGGCTCCTTGTGCCCAAGAACGAGGATGTCTCGGGCGCCTTTGTCACCCTGCGGGTGTTCCGGGTATTCCGTATCTTCAAGTTCTCCAGGCACTCACAGGGCTTGCGGATTCTGGGCTACACACTCAAGAGCTGTGCCTCTGAGCTGGGCTTTCTCCTCTTTTCCCTTACCATGGCCATCATCATCTTCGCCACTGTTATGTTTTATGCCGAGAAGGGCACAAACAAGACCAACTTTACTAGCATCCCCGCGGCCTTCTGGTATACCATTGTCACCATGACCACACTTGGGTGAGTGCAGACCCTGTGTAGGGAGCTGCCCGATCAGTCAATTACACTCACCTTTTCTGTAAAATTAAAAAGGTTAGATAAATGATCTCTCTCTCTCTATTTGAACTTCAATTTGGTCATCTGTAAAAAGTGAGGGAGTTGGATTAATCTCCAAATCCCTCCCAGCTCTGACAATGCCTTAATTTTCAGGTCAGGAGACTTGGGTTCAACGATGGTCTTAGCTGCACTCTTTCTGTTGACCTTGTTTTCTCTGGGCTAGTTTTCCCCTCTGCAAAATGAGAAATGATGATCCCTTCAACATCCAGAGGGGATTCAGTGACATCATGGTTATGAAAGTTATCTGAATGTTTCTGGTGCAGGATAAATAGATATTCGCTTTCTATCACCCCTTTTTCCATCTTGAGGACCCATGTCTCTCAACCCTTTAGATTCATCTGCTGTGTGGGGCACTACCTCTGTGGCTCGGTGATTCCTTGATGTTTCCCCAGAACAAGATATTTTCAGCATCATTTTTTTTTTTTTTACTGCCAGTCCTTGAGAGGAAATGGGATAAATGCATCAAATGAAATCACCAAACTCATGTTTTTCTTAAAGACATTGTCTAGGGCAGATACTGTGGTCCTTTTCTAAATTCCTATCACTGGGATTAGGTATGCAGTTGCTGCTCAGTATCTGTTGAACGGATACATTGGGATTACTCAGTACCTCAGTAGTAGAACAGAAAAATTGATTTGAGGTTTCTAAGAAGTAGAAATTAACTCTGGTTGGAGTTTCAGGATTGTATTGACAAATACTGAGCACTGAGAACAGGTTGGAACTGGGTATTTTGATGTCTTTTTATCCTATTCAGTCCTCACAACAACCCTGGGAGGATGTCTCATAGTTGAGGACACAGTCAGAGATGACACATCACAGAGCCAGAAATGGCCAAGTTGGAGAGACTTTCAAATGAGTCAAAGTAAAGAAATAAGGAAGAGGCATCCTGGGGGAGGGGGTTGGGGGCAAAGGCCTAGAGGCTGAAGACTGCAGAGGCTGCGTTTCTGTGGAGGGGATCTGATTGGTCCTGTGGTTAGAACAAGAGTATGCTGTGTGATTTTGAGCAAATCAGTTATGGAACCTTGCTGAGCTTCACTCCCCCCACCCCCAACCAAACAAGTTGGTAAGATTGGCTCTGCTCCATCTCCATGGGAGGGGGAGTGGTATGGAGAAAGGGAGGGAGGAGTTTCAAGGCTTTCCCCCTATTTTTTAATATGAGGACAGTTTCAAGGCTTCCCCTGGGGGAATAAGACGGGGTGCTACCTAGAGAAGGTAAGACAGACACAAGCAAAACCAACAGAGCACTGCTCCCAGGACTCAGAGCCCCTTAGCTGGCTTGTGGTGGTGGGACTCTCTCTCCGGGAGGCTATATTTACTGCCTGTGACTTCCTCCTTCCCCCCTATGCTTGGTATTAATAGATTTCCAGCTGACTCAGATGCCCGGTGCACGGCTTGGATGGGGGCAGCAGACAGTAGGGGCTGAGGGCCCATTCCTCATTTGACCCCCACTGGTGGCCAGAGAGGTCATTCCCCAATTTTTGCAGAGCAAGAAACTGAGACCAGAGAGTTTGAGTGCCTGGCCAGGGTCGCAGAGTGAGTCAAGTTGGATGGGATGCAGTGGGGGACTGAGGGGTGGGTGGGTATTTTTCTTGACCTTGGCTTACCTCCCCCGGCCCCAGCTACGGAGACATGGTGCCCAGCACCATTGCTGGCAAGATTTTCGGATCCATCTGCTCACTCAGTGGCGTCTTGGTCATTGCTCTGCCTGTGCCAGTCATTGTGTCCAACTTTAGCCGCATCTACCACCAGAACCAGCGTGCTGACAAGCGCCGAGCACAGCAGGTAACTGCACCTTCCATCTGAGTACCTCCTATTCCCCACACCCCAAGCCGGTCTACTCTTATGTTTGCCCACCTGACCTTCTATCTCCTCCTCTCTCTGTAGAAGGTGCGCTTGGCAAGGATCCGGTTGGCAAAGAGTGGTACCACCAACGCCTTCCTGCAGTACAAGCAGAACGGGGGTCTTGAGGTGGATAGGGGCCTGGATTGGGGTGGGAGGTGAGCAGTGATGGGAGGAGGAAGGTGCTGACCTCATCCCTCTGCTCTATCCGCTCCAGGACAGCAGCAGTGGGGAAGAACAGGTGCTGTGTGTCAGGAACCGTTCTGCCTTTGAGCAGCAACATCACCACTTGCTGCATTGTCTAGAGAAGACAACGGTGAGGCCTAATGAGAGGTGGTGTGGCAGAATGAAGGGGGTCCCTTTGCCACCAAGCCAGCTCCCTCCTGGGATGGGAGGCTCACTACTAATTGTGGAAATCACACAGGGCTTCCTGGAAGAGGCCCCAGTAGAGCTGAGCCTTGAAGGGTGGGCAAGGGAAGGGAAGAGAGAGCGACTTACAGAAAGGAAGGAATGGCCTAAGCAAAGGCCTGGGGGTGAGGTCAGCTTCCTTGTGGTGCCCTGTGACCATGCCTCCCTTCTGCCCACAGTGCCATGAGTTCACGGATGAGCTAACCTTCAGTGAGGCCCTGGGCGCTGTCTCGCTGGGTGGCCGCACCAGCCGCAGCACCTCCGTGTCCTCCCAGCCAGTGGGGCCTGGCAGCCTGCTATCCTCTTGCTGCCCCCGCAGAGCCAAGCGCCGTGCCATCCGCCTTGCCAACTCCACTGCCTCGGTCAGCCGTGGCAGCATGCAGGAGCTGGACACGCTGGCAGGGCTGCGGAGGAGCCCTGCCCCTCAGAGGTAAGCACGCTGACCTGCTGTGCAACCCCTCTCCCGGGGAAGCTCAGAGCTTGGACCAAGGGGTCTGAGATTTCATGACTCCAGGCCTCCTAGCAAGTCAAGCTCAAACCCAAACTCCTCCATGCTGGAAGCTTGGGCTTATCTTGTCTGGAACTCCTCATTTTTCATTTGTACTTTCAATAAACATTTATTGAGCATCTACTGTATGCTAGGCACAATTTGGGGCATTTTGGAATTCACTTTAGTTTAGGAGTTTAGTTCAATTTTGGCAGTGAATAGAACAGACAGAAATCCTGAGCTTATGGAACTTCTATTCTAGTGAGATGAGACAGTTAAAAAACAAATACACAGATGATGCAGTGTGTTAAGTGCCAAGGAGAAAAATAAATCAGGGATGGGGGATAGAGAGTGTAGAACAGGGTGTGATGCAGTGTTTTTTTTTTTTTGAACTAAACTGGTAATAAACGGAAAAAGTGATTCAAATGGAAGTTGTTTTTTATTTATTTATTTATTTATTTATTTATTTATGGCTGTGTTAGGTCTTCATTTCTGTGCAAGGGCTTTCTCTAGTTGTGGCAAGCGGGGGCCGCTCCTCATCGCGGTGCGCGGGCCTCTCACTATCGCGGCCTCTCTTGTTGCAGAGCACAGGCTCCAGACGCGCAGGCTCAGCAATTGTGGCTCACGGGCCCAGCCGCTCCGTGGCATGTGGGATCTTCCCAGGCCAGGGTTCGAACCCGTGTCCCCTGCATTGGCAGGCAGACTCTCAACCACTGCGCCACCAGGGAAGCCCGTGTGATGCAGTTTTAACAGTGTGGTCAGGGAAGGTCTTGCTGAGGTGACATCTGAGCTGAGATCTGACGGAGGAGAGGGAATGAGCCATGTGGATACCTAGAGGGAGAGCTTTCCAGGCAGAGCAAACAGCCTGTGCAAAGGCCCTGAGGCAGGAATGGGTCTGCATGTTAGAGACACAGCCAGGAAGCTTCTGTGAGTAGAGTGGAGTGAGTGAGAGGGAGAGTGGTAGGAGGTAAAATCAGAAAGGAACAGGGACCAGATTGTGTAGATCTTACAGTAGACTGTTGTGAGGACTCTGGCACTGCGAGGAGTAACCACAATAGATAACACTTTTATGTGTGTGCTCATTATGTTGCAGACACTACTCTGAGCACTTTGTATCATTTATTATCTTATTTAATCTCCACAACATCTCTGTGAGGTAGAAAACATTGTTATTCCCATGCTACAGATGAGAGAACAGAGGTTTAGCGTGGTTGAAGTGGGATCAGGACTATTTGACTCCAGAGCCCTCACTCTGCACCACCATAATTGAGGGCGCAGGGGAAGCATTTAGCACAGTGCCAGGGACCCAGTAGGCACTCAATAAATGTCATGATTGTCGTGGCAAGTATTAAGATGACTTTTTAAGAACCTTCCATCTTCCCACCCTTATCCACAGCCGCTCAAGCCTCAATGCCAAGCCCCATGACAGCCTTGACTTGAACTGCGACAGCCGGGACTTCGTGGCTGCCATCATCAGTATCCCCACCCCTCCTGCCAACACCCCAGATGAGAGCCAACCTTCCTCCCCTGGCGGTGGTGGCAGTGGGGCCAGCAGCACCCTCAGGAACTCCAGCCTGGGTACCCCTTGCCTCCTTCCCGAGACTGTCAAGATCTCTTCCCTCTGAGGGATGGGCCTGCCCATCCAGAGCGCTCTCCCAATTCTTGGAGGCTCCCTTCCAAAGCCATATTTTGGGGATGCAGAGAAGGGCAGCCTGGAGACCCCTTCTGCCCCCCACTGAGAACTATGCAATGGAGTTCCATGGAATGGCCCACCTGGTGGGGAAATAGCCAGGGAAAGGGAAACTTCCCCTACCCCAGACAGTTTTCCTTGTGGGAGCTGAAGCACTGGACTTCCTCAGGCCCCCAGCCTCCTTGCCCCAGCACACTGGGACTGGCCCCTCTACCCAAGCGGGCCTCCTGCATGCTCCTCCCCTCAGGAGTTCTGGCCCAAGAAGAAGAGGTGAAACTTCCTCTTCTCTCTGGCTGAGCTGTGGACGTTTGGGGGTTCAGAGAAGAGAACCCTCACTTCTGATCTGGCCTCTAGAAGAAGTCCCCACCCTCCACCGGGCCCAACAACTCTCAAATTCCGAAGCTTGGAATGCAACCACAGGCTTCATGGGCTGTGGCCTCAGCAGTGACCTTGGTTCAGGGGTCAGGCTGCCTTTCCCAACACACACAGATAGCACAAACACCACCCCCCTTCCCTGGCTGCTGGAAACGGGTCCCCGCAACCCCGTCCTCCACTGGGCCCCCAGCAAACTCTAGCAATAGCAGCTGCTGCCGTGACATTATGCAAAGCCTCTGCCCAGTTTGCTGCAGTATTTACATCTGCCCTAATCATAGGGGCCACCTCTAACTACTCCTCCTTCTCTCTTCTCTGGCTTGCTTCCTTCCTGGGTTGGGCTGGAGTCTGGACTGGCTGAGATAAAAGCCTGGCAGCTGGCAAGAGCTGGGCTGTGTTTGGAGATCATGGGCTGATTCCATGTTCTTGGGCAGGAGTCCAGAAGTGGCAGGGGCTGAGGCCTGGGTTGTTCCTGAGCTCTGGGAGTTGTAGGAGGCAGGAGGAACTTCTTGATCTCCTCCTCCTCCCCGACAATGCCTGTTCACATATCCCTCTCTCTTCTCCCTCTTCGGTCACCTTCCGGAACTCTCTGTCTGCTCTCAGGCTGAAATCTGGTATCATCTCAGGTTCCCTGTCCCCAGCACTGTCCCTGTGGAGCTGGTGGCTGACAAAGATGTAGTTTCCATCAGTCAATAAAACCTGAGAGGAGAGATGAGGATGAGCACCTCCTGGCTCTGTGGGTTTGGGGCTGGGTTGGGCTGGAGGGGTTGAAAATACTCCAATTTCAATTCCTTTTAACTAGTAGAAGGGCTGCTATGGGAAAAGGTATGGGAGGTCGATGGTTGCTGGTGTGTTGTGGAAGATGGGGATCTAGGAGAAATGAAAGAGGGTGCTCGAAGAGGTGAATCTGCAGCCAGTGAGGTAGGCTAGGAGGTCCTGAAACATGCCCCATGGACATAATCTGCTCTAGCCCCCTCACTCACAGATGGGGAAACTGAGACCCAAAGCAGCACACGCTTGGTTAGAGGAGACTTGAACCCAGGCTTCCTGACAGCAAACAGCTCTGAACTGAACCCTGATGAAAAGCATCTCTCAGTTTGGCGAATTCCCCTTCCTTGTGGATGTCCCCTACCTGTATTCTCTCTTCTGGACTACTGGATATACTAGACTAGTGTAACTGAGCTCTATGGAGCACAGAGAAGACAGACCTTGGATTCAGGTTGACCTGGATTCCAGTCCCTGGGTAAGAGAATCACTTATCTTCTCTTGCCTCAGTTTGCTAATCTGTGAAATAATCATTCATTCATTCACCAAATATTTATTAACTGCATATCATGTGCTAGCCCTAGGGGTACAAAAATGGGCAAAGTAGACATCATCTCTGACCTACAGAGGTGAGCATGGAAGGCAATTAAGCAATTATAATATAGTGTAGTAGAACCAAGATTAGTGGATTACAGAAGCATATAGATGGCAAGAGAACCTAACCTGGCCGAACAATGAGTCAAAGTTAGCCAGGCAAAAGACAAAAGAGTGAAAATGTTTTAGGCAGAGGGAACAGCATGTGAAATGACCTGGAGGTTAGAGCACCAGCTCAGGGCCTTGGGAAACTGAAGTGGTTCCGCACAGCTGATGAGGAGAGTGAGACTGTGATGAGGGTGAGGATGTAGAGGTAGGCCAAATCACAAAAGGCCTTTGAAGCTATGATACACATGTGGACTTCATCCTAAGGATGATGGATGGGGACCTCTGAAGGCTTATAAACAGGAAAGTCATCACGAGTTTTGTGTTTCAGAAGGATTATTCTGGCTGTGGGGAGTGGGTTATAGAGAACCAGTCCTGGAGGGAGGAAGAACAGTGAGGAGGCTTTTGCAGTTGCCGAGTTGGCAGGTGACAGTGGCTTAGACGGGATCGTGGCAGTAAGAGTTGGAAAGTCAAGAGATTTCAGAGATAGGATTGGCAAGATTTAGGATTGACAGGTACGTGGGAGTTGAGGAAGAGGGAGCAGTCAGGGTTGACTCCCAGGTTTCTGCCTTGGGCAAAGGCTGTAGGGGGTGCCATTCATTCACTGTCAAAGGGAACATCAAAGCTGTTGAGCACACAGTGACAGGCACATAGTAAGTACTTGGTGAAGGTTAACTACAATTATTATCATAAGTTCAGTTTTAGGTGTGTAGTGCTGGACAAATATTGAGTAGGGAGTGGGGTACATGTATCAAGTAAGACGGTCCTGAGAAGATTCAATGTGATAATGTGCACAGGCATTTGGCACAGTGTCCTAAACACAATAAGCCCAGTAAACGTGAGTCTTCTCCTCCCATTAAGTCTCATGAGCAGAAAACACCACCATAGTCTGTTTATTACTAACACCCTACAGGGAAGAACTTCAGCTAGGGTTGGCATCTGAAGGGAGAAGGTTAGGTGGCACTCAGAAGAGCTTTCTGATGGCCTGTGTATGGCTTGGCTCCTAAGACTGGCAGGGAGCCCTCACCTCTCACAACAACTTCTTGGTTCATGAGCTCATCTCAACTCCATAACTACTCCCTGAGGTAGGCTGGGCAGGCATTATCCCGTTTTACACATGGGTAACCTCAAATTTGAGACACAGTGACCTCCTCAAGGTCATACAGTTGGTAATGGTCCACCGTGCCTGGGACTGAGGTCTTCCTGACTCCAAAGCCTGGGATTCTTTCCACTGCACTGCAGTGCAGACTAATTTACTGAGCACTTACTAGATGCCAGGCACAGCACCAGACCCTTTGCAAGCATTAACCTCTGATCCTTAAATTGGGATTATCATTGCCATTTTACAGAGAAGTAGAAATTGAGGATGGGGTGGCTGTTAAATGACTTGCCAGAGATCACTCAGGAGGGGCACAGGTAGGATTAGCTTATAGCTCTCCATCCGTTCAGTAGCAGAAATTTTACCAACCTTATTGCGAGACGCTGGTTGCTGACAGAGCTGGTTTATAAACTTTGCTCGATTCAGGTAAACACAGTTGGGGGGAGTTGTTGTGGGGGGGGGGGGAAAAAGGCTGTGCCGCGCCTGCGCGCTAGCCACAGGGGCGGGGAGGTCAACGCGAGGGCACTAGTGCGCCGGTGCCAGAGTGGGCGTGTCTACTTCCCAAACACCCACTGTCCCAATGGTGCACGTCTGTCCCAAGGTTGGCCCGTTCGACTTGAGTGGTGGCATGTCTTAACCAATCACCGCAGAACTCGGCCTGTTGCCAGGGTGAAGCCGTGCCCGCCTCTCTACTGGATGCGGATTTCTGGTGGGTGGAAACGGAAGTGACGCTTCAGGGGCTAGCTAAGCTCTGGGAGTGTTGATATTTTCCAGTCAGTCCGGCTGACTGGGGCCAAGTTGGAAGCCCGGAAGGGAGGCGATTTAAAAACTGTCGTGCGCGGGGCAGGCCACGCTGTCCTGTTGCAGTGCCCTCGCCTGCGAGTCAGAGCTTCGGGGAGACAACAGCACAACGGGACCGAGACGAAAGGCAAGGAACAAGGGTGCCGACTTTGACTGAAATCTGAGACAGAGGGCAGGGGAGGGCGATCGTTCGCTTCTGATTGGCTCGTGGGCATCATCGAGGACCCACGCAACCGCTTCGATTGGTTGGTGCCCTCAATTGTTGTGGCGGCGGTGAAGATTTTGCCCACGTACTTCCGAGCGAGAGGCGGGGCTGTGCCCCGGCGCGCCTGCGCAACGCCCCGGGCCCCACCCGGTAGTTCAAGAACCTGCGAGGGGGCGGGGCGAAGAGGTGCTTGTTTTGGTTCTGTTTCCTTTGAAGCCGAAGGCCGGAACGAGCGTAGCAATAAACTTGCTGGACTTGGAGAGAAGGCTACGACAAGCTCGCCGCGGTGCCTTCATCTTGGACTTCACATCCAGGTTCACCGGCCGCGTGACCCGCGCGCCGCCGACGGTTCGAGAACCGGTGCCTCGATCTCTTTATCCGGGTCCCGGCGATCCCGTCGTGCTTCGCGCACCACTGTAGCCCCCCTTATCCGGGTCCTCTCCCGGCGTGCCCCGCGCCGAGTTTGGTGGGGGGTACTCGGCGGTGCCGCCATGACTATTCTCCCCAAAAAGAAACCGCCGCCTCCCGACGCCGACCCCACCAACGAGCCGCCGCCGCCCGGGCCGCTGCCCCCGGCGCCTCGCCGCGGCGGGGGTGTAGGCGTGGGCGGCGGCGGCACGGGTGTGGGCGGCGGCGATCGCGACCGTGACTCGGGCGTCGTTGGCGCCCGTCCTCGAGCCTCGCCACCGCCTCAGGGCCCGCTCCCGGGGCCACCGGGTGCCCTCCATCGCTGGGCGCTGGCCGTGCCGCCTGGCGCCGTGGCAGGCCCCCGGCCACAGCAGGCCTCTCCTCCTCCTTGCGGGGGCCCCGGCGGTCCCGGCGGCGGTCCCGGTGACGCGTTGGGTGCCACGGCAACGGGCGTGGGCGTGGGCGCGGCGGGCGTGGTGGTGGGCGTGGGCAGTGCCGTGGGCGTGGGCGGCTGCTGCTCTGGGCCGGGTCACAGCAAGCGGCGGCGTCAAGCCCCTGGGGTTGGCGCGGTTGGCGGGGCAAGTCCTGAGCGTGAGGAAGTCGGCGCAGGTTACAACAGTGAGGATGAGTATGAAGCGGCTGCAGCGCGCATCGAGGCCATGGACCCCGCCACCGTCGAGCAGGTATGGGGGGGGGGGGGTGACGGGTGACTGGGTGTGGTGGACGGGATGCCCAGACTGGGTAGGGACCCAAGGAAGGCTATTTGAGATCGCTCCAAGGGGCCTTTGTCTTCTCTCTGAGCCTGGCACTTTTTTCTCTGGTAGTGGGGGTGTGAGAGATCCTCTTTCCCCCGCCAAGGACTTGGGGTTAGAGGCCCCAGATAAGATGGAGGACTTAAAAGCGGGGTCTGTGGTGTCTTCTAGCGCCCGTAGTTGTCATTCTGGGCCCAGGGACCTCATCGTGTAGGGCCAATAGGTAGGGACTCCCCAGGAGAGACAGGCAAGATGGAATGCCTCCTGAGAGGGGAGTCTCATGACTCTCCAAAGGACCTTGGTCTGTGTTCAGTGACTTGAGATTTCTTTTTCTCTGGGATAAGAGTCTAAGACTTCTTCTCCAGGGAATACAAGTAAGGTGGAGATCTCAGAGATATGAGTGTCCCCAAGATACCAAAACCGTTTCAGGGGTCTGAGACACTCTATATAGGACAACCCCCTTCTTTTTCTCAGGGGGATACAGCACAGGACCATGCAGCAGTGGGGTCTGAGACTCCCTCTTCTGGAAGTCAAGGGCCTGACACACATACATACCCCCCTAAGATCCCCTTCCCTATGGGAACAAGGGTCAAAACCAACACCCTGGGACCAGAAAGTCTCCTAGGGTACATGAGATTCATCCCCTTCTAAGTGACAAGGGTCTGTGCTTTTTCTAAGAGGTCTGAGACCTCTTTGGAGGCAAGAGTCTGAATTTCTCTCTAGGAGCTTAAGCTTTTTTTAAGGTCTAGACACTCCCGCCCCCCAGCACCAGGCCTGAACCTTTCTTCAAGAAAATGGGACTCACTGTTTCGGATACTGGAACCTAGGATTCCCCCTGCTTATGGACTGGGGCTTTCAGAGACTGGGTCTGAAGCCTCTTCAGGAAACTGATACCCCTCCACAGAGGTCTTTAGGGGACTTTTCTCCTCAGGGAGTGGTCTGAGTATTCTCTTTGGCCATCTGAGACTCACTGTGCCGAGGACTCTTGAGCTTTCCCTCAAGGACAAGAGATGCATACATACCTCAGTGACCAGTGTGTCTCTAGAGGTGAGGTCCAAGCTTCCCCCTCAAGCAACTTAAAGGTACTTCTCAGGAACAGGAGGTCTCCCCTGCAGATTTGAGCCCTGAGACCCTTCCCTTGGGGCATGGGTAGAGTCCCTGGGGAATAGGGTTCCGCATCTCCCCTCATGAGTTTGAACTTTCTCTCAGCATACGTGTACCCCAGTCTTAGAGGCCTTTTGGGGGCATAAGATTTCATGCCTTGGGGACTTGAGCCTAAGCCCCCCTTCCACTTTGAACTAAGTCCTGCGGGCTGCTCATTACTCTTGGGGACATGGGTAAGGTGGGATTCTGGGGGAAAGAGTCTGAGCCTCCTCGCAGGGGCCTGAGCTTCCCCTCTGGGACAAGAGATCCTTCACCTTAGGGAGGGGCTTGAGCTCCCCCCTTGGGTATGAGCCTCCTCCTCCCCTCCCTTCCCCCCCAACCAGGCAATCCTTTCTCACCAGGGAGAGGGATGGGAAGTCCTCCCCAATGTGGCCTGAGGCCTCCCCCATTGGACAGAAGGACCTGGATGCTTTTCACAGTCATAAGAACTCCCTACCTGAGCCTGCTCAGGCTAGGAAGTTCTCCTTACTTTCTGTGAGAAAGTTGTCAGGTACTGGGGATGTGAGGACTGAGGCCTACCCTCAAGAACTAGGAGATGTGTTGAGTCTCTCCCTGACCCAGCTATGCTTCTAATTTCCTGGATCAGGGAAATATTCTGAGCTTTCTGAATTGGTTTCAATAAGCTTTTTTCTTCCCAGAGACAGGGAAGGGGTTTGGGACATCCCCACTGCAGGAAATTCTCTACCCACATTCCTCTCCCTCTTGGTTCAGGTAAATCTTTCTGTACTTCATGGGGGCCAGGGCCTGGTTTTGAGCCCCCGTCCTTGTTCCCTTTCCATGCATTACTACTTCTCCAGGCAGGATAAATCATCTGCCAGGGTGAGGACCAGGAGTTGTTTCTTCTCCCTGGTTGCAGTAAAGTGTGCCTTTCCTTCTCCAGAGAAATGAGGAGTCCCAGGAACAGAGAGAAAGTCATGTGCTGCCATGGTGACTAGAAAGACACCTCCTTACATCCCCTTTGCATCTCCTGGGCTAGGGGTCCCTCCCTTGTAATTGTTCCCATAAGAACATGGAAGTAAAGCTCTGTGGTTGCATGATACTTTCCCTTCCCAATGACGGAGGAGAGGCTTCCTGTCCTCCCACTTCTTGGGACAAAGGGAGGAAGAAGATGCTTCTTTTTGCTTCACCTGGTTGAACTTGGGGATGAAAAGAGGGGAGATTCTTCCTGCTGCCCTAGGCTTGGTCCTGAACCGTCACTGAGGGCATTTGTAACCCAGAGGCCAGTTAGATCCTTGGGAAAGAGGGGAGTTGTTGAGAGGGAGCCCAGATGGTGAATCCGGTCCTTGTGACTACTCAGACTTCTTGTCTGTCCTGATGCTGTTACTGTATCTACTGCTTTTAGGAGCCCTTTTGACACCCTGGGGGTCCCAGTGCTAGGAAGGTGGTGTCGTCAGGGGTTTCCTTTCCCAGGTATGGCTGCCTTGCCGAGAGTCTCCCCTATGAAAAGAATGGCTTGAGAGCGTCCTGAGCTTGAGGACCTCACAGGGCATTTTGTGAAGGGGGCCTGTGTGCTGAAGTGGTGGGAGAAGGTGGACCTGGCACTGAAGCCAGGATGCCTGGGTTCCCACCCTGGCTCTGATGGGGCTTTTCTGGATGAACCAGAATAGTTCTGCCTGTGCTCTCTGGGCCACAGTTTTCTCTTTGGTCAGGTAAGGAGCTGGTTAGGTATTGTTTAGCTTTGGGATTTTAGGGAGCTCACACCAAAGCCCTTTGGGCCTGGAGGTGACAGGGAACGGTAGGTGTCTTTCGAGGCAGAACTGGGTTCCTCTCCTCTCTCCCCTGCCCCTGTGTTCCCTCTCAACCATCCAAGCTTGGTGGTCAGGACAAGTGGCCTGGTCAGTGTGAGGCTCAGGGTTGGCAGACAGTGATTTTTGTGGCCAGCTCTGCTGTGGTGAATAAACTCGGGGGTTGCCTGTTGGGAGACCTCTTGGATGGTTTGGAGGTAGGGTTGTGTGTAGAAAAAGTTTAAGCTTTGGAGCTGGCAGGCCTGAGTTCAAATCCCAGGATCTCCTGCTTAGCTGCCAAAAGTCCACCCATGCCCAAGTGAGTGTCTGAATACCTGACATGGCCCACCTTGGACCTTGGCTGATTCTGCTCTTGAAGTTTCCCCAGGATCATCTGGGTTCTTCCTAGGAGCCTTTGCAACAACTGATCTTTGTTGGCAAAGACCCTTCATTTGGCTTCTAGGAACCTGCTGATTCCTCTGGTGAGGAGGCAGAGTGGTATAGCAGGAAGTGGTCTCTGCCTGGGTGGTCTGGGTGGTCTGGGTTTGAGTCCTGTATCTTCTGGCAGTTCCTTTTTCTGGGCCTCAGTTTCTCCATCCGTAAAATGGGTAGTGGTGAGGAGGGAGGTTGTACTCATTGCTCTGAAGCTACTTGTAATCTCTTTAATTCTCTGCTCCCTACTCCCCCCATTCATTGTGAAAGTTTTGAGCGGGGCCCCTTAGCTTTTGGGAGTATGCTATGAAGTTTCAAGCAGTTACCAGCTTCCCTCTCCCCAGCCAGTGCTGTAGGCCTTTGTGTGTGTGTTTTTTGTTTTCTTTTGTTGTTGTTGTTTTTACTTTTTGGCTTCACCGCTCGGGATATGGGATCTTAGTTCCCTGACCAGGGGTTGAACCTGCACCCCCTGCAGTGTAAGCGTGGAGTCTTAACCACTGGACCGCCAGGGAAGTCCCTGTGTGTGTGTGTTTTTTTTTTTTAATTTTATTTATTTATTTATTTATTTTTGGCTGCGTTGGGTCTTTGTTGCTGCGTGCGGGCTTTCTCTAGTTGCAGTGAGCGGGGGTACTCTTCGTTGCAGTGCACGGGCTTCTCATTGCAGTGGCTTCTCTTGTTGCGGAGCACGGGCTCTAGGCATGCAGGCTTCAGTAGTTGTGGCACGCAGGCTCAGCAGTTGTGGCTTGCGGGCTCTAGAGCGCAGGCTCAGTAGTTGTGGCGCATGGGCTTAGTTGCTCCGCGGCATGTGGGATCTTCCCGGACCAGGGCTCGAACCCGTGTCCCCTGCGTTGGCAGGCAGATTCTTCACCACTGCGCCACCAGGGAAGCTCCCTGTGTGTGTGTTTTTAACAGCTTTCTTGAGATATAATTCACACATCATGCAGTTCACCAGTTCAAAGTGTACAATTCAGTGACTTTTAGTGTATTCACAGAGTTGTACATCCATCACCACAATCAGTCAATTTTAGAACATTTTTTTCACCTCAGAAAGAAACCCTGCATCATCATCATCCCCCATCCCCTCATCCCCTCTCGGCCTCTGACAACCACTAATCTACTTTTTTTTTTTTAAGGAATTCCTTTATTTTTTATTTTATTTATTTATTTATTTTTGGCTGTGTTGGGTCTTCGTTTCTGTGCAAGGGCTTTCTCTAGTTGTGGCAAGCGGGGGCCACCCTTCATTGCGGTGCGCAGGCCTCTCACTATCGTGGCCTCTCTTGTTGCGGAGCACAAGCTCCAGATGCGCAGGCTCAGTAGTTGTGGCTCACGGGCCTAGTTGCTCTGTGGCATGTGAGATCTTCCCAGACCAGGGCTCGAACCTGTGTCCCCTGCATTAGCAGGCAGATTCTCAACCACTGCACCACCAGGGAAGCCCTAATCTACTTTTTGTCTTGATTGATTTGTCTTTTCTGGATATTTCATATAAATGGAATCATACAACATGCAGTCCTTTGTGACTTCGTTCTTTCAGTTAGCATAATGTTTTCAAGCTTCATCCATGTTGTAGCATGCATCAGGACTTTTCTTTTTGTTGCAGAATAATAGAATCTTCGTTTTTTATTCTTTCTTTTTGTTGCAGAATAATAGAATCTTCGTTTTTTAATCCCCCCCACCCCCCACCCCAGTGGCCTGGCAGTAGGTTTGGAGCCTTTTGCTCTTTTCCGATTCCTCTGCCCTGGAGAGCTTGTGTTAGTCCTTAGCAGTGTGTCTGTCTGTTTCTCATTGGATGGGTTGCCTATGTTTAGCCCGTGGAGCAGAGCCAGTGTTCCTGGGTATTTTGGGGGAGAGAGGGGTGGTCTTGGCACCAGGCTTGCTGGGACAGAGCTGTGTAGCCCAGAATACTAAAAACCTCTTGGCCGTGGGTTCTGGGAAGACATCTGTCCATGAGCTGCCACTGCTGCTGCCATCTCCCCCTGCCTCCTCCCCGTTTCAGTGGCAACTCATTCATCAATAGACAGAGTCAGCAGCTTCCCAGGCTGGGAGGGGGGATTCCAGGCCCCTGCAGCCTTAATTCTAACCCTTTTCCCTGGGGGGATGCAAACAGGGTGGATCCTGTGGGATGTGAGCATTGCCACGTTGCCTCACAGCTCACACAAGGGAGTGCTACAAGGAGTTTGTATTTGTTTCCTGTGGTTGCTGTGACAAATTACCACAAACTGGGTGGTTTAAAACAACAGAAATTTATTCTCTCACAGCTCTGGAGGCCAGAAGTCCGAAATCAGTTTCACTGGGCCCAAATCACGGTGTTGGCAGGGCCACACTCACTCCACAGGCTCTATGGGAGAATCCAGTCCTCTTCCAGCTTCTGGTGGCTGCTCCCATTCCTTGGTTTTTGACCACATCACTCTGATCTCTGCCTGCTTCTCCTCTGTGTATGGGTGGTCTCCTCTTCTGTCTGTATTAGGTCTTCCTCTGCTGTTCTAAGGACACTCGTGATTGCATTTAGGTCCTACCCTGATACTCCAAGATAATCTCCCCATCGCAAGATTCTTAACCACATTTGCAAAGATCCTCTTCCTGTAACATTTACAGGTTCCAGGGATTAGGGCCTGATGTCTTTGGGTGGTCATTATTCAGCCTACTACAGGGGTGTTCTTGTTTCCCTTCCAGGGCAAGGAAGGGAGCTCATTAAGTGCTCTCATACTGGGCGAAGTCCTATAATATTTGAGTCTTCCCAGTATCCCTATTATTGGGAGGCTTGTTATCCCATTTCACAGATTGGAAAACTGTGGCTCAGAGCAGTTCATCACATGGCTAATAATTAGTGGAGTTGGATTGAAACCTAAGTCAGTTGGGTCCCACAGCCTGCTTCAACTTCTGTTGTGCCTTTGGACCAGTAGGTTGCAGTCTTGCACCTTGGATCCCCTGATGTCAGAGAGCTTTGCCCAGCCCCTTTGTGGAGGCTCAGAGATGTGGAGGGAGTCACCCACAGGTTCAGCAGTGGGCTTGGAAGATTCAGGGTCTGGACTTTTTGTATTTTTATTTTATTTTATTTATTTTTTTTTATTTAATTTTTTGACTGTGCTGCATGGCATGTGGGATCTTACTTCCCCAACCAGGGATCGAACCCTGCAGTGGAAGCACAGAATCTTAATCACTGGACCGCCAGGGAAGTCCCAGGGTCTGGATTTGACTTTCTTAGGCCTGGACATTGATGTAGCTTATGGCTGGGCCAGCTCCCACCTTTCACTCCCGCCATCCCTTCCTTCCTGGGCCATTTTCCTAAACGACTCTCAAGTTGGCGCCTTCCTTGGAGGCTCCTGTCCAGCTGGGGAGAGGAAAAGACTGTGCTCTGAGCTCTTGGGACTCTAAGCTCTTTTTGGAGCCCAGGACCATGACCTCCCTGTTTTCTTCCCGCAGAGGGAGAGAGAGAAGGGGTTTCAGCCAGAGCCTGCTTTAAAGGCTGCTGGTGCCAAAGGCAGTGGGTGGCTAGTGGTCTGGCCTCCAGATCCAGGCCCAAATGCCAGTCTGGCTGCCCCAGTACCAAAGCCTTGCTTGTGCAAGGGGAATGCTCAGGCGTTCTTAATCTTTAAGGACAAATCAGGATTTTCCCAAATGGGCTGCCAGGTACATCTCCATGCTGTGACTCATGAGGCTTCTCTTGTGGCCTTTACACTAGGCTTTGCTGGTGCCCAAACCCCAGTTCCTTTCTGCCTTTGTAAAATGAAGATAATGCTTCCTGCCACCTGAGCTGTGGTAAGGACAGTTAAATGAGGTCACCTTTTGCATCTGGCACCTGGCATGGGCAGGCATTCGGCTAATATGAATTCATCTTTTTTCTTGGCCTTGCCCTGCTTACTTGCCTAGTCCTATCCAGGACTTTAGCTCTGCTGAACTCATTGCTGGGCCTCTGGCATCCCTGGAGTGACAGAAGTGATCTCTTATCCAATTAACAAGCGTTTCTGGAGGTCTTGGTGTTTTACTCCTTTACTCAGGTGGCACCTCCTCTCAAGTGCCAGCCTTAATGACTGGCCAGGTCCCTTCCTCTGTTTCACAGCACCCCTGTGTTCACCTCTTTCAAAGCCTTTGCTCACACTTCAGTGTGGACATTGCCTGTTTCCCCACCCCTCTAGCAGTTTATGAATTTATCGAGGTTGAGACCAAATTTGATTCATTTTTCTGTCCTCATTGCCAGCCCAGGGTCTGACTTAGTAGCTGCCTGGTGAACCTTTGTTGGATGAATAAGTAGGAGCCACTCTCGTCCTCTTTGATCCCCTGTCCCCTCTCGATCTCTTTTCCCCCCATACTTGAGGGCAGGAGGTTGCTGTGTGCCCTGCTTTTTTAGAACTACTTCTGTCCAGTCTGGGGTTGTAGTCATAGTTGCAGCTTCCCTGCTGAAGACCCCTGGCTAGGGCAGGCGCCATGGTGCTGGGAGATGGCTGACCCTGCAGGTCAGGGATAGGGGAACTGGCTGGAGTAGGCCAGTCCAGTGTGACAGCCTCAGGGCAGGAGGGACACCTGGACTGCTGGAATGTTGTACACAAACAAGAGTTTGTGCTGTGGAAGCCCATTAAGAGCTTCCAGGTGCCTTTGTCATCTCTGGAAAGCCAGCCACACCTTCCTGGTGTGTGGGCCCTGATGGTGGGGCTACTGGCTGTTCCCTTGTCACCCTCTCTTCATCCCCTGCTGTGTAGCCACTCACCTGGGACTTTCTGAGGGCCTCTCAGTTGTACGTCATCTCTGTCTGTGCTAGTCTTGCCCCTTCTTTTGTTACTGATGACCACCTCACCAGTGCATGGTTTGTTGTTTAGAAAGCCTTTTCAAGTCCTGAAGCTCCTCTGAACCTCTTGACAGCTGTCGGGCAGATCACATATCCCCCGTTTGATAGGCTGAGGCTTGGAGAGTTCAGGTAGCTTACCTGAACTCATGCAACAAGTGAGTGACAGAGCTGGGGTTGGAACCCAGAGCTTTTTAGCCTCTAAACCTTGTGCTTCCTACTTTGCCAGGAATTCCTCTCACCTGAGCTGGCTAAAAATGGCCTGCAGAGAGGTGACCTTCTCTGTCTGATTGGCATTAGCCCAGATCCTGTAAATCCCTAGGCTGGGTCGTGTCCCCAAGGAGCAGCCTTGGGATTTCTGGTCCCTAGGCCTGATGCGGGCTCAGGCTGGCTTCTTCTGGTGGCCAGCAGATGGCGCGAGGAGGCTGGGAAAGATCTCCTGCTTCTGGTTTGTTTTGTTTTGAGATGGAAAACATGTTTTAAGTGACACTTGGACATTATTTTTTAATAGATTTATTTTTTAGAGCAGTTTTAGGTTCACAGCAAAATTGAGCAGGGGGTACAGGGAGTTCCCATACACCCCTTGCCCCCCCACACATTCAGAGCCTCCCCCATAATCAGTGTCCCCCACCAAAGTGGTACATTTGTTACAATCATTGGACCTACATGGACACATCATAATCACCCAAAGCCCATAGTTTACATTAGGGTTTGCTCTTAGTGTTGTACACTCTATGGGTTTGGATAAATGTATAATGATGTAACCACCGTTACAGTATGTAGCATAGTTTCACTGCCCTAAACATCCTATATGTTCCGCCTGTTCATCTCTCCTTTATTTATTTATTTATTTATTTATTTATTCATTTATTCATTCATTCATTCGTATTTGGCCATGCCAGGCGGTATGCGGGATCTTAGTTCCCTGACCAGGGATTGAACCCATGCCCCCTGCAGTGGAAGCGTGGAGTCTCAACTGCTGGATCACCAGGGAAGTCCCTCTCCATTATTTTTTTTAAAAACATCTGAAAATACACACTTGCACAGATTCACTTAACCCCACACCTTTAGGGCCAGCTGTACTTTGGAATTCAGAAAAATTTCAGAACTTAGGAAAGTCACCTGGTATGTGTACTGTGTATTATGTAACACCTCCCGTGGGGTCTATAGCTGCACCTCATAGTCAAACACCTGAATGTTTCTGCATAGAAATGTTTGAATATTCGCCTCTAAGTGGAATAAATGAGTTCTTGTCAACTCAGGTCGGATTGTGATGCTAAATGAGTTAGATAAAGACTTGGTTTTAAAAGCTTTTAGAAGTTTGGAATTTTGGGTAAGGTGTTGTATACCTCTTATAAAGGAGGTGGTGAAGTAAAATCACCTGTAATACCAACATTTAGGGATAATATTTTGTTGTGTAAAGTCTTCCCAACTTTGTGTGCATGTGTGTTTGTATACATATGCATATATATATGTTAAATGTGTTCTATCACAAGTGAGGTCATACTTTGCATATGTTTTGCCTTATACAGTATATCTTGGAATTCCCTAGCTGTATGTGGAGCTCAGGAACTGGACTCCCGCCAGTCACTCCCTCCTAAACATCTCCCCTACCCTAAGTGACTAGAGGGTCCCCAGGTGAAACTCCTTGAGGTAGAGCCAGGTTCTCCCCCCAGGCACTTGCTGGGTCTGGGCCTCTGGCTGCCTAGGGGAAGGCCCAGCACTGGATTCCCAGCGTGGTCAGCAGTGGTCAGAATACAGATGGGGCTTCTGCTCTCAGGACAGCTGAGACCCCTCTGGGAGCAAGTCTTCTGCTCACACAGTGACTGATTCCCTGAAAGAAAGGGTCTCCTCCTGCTTCACATGCACATGCACAGAGTTGTCAAGCAGGGCAGAGAACTGGACCCTGCCCATTGTCCTCTCAGCCAATCATCTGGGCCCCTTGCGAGCTCAGGGGCAGGGCCCTGGGGCGAGGGTACAGGCCTTTCCTGTTGCTGACCCCCACCTCTTCCCTCCAGCAGGAGCACTGGTTTGAAAAGGCCCTGCGAGACAAGAAGGGCTTCATCATCAAGCAGATGAAGGAGGACGGCGCCTGTCTCTTCCGGGCTGTAGGTGAGTCTCTGCCTCAGCCTTCAAGGGCCTAGGGCTGCCCCTGAGCTGTGTCCCAGTTGTCAGGAGTAACCCGTGTGACAGGGTTGGGGGCAGAGTTAGCTGGTCTTTTAGGGACTCCAGGCCCCAGCCTCAAGTTAGTGTCTGGCCTCTAGCCCTCAGTCATGAGGCAGTATGGTGGTATGAGAGTAATAACAGCAATAATAGTGATAAAGAAAATAACATTACTTAGGGACAGATTGCTCTGTCAGACACTACAGGAAACCCTTTTAATTCTCCTCCAAGCTAGGTAAGTGTAGGACTATTGCTTCCAGTTGTTAGATGAGAAAAGTATCTCAGAAATAGGGAATGACTTACCTAGGGTCAGAGAGTACATAGAACAGTCGGGAGTCGGAGTCTGGGGTAGGTTAGTCTGAGGCCTCTTAACTGCAGCACACAGCTGTCACCCTGGAATCATAGAACTTTTTTTAAACTTACACGAAAGAAGAATAGTGAACCCTCATGTACCCATCATTCATCTTCAAAATAATCGTTAACATATTGCCAGCCTTGTTTCATCACTACCCCACCCACTCTTTTTTACTCTTCTGAAACGAGTATTTTTAAAGCAAAACCCCATCATGGATCATCTCATTCGTAAATATTTCTGTATGTTTCTCTGACAGATAAGGGCCCTCTTTTTCTCTTTCAGCATAACAAAAATGCCATTATCATACGTAACAAAATAATTCCTTAATACCATCTACTATCCAGTCTGAGCTAGATCTTTGAAGCTTCTCTGGCTCTGAATCTCTGACTCAACGAGCAATTGTGAGGCCCTGTGCTGGTGTCCAAGGGAAGCTGGGAGTGTGATCTGATCCTCCCTTTGGAGCTCTGATATCTCCCAAGGAAAAGTGCCCTCCAATAGGGGCTTTGAGCTGGGAGTCAGAAGCCCTTTCTTCTAGCTCTCCCCCTGACTCATAACTTCCATTTTCCCATCTGTGAATGGTGTTGATTCTGAAGGGCTCATTGAATCCCTTCTGGGTCTGCTATTCTCTTAGTCTGTGCAGACCCTTCATGTCTGTTGGTGGGCTGGACTGACTCAGGCTCCACTTCTGGCTCTACCACTGATTGGTGGTGTGCCCCTGGGCAAGCACCTCTTTTTTTCCCTGAGCCTGTTTTCTGTATCTCAGGTACCTGTGTACCATGAGGCTAAAAGATGTCGTGTTATAATGGTTAAATGAGATTGCTTTAGTAAATCCCTTTAGTGCCTGACTTGGTAGACTCTCATGGAACAATAGCATTGATAAAGCTTGAATGCTATTATTAGTGGTGCCTCAGAGCCACAAATGTTTGAGTGGGTGAAAGAAAGTTAGGTGGGGTGAGTGGTTGCCTCCCTATTCTACCAAGCAGAAGAGGTTCAGGCAATGGAATCTGCTGGGCTGGGAAAACTCCAACCTTCCTATCCCTGTGGCTCAAGTCCATGTTCTCCCTGGGATGTTTCCTAGAGAAAGAGCTAGGTTTGGGGGCATCTTGGACCAAAGGAAGGCAAAGAAAGAAGAGGTGGGGGCCCATTAGGTGTTAGGCCTGTGCCGAGACCTTAGGTTGAATGTGGGGTAAGCAAGGCTGCTGGTGGAGTGAGGGTCAGAGAATGCAGCTGGGCATCTGGGTCTTGGGTGGTCTTTGAGGCAGACCTTGGGCCTGGTGAGGACCTGGCTTGGCAGTAACCCATGTCAAGAACAAAATTTAAGTGTGTGTCCATCTAGCTGTTCCCCCCAAACACCTTCTGACCCTTCCCCCTCATTGGGGCCTTCCAGTAAGGGGCCTAAGCTTACAGGAAGAGCTGACCATGACAGGTTGAAGGCCTTTCCCTATCAGCACTATGGCTACACATTTCCTCTGACTGGGCTGCCCTTGGGTTTTCTTCGTAAAACCTCAGAAGCCCCACAGCCTCTCCCTGAGAAGTACATGACCCCTGGGCCTCTAGGCCTGACCTGGAGGTTTCCCTGGGGCAGAGTGCACAGGACATGTGCCTGGGAAGGGGACTTTATCTTCAAGCTTTCTGCTGCTGACCCTCTGCTTCCAGCCTAGCTTGGGACAGGGACAGGTGGTAGTTACCCTAGACTCTGGTGAGAAGGGCTACAGGCCGCCACATATTGAATAGTAGAAGGACCACGTAACTGAGGGCTGGAGTTGGAGGGGGGACCAAAATAGAGACCACTCTGTCATTCCTTGACCCCGACTGATTGCTAGGCATTCCTCAGGGTGCTTCAGGTTCACCTGCAAAATTGCGATCATTATCCCATGAGACAGGTGAGAAGATTGAGGCTCAGGAAAGGGAAGTGACATGCTCAGGGTCATTAGTGGCAGAACTGCATGGGAACCGAGAGGTGTCCAAAGGACACATTCTTTCTATGACCTTAGGGAAGCCCTAGCTTCTTAGCTTAGCTGTCAACTGGCTGGGTGACCTTGGCTTTTTTCCTTGACCTCTCTGGGTCTTACTTCTTCCAACTAGGATCCTGTGGTCCTCTACTCTTAGGAATCCTGAGGCAGGTGGGTTTCTACCCTCTGTTTTACCTCTGAGGTCTGGGTGTCCCCAGTGTGAACCAATATCCACTGCTTGTGCCCAGTTCTCTTTTCCACCACCACCTGTTGGGAACTGGTGAGCATTGGCACAGGCTTGGGTGGAGTGGAATTGGCAGCCTGGGTCCCAGAGGTATCCTGTGGTCCACCCTGCCCCTGCTGTGCTCAGATAACCTCCTCCTGGAAACGTGAGTCTGCATCTCTCTTCCCTCCCTCTCTCTGTATGGCTTTGACTCAGCAAAAACCTCTGGCCCTGGCCCTGGTCTTGGCCTTGGCCTCGGCCTCTGTGGGCAGAGTGGCAGCCACATGTGCATGTGTCTGCGTGGGCCATGGGGATATAGTTGGGACTGTGCATGTTACAGTGATGGGGCCCAGAAACATTAGCGAGGCCCACTGCTCTGGACCTTTTGGCCTTGGAACATGGACTATCAGCATTGGAGGAATGGATCTTAGATCAATTTTGACTCTTCTATAAAAGGGAAATAGGCCTTAAGAGATAGTCAGGGCCTTATTTTCTAGGTCACACAGCCAGTATCAGAACATTGGTGTTTGAGGTTGAACCAAGCCAGGAGGAGAAGAATCCCATGGGCCACCATGTACACCAGCTTCTGTTGACCTCTCTCTGCCCTGCCTCCTTCAGTGTTCCCATCTTTGCAATGGGCATTTTATTTATCTATCTATCTGTCTATTTATTTATGGCTGCGTCGGGTCTTAGTTGCAGCGCACGGGATCTTTCGTTGCGGCGCGCGGGCTCTCTAGTTGTGGCATGCAGGCTGCCCTGCGGCATGTGGGATCTTAGTTCCCCTACCAGAGATCGAACCCACATCCCTTGCATTGGAAGGCGGATTCTTAACCACTGGACCACCAGGGAAGTCCTGCAGTGGGCATTCTTGAGTAGAGGAGCAGGCATCTCAGAGACCAGGGTATTGAGAGGGCTGAGTTCTGCTGTCTCCCCTGCTGAGGGTGTGCCAGTTGGGGTAGCTGGGGCCACAGGCCAGGTATGCACCACAGCTGCTTGACAGGCAGGTGAGGCCTTTTTTTGGGTTCATCTCCTCAGTGGGGCCAGGGTTCCCACTGGGCCAGGAGAGAAGCAGGGAATAAAGCAGGTCCTGTTTCCCCCTACTGCTTTGTACACACATTTGTGTGGTTTGTTTTTAGATTTCCCTGCACACACCAAGCTTCCTTTTCTGTCCTCAGTGGAGCTCGCTGTGGCTCTTCCAGCAGGCAGGTAGGCAGGCAGGCAGGCAGCAGCCTGGTAGGGAGGTAATCCCCAGGTGCCTCTAAAACAAATTGTAGGGCCTTGTACTTAAACTCTTTATTTATTTTTAAAAAATTTTTATTACTATTTTTTTTGCCTGCACCATGCAGTATGTGGGATCTTAGTTCCCCGACCAGGGATTGAACCCATGCCCCCTGCAGTGGCAGCATGGAGTCTTACCATTGGACCTCCAAGGAAGTTCCCCTTAAGCTCTTTAGAGAGTCCAGGCTCTCCTGTCTTGCTCTTCCACATAATTCCTCAACAAATAGTGACTACATTTTGGGGGACCTTCCCCCAGGCAGCAGGGGAGGGAGGTTGAGACAAGTCTGTTAGAGCCATTGGCTATTCCCCCCTCCCATCAGGCCCCCTGGCAAAGGTTAGGAAGGAGGTGTGGAGGGGTCCTCAGTTTGTACAGCCTCGTATCTTGTCCAGCCTTCAGTCTTTCCCGGTTGGTGGCAAGGGCATCTACTTGTTGGATGCGATAGTTCTCTGCAGTTGTGAGGGTTGTTGTGTGGGTATTTGGCCTCAGGGAACATCTTTGGCAGGATCTGCTGGCTGTGTGCATGCACATATGCATTTCTATGCTGGTGTCTCTGTATGCTCAGAGAAAGGACAGAAGTAAGGTGTGGGGAGGGAAAGTTCATGCTGACCTCTGTGGCCCTAGTGAGGGGTACAGCCTCTGATTTCTGTAATCTCTGCCCACTCTAAGGCCTTTCTTGCGTTCCAGCTGATTCCTGCTTGTGCTGGTGGGGAAACTGAGGCAGTCAGGATCAGGCCTGGCCTAGGGAGTCAGGTGGCTAAGGTGATAGCTGGATTGGGAGTGGTGGTAATGTCACCTGGGGCATCAGTGCTTGAAGTTACCAGTTACTCCTTGAAAGCCTGGCCTCTCCTTCAACCTCCCAAATGTGTGACCTTGGGCCAACTATGCCACATTTCTGTACCTCAGTATCTGTCCTGTGTAAAGTAGGGTTTTTTGGGGTAAGAATGGAATGAGTTAGAATGTGAAAAGGCCTTGGTGGAACCAATTGTAGTATTGTACTGAGGATTTCTGAGCCCTATTTGGGTTGGGGACAGAGGTGAGGTAGTGGGGACCCCCTTCCAGCTGGACTCTGGGAGGGGAGAGCAGGTGCAGATTGCCCACAAGTGCAGTGTCAGCAAGAGGAGGAGTTTCGGTTTCTATCAAAACAAGTGCTGTGAATTCCCCTACCTCTGCAGGACCATTGGGCCCTTTCCCTCCACCTTGGACCCCACAGGGAAATCCAACTCAGCCCCTGGTTCCATGTGCCACCTTCTCGGGAGGAGGAGGGCTTTCTGCAGGACAGAGGTAGGGCTGGCAAAATCAGACAAGCATCTCCTGAGTGAGGATTTCTGTGTTCTTAGCCCTGCACTGGGTGTTTTTCCTGCCTTATGTCATTCAAAAGATCCTTCTACTCTCCCTCATTGGCAAGGTACTGCTGCTCTGTTTCCTTGGTTCAGAGATGCACACTTTCTTCCACGTTGATGATCCCCAAACTAGGGTGCATCTTATAACCAGTGAGGTGGGTTCCCCCCTCCCAAAAGCTGTGATTAAATACACGTACCGTAGAGAAGGTGATATTTTACATTTTATAGATAAGTAGAGAAGGTCATACTTTGCCCATACGTAAGGAACCCATTTTGTGAGGCCTATTTGGTTGCTAAAGATTTGAACTACAGGCACAGAATGTAGGCTTGTGGACCTCTGGATTCAGCAAAGGTAGAGAACCAGTTCTGCCTTCATGAGAAGGGACAACCTAGACTTCGAGTTTGGGGCTTTCCTCTGGCTGATGAAGTGCAACAGAAATGAGGAAGGGCTTAATAAGTGGTTCCGGTGACATTCTAGCTGACTTGTGGGCGGCTAGCTATCTGAAGGAGTCATCGTCCTCCTTATGACAAACGGAGCCCTGTCTCTTGAACACCTAGTATGCTTTAGGTGTTCGCAAGACCATCCCCTGTAGTCTTAACAACGCCCCATGAGAGGAAGAGGAGTTACTCTCCCCCACTTTATGGATAAGGACATTGCAGCCCAGAGTGGTTAAAGGCCTTTTCCAGTGCCACATAGCTAGGAGGCAGAAGAGCCTTTCTGTCAGGCAAAGGAGTCAGTGACAGGGCAATGGGGGGACCCTCATGGGAAGGTTCTCCCCCAGCTCCCTTCCCTGTCCACAGCCTCCCCTCTTTCCCGCAACGTCTTGCATCTGGCATCTAGGTCGGGTAGATCTACCTCCCAGGCCTGGAAACGCCTGTTGACCCTTCCCTAGGAACATCTCAGCCACCTCCCTGAGCCTGACAGACCAACCCCTATTTTTTAACCCCTTCATTCCTATCTCAGTTCCTGTTTACTGCAGCTGCTGACAGCACTGCCTCTTTGGCACCCCAAGTTTATTCTACAGAAATAGCTCCACGGGCAGCTCCGGCAGCCACAGTGGGTTCTGTGGTCCTGGCTTCTAAGAAAGGCAGCAGCAGGGGGCCCCCAGCCTGTGCACCGGGCATGTGACTTGCTGGAAGTGCCGCTGGGGGGTGGGGCGGGGGAGAGTGTGGCCGCAGAACCCACATCCTTGTTTACATCGGTGAAGGGGCTACCCCTTCCCGCCTTCACAGCCCCCACTCCCCATCCCTCTCAGGTCTCTGCACCTCCATGAGGACGTGAGACAGGCATGGGTCCCGTTTTCTATCTCAGAGTGGCCTTTTTCTCCGTATCTCACATAACCCTCCAGGGAAGGAAGGGGAGGGCAGCGAAGGCGTTCTTCTGGCGATTCTTCACAGAGGTAGACTGGCTGTCATGGAAGAACTCTGCAGTGTTCCCTGCGGGACCTGCCCCAGTGCCCCAGGGAGATCCCGTCAGAGCAACGGTCCTCCGGGGAGACAAAGGGAAATTCCCTCTTCGTCTTAGCCAGTGGACATAAGGCGTGCCTCATCGTCAAGCCCACTTTAATTTCTCAGGGAGAAGGCTCCCCGGCTCCCCCAGCCTTCCCATCCCCTCAGCAAACTGTTGCCAATTTCTTGCACTGCATCAGGCTCTGAGCTGGGGGTGGACTTGGATGTGAACTGCCCTCTGCCCTCAGTGGGAACCCAGTGTGATCAGGCAGATGAAGTCTGTACGCACCTTTGATAAATCTGGTGATAGAGGTGCTCTGGAGGGTGGGGACCTGTTTTAAGAATACATTGCTGTTTGACAAGTAGGCAGACAAGGAGGATGGAAATGATGTCTTAAAAAGGGAACAGCATGTGTGAACATCCTTAAGTGAGGCAGAGGGAGCCTAGTTCTTATTGTGACCAAAACCCTATAATGCCTGGACCATTTGGGCCACAGGCTGCCTTTTCTGAATTAAGCTTAAGTTAGGTGCATATGTGTCTTATCTCTCTTATAGACTACATGCTTCTTGCGGATGGGGGCAGGATTTTACGCACCTCTATCACCTTCACAGTACTGCACGTTCAGGCCCCACTACAGGAAAGGGGGCTCTGAGTGACTGCTCTGTCCCAAACCCAGTGCTAGTCACTTCACACCTATTATCTCATTAATCCCACGAGAGGCCTGCCAGGAAGTCATCCAGCTCCATCCCATTTTACACGTGAGGCATATGAAGGTCAGAACACTTGGGTCATTTGCCTGTGGTCATTTTGCTCACTAGTACCTAGCAGAATTGGGCTTAGAGCCCAGTTGTTTTTCTTTTCCTTTCCTTTCCTTTTTTTTTTTTTAACCTTATAAAGGCCATACTGACTCCTGAGAGTCAGGAAACTGAATTCTAGAATTGAATCTGTCACAGACTTGACTTCTATGTGACCTTGGTCAAGCCACAAACTCCCCGAGCCTCCGTTTCCTCATGTGAAAAGTGAAGGGGGTGTATGTGGAATTGATGGTACTTAAGGCCACTTAGGGATTTAAAATGTTTGTTGACAAAGTCATCTGCCCAAGAGGCCTGTGGTTGTGTCCCTCTTACCTGTACTCTTGTTCTTAAAGACTGTCCCTGCCTGCCTCTTTTTTCATGACCCTATTCCAGCCCACAAGGCCAAGAACTCTCCATGCCTTAGGGTAGGAAAGGGCATTTCCCTGGCCCCCAGCCCTCCACCCGCAAGGATGTTCTGTGACTCAGAACTCTTCTTTGGTGGCAGCTCTGACCCCAGCCTCTCCTTCTGTCCCCACAGCTGACCAGGTGTATGGAGACCAGGACATGCATGAGGTTGTGCGAAAGCACTGCATGGACTATCTGGTGAGACCTTGCAGAGACCTTGGGGCGGGGGCAGAGTGGGAGGATCTCTTCTCCACATAGAGCTTGCTCCTCTGATCTGTTCTGCAGATGAAGAATGCCGACTACTTCTCTAACTATGTCACAGAGGACTTTACCACCTACATCAACCGGAAGCGGAAAAACAACTGCCATGGCAACCACATTGAGATGCAGGCCATGGCAGAGATGTACAACCGGCCCGTGGAGGTGTACCAATACAGCACAGGTACTTCTGTGGTGTTGGTGAGCGACTGATCACGCCTGGTCCGAGCCTGCCCCACCCAGCCCTTTGTGGATGCTCCCTCCTTCTCTTTCTCTGCAGAACCCATCAACACATTCCACGGGATCCATCAAAATGAGGATGAACCCATCCGTGTCAGCTACCATCGGAATATCCACTACAATTCAGTGGTGAATCCTAACAAGGCCACCATTGGCGTGGGATTGGGCCTGCCATCATTCAAACCGGGGGTAAGCAGGTCCCCGTGCCCAGAATGGATGCTGGATATAGAGACCAGAAATCTCTGTTGGAGTTTCAGTTTTGCCCCTAGCCCACAAAAATATCCTGTCCCCTCTCTGAGTCGCCCGTAAGGTCTCACCTCTACCCAAGGTGATCTCTCAGGGCTCATTCTGTGGTCTTGGTTTGCCTGTCTGAGCTGGCTTACCCATCTTTTGTGCCTGTTAAGGGTTGGCATTTTGGGATATGGAGTCACACTTGGGAACTGTGAGCCAGGGCTTGGTCTGGGTGTCTTGGCACCCACATGGATCCTCCTCCGAACCTCAGCAGGTACAGACAGCTATGGTCACAGAGACTTGGAGTGTAGGCCTGGCCCCACCACTTACTGGCTTGGGACCTAAGGCAGATTGTACAAGTAATTTGACTGGCAGCTTGGCCGATACAGAAAGTGCCTAACACTGGGCCTGGTGCCTAGTAGGTGCTCAGAAGGTGGCAGTACATTTTCTCAGCACACACTGACAGATTCTGATTCTCTGTCTCATAAACAGTTGTCTGCTGGGGATTTTGGTATCTTCTATTCAGGTTTCACTTCCTACAAATAAAAAGTGCTCCTGCCTCATTTTAGGAAACACACCCTAACACCAGCACACCCTCTAACATAAAGGTTTTTTGGTTTTGTTTTTTAAATTTTTAATCTCAGAACAGTTTTAGATTTATGTAATTATTGTGATTATAGAATTCCCATATACCCCCTATGATTAACGTATTAGCATAGTGTATTTGTCACACTTAATGAACCAATATTGATATATTAACTAAAGACCATATTTCTGTGACAGTTTCTCTGAATTTCCTTGTTTTTGATCTGTTTACAGACTCTATAGTTTTGTCTTTTCTAGAATGTCATATAATTGGAATCATACAGTATGTAGTTTTTTCAATGGCTTCTTTCAAGTAACACTGTACACTTAAGATTCATCCGTGACTTTCTGTGGTTTGATCACGTGTATCTTTTCTTTTTCCTTTTGTTAAAAATGTGAGTGCCCTAAGTTTTTTTTTTAGTAGACTTGCTTAGAATAGTTTTAGATTTACAGAAAAATTGAGAAGATAGTACAGAGTTCCCATATACCCTCCTCCCCCTTGCGCACATTTTTGCTATTATTCACATATCAGATGACTGTGATACATTTGTTACAATATATGAACCAATATTCACACACCATTATTAACTAAAGTCGTAATATCTCCTTAGGCTCCCTTGTCTGTGATGGTTTCTCACGCTTTCATGTTTTTGGTGACCTTGACAGTTTTGAGGAGTACTGGTCAGCTATATTGTAGGATGTTTCTCTTTTGGAATTTGTCTGATGTTTTTCTCATGATTAGACTGGGGCTGTGGGTTTCAGGGAGGAGGATCACAGTGGTAAAGTGCCGTTCTCATCACATCATATCAACAGTGTATACTGTGAACGTGATTTATGACTGTTGATGTCGACCTTGATCATCTGGCAGAAGTAATGTTTATCAAGTTTTCTCCACTGTGAAAATTACTCTTCCCCCACACCACCCCCTTTTCCATGCTGTACTGTTTGGAAGGAAGTCATTTACAGCCCACACTTAAGAAGTGGGGTTAGGGAATTCCCTGGCAGTCCATTGGTTAGGACTCTGTGCTTTAACTGCCGAGGGCCCGGCTTCAATCCCTCGTTGGGGAACTAAGATCCCACAAGCCGCACAGCACAGCCCAAAAAAAAAAAGGGGGGGATTATACTCCATCCCCTTGAGAGCAGAGTATCTACATAAATTATTTGGAATTCTTCTGCAAGGGAGATTTGTCTCTTATCCTCCATTGCTAATTTATTCAGTCATTTATATCATTGTGGACTGATGGGTATATCTTTAATACTTTTACACTTTGGGTTATAATCCAATACTATTTTTATTTTGATGCTCAGATTGTTCCAATTTTGGCTATTGGGAGCTCTTTTTGTTGGTTCCTGCGTCTCTGACATAACCCCATCATTGTGGTGGTGTGTTTTGGGAGCGGGGGGTGTTTCTTGGTTTGTTCGTTTTTGTTTTATTTATTTATTTATTTAAAATTTATTTATTTTTGGCTGTGTTGGGTCTTCGTTGCTGTGCGTGGGCTTTCTCTAGTTGTGGCGAGCGGGGGCTCCTCTTCGTTGCGGTGCACGGGCTTCTCATTGCAGTGGCTTCTCTTGTTGTGGAGCACAGGCTCTAGGTACACGGGCTTCAGTAGTTGTGGCACGCGAGCTCAGTAGTTGTGGCTCACAGGCTCAGTAGTTGTGGCGCACGGGCTTAGTTGCTCAGCGGCATGTGGGATCTTCCCAGACCAGGGCTTGAACCCGTGTCCCCTGCATTGGCAGGCGATTCTTAACCACTGCGCCACCAGGGAAGTCCCTGTTTTATTTTGTTTTGAATACTTACTTTCTGGCACTACAAGGTGCTCCAGGCTCACCTTGTATATTTCCTGCCCCATTCCTAGAACCAGCCATTTCTCCGAGGAGTCCTAGTTCCTTTTATTGGAGAATGTTATTAGAAACCAGCATCTGGGTGCTGAGTTTGCTCCTTGCTATTGGGGTATCCGTGTTTCTAGGCCCTTTCAGCTGACAGAGCAAGGAAGTATATGTGTATATACTAACCTGTGTGTATACACATATCTAGAAATATTTCTACATGTAACCAACTGTATCTACATGAAGCTGTAGTTCTTACTGATATCTTTAACTGATGGGTACCTTGTCATTTTTAATTTGCAGTTCCTAATGACAAATGGTGTTGAGCATCTTTTCACGTGCTTATTTGCCATCTGTATATCTTCTTCGTAGTTGTGTGTTTAGATTTTTTTTGCCCATTTTTTAATTGGCTTATTCTAACAGAGTTTTACATTCTTTTTGGACTGTTATCCATGGGTAAAAAATTACATTTTACATCATTACTTAGCGCACGCACACATTGGTGGTGTGGTGTGTATATGTGCATTAAAATAAGTTTCACTGAACGATACTTCACATTTATTCCCTGGGATATGCACTGATACTTTTCATTATTCCGTTTTTAAAGATCTGTTATGTCTCACAGCCTGACAAAGAACACTCTCACACAGTGTTCCACAACTCACAGCACCCCACACCATGCTGACACTGTTGTCTTGTCCAGTTAAATGCCCCAGTACTCCCTCTACCCTGTGTACACAGAGCTCGCTTCTCGGGTGATCTTTTCTCCTTGTCCCATCTGGGCATAGGTGAGGGGGGCCTCAACAACGGAGTCGTCACTGGGTAAGGCTTCTTTAAATTCTAGCCCTGGCTGGAGAGCACCCGACTGCCCCAGACTTAGTACTTCAGTTGAGGTGTCTTAGGGTTGGGAGCAGAGCTTCTGAGTATAGGAGTTTGGAATGACATGTCCCACAACCCAAGCCTGCCTTCCCCCAGTCCCTGATGAATAGGCAGCCTGCCCAGGGGGTTGCTTAGTAAGAGTACCTGCCTTTGTGCCTCCTCTCTTCTGGGCCTGTGGGCCCACCTCCCTGAGCCAGTTCTGGCTCGTGGCCAGAGTTCAGAGTGTCAGCCCACATCACTGTTCCTCCCCCACTCCTTGCAGTTTGCAGAGCAGTCCCTGATGAAGAATGCCATAAAAACATCGGAGGAGTCGTGGATTGAACAGCAGATGCTGGAAGACAAGAAGCGGGCCACAGACTGGGAGGCCACAAATGAGGCCATTGAGGAGCAGGTGGCTCGGGAGTCCTACCTGCAGTGGCTGAGGGATCAGGAGAAACAGGCTCGCCAAGTCCGTGGCCCCAGCCAGGTGGGTCCTGGGGTCTGTCACTAGCCTGGCTAAGAACCTGTTAATTCCCACATTCTGCCCACAAACAGGCAGAAAAAAACTAAGCAATTTTGGCATCTGGGAGAGAAGGAAGCTCCCAGCCCCGTCTGTACCTCATCTTGGCCTTAGTCTTGGCATTGTGCCTTAGAACTCTCAACGCCTGTGCAGAACTAGCTCTTTTAAGGAGTGAGGGAGGGCAGCCACTGGTGGTGACATGCAGGGTTCATGGATAGTTTCAGAGGGACAGGCTTTTGCTGAATGTTCCTGTGTGGCAGGCTCTGTGCTGAGGATGTAAAATCAGGTCTGGCCCGCTCCACCCTCAGTGATTCTGTCTGTTAAGGGAAACACATGCCTCAGTGGGACCCTTGACCCTGGCTGGGAGACCAGTGAAGGTGAGGGCTCTGGTCAGTCTCCACACAGAAAGGTTGAACTTTTAGGGCAGGGAGTGGGGCATGACAGTGGAGCCAGGCATTTGAGGAATCACAAGGAGTTTAGAGTGATTAATAGACATTGGCAAGAGCTGAGTAATTCGTTGAAGAAATATTTATTGCAGGTCTATGCCAGGCACTGTTCTCAGTGTATAAGGGTACATTGGTGAGCCGGGCAGTCCCAGATCCCTGTCCTTGTGGTACTTACATTTATGCAGAGTGGAACAAAATAAACATAATGAATAAATTAATTGAGAGGTGGTGTGGATGAAAGATGTAGAGCAGGATAAAGGGGATGAGTAGGACTGAGTGGGGCTGGGAGTTCACAGTATTAAATAGCATGGTCGGGGTTGGCCTCAGAGCAGGTGAGATTTGAGCAAAAGCTTGCAGAGGTGAGGGGATTAAGTGCCTATGCCAGGGAAGGCAGAGGGCCAGCTAGAGCAAAGGCCCTGAAGTAAGTGCACACCTGGTGTGATTCAGAAGCAGCCTGGAGGCCATTGTAGCAGAACAGAATGTAGTAGTAGATGGAGTCAGAAGGCGGTGGGGCCAGATCGGAAGGGGCTTGTGGGCTGTGGTGAGAACTTTGGCTTTTTTCGTGAACGAGGCAGAAGCCATGAGAGGGTTGTGAGCAGAGAAAGAGTGGGATCTGACTTAGGACTTAACAGGATCCTCCTGACTGCTGAGTGTAGAACGGAGTCTAGGGGGCAAGGGTGACCAACAAGGAGAAGGCTACTGTAGCAGTTCTGGTGACTGACGACAGTGCTGGCAAGGGAGGGGGTGAGAAGGGGATAGATTCTGGATCTATTTTGAAGGTGGAGGTAACAGGTTTCCTGTCAGATTGGCTATAAGGGTGTGAGAGGGGCTTTAAAAGAGCTTACCTTCATCCTGTGGTCCATTGTGTGACCAGGAATGGTGGTGGCCTATGTAGAAGCTATATCATAGCCAGGATCCTGGGAGGGAGCGAGCCCTTTGGGGATGGGGCAGAGGAGGGTTGCGACTGGTATTGGTCCTTAGCTCCTCCTCCTTCCTCACTGCAGCCCCGGAAAGCCAGCGCCACGTGCAGCTCTGCCACAGCAGCAGCCTCCAGTGGTCTGGAGGAGTGGACCAGCCGGTCCCCAAGGCAGCGGAGTTCAGCCTCGTCCCCCGAGCACCCTGAGCTGCATGCCGAGCTGGGCATCAAGCCCCCTTCCCCAGGCACTGTCTTAGCTCTTGCCAAACCTCCTTCACCCTGTGCACCAGGTCAGTGACTTGCTGATAGGGAGCATGCAGGGGTCAGGAGGTCCTGCCTAGGTCCTGAGCCCTGCCTCTGACTGTCCATCTGCCCCAGGTACAAGCAGCCAGTTCTCGACAGGGGCCGACCGGGCTACTTCTCCCCTCGTGTCCCTCTACCCTGCTCTGGAATGCCGGGCCCTCATTCAGCAGATGTCCCCCTCTGCCTTTGGTAAGCCTCCTCTGTCTAGGGTCCAGGGGCCAGCTGGGAGTTGGGGAGAGATGGAAGAACCAGCTAGTCCTGCAAAGGGGGCTTCTTGGGCCTCTGGCCATCTCCCCAGGAAAAGAGAATTTTTCAGGTCCAAGAGTCTGTCCCAGAGGCAGATCTGAGTGGGGTTTTGTAGGCCCAGAGGAGTCTTCTCCTTAGAGAAAAGAATGATGGGGGCCTGAATGGGATCTCTCCAGAGCCAGGGATCAGCAAAGGGCAAAGAGAAGGCAGGCTTTAAAGTGCTCTGTCATCCTTTTTCCCTTCCTCTTGCCCAGCAGGCCTGAACGACTGGGATGATGATGAGATCCTAGCGTCGGTGCTGGCAGTGTCCCAACAGGAATACCTAGACAGTATGAAGAAAAACAAAGTGCACAGAGACCCACCCCCAGACAAGAGTTGATGGAGACCCAGAGACTGGAGACCATCTCCCAACCCCCACACTCCTGCCCTCTGGTGCCACCCCACCTTCTTTGGCTTTCTTCCCTCTTGCCTTCTTCCTTCTTCCCTCTCTCCCCTCCTTTCACTCCTCCCCACTTCCCTCTGGCTAGCCCACCCCTGCGCGCCCTCTCATCGCTGCCACCACCATCATCACCTGTCTCTTCGCCAGCCGACGTGCCCTGTTGCCCCCTGCACAGCACCATCCCTGCATTCCACAGGGGACTCGGGCAAGGGTGCTGAAGGTAGGCGAGAGGCACACAGAGACAAACCAACTGGCAGCCAGGCAGCCCCTGAGGAGAGACATTCAGACAGAGGAAGGTCTCCCTGTCCCCGATTCCTTCCAAGATCAGAAACTTGTCACCCCACCACAAATGATGCCGGGGAGGTGGGAGGAAGAAGTGGGAAAATCCCCTTCCCAGTACCCCAAGAATGTCTGAGCCTTCAATGTTGAACTTTTTCTTTATTAAAGTGTACTTTTATCTTATAAAATCAACCAATCAAAAAGTGATGTAGACAACAGCACTGGCTCTATGAAAGTGGCATCTCTCTGGTTTCGGGGCAGGCAGGCCACGGGGCACGAAGATGTGATTGATGTCCCTGGCCTCCAGCTCTGTGGAGGTGGGCACGGTCTAGTGTGAGCCAGGGTTGGGTGGGAGGGCAGGGGGGGGCAGGTGTCAAGTGGGCTTTGGACAATGAGACTCTGACCTTGCTGCATTCCTTATGCTTCCACCACCACCACCAGTCTTTTTGGAATCTTGGGGTGGGGGGCACCTTTGAGGATCATGGCCGCCGCCCAGGATTTGAGTGTGGGGGGTGGGAGCAGCCTTGGCAGATGGGGCGCCCATGCCCTGCAGGTGTCAGCAAGATCCGCCATCTGTAATGTCCTTGGCACAATAAAACCAAATGTCAGTTTCCCCTGAGCGCCTCTGTTCTGTGTGGGACAGGGGGTGGGTGAGCCTCTCATCAGAGGCGGTGATGGCCCAGACCTTGGCTTGACCTCTAAGGGCTGTATGCTCTCCATTGGGGTCTTTGTGGGGGCCCAGAGTTTGTTCGTATTTGATTCACTGGTTACTAAACCAGCTTTTGGACCTGTTACCACCAAGAAAGCTCTGTCTTTGCCCATCGCCCTTGCCTCAGTATTGGCACAGGATGTAGCCTGCCCACTCTATTTCCTGGGGTGTGATGGGAGTAGAGAACTGTGAGCTTAAAGGCAGGGACTGAACTTCCAACTTCTCTGCCTGCCTCTCGCCCCAATATGTTTGCTCTTTCCTTGTGATTGTTTGATTAGGAAATGCTTTGGTCAGCCACAACGGTTGCTTCATAGCAACATGAGTTTAGTGGAAGTGACCAGAGGGGACCCCCCCCACACTTGGTTTTAGAAACCGAGGAATAGCTAAACCTTTTTTTGTTCATATTCCCCAGTTCTCTTGACACTTCTGTCCTTGCCCTTCCTAGACTAGGTAAAGCCAAGGCAGAGAAGGATGGCTGGCCCTCAGGTTTTGTCAGTTGTCTTTGATGTCCCTCAATAATGGGGCCCTTGTGGAAGGATGTGTGTCCAGTTCTGCAGGTGAGGGTGTGGCTGTCTGCAGGGTGTCTCTGTGGAACCCACTGGTTAAGCACATGTGTTGGAGAGTTGGTTTGAAACCTCGGCTTTTTCTAACTGTGTGGCCTTGGTCAAATCACAGGCTCTCTGAGTTTCAAGTGTCCCATGTGTAGGACAGGGGTGATTAATGTCTACTACCTCATGCTCTCTCTGGTTGTGAGCATTGAGAGAGGAGTGTATATGGTCAACATAATGTATGACGGCGCAGTGCCTGCCACATTCTGAGAGCTCAAATGTTAGCAGGTATTATTTATTATCCTAATGTTGAAGTTTCTGCACCATTTGGCCCCTGCCTACTTCATCTTGCCGCTCTGTCCAGTTTTCCTTGGCCTCTGCCTGGAATTTGCCCTTCCTCTGTCCCAAGCCTCCAACCTTGTCTTTCAAGATGGGTAGAGGGTCTCCTGAGAAGTCCTGTGTGAACCCGTCCACATTCTCACCTCTATCTACAAATATGTCTTTACTCCTTTCCCAGTAACTGTACTGTCAACTTCCTGGGCAAGGGCTATGATGCCTGACTTATCTGTGTATCTCTTAATATCTGCACCCCCTCTAGGGCCTTGCAGGCTTACAGTAGACCCCTAATAAATGTTGGATGAATAAGGGAGAGTACATGTGTGTATTTGCTTTATGGGTGTTTGTGTGTGTGTGTGAGACTGTGGTGAGTCCAAGTCTCTATGTGCATCTCACAGTGTCTTTCTCTAGTTGTGTGTGTGACAAGGGCTTGTTTCCAGGTGTGTCAGATGGTGACTGAGTGTGGGACTCTATCTCTGACAGTTTGTGTCTGTTTCTGAGACAAGTGCATGTCTGTGTGGGTCTGTCTGTGACAGTGCATCTGTGGTTTCTTTCTGATAGGGTGGATGTCCGTTTGTATTCCTGTGACAGATTCTGGGTAGCTATTTCTGGACAGTTTCAGTGACAACACTACATGTCTGCTGGTGTGTGTGTGTGTGTGTCTGTGACTGGGTCAATCCATGTCTGTTTTTGTGACACTGCCTATCTGTGGCTCTATCACATAAGTGTATGTCTGCCTTTGGAGCAGTGCATGTGTGTCTTGAGCATCTGTGTGTCTTCCTGTGACAGACTCTGGGTCTCATTTCTGGGACAGTACAAGTCTTTCTGTGACACTGCATGTCTGATGGTGCCAGTATCTTTGTGACAAGTTCTGGCGGTATGTCTGACAGGACATTTCTGTGTCTTTGTCACATGGCAGTGTAGGTCTGTGTGAATCTATCTGGAGTGCCTTTTTGTAACAGTGCATCTCTGGTGTCATTCTGGGACATAATTTTCTGGCAGCATGCCTGCCTGACAGTAGATTTCAGCCTGTGTGTGACAGTACAGATGTACATGTGTGTCTAGGACAAGTTCATGTGAATGTGTCTGGCCGTATGTGTTTGTGTATTTCTCACATGGTGCTTCTGTGTGTGTGTCTTTGGAGTGCATGTCTGTCTGCTTGCAGCATGAGGCCTATTTTTCCCAAATTTGTGACTGAGGGTATTTTACCACCTCCCCGAGCCCTCGTAGCCCCTGTCTCTCTCATCCAGAAGCACACCCCAAGCCACCACCACTCTGGCTTGCTCCCACCCCCAAGAACCCTCCCCCCCGCCATTCCAGATTCTAGACCTGCTGACTGGGTTCATGGCTGGGTCTAGCCAGGTCTGTCTACGTTAAGGGTTCCACAAACACCCCACAGGCCGTGGCCTCCGGGCGTGGGAACTGTGCCTTGGACCAGCGCTTCCCCTGAGGTGGTTGTCAGGGAGGTTAGCCCTCCCTGACGGCTGAACAGGTTCTTCCAGGATCCCCGGCTTCAGTTTTCGGGCGGAGGCCGCCGAGCGCCTAGAGGGCTCTGGTCCTGGTTTGAGGAGCACCCTTCGGGAGACAGGGTCCTGGATAACCACAGGCCAGGATTCTTAGAACCCTTAGAAGGCCTGGCGTTATCTCCGCGCTAATCTCGAGGCAGCGGCGGCCAACCAACTTCCTGGGAAAGGAGGCGGTGCAGTTTTTTTTTAAGTTTATATATACACATACAGACACATATATAAAAACAACTCCGCGCAACAACCAAAACAAACGCGCTTGCTGCAAAAGGGATTCCCAAAACCAGTTTCCTCTTCGCACGCGCCCCCTCATTTGCATGCAGACCCCGCCCCCGCGGAAGATCCGGGCATGTATTTGCATAAGGGGGTACTTGAAACGTTGAGGGTGGCATGCATATAAGAGCTGGCTCCGATTGGCTGGGGTACAGCAGGTGCTGCGTCCGGATTGATCAAAGCCAAGTGGGCGGGGCCGTCGCCCGGGGCGACTCTCTCGGGAGGCTCGTGCCCTGTCTCAGTAGCGTCGGGGCTGGCGCGCGCGGCTAATCTTAACGTTGCGCTGTTTGCCGGCTCTTCTGGGCCACCAGTTTCCTTACCTTCCACCCTGGCGCCCCCCAGTCCTGGTTCCCCGGCCTCGCTGCCCCGGGCGTCCACGCCTTGCGGGCTCAGCGGGCTCAATCTGCGCAGCTCCTCCTCCATGTTGACTAAGCCTCTGCAGGGGCTCCCGGTGGCCCCCATGACCCCCACGCCGCCGCCAGGTGAGAGAGGCTCCCCTACCGCGCTACCAGGCCGGGCGGGCTGAAGTGGTTGAGGGCGGCGCGGGGGGAGGGGGAGAGGGTCGCGGCCGGCCTCAGCACGCCGCCACCCTGACTTCCTCGCCTCCGCCTGCGTAGGAGGCAAGGATCGGGAAGCGTTCGAGGCCGAGTACCGACTCGGCCCCCTCCTGGGTAAGGGGGGTTTTGGCACCGTCTTCGCAGGACATCGCGTCACAGACCGACTCCAGGTATCCACCACGAGGGTCTTGGGAGGGCCAGGTGTGTGTGTGGCGGCGGCGGGAGCCCTGGGGCTGGGATGCTAATTGAGCAGGGAATGAGCCTACAGTGTGCGAGTGGTAGGGTCATGAGGGCCGGGATCCGGGTTGCTGAGGGTGTCTGAGTGCGCGCGCGCGCGCGCGCGTGTGTGTGTGTGTGTGTCTGTGTGTGTGTGTGTGTGTGTGTGTGTGTGTGTGTGTGTGTGTGGCGGTCCAGGTGGGTATGTGGGGGAAGGGGGGGTTTCAGGGCAAGGATTCTGGAAGTCCAGGGAGTGAGACTGGGGAGTGGGGGGTCGTGAGGACTCTAGACCTTGCGATCCAGGAGAGGTGGTATATATGTGGGAAGGTGGGGACCTAGAGTTGAGATTTTTGGGATTTTGGAGGCAGGTGTCCAGGGTGGAGCCGTGAGGACCAGGACCCCCCCTACAGGGTTGGGGTGTCCTGGGGCTGGATGGGAAGATCGAGGGCTTGGGGTGTTAGGAAATTCAGAACTCGTCACGTGGAGTGAGGGGTCCTGAAGCCTTGAGAAGGAAGAGCCCAGGGCCAAAGATGGTGGGAGAGGTGTACTTGGTTTTGGAGACTTGGAGGGCAGGGGAGAAGCTCCAGCTCATTTGGGGTTGTGGTGTGGAGTGGTTGGTTGGGACCAGAAAGACTAGGGTGAGGGTCCAGACTGGGAGAGGTCTGAGGGTCATCTGCTGGTCCCCTCACCTCAGCCCGCTTCTTCAGGTGGCCATCAAAGTGATCCCCCGGAATCGCGTGCTGGGCTGGTCCCCCTGGGTGAGTATCCTTGGAGTCCTTTTTGACCTGGCGACGCCATCTCTGACGATGGATTTCGCCTTTCTATGGTTTGTATGACTCCTTGGGCCCTGTAACGGTGAGAAGAACACTCCTACCAGCCCATGTTTACTCCCCTGTGGTGATATCCACACCTCCATACAGTTCTGACTCACCCCAGTTCCCCTAGAGCCCTGGATTCTCCCCTCCCACCCTCCTTTCTCGCCTCCAAACATTGCCTCAGGGGCTGCCCGCAGGGCATGCTGGTGAGGAAAGAGGGGCAGAGGTCATTGGTTGCCATGGTGACGGTGGCTGCTTCTCTTCTGCCGTTAGAGCGCTAACGGACAACAGGGCGGGTCTGGGCAAGTTGTAGGGGCGGGAGCGCCCCCTGGCGGGCTCTGGGGAAACTGCGCCTGAGCAGGCTGTGGGACCCAGAGGGAGAAGGTGCGCCTGCGCAGTAGCGGAATTTTCATCACCGTGAGAAAACCTGTCTGCGGCTGTGCAAGTCAGCTCACTGGCCGGCAGAGGGCCCCAGCTCAGGCAGGAGGGCTGCTTCTGGCAATCCGTGTGCCCGCGCAGGGCTTCGAGAGTGGGGCGGGTTTTGTGACCAGTAACATGTGTGCCTTTTATTGAGCACCAACTGTATGCCTCAGACTTTGCTTCATCATAAAAGCTTACTGTGTTCCAAGTTCCACTAAGTACTTTCATTCAACACGGTTCTAGATGCTTGGTGGCAGTGACAAAATATCACATAATGACACTATTGAGTTCTCACTTTGTGCCAGTTCCTTTGCAGTTAATCACTTTTAGCTATTTAACAACTGTATATTAGCACCTAGAACGTGCCAGGTACAATTCTAGGCACTTGGCAAAATACTACATTTATTGAGAGCTCTTTTTGTGCTAGTCCTTTTCTACTAATTGCTTTCACCTATTTAACAACTATGTATTGAGCTCTGCTCTGTTACCAAGCATTGTTCTAGTGTTTGAGCTATGGCAGTGAACAAAGCAGACAAACCATCACACAATAATAGTATTTATTGAGTGCTAACTGTGTCAGATTCTATGCTATAAAGTGCTTTTATCTATTTAACAAACATTTATCAAGCAACACTGTGTGTAAGGTACTATTCTAGTCTCTTTACAGATGTCAGTGGACAAAACAGATAAATTACTACATAATAGTGTTTATCAGTTGCTTCTGCTGAAGGCCTTTTGTTAAGAACCACCTTCATTTATTCCTCAAACATTTCCTGAGGGAATTCCCTGGTGGTCCAGTGGTTGAGATTCGGCACTTTCACTGCTGTGGCCCAGGTTCAGTCCCTGGTTGGGGAAATAGGATCCTGCAAGCGGCACAGCCAAAAAACAAAAAACAAAAAAAATGAACTGAGCTCCTATTACATGCCAGATGTGCAAAGGCTTTGGCTTTTTTAAAATTAATTTTTATTGGAATATAGTTGATTCACAATGTTGTGTTAGTTTCTGCTGTACAGCAAAGTGAATCAGTTATAACTATACATATATACACTTTTACTTTTTTTAGATTCTTTCCCAATATAGGTCATTACAGAGTATTGGGTAGAGTTCCATGTGCTATACAGTAGGTCCTTATTAGTTATCTATTTTATATATAGTAGTGTTAACATGTCAATCCCAATCTCCCAATTTATCCCTCCCCACCCCATAGCCTTAAGCTTGAATCACCTTCCCAATGGCTATGTGAGTTTAAGCCCTTAAGATGAGAGAACTGAGGCCCAGGGAAGGAAGTGGGTTGCTCAAGGCCACACAGTCAGGAGGCTGAGGAGCTATGATTTAAGTTCAGGCGAGAAGTCAGCCTCAAAGCTGCTAGCCTGATGTCTGTATTCTCTTTTCTCTCCCTGCTTCCCCCCCACCCCAGTCAGACTCAGTCACATGCCCACTGGAAGTGGCACTGCTATGGAAGGTGGGTGCAGGTGGTGGACACCCTGGTGTGATCCGCCTGCTTGACTGGTTCGAGACACCAGAGGGCTTCATGCTGGTCCTTGAGCGGCCTCTGCCTGCCCAGGATCTCTTTGACTACATCACAGAGCAGGGCCCGTTGGGTGAAGGCCGAAGCCGCTGTCTCTTTGCCCAGGTAGTGGCAGCTGTTCGGCACTGCCATGCCCGTGGAGTTGTCCATCGTGACATCAAGGATGAGAACATCCTGATGGACCTCCGCCGGGGCTGTGCCAAACTCATTGATTTTGGTTCTGGCGCCCTGCTTCATGATGAACCCTACACTGACTTTGATGGTAAGGCTTCCCTAAATCTCTGTGGGGGGAGTTTTCACCTTTTATCTTTTTGGCCTCTTGACATTTGATCTCCAGTGCTGGGGTATCCTGTAACCCTTGATCTATAGTACACCTTTATAAGGTTCTTGAATTTTAATATTAGGGGCTTTCAAGCCTTGCCCTCTAATAAGTCCATCTTCTGACAGTGCCCTGATCTTGTTCTGGGCTCTTATTCTGATGAGGGGATCCTGCTATTATCCTGAGTCTTCTTTTTCTGGTAAGGAGGTCCTACTGTACCTTTTAAGTGCTTTTATTCCATTGAGCTTCTATTCTGGTGAGGGGACCCTGCTCATACAGTGAATTCTCTTAATTCTAGTGAAGCAACCATACTTCCTGGGGGGGGTGGGATGGGAGAAGGGCATTATCAGAGAATGGTCTAACCTGTGGCTTGTGTGCAGGGACAAGGGTGTACAGCCCCCCAGAGTGGATCTCTCGTCACCAGTACCACGCACTCCCAGCCACTGTCTGGTCACTGGGTATCCTCCTCTATGACATGGTATGTGGGGACATTCCCTTTGAGAGAGACCAGGAGATTCTGGAGGCTGAGCTCCACTTCCCTGCCCACGTCTCCCCAGGTGAGGCCCCACCCGCCCTAGCCCACCAAACTTCATCCCTCCCAGGGATTGGTGCCCCCAACTCACTGCTAATCTCCTGTGTGCTTCTGATCTGCAGACTGTTGTGCCCTAATCCGCCGGTGCCTGGCCCCCAAACCCTCTGCCCGACCCACACTGGAGGAGATCCTGCTGGACCCCTGGATGCAGACACCAGCCGAGGATGCATCCCTCAACACTCCCAAAGGGAGTTCCACCCCTTTGGCCTGGTCCCTACTGCCCTAGTCCTGGCCAGGGCCCCCATTAGTTGGAATAGCCATCCCATGGCCACACCACAGGGATAGATGGACATCTGTTGATCTGGTTTTACAGGTCATTAAAAATCCAGTGTTACTAGGGTCAGAGATTGGGGATCAGGGGTCAGAAGACATAAGCCAAGTTTACCTAGTCCCCATCCCAATCCTGCTAAGGAGCCTTCCTCCCAGAACGTACGCTCTCTTATTCTGGAGGGGGTCCTTCTTTGCTTCTTGTTTTGCTAAGGGTGTTCATTTGGTTGAAATTACTTACATTCTGAGCCTGCAGGGCTCTTATTCTGATGAGCAGTAACCCCTACACTGGCACCTCCTGCTACCACCACACAAACTTAGTTTAAATGCTCTGACTTGGGCAAGGGTGCTTTCCTTCCAAATACCCCAGCGGCTCTTATTTTAGCAAAGGGACCCTTTCCCCTAGCCTAGGGTCCCATATTCAGTCAAGCTGCTTGCCTACCTCAGCCCAGGGTTGTTTATTCTGGGGGAGGTAAGCCCTATTGTTGTCCCAGGGCTTTTGTGTGTGTGTGTGTGAGGGGACCCTACTCTGTTATCCCAAGTGCTCTTATTCTGGTGAGGAGAAACCCCACTTTCATGATTTGGGAGGGGATGGGAGATGGACACTACTAGAGTCCACTAGAATGGGGTGGATGGTTTTTGGGGGGGGTGGGGTGGGGGAAATAAGTCTTGTTGTTTGTTCTCCTAGAGCCCCACCCTCCACCTTTTTTGGATTCTTGCTGCCTCCTTCTGAGCCAGGGTTGTCCAGTTGCTGAAATGTAAATACTTATGTATTGGGGAAGGAGAGCTCCAACTGTATCTTCCTCTTCCTTCTCCCCCGCCTGGATTATTTAAAAAGCCATGTGTGGAAACCCACTATTTAATAAACGTAATAGAATCAGAAGCGACTGGCCATTTGTAGATGTGGTGAGGCATTCGTGGAGCATCTACTGAATGCTGAGCCAAGAGGGAGATGGATTGGACCTCTCTGTCCACAGGAAGCCTCAGTCTTGTGGTGCCATCCTGAAGATCTTTTATGGGTTCATTTAAGGTGAAAGAAAAACTTGATTTTCCCCTCAGCTCTTATGTAGCACCCCGTATGTGCAGAAAGGCTGCTTTGGAGATACCGTAGACATTGAAGATGTCTGGGACACACTCCCAAATCAAAGATGGCCAGCTCAGAGGCAGAAAAAACTCCTTTCCCCCAACCCCAGGGGAGGAAATACCTTCCCCATGGGAGAAGAAAAGCCCTTTCTGGGGCTTGGTGAGGGCAGGGTGGGGGTTGAGCGTTGACAGGAATCTTCCTAGCCCTTCCTTGTTTTCTAATAACGTCCAAGGTGGAGTCACCTGTTTTGCCCCTACCTTTTCACCTCTTCCTTGTCTTCTTACCTGTTCATCCCGCTCACTTCAACTTCCTCAACTCTTGACTTACCTGCCCTGCCCTATTCTATCATAGTTTCACTTGTCCCGACCTCAGCTGTACCTTCTCTTGCCCTGCTTTCAACAGCTAACCTAGGGAATTTCCTGGCGGTCCAGTGGTTAGGACTAGGCGGTTTCACTGCGGTGGCCCGGGTTCAGTCCCTGGTCGGGGAGCCAAGATCATGCAAGCCAGGCAGCGTGGCAAAAAACAAAAACAAAAAACTAACCTGTAAACCTCTCACCTGCTGGCTTACCTACCCCCTTCTCACTTTTCCATTCATTTTTTTTTTAACTAGCCAAGGTATTTTTTTTAAATTTATTTTTATTTATTTATTTTTGGCTGTGTTGGGTCTTCGCCTCTGTGCGAGGGCTCTCTCCAGCCGCGGCAAGCGGGGGCCACTCTTCATCGCGGTGCGCGGGCCTCTCACTATCGTGGCCTCTCCCGCTGCGGAGCACAGGCTCCAGATGCACAGGCTCAGTAGTTGTGGCTCACGGGCCCAGTTGCTCCGCGGCATGTAGGATCCTCCCAGACCAGGGCTCGAACCCACGTCCCCCGCACCAGCAGGCAGACTCTCAACCACTGCGCCACCAGGGAAGCCCCATCACTTTTCCATTCTTAATGGTGACTCACTTGTCCTCCCTTCTCAGTCTAAACTCTCCTGTGCCATTTCATTAGTATATCCTCAACTGCCCTGCCTTTATCTGCTCGCTTACCTGCCTGACCCTCACCTGCCCTGCTCCCTCGAAGTCTCACTTCCCTCCCAGATGCCCGCTGTCTCTCCAGGGGGCGGGGGTTGGCCTCGCCGACAGAAGGGAAAAGAACTTCAGTCCAACCCGGAAGGACCCAGGAGTTTTGATGCAGAAAGGGCGGTGCCATCAGAAGGTGGCAATAAAGAGCCGAGATAGGAGACGGACAGCGGAACCAAAGAGACGAGGAGACAGAATGGGCGGGCGATATGGAAAGCGAGATCAAAGGGCGGGTTTAGTAACGGGAGTGGGCTAAAGAGGCTCTGAAGACGGCGGGAGACTGAGCCGGCTGCGTGCCCTGTCTCCGGATCCTGACGGAATTTGGAAATCCTGAGGCCGCTCTTAAAGTAGCGTTCAGGAGCGAACGAGGAGAGCCACTGCTCTGGGCAGCTTCTCGCTCGCCCCATCCCCACCCCCCGGGGTCCCGGAAGCGGAAGTAACGGACACGGAAGTGGCCTACTGTTGCCGAGGGGACGGGCCAGGCAGATGCCAACATGGCAGCGGTGGGGTCCGGCGGTTCCCCCGCGTCGGCCGGGCCAGGGGCGGTCTCCGCAGGGGCGTTGGAGCCTGGGACCGCGACTGCGGGTGAGACAGGCTGTGGCTGAGCAGTCGGCGGCGGGCCGGGGGGCGGGATCGCTGGGGGGTCAGAAAGGTTCCTCACTGAGGCGAGAGGGAGCATCCCGTACGGACCAACCTATGTGTGGCAGTGGCGGGTGGGAGGAGGACGTATGTTTTGGGGGCGGGGAAGAGACCATTCTGAGGGTGATGGGGAGGTCCCTTCTGCAAATGGGGAGTAGAGACCATTCTGAGTTGGAGGCGGGTATTTCCTTTTGGGGAGGCTAAGACCACTAAGACCATTCTGAGTGTGCGTGGGGGTCCGTCCTTATCCAAGGGAGAGACCATTCTGAGAGCGGGAGAGTTCTTCCTTATAGAAGGGAGGGGCTGTTCTGAGGGTAGTGGTTTCTTCCTTGTAAAGGGACAGGGGTATTGTGAGTTAGGGTGGGGCGGGTTCTTCCTTATGTGACTTAGAATATTTTGAGGATAGGGATGTCCATTATATGGGGAGAAGACCGTTCTGGGGGTCCCTTCCTGATGGAGATAGTTCATTGTATGTTGCAGTGGGAGGGGCCTTCCTTATATGGCGGAGAAAGGACGTTCTGAGGGCGCCAGGCCATTCCTTATAACGGGGAGAGTTCATTGTGAGTGTGAGCAGGACAAGGGATAATTCCTTGGCTGGAGGTGGGGGTATGCGGTGGTGGGAGGATGACTGGTGTATAGGGAAATATTTCCTTATATCGTTAAGGGACCCAGACCATTCTTAGTGGAGTAACCATTTACTACATGGGGTTCAATCCTTTGGACAGTGAGGGAATCATTTCTTATATTTGTTAGACCATTCTGGGGTTAGGGAGGAATCAGTCATCATAGGCGGGAGGGGTTGGAGAGACCATTCTGAGTGTAAGGGAATGGAATAATTTAGATGAGAGAAAGTTCCTTAGGGGATGGACATGCCTTATACAGTGGTCTCATTCCTTGTATTAGGGTATCATTTTTCACATGAGACAACCCTTCACTAAATAGAACCATCATTTCATATAAATCTTTGGTTGTTCATCCATAAAATGGGAACACTGATAGTTCCTTCAGAGGTCAGAGCCATGTAGGGGTCTGTTGAGGTGATCCATATAAATCCCTTATCCCAGTGATAGGCACACAGTAAGCACTCAATAAATGTCGAGGATGCAGTTGGTATTCTGTCCAGGGCAGGGTTGCTTCTCACTCAGGGGAGGGAGAGAGAGGGCTGAGGTGGGTGTCCAGGACCTGCCCCACCCATTTCCTGACACCTCAGCAAGGATTCCAGGTATGGGCTGGACAGGGAGAGGCCCACTTCTCCCTTTCTGGCTCTTCCTGCCTGTGGCTGAGGCAGTGGAAGCTGGCAGGGATCAGACTCACGTTGGGTCGGGATAGGCAGGCAGAAGGAGGAAGTAGCGGTGGCTAGGAGGATCCTGGTCAAGAAGGGAGAGGGGAGGGTGGTAGTGTGGTTATGCCACAGCAGCTTTTGACCCCTTCTTCCCCCTTACTCCTTCCATTCCCCACAGCTCACCGGCGCCTCAAATACATATCCCTAGCTGTGCTGGTGGTCCAGAATGCCTCCCTCATCCTCAGCATCCGCTATGCCCGCACATTGCCTGGGGACCGCTTCTTTGCCACCACTGCTGTGGTCATGGCTGAAGTGCTCAAAGGTGTCACTTGCCTGCTGCTGCTCTTCGCACAGAAGAGGGGTATGAGCCAGGGAGGGGGGCTGCAGGGAGGGGGGCTGCATTGGAGTCGGTGGGTGGCAGTGTGTGTATGTGTGCGTGTGTGTGTGTGTGTCTGTGTGTCTGTGTACATACCCACACCCACGTGGAGGGTTTGGTTGGTTGTCTATGAAAATGCCTGGGGACTGTGTAAGTGCGGCTTGGCCGCCTTGTACCTCCAGCTATGAGTAGCTGCATCCACATGTTTATACCCCTAACTCCCCAGGAGCTGGCCAGTAAACACTGAAGGAGTGAGACAGTCTGTGCCCATAAGGTAGCAGGTGACCCTTACATGATGATTTATTGATTTCTCTCTAACTTTTCATTATGGAGAATTTCAAACACAAAATCAGAGAAAATAATAAAATGGTAAAATATCCATGTCCCATCACCGAGATTCAACAATGATCAACGCATGGCCACTCTGCCATTAAACAGCATCAGTGATTATCCACTCACTACCAATCTATGTGTCTGTTTACCTACTCCTGCACCTTGTTACATTGAAGTATGTCCCACATGAAGTATGATTTTGAAGTAAATTCCCTCTTATTATCTTGAGTAAATATTTCGGTACATTTAAAATAATGACTTCAATCAGTCATGACTGCTAGAAATCATACATCAAAAAATTAACAATAATTTTTTAAGTTAATAAAATAATCAAATATCCAGTCAGTGTTCAAATTCGTAATGATTTCTCAAATGTCATAAAAGTTTTAAAAATTTTGTTTGAATCAGGTTTATATAAAGTCAGTGCTTTGTAATTGGTTGGTGTCTTCTAGGTCGGCTAGCCTCTAGGTTCCCCTCCAACTGTTTTTTTTTTTCTCTCTGCAGTTAATTTCTCGAAGACATAAGGTTGTTTGTCTTGTAGACTTTGGGTAGCCTGGATTTTGCTGAGTGCCTCCCAGTGGTCTCATTTAACATGTTCTTCTGTCCTCTATATTTCCTATAAGTTGAATTTATTTACTAATTTAAACACCTCCCCCAAAGGCCTTCTTCTTTAAAATGTTGCCCAGTCATTTCTCTATAAAGGCCTCGCATGCGGCTCTGCCCTAGGTATTTACAGTGAAGAAAACATTCTCACCCACTCATTAGCTCCAGGGCCCTGGGAGGCAGCAGTTTAGGAACTCATCTGCTCTGTTCTAGATTGATTCTGAGACGGTTCGAGTGAACACTGTGTGGCAGGCCGTGTTCTGGCTGTGGAGGTGGACATGTTAGCGATGCAGACGTGCATCTTGCCCTCAGGGGGCTGATATTTTAGATGGGGAGAAACAAATAGCTACAGGTTAATCACAGCTTTCATCTCTTATCTACAATTTCAGCAACCCCCCCCCCTTTTATTTTTTTAGTTTTCTCATTTGGTGTGAATGTGTCCACGAGTCACTGCAGAAATATGAATGTGCTTGATTACGGTGTGCAGCCCCATATACGTGATGTGTGTTATGTGAAATATATAGCATATATGCCGTGTTACCTTTCTAACACCTGGACATTTTTGAACACCCAAACCCCTGGGTCCAGGGAATTTGGGTAAAGGGTTAGAGATTGATAATTACTTCTGGGATTAATGCCATGAAGGGCAAGGGCAGGGTTTTGTGAATGAGCATCAGCAGGAGTTCCTGCAGTAACCTTGTGCAGTGGTTGTGGGGTTTTCCCTGAGGAGGGACACTCAGATGAGTCTTAAAAGATGAACTGCAAAAAAGTGGGGTGAGATTTGCAAAGGTCTTATTATATAGGAAACTATTCTCATTTATTGATTGGAGCAGGTCCCAGCCAGACTTTCTGCTTTAGAGTCAAGCCTGCATTCTTCCATGTGACAGGGGCAAATGCTTGGTGTGTGTGGGGCTGACAGAAGGAGGCGGCCAAGTGGAAGATGGCCCCTGCCCTCAGGCAGCTCTCAGGCTAGGAAGGAACTAGGAAAAGTCTAAAAGTTGAGTCTAAGGGACTTCCCTGGCAGTCCAGTAGTTAAGACTTCGCCTTCCAATGCAGGGGGTGTGGGTTCGTTCGATCCCTGGTCAGGGAGCTAAGATCCCACATGCCTCGCGGCCAAAACACCAAAACGTAAAACAGAAGCAATATTGTAACAAATTCAATAAAGACTTTAAAAATGGTCCACATCAAAAAAATCTTTAAAAAAAATAAAATAAAAAAATAAAAGCTGAGTCTAAAACTTTCCCTCTGCTTGGTAAACAGCCTTCCACCCACACTCCGAGAGCTTCTACTTCACAAGCTCCTAGTTAGTGCTGATTATTTCATTGCACAAACTGTACTGAGTGCTTGCCCTGGGGCTTTGTGCCAGAGAGGTGGGCTCTAAGATGAGTGAAATGTGGTCTGTGATTCTCAGACTGAGTATCCGAAAGGCTTGCTGGAGACATGGTTGTACAGTAGAGAAACCGAGAGCGCAGACCTCATTCTAGCCCTCAGGGAGTCGAAGTGTGGTGGGGAGACACAGGACCAGGCGCAGTCCTGTCCTTTAGAGGATCCCCATCTTTGGAAGTCAGTGCTAAACAGGGATCTCCTTCCCTCCACCTAGGTAACGTGAAGCACCTGGTTCTTTTCCTCCACGAGGCTGTCCTGGTGCAGTATGTGGACACACTCAAGCTCGCAGTGCCCTCTCTCATCTACACCTTGCAGAATAACCTCCAGTATGTTGCCATCTCCAACCTGCCAGCTGCCACTTTCCAGGTGAGCCCCAAGCCCAGGAACTGGCTGGGGTGGGGGATATAGGATGTTGGGGAGGGAGGGCTGCAGAGAGCAGGGGCTGTGTTTCCTCCAGAATGTCCTTGGATCTTCCTCAACCTCGGCATCCTCATCTGTGAGAACTGGGAATGGAAATGGTAATAGTAGCTACTCACTGAGATTATTAAAAGAAGTAATATCTGGGAAGAGCCCTTGGTTGGTGATGGATAAGCTTTAGGCTATTTACAGGCAACCTTTAAGATGGTTAAAGAGCCTGGATTCTGGGGCCAGGCTGCCTGGGTTCAAATCCCAGCTCTGCTACTTTCCAGCTGTGTGATATTGGGCAAGTCACGTAACCTCTCCATCTCATCTTTAAATTGGACATTACAATAACACACTTCATATGTGAGGATTAAATGAATGCATGTGAAGTGCTTAGACCCACACCTAGCACACAGTAAGCTCTATGTAAATGTTTACTGACGTCATTTCATGGCTGATTCATTTGTATCAACACATCCTTATCAAGACCTCCCTCATCAGGATGTTTACCATTCATTCATTACCTGCTGTGTGAGGTGCTTCACATACATCAGTTGTATTTACAGATGGTATGTCAGGGCTCAGACAGGGCAAGTGCTTTGACCCTCATCACACAGCTAGGACATGGGGTTGGGATGTGGACTTGGGTGTGGCCCAGGACATCCTTGCACAGCCATCCTCCTGTGTACTTTCTGGGAGGCACCTCAGAGCTATTTAGCTGCATCTCAGTCAGTGGCCAGTGGCTGGATATTTTTGCTGTTTTTATGGTTATCTACTCCACCCTGTCCCTCCATTGTGCCTGGGGGCCCACAGTGGGTGCCGTCCCCCACATGTACATGTTGGGGGTCGGGAGCAGCCCTCAGTGTCTTCCACATACCACTCGCAGGTGACGTACCAGCTGAAGATCCTGACCACGGCACTGTTCTCCGTGCTTATGCTGAACCGCAGCCTTTCCCGGCTGCAGTGGGCCTCCCTGCTGCTCCTCTTCACCGGAGTCGCCATCGTCCAGGCACAGCAAGCCGGCGGTGGGGGCCCGCGGCCACTGGATCAGAACCCTGGGGCGGGCCTAGCAGCTGTCGTGGCGTCCTGTCTGTCCTCGGGCTTTGCAGGTGTCTACTTCGAGAAGATCCTCAAGGGCAGCTCAGGCTCCGTGTGGCTGCGCAACCTGCAGCTGGGCCTCTTCGGCACAGCCCTGGGCCTGGTGGGGCTCTGGTGGGCCGAGGGCACTGCTGTAGCCCACCGCGGCTTCTTTTTCGGGTACACGCCTGCTGTCTGGGGCGTGGTGCTCAACCAGGCCTTCGGCGGGCTACTGGTGGCTGTTGTCGTCAAGTATGCCGACAATATCCTCAAGGGCTTTGCCACCTCCTTGTCCATTGTGCTGTCCACTGTTGCCTCCATCCGCCTCTTTGGCTTCCACGTGGACCCTTTGTTTGCCCTTGGCGCAGGGCTGGTCATCGGTGCCGTCTACCTCTACAGCCTGCCCCGAGGTACAGCCAAAGCCATAGCTTCCGCCTCTGCCTCCACCTCTGGGCCCTGCACTCGTCAGCAGCCTCCGGGGCAGCCGCCGCCATCGCAGCTGTCTTCCCACCGTGGAGACGTCAGCACGGAGCCCTTTCTGCCAAAGTCAGTGCTGGTGAAGTGAGGGCTGGCGGTGGCGGTGGGGGGAGACAGGGAGGGACACTGGTTGGAGGGTGTTGGGCATCTGCAGGACCCAAGTTGCCACCGGGGCCTGGCTCCCCTGGGGTTGGGTCTTTTCTTCCAGGTTGTCGAGACTTCCGGAAGCTTGTGGGACTAGGGCAGGGCATCACGTGAACCCTTCCTTGTAGCCACGGGTTTTTAGAGCTGCCTCCTCTGTCTCAGTCTAACCCCTTCGGGGACCAGGTTGGGGGTGTTGTCATTCAAGGCTTTTTTTGTCTGCCTCCCTCAGCCAGAGGCGTCCTGTCTCTCATGCCTGGGAGAGTCCCTCCCAGCAATCCCTCCACCTTTGTAGGGACAAATTGGACAAAAATCCTACAGCTCTTTAGTAGTGACTGATGCCTACGTGTGGGTTTCCGATTCTGATAGCTTGAGGCCTTCTCTCCTCCCTGACAACCACACTGGATCGTATTAGTAGCTCTTTTTGTGGCCTTGGGGCAGCTTCCCTAACACAGGGACTTGAAAATGGGCCTCTTGTGAGCACCCAGGGAGAGAGGAAGGGGGGCGACAGCTGAGATTTTTGCATCAGCCCATTCAGGGGGAGGGTGCAGTAGGGGCCATTTGTTTGTGATTTGGGGGTTTCTGGTGTAATCAGATGAATGATCCAGGGTGTGGGAAAAATGGAGAAGGGAGGTCCTTGAAGTGGCCTAATCTCATGGAATCTAAGACACCGTCAGTTGCTGGATGCAGGGTTATTTTCTAAGATATCCTGAGAGGAAAAATAAAGCTGCCAGCCACACTCGTGATACCCAACTGGCTGTACGAGGCACCCTTACTTCATGGGGAGGGGTGTCTTTAAATTGCGGAAATGTGGAACCTGCCCCCTGCACTCCCCAAAGACCCCTTAACTGTCTCCCAGGGTGTATATGGGGTGTGTGTGTGTGTGTGTGTGTGTGTGTGTGTGATGCCTGGGCTGTCTTTGCTATATGTACATAGGGCCGTTGGATCTTTATTTTTGATTAATTTGTTCTGATTTTTTGGTTTGTTTTTAAGGAACTGTAATGAACAAATGTCAGGATACCCAATGCCAAATAAAGATATTGTATTTATTTAGTCCACGTGTAGCTTTCTGACCCAGGGGACCCGCTTTCTCCACGTGGGCTCTGTTACTAACCCTGGGGACTACCAGCCTCACTAGTCATCCTCGCTTGCTCAGGACGTCCACCTGCCAGCCCACCCCAGCTTTCTGTGTTTTTCTTTCCTCCCCGTTCCCACCACAGGTTGCTCACCAAGGTGAAGGGTTCCTAGCCGCTGGGATTGAAGACGCTGGCCTGGCCTCGCTCTCCCTTCTTGCCCTGGTCCAGCCAGGACCAAATGCTCTGATCAGTATTGGGGGGGGGGTAGACACCGAACCCCCTGTCCCCACACCCCCTCTCCCACACAGGGCTGACATGACTAAACTCTGGCCCAGACAGGACCCAACCACCTCAGCCTCCAGCCCCTGCCACCCCCATGTCCCTGCTACCCCTACAGTATTATTTCTTAGGTGAGTTTTTGTAAATAAAACGTGTTTTGCATCTTGCTGGCTTGGGTTGGGAAGTCTCAAAAGTGTGAGAGAAGGAAGCACTCAGGTCTCATGGGCATGATCCACCGAAAAGCTTTTATTAAAAACCCCAGAGTGGGTGGGGGTGGGGAAGGTTCAGTCCTGCTGCTTGGTTCGGGAGGCCTCGGCATTGGCCCGGAGCACAGCCCCCGGGGATGGGTAAGGGCGCTGCTGGAAGAGGGGCCCGGCTGCTGTCGTGTCTGCACCCGTCTTGGCCTCATTCCGCTTGGGGAGTCCTGTTGACCACGTGCCTCTGGGGGTGACAAGGGGTGGGAGCGGGAATGTATAATATGTGTACTGTGGCAGGCACCTCCCACCCACAACTGACAAAGGGGGAAAGGAGACAGGAAGAAAGGAACGGTCAGCGGTGCAGTGAGTCAAGAGGAAAAAGGAAGGGCTCTTGAGGGGTGGTCAATTACCGGGGTGCATCTGAGTACGAGCTGGGGTCCATGGGGTCTAATTCTTCATCCTTCCGGCTTGCCACTGCAGAAGTAGGTGGCAGAGTGGGGTCTTCGACGGGGGCACAAGGAGTCCCGGATCACCGAGCTCTCCCATCCCCGAAAGAAATGGAGCCCGAGGCTGCCAGGCCCCAGGCTCAGGCACTCGCGTGAAGCCAAGCGAGGGCTTCCTTACACTGTGCACCCCTGGTGCCCCCCTTGCCTCACCCCAGCTTACCCTTCTTGCTCTTGGGGTAGGGAGCCAGCTCCTCCCGGCGATGGTGGCGCCGTTCTTTGCCCTCTTCCCGGTCCACCTTGTCATAACCGCGGTCCCGGTCCCGATCCCTGTCCCGCTCTCGCTCTCTGTCCACCTTGTCATAACCACGCTCCCGGTCTCTGTCAGACTTCTCGTGGCTCCGTTCTGACTTCTCATGGCTGCGTTCTGACTTCTCGTGACCTCGGTCCGATTTCTCGTGGCCCCGGTCCGATTTCTCATGGCTCCGGTCCAACTTCTCCTCAGTATCTGGGGACACGAAAGCCTTGTGACCTTCCTGCTCCCACCTCAGGACCCAGCAGCCTCTGCCTTCAACAGCCTCCTTTGCCTGGGGCTGGGCCTGCCTGGTCTTACCTGCCTCGGTCTTTTACCTGACCCCTCTCGGAGAACTGCTAGAACACTCGAGGCACCCTTGTATCTGCCAACTCACCTGCATTACTGCTCCTGAGCTTCTTGGCAGATTTGGAAACAACGGAGTTGGGATCATGTGGGGACAGCCAGGACACGAGGTCTGTGTCCGCATTCCAGTAGTAAGGGAGCCCGCTGCAGGGCAGTGGGAGGGAGGGAGGGAAGGAATGTCAGCACGGATATCCTCTCCTTGTAGCCTCAACTCTTGTCTCCCCAATCTCTGCCTGTACCTGCCCCATGCCAGGACCCTACAGGGAGGGCCCCCAGATCTCTTCCCTTGTGGCCCCCATTTACCCCCAGCCCGCCCCCCCCCCACGTCCCCAGACTCACCAGGAAGGGTCAAACACCTTGTACCAGCTTGGCGGCAGGCCCTCCAACCGGGTAGCCTCATAGTCCACAGGGTCATCATCATAGTCCTCGGCAATGATCTCTTCCTCCGGTTCTGACAGGACAAGGAGGGAAGGAGGACAGCAGTAAGGACCAGAGGGATCCCCATCCTGCAGTCAGGGCCTGGGGAGACACTCACATTCACGTGGACCACGTGTGTGTGCCAGGTCTCAAGTGCCCCAAAAAATATTGCTCACATTCCAAATCCAAGTATCTGAGTATCAGGATTTACCAAAACATTTACCCAAATCTGTTCTGTTTCTGGGTTCAGATATGACATACTGTTACCTGAACTTATCTGGTTTCAGACTTTAGACAGGGATTCATTAAAAAACATGTATCCATATTTATTCAGTTCCTGAGTTCAGATAGTATGTGACACCATACTATCCAAATCTATTTGGATAAAATTAGTTTCAACAAGGGGTTTATCTAAAAATATGTCCAAATCTGTTCAGCTCCCAAGCTTGGCAAATATGAGGTTTCTGACTCCGGTATATTGAGTAGCAAGTTTGGATAGCACGGGATTTATCCAAACGCTTCTCTGAATCTATTCAGTTCCCGAGGCCTACAACTGTTGTCAGTTACTATCAACAGAATAAAAAAGGTGTATGAGTACCTGGACCTCCGTAGGTCTATCACAGATTTCACCTATGGATATAGCTAACAATGAAATGTATATGTCAGCAACAGCAGAGTGCCTGTCACACAATAGGCCCAAAATAGATGTCAGCTATAATCATCAGTATTGTTAGTAAGATATATACAATCAGCACAGGGCCTGGTACCAACAGCCTTAAAGTAAATATCATATCAATGATCATTATCAGTATTATTAACCAAAGATCTATGCTTGGCACACAACAGGCTTGTAATAGATGTCACTTATCAATAAAGTGAAAATAAGATGAGTTTTCCAGTACCTGGAACACCTTAGCCCAAACTAGATGCCAGCTTTTACTATTATTTACAATAAGGTAGAAATACTAGCAACAGCAGCACAGTAGGCCTAAATGATAGATCCTATCATTATTTTATATACTGTTCATCATAATGTGTATGACAGACACTTAAGAAGACCCAAAATACATGTCAGCTGTTGATACGTTGAACAATAAGGTATATATCACCAGCACAGTGCCTGGCTCCACAGTAGGTCTAAAATAATGTTATCTACTAGTAAGGTAAAGAACAAAGTATTAGCATCCTGCCACTGTGCTTGGCCCACAGGAGGCTGCGGTAGATTTATTTCAGCTTCTGTCAACTGTTACTATCCTTACTATTAGATACTTTGTAACCACTTCCAGGGACTGATGGGTGGATTAAACTTGGGATATAGAAGACCCAAAAATACACGTCAGCTGTCAGTATTATTATGGATGAAATGTCTATTTCCCGTCCCCACCCGCCTCCTCATACGGTAGGAATGGGTGTCAGGAATACGCATTGTTAACAGTGAAATGCCTGCCACCCCACTGCTTGGTGCGAAGTAGGTCCACGCTAGGTATCAAGTGGCAGTATCAACAACAAAGTGCCTGTCAAGCCTGGCACATGGTAGGCCTATCTGCTCTTAGCTCTCTCACCGGGCTCCAGATGTTTGAGAATGCCTCTCTTGGCCAAGCGGGTCTGCAGCGCAACGGGCAGCGGCATAGCGGATAGCAGACAGACCTACGGAAGAACAGACAGACCAAAAAACAGCTCAGATGAGGACTGAATCTGGATCTTGTAACCAAGCGCCTCCCCCCAGCAAGTACTCATCTGGACCCCCACCTACCCACCTACACTAGGAGCTGGGCGACAGACCCTACTCTAAAAGGTGGAAGGGATAAATGGCAATATCACCAAAACTCTCACCAACCCTCCTCTCCCGGGCCGGGTGCTCCAGGACCGGGCTCCTCTCCCAGGCCCAGGCTCCGCCCATTGCCAGAGGGGCCAAACGCGGCTGCCCCTCGTCCCAGAAATGGGCTCACCCAACTTCCCCCGAAGACTACCGGGTGGAAGGAACCAAAGCGCTGGGATGGGGGAGCAGAGTGCAACACCTCCTCCAGCTCCAAAAAATGCGCCCACCCCGACATTACCAATACAGTCACGCGGGTAGTGGAAAGCTGATAGAGTGGCCGTCTCTCTCTCTCTCGTCGCTTCTATGATTGCCAGGACTACACGATTCTCTTCTCCCAATGCCCAGAACGAGGTCCTCTCTCTCCGAGCCTGGAGGAAACTGGGCTACGCTAAGACTGCGGCGAACAGATGACACAAACCTAGCTGGCCAATGAGAGTGCGCCTTCGTCTGACTTCTGGCGAAACGACCCAATCGTTGCCCTGAAATAGGCAGAAAGCTCGGGCGCCTGTGTGTGTTACTGGTGGGGGTGTGGCCCGGCCGGGGTTTAGCCAGACTGCGCGGCCGGACGCCGGCGCCATGGAGGAGTACGCTCGGGAGCCTTGGTACGGCGAGGGGCGCAGGCCTCGGGACTGTTGCTAGGGCGCCACGGCCAGCGGTGGGAGGCGGGCGGGGGAGGCACCGGCCACACAGCGCCACGTCCCAGACTCGGGAGACTCTTAGACGTTTGTTGTCTCCTTCTGCTCCCCTCCACTTGCTTCCTCCTACTCGGGCTCCGTTAAGAGGGGCCACAACTGTGTGCCTAAAGGAGAAGATGCGGTGCAAGGACGAACCACTCCACGTTTCCCTTGCCTTCGTACCTCCCAGTCTCTCTTTGTTAACGAAAAGACACGCTGGTCGAATCCATTCCAGCCGAGGGGGTGGTGCGGTGTTGAGCGGTGCTGGATCATCCCCACGGTCTGCGCTTGGTTTTTCCCAGTTGCGCGGGTTATAAAAAAAAAAAAAAAAAGAGAGGGCGTGGCTTGGTTGGACGTGCTCACTGTGGGAAAAGGGGGTGCGAGCCCGTTCTGCTTTAGTAACAGTGCTAGCTTAACACTTCTGTAGCGCTTATTTAAACTTGCCAACTCTTTGCTTGTTATCAATTCATTTAATAATTGGTAGTAGTAAAGCGGTTGATTCCTTGGTTGGCTGCGAAGGGGAGGGGCGGACAGGGCGAAGACTAATATTTTCCCCCCTTCGCACTATTTCTTGCTTAAATGAGGGGGAAAATAATCTATTATCTGAAATTCTGCTTCCCATTTGGATGACTTAAGTTTCTCCCAGTTGGAAAGAGTCCTCGTGACATGGCAAGAGGGAGGGCTGACATTAACCCCATCCTCCCCTTCCCGCTTGCAGCCCATGGCGAATTGTGGATGATTGCGGTGGTGCCTTCACTATGGGTGTTATCGGCGGTGGAGTCTTCCAGGCCATTAAGGGCTTCCGCAATGCCCCTGTCGTGAGTCCTGGCCTTCCCTGGGTGGTGCGGGGGTCCTGCCCTGTCCACATGGGATACTGTTCTGAAAACTGCTTGGAGCTGCCAGTCACATGCACTTATTCATTCTGGTGCCTGCTCACCTACTATATGCCAGGCCTGGCTCCAGGATCTGGAAGTTTGGAGGAACTGCAAACATGACCTCTGCCCCTCACCCCCCCCCCCACCCAACTGGAGCTCCTCTGTGGAAATGCTGTGATGTCAAAAGGGTCATCACCAAAACCTAAATGTGTGTGTGCAAAGCCAGTCAGATTTTACCTAGAGGCAGATTCGGGGTTGGAAGCCTGGATAGAGGGAAGTGACAGGAGTTTAATTGGCAGGAGGAGGACAGCCTTAAAGCTGAGAAAATACTTTTAATTTAACGTAATCGATTCCCTCTCTCTCTCTCTCTCTCTCTCTCTCTCTCTCTCTCTATCTCTGAGAACCCCCCTCCCCTTCCTGGGAGACCTCATCAAATGTCATGACTTTAAATGCCATGCATTTGTCAAGGTCTCTGCAATTTCTCTGTCTAGCCCTGTCCCTCCCCTCATCTCCTGGAGCTCTCTTTCCTGGATCTTTGTCCAGGTTTCTCCCTCTCATCCTCAAGGTCTCAGCATAAATGCCCCCCTCCTTAAAGAGGTCTTTCCTGACCCTTCAGCCACTGTTACAGCTCTTTATCCTATTTCCTCTAGGGTTCTTATTGCTGTCTGAAGCTATCTTATCTGTACCCTTATTTAGGATCTGTCTCCCCCACTATAATGTGAGCTCTGAGAGGGTAGGGGCCAGGTCTACCTTGTTTACTGCTGTATCCCTGCATACAGCATGGTGCCTGGCACATAGATGCTAAGTAATGAATGAATGAATGATTTCTCATCCCAGCTCTGAGAGCACCTATATTGGGGTGCTCCCCAGCCCCCTAGTTCTTGGCCACTTCCCCACATCTCTACCTCTGATACCCCTACAGGTTTCCTGCCCCCATCCCTCTCTTAAAAGCTAGAAACTTTGTCTGCCAGTGGCCTCAACCGGGCTCTGATTCCCTTCCTCCCCACTTTCCTCCAGGGAATTCGGCACCGAATGAGAGGCAGTGTCAACGCTGTGAGGATCCGAGCCCCTCAGATTGGAGGTGAGAGGTTTGGGGAGACAGATGTGATAACAGAGTTGAGGCGGTTGCTCCTTTGAGTCTAGACTGCAAGTTGGGGGTCCAGATTCTAGTCTCAACTCTGCCTGGGACTTCCTGGGGGAGTGACGTTTCCCAACAATTTCATATGGGTGAGTTCTGGAGTTTAAATCCAGACCCTGGCTCTTCCCTGATGTGTGACCTTGGGCTAGTGGCTTAACCTCTCTGAACCTCATCTGCAACATGGGGATGACAAAACAGTAAGTTTTGTAATTTATGTAACTTAGGTAGTACTTACTAAGTGCTGGTTGCTCTGTTAAGCACTTTGGTAGTATTAACTAATATAAATTTTCAGAAGTCAAGTAACATGCAGTGCGTAGATCAGGTCCTGGCACACAGTTAGACTTGAGTAAACATTTTAACTATTGTATTGTTAACTGGCTTTGCTATCCCCTTTCCTTCTCCCTGAAACCAAGGTCAGAATTCCAATTGTGTGTGGTAGTTACGAAGATCAAAGTTGCTCTGTTAAAAGCCATATAGAAGGGAGTTCCCTGGTGGCCTGGTGGTTAGGATTCCGGGCTTTCATTGCCGTCACCCGGGTTCAATCCCTGGTCAGAGAACTGAGAGGAATGAGTGCATGGCGGGGCCAAGAAAAAAGCCATATAGAAGCAGATAAATCTGCCCGTAAACACTTGTCAGCCCCCCACGAAGGTGAAGGGAGTGCGATGGCAATTACAGACAGAATGAAGGAGCTACCACGGAGACAGATGGGGGCTATCCCCTAGGAGTTTGCCATCTGCCCTTGCCTCTGGGTTTTTCTCCCCGTTCTTTGCCAGAGCGTTCAGGCCTTGGGAGTCCCTGGACCCTGAGCCGTATATTCTGGGGATTCCCCACAAACACTAATTAGGCCGTGATCCCCCAACAGGTAGCTTCGCAGTGTGGGGGGGCCTGTTCTCCACCATCGACTGCGGTCTGGTGCGGCTGCGGGGCAAGGAAGATCCCTGGAACTCCATCACCAGCGGAGCATTGACCGGGGCTGTGCTGGCTGCCCGCAGTGAGTGCCCCATCCCCAGGCCCCAGCCCCTTCCACCCTGTTCTGCCTGCTCTCACCTCTCTCCCCGTGCCTCCTCATTCCTCCAGGTGGCCCATTGGCCATGGTGGGCTCGGCAATGATGGGAGGCATTCTGTTGGCCCTCATCGAGGGTGTTGGCATCCTCCTCACTCGCTACACCGCCCAGCAGTTCCGCAATGGTGAGTTCCTGGTGAAGCTGGCCAGGGAGAGGTGGGAAATGCTCTGCCTTGCCTCCTCCGCTCATCTTTATCCAATTCTCCCCGCTCCAGCACCCCCATTCCTGGAGGACCCCAGCCAGCTGCCCCCTAAGGAGGGTACCCCGGCCCCAGGCTACCCCAGCTATCAGCAGTACCACTGAGGAAGTGACCGCCTGTCATCGCCACCGTGGGAGCTCCTCCTCGGTTCCCCCCGCGATGATCTACCTCGAAGGGAGGGCTGGCTCCCAGTTGGCCCTGGGACCCTCCAGAGAGGGCCTCTACTCTGTTCCCTTATCCCAGGTTGGAGGTGGGGCACCCCAGCTGCCCTGATGGATGGGTCCCTTCTCTCTCAGGCACCCCAGCCCCCACTCATATGTAACAAGCTCTCACCCCAATCCCTTTGCATGGCACCCTGATCAGTATTTAAAGCCAGTTTTGAAATGCCTATGTATGTACTCCTTGAGCCACCCATTGGAGCTGCTCACTAGGACAAGGGGTAGAGCCCTCTTCAGGGACTTGGGAGCCCTAGGATTTGGAGTCCCACAGAGAGTGGGCTCTAGTAAAGGTTTGTGGGATGAATGTGTAGGAGGGGGAATGAATCAAGATGTGAATAGTACATGAGTAAGGGGGCCAAGTGTTGACTCACAAGCAGACAGAAGAGGAACAGGCTTGGGAAAGAAATGAGGGAGCACAGGATTGCTGGGGTGGAGGGGGTGGTTCCACATGGGGCACCTCTGACCCCTCTCCCCCATGTCCCCATTGCAAAGACTGGGAAATCTGACCTCACAGTGAACTCTGTCTTTCTGGATACCAGTCACCCCGTTTGTGAAGATAATTCCCCCTCCATGTGGCCTCACCAGGGACCTGGGATGGAAGTAGGGGTCGGGGAGACCCAGCTTCCTTGAAGAAGGTACCCTTAATCTTCTCTTCTGCACTACAGAGAGATTTCTGCTCTGCGATGCTCAGTGTTGTCAGTATTTAAGGGTACCGGATGAGTTTTCGTTTTGGGGGTGGAGTGGGGGTTATGGGAAAGAGATTTTCTCGGATGGACATCGGCTCCAAACACTGTCTCCTGCATGCAAACACCTACATGTGTGGGGCAGACGCCTCCACTGGGGTGCAGATGGCCTCATGGGAGACACACCAACTGTCCCTTTTATGCAAGCCATTGCGAAGAGGTGGAAATGCCCTCTCTCTTATACAAACTCGCTCCCTGGGGGTGCAAATGCTGAGTTCTCAGGCCTCCCAAGGCCCCAACGAGGTCCTAGTGGTCCTCGGAGGTAGTAGAACTGCAGCACTGCTTGATGGACTCAGTGGCAGGCGCGGGTAGCAGGCCCCGTGCACACAGCTCTCTCAGTGCCCCAGCAGGGCCCTGGCCTCGAACTTGCCGATTCCATGGCCACGCCAGCAGCAGCAACACACCTGCCTGGGTAGGACCGGGATGCCAGTCAGACCCTGGGTATCCCAGGCTGCAACCCTTGTATTTCCAGGCCACTTCCTTTGGTCCCGCCCATTCGGTACACCTAGGCCGCACCCTTCCTCACCTCCAGGCCCCATCCCCGCTGTGTTTCCAGATCCCACCCTGCTCCTGTCAAACACAGGCCCGCTGGCTCTTCTGAGCCTTTTCCTTCCTTGAGCCCTCAGGTTCCGCCCGCCTCAGGCTGCTGTGATGTCCACAGACCCTTATGTCTCCAGGCCCCGCCCCCAGGTCCAACCCTCCCTATCTTTCAGCCGTGCCCTCTAAGCCTCCTGCAGGCCCTGTCTTTATATATCGACTTGGACTCTTCCGAGGCCCTGTCCCTACTGTGTCTCCCTGGCCCCTTCCAAATGGGTTCCGCCCCGACAGGCCCCCTAGATCTGCAGGTTTCTTGCCCTCAGCAGCCTCTACACCCTACCTCTTCCCGCCTTCAGACCCCGCCCTGTCCTGCTCCTTAAGGTCCCGCCCCTTGGGGAACCTCAAACGCCCGGGCGCCCCGCCCTCCTCCCGCCTTTGGGAGCCCGCTCATGGTCTCCCGGTCTGGAAAGCTGTTGGAGCCGTGGGGCCGTGGAACGGTTCATGGTGAAGTTCAGGGCCTTGTGCTCTGGCTCCTGGGGCTGCTGGCTGGGCCGGGCGGGACCAGTACTGGGTTTAGTAGCGGAGGACTGGGCTTCGGCTGAGAGTTGTAGAGCGGCATCGAGTGGTGGTGGGGCTTCGTGGGAGCCTAGCTGCCGCGGCGTCACCCGGCTCCTAGGTGGGGCTGGGGCGTCCGGTGTCGTGCAGGTCTCCGGAGTTGGGGGGAGTTGGGGCCAGGGCGAGTCCTCAGGCCCCACCCCCTGACCTGACCGCGGGCCTGCTGCTCTTCCCAAAAGAAGGGGATGCGGGGTCAGACCCCGGATGGTTTCTACCGGGGGTGGGGGGGATTGCAGAGACCCAGAAAAGGCAGGAGACGGAGAAGGCAAGAGTGAGACAAACAGATGGCGAGAGAAATAGGAATAGAGGGACATAGAGACACTAATGGACACGTAGAAAGACAGAGATAGAGGCTGAGAGACATACAAGAAATAAAGGAAAAGAGACAGAGACGAGGAGAAAGGGCAGAGACAGTAAGAGGAGCAAGAAGAAACTGTTTGAGGGTCAGTAATGCAGGTGGGAAGACCCTCAGCGTCAAGTGGAGGCCAAGGTGGGAGAGAAGGCGAGGTGGCGGTGCAGAGTTCTGAGCTGGTTTGAGGGGCTGAACCGACAAGGGTTGTCAGGCCAGGCCTCCTCAGGCTGCCTGCCCACTTACCCTCTAGCTCAGGGGCCTCAGAGAGTCAGAGACATGCCCAAACTGCATTCTCTCTCTCTCTCTCTCTCTCTCTCTTTTCCAACTTAATCGCATCTGTTTCTAATAAGGATTTCAGTGGCTCTCCCTCAGTTTCTTCCTTCCTGTCTCCCTCCCCGCCTGAGCCCCAACTCTGCCTCTATGTCTTGATCTGTCTCTCAGCTCTTCCTCCTCATTTCTCTGCTTTGATTTCTCTGGCTGGTGGCTCTCACCCTCCCTGAGTCCTGGGGTTTGCCATCCACCTGTCTGCATGCGGTGGGGAAGGGAAGATATTTGGTGGATGAGGAGGGGTAGAGAGGTGGACAGAATCAGAGAAGAGCAACAGGTTCCAGCCCTGACAGTGGAGTGGGGAAATCCCTTTGTCCACTTCCTCAGGCAGAGACCCTGAGAGGCTGGGGAGAGAGACAAGGGGAAATCAAAGACAGACAGACAGACAGAAAAGATAGGGAGAGAGACAGATAGCCAGTTTACAGAGACATCAAAGGAGAAATGGAGATGCAGAGAAAGAGATACCAAGAGAAAAAGCAGTACACATAAAAAAAAAGACAGGGAAAAGGGGGAATGAAAGTGAGGAGATAGAGACAGATATTGGGAGAGACAGAGATAGCAAAGAAAAAAAGAGAAACTGAGGGGCAGAGAAAGAAAAAGAGAAGTGGGAGAGAGAGAGAAAGTAAGACAGAAGAGTTGGGTGCATACCTTACTCTAAGTCTGGGAGTTGCCGGTCTGAGTGTTCTCATTTCCTCTGTTCTCTTAGTGGCAGTTGGAGAACGGGACCTGGCTGGGCAGGACAGCCTTGATAGCTCCACCCCTACCATCCCAGGTCCTCCAGGGGGGTGGGAGGGCTGCCTTCCCCAGGGATACACCTTTAGAGATCTACGCTCTGATGTTGGGACCTGGCAACCATCTCAAGGAGCTCATTTAGGGCCAACCTCTGGAACTGACCGATCGGGGCCATCTCCAGGGGATCTGCAGTGTCATCAGATTACCTGCAAGCCTGTAGAAGAGGAAGGATATGCCAGTGATCACTTCGGAGGTGACAGAGGAACCTTCCTTTCCTTACGCTCATTATACATATGAGGAAACTGAAAGCACGAAAAGGTAAAGCAGCTTGCCCATGGTTATACTGCCTGAAAGTGGCAAAGCTGGGATTTATAGTCTTATTTACGGTGTATAGAGTTTCAGAGGTCACTTGCAACATAATTTCTGGGACAACACATTATCCATCCTAATTATGGGTGTTACTTGAAGGTCTTCATGGATGGTGTGAACTATTTTTTTTAATAAATTTATTTATTTTTATTTATTTATTTTTGGCTGTGTTGGGTCTTTGTTGCTGTGTGCAGGCTTTCTCTATTTGCGGCGAGCGGGGTCTACTTTTTGTTGCAGTGCGTGGGCTTCTCATTGCGGTGGCTTCTCTTGTTGCGGAGCACGGGCTCTAGGTGCACAGGCTTCAGTAGTTGTGGCACACAGGCTTCGGTAGTTGTGGCTCGCAGGCTGTGGAGTGCAGGCTCAGCAGTTGTGGTGCACGGGCTTAGTTGCTCCTCGACATGTGAGATCTTCCCGGACCAGGGCTCGAACCCGTGTCCCCTGCATTGGAAGGCGAATTCTTAACCATTGCACCACCAAGGAAGTCCTCTAGAGTGGGTTTCTTGAGTGGAGTTAAACAGTAGCAGCAAAACAGGCTAGAGTGTGTCTGAAGAGAACAAACTGCCCCAACTGTTAGCTCCCATTCCTGATGGGCTGGGTCTTGCTGATAGGGTTGTAATGACTTCAGCAGAAGCATTACAATCTGAGGCCAACAGCCAATTTTTACAAGATCAAGGTCTGGGATTATTTTTTTAAGGGAAATGTGAGAGGACCTATAGAAAGAAAGCTACCTTCTGAGGTATTTAAAAGAAGAGCTATTACATTTTTGCCAGTTTCAGGTAGGCGTGTGAGTCTGCATGAGAGAGAGAGAGAGAGATCCAGCAATCAAATTCATAGTAGCTGTAGTCTGAGAAAACACACAAGCTAGTTTCGTTTTTTCCGTAAGTGACAGAGGGAATCCATAGCAGGTCAAAAGTAACAGGGTGAGAGATATTTTACTTGGTTACTAGAAGGTGTCAAGGTACAGTAATAGTCAAGATTAATAGTGAAGTAAAAAGAAAAAAAAGGTGCTGAAGAATCAGAAAATTAATCTTGTTCTGTCACCTTGAGCAGAAGCCGTCCAAGTCTGCAGTCATCAGCTTCTGGAGAATTCCTAAGAATCCTCAGTTTGAAGCCTATTAATAAGGTCTTTTCCACTGAGGCTCAAGGGCAGTTTTCCCTTTGATCATGCAGACTTTTTTGGAAATGCAGCTTGAACCTATTATGTAACCATCTGGAGGCATCACACGAGTCTCTAGTAGTATGAAGTCACATTGGCCTGTAAGAGAGTAGAATCTAGGATTTGAGGTTCAATTACAAAACACTTAGGGTAGTCTGTTATTAACTCAGAAGTAGCTAACTATAGGTGGTCCCCAGAGGGGTTAGAGCTTATTGCCATCAAGGCTAATGGCAATACTTTAGTCCCTGGAAGTTTGAGGGTTAGGGTTAGAAGTTTGTTGATTTTACTTTCCAAATTCCATTAGGTCTCTCTACTTTTTCTGAAGATTATAGGTGATAATGGCTGTAGAGTTTCTGAGGAAGTTAAAACTTTACAGAGTTTTTAAATAACAGAGTTCTTTAAATAAGTGCAATGCCTGTCCCTGCTACTGGAGAGGTAAGTTGAGTCGGGAATACGAAGGCAAGCAGTTTCCCTACCTTTACGGTGATAACTCTCTGGCCAGTAGGAAAAACTCAGTTCACCTGGAAAATAAACCACAGCCAGAACTTGCTCATAGCCCTTTGGAGGTGTTCAAAAGGGCCTCGAGCTATTGGTTTCTATCCACACCCTACCTTTTCAGTCTTTGTCATGATTGTTATGAGGTGTGACATGCAAGGGAACCGTCTCAACAAGACCCTTAAAGTTACCCCATCAATGTTGGTTCAGTGTCAAGGCCAATTTATCACTGCTATTGTGGCTATTATCATGAAGCATTTTTGTTAACCTCCACTCTTCTTATGATGATCTCAAGTGTCAATTGGAGAAAAAACACACAACATAAGAGCTGTGAGTTGAGTTTTATTCAGTGTTTCCGAGAACTGGGAACTGTTTCAAAGAGGTAGGGGAGGAACTAGTAAATGTATAATTTTTTTGGCTGGGAAATACATGTAGTCAAGTATGCATCTTGGTAAAAGATTACTGCTAATCTCACACACACACACACACACACACACACACACACCATATCTCAGTTAAGGATTTTAGTGCTTATCTATATATGGGAAGATGCAAGAATCTGGGGTCATTGAAATTCTTCTTTAGATATGCATCTTAACTATCTAGGGGCCCATATATCCAAAACATAGAATGTTTTCCCCTGAATTCCTTTCAGGGTATACTTGTAGGTGAGTGATTGCAACGGCTAATGACTTGATCCCTGTAGAATTGGAATGGTAGGCAACATTCTTTGTTTACACAAGTAATGGAAAGCTATATAGAAATTCCTTCATTTGTTGTCCGTTTTGATAAGGGTTTTGTAGTGGCTTCAGATGAATATGAGATTATCACTGTAAAAGGCTAGTTACATTTCCCTATGAAAGGAGAAGGGAAGAATTTTGGCTGCAGGAAAATTCGATTTGACATAAACATACTCAAAAGAGAGTTATTACAGCTGATTTAAACAATAATTCAGGCCCTTGACAGTTTTATCAAGGCATAGCACTTCTTAATCCCCAAATACAGAAATGAAGAGGAGGGTGTCTCCTATGTTAAACAAAATGATCTCTCTCCTTGAGACAGATAAAACAAGCAAGCTCGGGACTCCTCTGGTGGTCCAGCGGTTAAGACTCCGCGCTCCCAATGCAGGGGGCCGGGGTTCCATCCCTGGTCAGGGAACTAGATCCCACATGCCGCAACTAAAGATCCTGCAGGCCTCAACAAAGATCCTGAGTACCGCAACTAAGACCTGGTGCAGCCAAATAAATAAATAAATATTAAAAAAATAATAAAACAAGCAAGCTCTTCATGTGGTTTTTCTGCCCTTTTTGTTCTAAGGAATCTCTCAAATGGACAATCTTGTTCATGGCAAAAGTTTCTTAAAGTGGTTATTTCAATTCCAAAATTTCCCTGGTGAAAATTGCCACTTAGAGAGGTAATGTGTTGACATTACAGTGAGAAAACATGAAGGAAGCAAGTGCTTGGCCTGCAAGGGGCACAGTTTTAGACTGAGAAGTTCTCCCGAGGACTGCAGTGTTCCAGAAGGGTGGTGCTTGTGTGACTTGGTGTCTCCAGATTTTGGCCAAAGGCCAATCATCACTGATACTGGGCCAGGAATAAAAACCCTCCTGATTCTGGGCAGATGAAACTAAACAAAGCAATTTTCAGGGACACAAAGACAAGACTGAGGAAAGTTCACGTAAGGTTTTCTTTTTCCAATTTTTTTTTTTTTTTAGTGGTGAAGTATACATAACGTTAAATTTACCTCAACCATTTTTTTTTTTTTTTTTTTTTATAAATATGTGTCTGGTGCTTTTATGGTGTGGTTTTTTTTTCTTATTTATTTATTTGTCTTCGTTTCTGTGCGAGGGCTTTCTCTAGTTGCGGCAAGCGGGGGCCACTCTTCATCGCGGTGCGCAGGCCTCTCACTATCGCGGCCTCTCTTGTTGCAGAACACAGGCTCCAGACGCGCAGGCTCAGCAATTGTGGCTCACGGGCCCAGTTGCTCCGCGGCATGTGGGATCTTCCCAGACCAGGGCTCGAACCCCACTCCCCTGCATTAGCAGACAGGCTCTCAGCCACTGCGCCGCCAGGGAAGCCCTGGAATTGTTTTCTTTTATTTATTTATTTATTTATTTATTTATTTATTTATTTATTTATTTATGGCTGTGTTGGGTCTTCGTTTCTGTGCGAGGGCTTTCTCCAGTTGCGGCAAGCGGGGTCCACTCTTCATCGCGGTGCGCGGGCCTCTCACTATCGCGGCCTCTCTTGTTGCGGAGTACAGGCTCCAGATGCGCAGGCTCAGTAGTTGTGGCTCACGGGCTTCGTCGCTCCGTGGCATGTGGGATCTTCCCAGACCAGGGCTCGAACCCGTGTCCCCTGCATTGGCAGGCAGATTCTCAACCACTGCGCCACCAGGGAAGCCCCTGGAATTGTTTTCTTAATTTCATTTTTGGATTGTTCATTGCCAGTGTATGGAAATACAATTGAATTTTGTAATATTGACCTTGTATCCTGAAACCTTACTGGTCTCATTTATTAGGTCTAATGGTTTTCTTGTGGATTCTTTAAGATTATCCATGTACAAGATCATGTCATTTGCAAACAGAAATGATTTCACTTCCGCCTTTCCAATATGAATGCCTTTTATCTCCCTTTCTTGCCTAATTGCCCTGGCTAGCACCTTCAGCACAATGTTAAATAGAAGTGGTAGAGCGAACATCTTTGTCTTAATCCTGATCCTTGGGGGAAAAGCTTTCAGTCTTTCACCATTAAGTATGACGTTAGGTTCTTTGGAGCATTCTCTGCTGGGTCTTGGGGTGTGTGGATGGATTGGCTGTCTGATGGGATTGGTAACCCCTTTTCCATCCAGAATGAGTGGCTCCAACCACCTTCAGGAAAGGGGTTCTAGTTATCTTTCCTTTTCTTCTTTCTTTTTTAAAGAAACTATTTAATTTTTAAAATATTTTTGGTTGATTTTTGCACCATGAAGTTTCAGCTTCTCAACCTTTTCCCCTGCCCAGGGCTGCGGACCCAGACTGGCCTGGCAAGGATGTGCGCTCCGCAACAAAAGAAGCCATTGCAATAAGAAGCCTGTGCACCACAACGAAGAGTAGCCCCCGCTCGCCACAACTAGAGAAAGCCCACGCCCAGCAATGAAAACCCAACGCAGCCAAAATATATAAATAAATAAATTTATTAAAAAAAAATTTTTTTTACTTGTAGTAAAATACATATAACATAAATCTACTCCTTTATTTTTAAAGGATATCTTTTCTGGATGTAGAATTTGTGGTTGACAGTCATTCCAGGGATTGGACCCGGGGCCTTGGCAGTGAAAGCACAGAGTCCTAACCACTGGATCACCAGGGAATTCCCTCTTTAAGCACTTTGAATATGTCACCTCCCTGCCTCCTGGTCTCTGGGGTTTCTGTTGAGAAGTCAGATGTTAATCTTCTTGTGATACCCTTGTACATGATGAGTCATTTTTCTCATGTTGCTTTCAAGATGTTCTCTGTCCTTAGCTTTCAACAATTTGACTACTATGCATATAGATATGGATCTCCTTTAGTTTATCCTACTTGGTTTTTGTTGAGCTCTTAGATGTATAGATTCCTGTTTTTCACCAAATTGGGAAGTTTCTTGTCATTGTTTCTGATTTTTTTCTTTCGGTTCATGCTTTTGCAATTCTTTCAGAGATGGTTTGTACATAATAATCAAAATTGTAGCTATCCTAAAAGATCCTTATTTTGCCCTCATACTTGAATACTAGGTTGACTGAGTAAAGAGTTTTAGCTTAAAAATTGCCTCTCATAGCTTTTAAGATATTGCACCATTTTGTTAGAGTACTGTGCTGACCGAGAAAGCTCCGATACTCCTGTAATATTTTATGTGGTCTATTTCACATCTTTTGAAGCTTCTTCTTTACCTTTGGAGTTCTAAATTTCCCCAGGATCAATCAATCAATTAATTAATCAAATACAACATGCATACTTTATGTTGGACATAGTGACAGGGGGATGCAGCCATGAACATTACAGATGGCATCCCCGCTATTTATTTATTTATTTATTTATTTATTTATTTATTTATTTATTTATTTATTTATCTGTAGCTGAGCTGCATGGCTTTTGGGATCTTATTTCCCTAACCAGGGGTTGAACCCGGGCCACAGCAGTGAGAGTGCCGAATCCTAACCACTGGACGGCCAAGGAATTTCCTCTGCTCTTATTTATAGAACTTTCATTCTAATGGGGGAAGGAGGTAGACAACCCACAAATACATGAATACAGGTTGCAATAAATGCAATAAAGGGAATGAACAGGGTGTAATGTTAGAGAGTAATGTCTGGAGGACAAGGCTGATATTTATGCAAGGTGCTCAAGGGAGCAGCTGATTCTAAATAAGTATAGCATTTGCAAATGCACTGAGGAAAAGAGGATGCATGTTGAATTTTCAACATCAATATTTCATAGCCCTTAACTTCCCTTTTCCATTGTCTATCTCTTGGTCTTTTTGGATCCTCATACTTCAAAGACTTTTTCAAAATTATTTTTCGAATTACTAATTCTGTTTTCAGTTATGGCCATTCTATTTATTCAGCCCTGTGTCTGCTGATTGCTCTTTTCATAGCAGCCTCTTTTTTTCTTTTTAAAGACTATACTTTTGGGAATTCCCTGGTGGTCCAGTGGTTGGGACTTGGCTCTTTCACTGCCAGGGCCCAGGTTCAAACCCTGGTCGGGAAATTAAAATCCCGCAAGCCCTGTGGTGCAGCAAAGAAAAAAAAAGACTATACTTTTTAATTTTTTTAAATATTTATTTATTTATTCGGCTGTGCCAGGTCTTAGTTGTGGCACGGATCTTGGTTGCTGTGTGCGGGATCTTCCTTGCAGCATGCAGACTCTTAGTTGCGGCGTGTGGATCTAGTTCCCTGACCAGAGATTGAACCTAGGCCCCCTACACTGGGAGCGCAGAGTCTTAGCCACTGGACCACCAGGGATGTCCCAAGACTATACTTTTTTTTTTGGCTGCGTTGGGTCTTCGTTGCTGCGTGTGGGCTTTTCTGTAGTTGCGGCGAGCGGGGGCTACTCTTTGTTACAGTGCGCAGGCTTCTCATTGCAGTGGCTTCTCTTGTTGCGGAGCACGGGCTCTAGGCACGCGGGCTTCAGTAGTTGTGGTACGCAGGCTCAGTAGTTGTGGCTTGCGGGCTGTAGAGCGCAGGCTCAGCTGTGGTGCAAGGGCTTAGTTGCTCCGCAGGATGTGGGATCTTCCTGGACCAGGGCTCGAACCCGTGTCCCCTGCATTGGCAGGAGGATTCTTAACCACTCTGCCACCAGAGAAGTCCAAGACTATACTTTTTTAGAGCAGCTTTAGGTTCGCAGAAAAATTGAGAGAAAGATACGAAGATTTTCCAACGCCCCTTGCCCCCACACATGGCCCATTCTTATTTTGCGAGTGTAGTATCATCAGTATTTAAGAAGTTTCCATACTCCTTTGATTACTTTTGTTTCCTCTCATTTTTTTCCTGTTCCATTTGTTCTTAGTCCTTACGTTTTTGTCTTATTGGTTATTCTTAAATTAGTTAACTCAATGCTTTATACATACTTATTGAACTCTTACTATATTCCAGGTGTGGGGATGCAATGGTGAAGAGATTGAAGACCTGTCCCCGTGAAACTTACACTGTAGTTGGGGAGACAGTATATAAGCATTATAGAGGTAATATGATGAAGGGAAGTTTTAAGTGGTACAGTGTAAAATAAAGCAGACTCTAGAGACAGGAAACTTGAGGTAGAAATATCAAGGAAGGCCTCTCTGAAGGGGCGATATCTAAACAGACCAGGATGAAATGAGGGAACAAGGCACATGCAAAGAGAACAGCAAATAGCAAAGAGCCTGAAGTTGTGAGCACACTCAGCATGTATGAAGAGCAGAAAGGAGACCAGTGCAGGTGCAGAGAGAGTGAGGGGGACAGTGGTAGGATGGGAGGTCAGAGAGGTAACAAGGACTAGATCTCACAGAGCCTCGTGGACCATAGGCTTTATGTGGGACCATGGACTTTTGCTTTTATTCTGATGGGAGCCAGGAGGGAATTCTGAGTACATAAGAGAAATTACTTGAGTTAGAGTAGGATACCTCTGGCTGCTATGAGGAAAAGAAACTGTAAGCAGGCAAGGAAAGAAGCAGGGAGACTAGTGAGGGAGCTACTGCAAGGGTCCAAATGACTGATGACAGTGCTGGCAGTGGAGGGGATGAGAAGGGGTTGGATTATGGATCTATTTTGAAGGTGGAGCCAAAAGGACTTCCTCAGAGACTAGATGTGGGGGTGAGAAAAAGAGAGGCATCAAGGATGCTTTATGGTTTTTAAAAGAATGAAATAATGCCATTTGCAGCGACATGGATGCGCCTAGAGATTATCATACTAAGTGAAGTAAGTCAAAGACAAATATCATATGATATCACTTATATGTGGAATCTAATTAAAAAATGATACAAATGAACGTTTTACAAAACAGAAACCGACTCACAGATCTCAAAATCAAACTTATGGTTACCAAAGGGGAAACATGGGGGGAGGTGATAAATTAGGAGATTGGGATTAACATATACACATTACTATATATAAAATATATATATACTGATTCACTTTGCTGTACACTTGAAACTAACACAACACTGTAAATCAACTATACTCCAATAAAAGTGTAAAAAAAAAAGGATGCTTTATGGTTTTTGACCTGAGAAGCTGGGTGAATGATGGACCATTTACAGAGATGAGGGAGACTGAGAGAGGAATAGAGTTTTGTTTGTTTTGTTTTTGTCTTTGTCGTGGAAGGGCAGGCCTTGGAGGCAGTAACTCAGTAGTTCGATTTTGGGAAAGTTAGCAGTGAGATGCCTATGAAACACCAAAGTGGAAATGTTGAGGAGGCAGTTGGATTTTGAATCTGGAGAGGCCCAGGCTAGAGATGTGAATTTGGGAGTTACAGTGAATACAGGCTATTTAAAGGAATTAGAGGGACTTCCCTGGTGGCGCAGTGGGTAAGACTCCATGCTTCCAATGCAGGGGCCCTGGGTTTGGTCCCTGGTCAGGGAACTACATCCTGCATGCATGCTGCAACCTATTTACCCGGCACAGCCTAAATGAATAAATACATATTTTTTTAAAATAAAGGAATTAGAATGACAGAGCTCTGGAGGAGCTCATACTGGCAATTAAGTGCTCCAGCCTGAAGCCACACAGTCTGCTTCCACTCAGGATGGACTTCTGCAAAAGTCCATCCTTGCCCCTTGTATTTGGATTGTGGTTCCCTTAGCTCTTTTTTCCACATGGCTTGACTCCATCTGCAGTCTCCTAGAGAATATTCGGTCCCCTGATGGCTCCCTTGAAAAGCACCACTGGCAACATGGATGGACCTGGAGATTATTATACAAGTGAAGTAAGTCAGACAGAGAAAGACAAATATCATATGATATTGCTTATATGTGGAATCTATAAAAAATGATACAAATGAACTTATTTTCAAAACAGAAATAGACTCACAGACTTAGAAAACAAACTTATGGTTACCAAAGGGGAAAGGTTGAGGGAGGGGAGGGATAAATTGGGAGTTTGGGATTGACATATACACACTACTATATTTTAAATTTTAAATAGGTAACCGAGAAGAACCTACTGTATAGCACAGGGAACTCTGCTCAATATTCTATAATAGCACAGGGAACTTTGCTCAATATTCTGTAATAACCTAAATGGGAAAAGAATTGGAAAAAGAATATATATATATATATATATATATATATATATGTGAATCACTTTGCTGTACACCTGAAACTAACACAGCATTGTAAATCAACTATAGTTCAATATAAAATAAAAATTAAAGAAAGAATGAATGAAACAGAGAAAGAAGGAAAGAAAGGCACCACTGAAGATTTTCTTTTCAGGGTAATTTTGGGGTTGCTTTGGGGGAATTTGGGGAAGGAAGGGAGGTATCAACAGATGTGTGTGCTCATTAGACCAATTTGCTACACTCTTCCAGAAGGCTTCAAAATACATCAAATCAGAACATGTCCCTGCTGTGCTTCAGGCTCACTGGCCTTACTTTATGTGCCATGAATGTGCCATGCTGCTTCTCACCTTAGATCCTTTTCTTGTGCAGTTCCCTCTGCCTGAAATGCTTTTCCCTTATACCCAACTTCCTGGGTAACTCCTCCTGGACCTTTAGTTCTCAGCATAGATACCCTTTCTCAGGGGGAATTTTCCCGGCCCCGCTTCACTCTGGGTGGTAGACCCTCTCACCGCTGGGTACTTGACAACTCTGGTGTAGAGGCTAAATTTGGTTGAGTACTGCCAGACAACTGTCCAGAATGGCTGCTCAAGCCCAGACTCTCACCAACAGTACATGAAGGTTCTTGTATCCCCACATGACTGCCAGCACTTCGTGTGATTTGGTTTTCTAATTTTTGCAAATATGATGGGTGTAAAGTAATATTTCACTGTTTTTTCTAAAATTTGCACTTCTCTAATCATTAGTAAAATTGAACATGTCTTCATATGCCTGATAACCCCATGGGTTTCCTCTTTTGTGATCTGTCTGTTCCTATCCTTTGTCCATTTTTCTTTGGGGTTCCTGTCTTTTTCTTGCTGATTTCCCAAAGCACCTTTATATTCCAGATGTTTAACCTCTGGTGATTTCAGCCATAGCAAGTAGATATTTGCTGTTATGTCTGTCAACTTTGTGTATAGGGTCTTTCATTAAAGAGAAATTGTAAATTTTGGTGTTTTTTTTTTTTTTTTTGGCCGTGCCGTGTGGCTTGTGGGATCTTAGTTCACCGACCAGGGATTGAACTCATGCCCCCTGCAGTGGAAGCAGGGAGTCCTAACCACTGGACCACCAGGAAATCCCCCAGAAATTGTAAATTTTGATGTGTATACTGTCATTAACATTCTTCCTTGTGGTTTGTGCTTTTGAAGTTTTGTTCAGGAAGTCCCTCCCCGTATCAAGGTCACATAGGCTATTTTTTTCTATTAATTTATAGTGTTTCCTTTTACATGAAGGTCTTTAACCCGTCTGGAGTTACTGTTTGTATAGGGTGTGAGGTAGGGCTCCAGCTTATTTTCTTCCAGTTTTCCAAGCACCATCTACCTTTCTGGCCTTAGAACACATCCTAATACCTGGTAAGTAAAGTCTACCTTCTTTACTTCTCTTTTTCAGAATTAATTTAGCCCTTCACAGACCTTTATTCTTTTATATAGATATTTATTTATTGAGATATAATTCACATACCATAAAGTTCATCATTTTAAAGTGTACAATTCAATATATTCTCTCAGAGCATTAATGTCTTCATCTGTAAAGAGAACAATTCCATCTCAAGAAATTGTTGTTGGGACTAAATGGTATTTTAAAGGTACTTTTGAATAAAAGAACATTGTTAATTGTTAGATAAAGATATCTTTACCTGAAATGAAGATAAGTCATATATTGCCCTAAAAAAATAATAAAAGTGTACAATTCAATGGTTTTTAGTATATTCAGCCATCACCACTATCTAACACCAAAACATTTTCATCACCTCAAAAAGACACCCTGTACTTATTTGCGGTAACTGCCCCCCGCACCCACTGCCATTCCGTTCTCTTCTCCCCTCACCCCCTGTCAACCACTAATTAACTTTCTATCTGCATGGATTTGCCTATTCTGGGCATTTCACATAAATGGAATCATGCAATATGTGGCTTTTTGTGTCTGGCTTTTTTCACTTAGCATATTTTCAAGTTTCATCCATATTGTAGCATGTATCAGTACTTCATTTCTTTTTATGGACAAGTAATATTCCATTGTATGGATGTACCTCATTTTGTCTATCCATTCATCAGTTAGTAGACATTTGAGTTGTTTCTATTTGGGGGCTATTATGAAAAATGCTGCTTTGAACATTCATGTATAAGCTTTGTGTGGACTCTTTATATACATTTTGAAATGTTTTATTGATGTTCTTTAAAATATTCAGCTGGGATTTAAATTAAGATTATATTGAAATTATATATTAATTTGGATATAATTGAAATATTTATAATATGAAATAGTCTCATCCAAGAGCATGAAATGTGTCTTCATCTATTCAGATCATCTTTTATAACTATTAGTGAAGTTTAACATTTTCTCTGTAGAAGTCTTCTTTTATTTTTTTTTTGGCCACACTGTGCAGCGTGTGGGATCTTAGTTCCCCAACCAGGGATCGAACCTGTGCCCCCTGCATTGGAAGCATGAAGTCTTAACCACTGGACCGCCAGGGAAGTCCCTCTATAGAAGTCTTATTATCCCATTTATACTAGTTTTCTATTGCTGTGTAACAATATTACCATAAGCATCTTAACTTGAAAAAACATTAACTCACAGTTTCTGTGGGTCAGGAGTCAGGGTGTGGCTTAACTTGGTTCTCTGCTTAGGGTCTCACAAGATTGAAATGAAGGTGTTTACCAGGGCTGCAATCTCATCTGATGCTTGACTGGGGAAGGATCTGTTTCCAAGCTCACTCAGGTTGTTGGCAGAATTCAGTTCCTTGAAGTCATAGGACTGAAGGCTTCAATTTCTTGCTGGCAGTCAGCTGGAGGCCACCCTAGGCTCTTAAAGGCCACCCTCTATTTCTTGCCATGTGAGGTTCCCCAAAGTGGCCACTTGTTTCATCAAAGCCAGCAAGGGAGTGGGAGTTGCCTCACAAGTTAATCATTTCAACCTCATTTTTAACATAATTATCTACATGTAATCATGTACATCTGGTCACCTTTGGACACACACACACACACACACACACACACACACACACACACACAAAGGGAGGGGATTACCCAAGGATGTGAACATCAGAAGGCAAGGATCATGGGAGTCATCTTAATTGCATGTCCATTACATCATCCCTGGGTATATACTCTTCAGGTCCAAAGGGGATGTGTATAAAGATTTTCACTGTAAAGTTGTGTGTAATACTGAGGAGATAGAGGCAGTTAGAATAAATGGATTAGATATATTCACAACATAAATGGATCTTTCTTTTCCTCACTTTTGATTTATGTCATGTTACCATACTTTGTTTTAATTCCAACCAAAATGAAAATATCTTTATTTTTTATCTGATTATAATAGTAATACCTATTCATTGAACCTTTTTTTTCCAGACAACTGAGAAAAGTGTAAAGGAGAACGTGACAAACCATCAGTTATCTCTCCCTGCCCCCAGTGACATGCCCTTCCATACCACTGACATGCCCTTCCTAACATTTTTCCCCCTATGGATACACAAATTTTACCAAAGTTTTGTTTCCTTTGATGACGGAATGCAAAGAAATCCTTTGAATCCGTTTGATGCTTGAAATCCTTTTGGAACGATATATGAGTAAAATCTATCAATGTATCTATCTATATATCTATGGTAAAACAAGTAGATACAGACAACAAAATAAAGACAGAGACGGGAGGAGTGTTGTGGAGATGAAGGGAGAAAGAATCAGAGGCAGGGAGAGACAGATGGGAGGGGAAGACAGAGAGAGCTATGGACACATAGGGTCAGAAAGAGAAACACAAAGCCATGGAGAGATGAAGATACTGGCAAACAGACAAGGAGAGGATAGAAAGGAACTTTTATTGAGCTCCTGCTGAATGTCATTCTTATTAAACCTTCAAAGCCACTCTGGGAAGCAGTTACCAGTAACCCCGTTATGCAGGTAAGGGGCTGCACATTAGAATGGTGAACTGACCTATATGTATGGTCACATCACCTGGAATGAACCCATCACCCTGTAAAGGCCCTGGTCCATAGGGCATCCGTAACTGTTTATCCAATGAACAAAGTCATATATCTCCTCCCCAAGGAGGGAGAGGCGGACACCAGACCCTCATTCCCCTCCACTGCGTCAGTTTTTCCTGCCTGTCTGCTGAGGCGACAGCAAGGTCTGTTGCCCTGGCAACTGCCCTCCGACCGCCATGGCAACAGCCATCGCAGTCTCCAGCTCGCCACCTTGCCCCTTGGGCATCTCCATGGCAACGGGCGGGATGGAGGGGCTGCGGGGGCTCCTAGGCTGCGCCTGCGTAGAGTGGCGGGAGGGGGTGGGCAGGGTTCCCCGGCGTGCGCAGCCGCAGAGCACCGCATCCGTGTCCGCTAGCCCAGGCGCTGCGCACTTGCCAGCCAGTCCGCCCGTCCGGAGCCCGGCTCGCTGGGGCAGCATGGCGGGGTCGCCGCTGCTCCGCGGGCCGCGGGCCGGGGGCGTCGGCCTTTTGGTGCTGCTGCTTTTGGGCTTACTCGAGCCGCCCCCCGCGCTCTGCGCAAGGCCGGTAAAGGTGCGACCCGGGTCGGGCGCGGGGTGGGGGTGGGGTGGAGGATGCTACCGGCGAGGGTCGGTGCCCGGCGTCTGGCTCCTCATTCTCGCTGGTCCTGCTCCCGGGACGTGCGGAGAGATCGGCCAGGGTGGCCCGGGGTCCAGCCGCCAGTCTGCACCCAGGCCATGCCGGGGTTGGTCTCTTGGGTGTGCGGGTGGCAGTGTCCAGGGCTAGTCGGGCCGCTGCACTCTGCCGGTCCGCCCGGGCTCGCCCCGCCCGCCGCCCGTGGCGCTGTCCATGGGACTAGCGCGCTTTAAGGCAGGGGGTGCGGGCATCAGTTTGTGTGCGCATGATGTGATGATAGGGACGTGAGGGTGTGCTCTCCCTGTGTGTGTCTTTTCATGTAAGCGCTTCCGAGCGTCCATACAAAGGTGCCAGTGTGGGTCCGGGTGTGCAATGTGTGATGCTTCTGCATGTGACTTTTCTCAGTGACACTGTGTGCTTGTGAATTCTGTGGTAATGGCGTGACTTATGGGCGTGTCTTTCTGTGTGTATGTGTGATCTTGTTTTTGTTTGGGAGAGAGTGGTCTTTGCATCCCTGAGTGCACATCCCATTTTGGTTCTGTCGAACTGAGTGACTAGGATTTTGTATGTGTGTTCACGAGGCTGTTCCTCCCTGCTTCTTCGTGGAGCTGTGTCATTGTGGGGAGAGGAGCCATGATGTCTCTTTCTGTGCTGCGTTATGTCTTTAAGGGTGGTGCTTGTTCTTGCATCTGGATGGCTTGGCGATTGTAACCGCATGAGCATCGGTGTGCATGAACATGTGCAGTTCCTTGCGTGTGGATGTGGCAGTGTTGAGTTGCATATGTGACATCTCAAGGCCTGTCAGTCCAAATGAGTGTGTGTGAGGCCATGATTGATGTGTGTGATTCCCCGGGGTGTCTGAGGGGTGGTCGGCATCAAGGGCACTTGGAGCACATCCTCTTCATGAAGAGTTCAAGGCTGTGTCAAGGATGGTTTTTTTCTTAATTAAATATTTTTATATATGACATAATACATTTAAACATATGTATATACAATGTAAGAAATAATGATAACCCTCTTGTGTACCCATTACTCAGCTTAAGAAATCGAGCATGACCAATCGTTGGAAGCCCCTGGGTGCCTCTCCCTAAGGCAGCCCCTCTCCTCCATAATTATCCTGTATTTTCTGTTAATTGATCCCTTACTTTTGTTTGCAGCTTATCACATATGTATCGCTAAACAATATCTTGTCTAGTTTTTCCTCACAGAAATGGAATCATACTGGGTGTGTGGCTCCTGGTAGTCGCTAGGGGTCACTAGGAAGTCATTAGGGTGTCTGGTAGTTGCAGGCAGTCTGCAGTGGAATTCTGTAACTTGCTTTTTTTTTTTTCCCTCTACACTGGTTGTGAGATTCATCGCATTGAAGTATGTGGCTATAATTCATTTATTTTTATTGCTGCATAATATTTTACCCCATGAGTATATCATGGTTTATAGATACATTCTCAATACATCAGCAACAATATTTGGGTTGTTTCCAGCTTTTCTTTCTTATTTTTCCTCCCTTCACTTTTATGTTATTACAAACAGTGCTGCTGTAGTTCTTCATGCACTTGTGTCCAGCAGTATATGTGCAAAAGCTACTGTGGGGTGTAACACCCCAGGAGTGGGGCATAGGATATGTGCATCTTTTAAGACATTGCCAAATTTTTCCTCAAAGTTATCTTAACAATTGAGTTCCCAGCAGCAATGTATAAGAGCTTCCATTTTTTCTACAACCGTGTCAACATTTGACATTATCAGACTTTAATTTTGGCAATCTTTTGGACGTATTCTGCATAGTGTATCTCACTGGTGTTTTAATTTGCATTTTTCCTGATTACTAATGAGGTTCACTATTTTTCATTTGTTTAGTAACTGTTTTTTTTAAATTAATTAATTTGTTTTTGGCTGTGTTGGGTCTTCGTTTCTGTGCGAGGGCTTTCTCTTGTTGCAGCGAGCGGGGGCCACTCTTCATCGCGGTGCGCGGGACTCTCACTATCGTGGCCTCTCTTGTTGCGGGGCACAGGCTCCAGACGCGCAGGCTCAGTAGTTGTGGCTCACGGGCCCAGTTGCTCCGCGGCATGTGGGATCTTCCCAGACCAGGGCTTGAACCCGTGTCCCCTGCATTGGCAGGCAGATTCTCAACCACTGCGCCACCAGGGAAGCCCTAGTAACTGTTTTTGGTTCCACTTTTGTGAAATACTTGATCATCAATTTTGCCTATTTTTATATTAGTTTGCTTTTCTCCTACTGCTTTTTAGGCATTCTGTTTATTGGACATTAATCCTTTATTGACTGTGCTACAAGCATCTTCTCCCACTCTGGTTTCACTTTTCATTCTTTTTAGGGTGTCTTGGGATAAAAAGAAATTCTTAATTTGAATGTAGTTAAATTTATTTGTCTTTTCCTTTCCATTGTTCCCAAATTTGGATCACTTGTTGTTCCTGCACAATTTATTGAAGGAGTTGGTCCTGTCCCCACTGCTCTGCAGTGTCCCCTCTGTTGTAGCAAGTGTCAATGTGTGTGGATCTGTTTCCAAGCTCTGTTCAATCCTATTCCTTCCGCTGCAATCGAATCTGCGGTTTAACTTGCCCATTTAATTTTTGATTTCATTAAAAGTATTTTTCTAGATGTTCTAGATGTTTCTTTTTCAGATCTTCATGGTCATTTTAATGGTCAGTTCCTCTCTCATACTTTTGATAGTCTTTTATTTCTTTAAACTTATTGAAGTTGTTTCAAAACTGCCTGAACTGAAAATTAGTCATTGGGTAATTTATTTTACAGATAGACTTGCACACATGCCAAATGATATATGAACATGGTTATTCATCCCAACATTATTTATGAGAATAGCAAAAGATTGGAAGCACCCTAAATGTTAATCAATTGGGCTGGTTAAGTAAACTATTATACATCCATACAAAAGAGAATCAATACAGAAGAAAGGAAGGAAGAGAGAGAGAAAGGATGCTCTTAAGGTACTGATCTAGATATAGATTCCAAAAAGCAAGGTGCAGAACAGTCTGCTACCTTTTGGGTAAAACAAGTGGACAATAGGAATCTATATGGGACTTCCCTGGGTGGCGCAGTGGTTAAGAATCTGCCTGCCAACACAGGGGACCTGGGTTCGATCCCTGGTCTGGGAAGATCCCACATGCCACGGAGCTACTGAGCCCGTGTGCCACAATTACTGAGCCCGTGTGCCGCAATTACTGAGCCTACGTTCTAGAGCCCGTGAGCCACAACTACTGAGCCCGTGTGCCTAAAGCCCGTGCTCCGCAACAAGAGAAGCCACTGCAATGAGAAGCCTGCGCACCGCAACAAAGAGTAGCCCCCACTCGCCGCAACTAAAGACAGCCTGTGTGTAGCAATGAAGACCCAACGCAGCCAAAAAAATAAAATAAATAAATTAAAAAAAAATAGGAATCTATAAAATGCAAATACAGGTTCCTGTTGTCCACAACATTAATATAGAAAAATCCATAGCTGTCATATCTACCATCGCTACTCCTATAAAACAAACAAACAAACAAAAAAACCCTGGTCTTCAGCAGCCCTGGGGCAAGTTCTGAGTCACTAGGAAATCGTTAGGGGTGGTGAATCTAGGGGTCTTTGGTGGTCCTAAGAGTGTCCAGAGATATTTGGGGGTCTCCATTGACCTTAGGGGTGTCTACTCATATTTGAGGGGCCACGGCGCCTTTGTTGGCATGTTGGCGTCTAGGGATATTTGAGATCCACGGAGTCCCCCGGGTTGGGGGTCCCTGGCCTGACGGACGCTGACGACCTCTCGCTCCCCACCTGTCTTCCCGCAGGAGCCCCGCAGCCTGGGCGCAGCCTCTCCGCCCAAGGCTGAGGCCAGCGCTCCCCGCCGCTTCCGGCGGGCAGCGACTCGAGGAGAGGCGGCGGGGGCTGTGCAGGAGCTGGCGCGGGCGCTGGCGCACCTGCTGGAGGCCGAACGGCAGGAGCGGGCGCGGGCCGAGGCGCAGGAGGCTGAGGATCAGCAAGCGCGCGTCCTGGCGCAGCTGCTGCGCGTCTGGGGCGCACCCCGCACCAACGACCCGGCGCTGGGCCTGGAGGACGACCCCGACGCGCCAGCCGCGCAGCTTGCCCGAGCCCTGCTCCGCGCCCGCCTGGACCCCGCCGCCCTCGCAGCCCAGCTTGTTCCCGCCCCTGCCCCCGCCGCGGGACTCAGACCCCGGCCCCCAGTCTACGACGACGGCCCCACGGGCCCAGATGCCGAGGACGCCGGCGACGAGACGCCGGACCTGGATCCGGAGCTGCTGAGGTCCCCCCAACAAGGGGTGGTCGGGGCGGGGGCGGGCGCCTACATCCCGGGAGGAGGAGGGCGAGGAGCGGCGGGGGCCTGCTTCACGGGGTGGAGGTGCGAACACCTAGGTCTTGGAACCCTGGGAGGGAGTCTTCTAGTCCTGGACCTAGGGTGTGGAGGCAGAGATGCCTGGCCGGCTTCCTTCGTCCGAATGGGAGGCGGGGAAACTATAGTTTCAGGGATGGGAGGCGGAGACATCTGTCTCCCGGAAGCAGTGGGATGCCTGGGTGGGAGGAGGCTGCCAGGTCCCCAGGCGGTCAGGGGTAGCGGCGCTGTCCAGGTCCTAGGGCCGGGGCGTTGACGCACGGACACGTCCTCACTGCATTCCGCTCTGCTCACCTGCAGGTATTTGTTGGGGCGGATCCTCGCGGGAAGCGCAGACCCCGAAGCTGTGGCTGCCCCGCGTCGCCTCCGCCGAGCCGCTGACCAGGACCTGGGCCCTGAGGTCCCCCCTGAGGGCGTGCTGGGGGCCCTGCTGCGCGTAAAGCGTCTGGAGACCCCCGCACCCCAGGCCCCAGCGCGCCGCCTCCTGCCCTGAGCACCGCCTGGATCCTGTGCGTACTCTGGCGGCCCAGAACCACTCCGCCCCTGACACCCCGACAGCTCCCGACAGCCACAGTTGCTGCCCTGGAACCCCAAGATCCCCACCCCTGACCCCACAATAAATATGATCTGAAGCAGCTATGTGCTTGTTTGAGTGGCAGTGCCTAGGGGGCCGGTGGACTGGGTGGGGACGGCTGCCCTCTGACGAGGGAAAAGGGGCCCCTGCCCTCCATCCTGCACTTTTGAGACAACCCCTGCCTCAGTCTCTGCCTCTCCTTGCTGGGGAGATACCCATATGGACAATGGCAGTGCCCACCCAGATTCTGTGCCATTTCTAGGCGTTGCTTGGGAATGGGGAGCCCAGAAGGCTTTGAAGCCACTTTCAGCAGCATCTTCTGGGGGTCCATCCTCCTGAGGACCAAGTGGTGGTCAAGGGGTGGCTGTTTGTGAGGCATGTGAGTAGAGCTTGGGCGGTGCTGGCACGACCACTTGCACACATGAGCGCCTGCCTCCTGATATGGGGAGGGGCTACCAGCAGGAAGGGAAACGGAGTGGGCTGCCGGCCAGGGGTCAGCCCTCCCAACGCCATCACCTCCTGGCATGGAACTCTCTGGGCTTTGAGAAGGTGTATTAGTCAAGGTAGGAGGATAGGATGTATTTTGTTAGTTTGATATGTAATGTTTAGTTATACAGTATAGAAGCCACTCTATCTGTACTCTTAGCCCAGCCCTGAAGGTATTGGGAGTTGGTGTGGTAACTGGTTTGTGGTCATGGCCTGTGCACTGGCTATTCCCTCTGCCCCTAGTTATCCACAAGTTTTTGCCCAAATGTCACCTACTCAGTAAGGCTTTCCTTGACCCCCCCTGTCACTCTATTCCTTTGCCTGCCTTTAATACATAGCCTTATGTTATATCTACAAGGGCAGGGATTTTTAGTGTCTTGCTTGCCTCTATATCTTTTGTACCCAAAGCAGGACCTGGTACACAGGGGTCTCCCCCACATTTCTTGAATGAAATAATTCTCACAATTCAAGTAACATTCTCCCCAGTCTCATTCCCACCCACATAACACTTGGCATGGAGGCAGCTTTGAAACCTAAGCACACTTTAATTTTCCACACAATCTCTCAACTTGACATGACATATAACCAACGCTACGGCCCCACATTGCCAAAAAGCCCATCACCAAAAGAAAACCTCCCCAGGAGAAGGGTCCATCTATCCCCAGTACACCGACAGTGTCCCACACAGCTAGTTGCTGGGGTCGGGGAAGGGGTGGGGGCAGGCGGGTCTCAAGTGAAGGAACCACCACCCTGGTCTGGGGGAGGGTCCACTTTTCTAGACCAAGAACTTCAGGCCACGGAGCAGCCACAGCGGCACATGGCCTTCTGGTGCCGGCCTTTATCCCCACCTGGCCCTGCCATGGCCTCCTTTGCCATGGCCTCCCGGACTCTTTGGATCTCATGGATGAGCAGGGAAAAGGCCTCCTCCACACCTTGGCGTGTCTTGGCTGAGGTCTCCACAAAAGGGGCCCCCCAGCTCTTTGCGAGGGCTGCAGCAGCAGCACGAGCATCTCCGGTGGTGGTCACAAGGTCACACTTGTTGCCCACAAGGACGAGGGGCTGGGTGTGGTGTGGGCCCCAGGTGGCCCGCATCTGCTGCAGCTGGGCTAGAGACGAGGGGTCATCGAGGGCGAAGACACCCAGCACACCATCCCCGATCGCCACACACTGGTCACGCAGGGCCCGATGAGTGGCCTGCCCTGCCGTGTCCAGCACATTCAGAATGCAGCCTCCGTGATCCAGGGCCATCTCCTTCCAGTAGGAATCCTGGATGGTGGGGTCGTGGTCTTCCACGAAGCGCTGGTGGTTCAGCTGGATGGTCAGCGCGCTCTTTCCCACGCCACTCGCGCCCACTACCACGGCCTTGTACTCAGGCAGCTGCTTGCCAACACCCCTGGAGGGTGCCCGAGCCCTGTGGCTCTGCTCCTGGGAGCTAGGGCTCCAGGTGCCCAGGCCCAGATCAATCATGCTAGGCTTTGTTGGCAGCGCCATGGCCCCAAGTGGGCAGGCTCAGGGAAGAGATGTGGACAGCAGGCCCTGCAGGTGGAAAGAGAAGAAAGACAATGGGGGTGGGGGGTTGGGAGGTTAGGTGAGACCATTTAGGGGCAAGGGGACAGCCGGGTGTCATCGAATCAACATTTATTGAGTGCCTAGTGTGTGCTAATCACCTAATATACTATATACATTATTTATGTTGTTTATTCTCTCTCACTCCCTTTTACAACGTAAACGCTGTGAGATTTTTAAAACAGCTTAATTAATTTATATACCATAAAGTTAACCTAGCTAAAGTGTACAATTCAATGTTTTTTAGTACATTCACGGAGTTGTGTGACCATCACCATAGTCTAATTTTAGAACATTTCCAGTCACGCGGAAAAGACACCCCCTGCCCATTAGCTGTCCCTCCGCATTCCGGAGGGAGGGCAGGGATTTCGTTCGGTTTTGGTTTCGGATTGTGTCACCATTGGACCCCAGCCTGGCACACTGCTAGTCATAGTTTGTGCCGAGCAACATTCCTGCCCCCAGGAGTTTACGTTTTAAAAGATGGAGACAATAAACCAAATAGGTAAGCAAATGATGAGGTCTGTTAGCCATTGTCATTGGAATTTAGTCTTTATTACTTATTCAACATACAGCTGTTGAGAACCTACTGTGGGGCAAGGACAAAGAGGTGGGGAAAAAACAGATTAAGAAACCCCCGACCCTCATGAACGTGACATTCTAGTCAGGAAGACAGACAACAAAGATAAATCAGTAAAATATGTTTCAGCAATAGGTGGTGATAAGCAGGCAGAAGGTGCTTGGTTAATGTTAGGTATTTCTATTATAATTTAATTTTCATTCATTAATTCGAGGACCTTCCTGTGCGCCAGGCATTGTGATGGGTGCAGGGATGGGGGGTGGGGTGGGGGGCGGGGATATGGCTGAGAACAAAATAAAGTCCCTGCCCTTGGGAGGGTTAGATTCTGAAAGTGAGAAAGAGACAATAAACAAGATAAGCAAGTAAATTACCATGTAGTTAGAAGAGGATGGGCACACAGCAGGTACTCAATTAGCGTTCACTATTAATACTAAGTCACCATTAACCCATTCAATACACATCCTGGTCTTGGTTCGGTGTGTGGCCTCAGGAAATGCATCATAATGGCTGCGGCCCCGAGTGTCCCAGGAAGCCCTGGGACAGTGGCAGCTGGGGGGCAGGTGGTGGGTTTGAGGGATCCACAGGGGGTGGGGGTGGAGGGGGGGTTCTGTGGAGTTTGGGATCCGGGGGTCAGGGTTGGGGGGCTAGGTCCCAGGTGGGGATCCAGCTGTGGGGCCCTCAGCCCAGAGAAGATCCCTGAAAAGAGTTGTGGAATGCGCTCGCCCAGGAAGAAGGGGGCCATGATGAGGAGATGTAAGCAGAGGACAGAGCTGAGGGGAGGGGCGCAGCGAGGAGGCCAGGGCAGTAGTGCGGGCCAGCAGCGGGGGATCTGGACGAGCCGGGCGGGATTCAGAGATGTTCCGAAGGCAGGCCTGACAGGATTTGCTGAGGGACTGGGAAGAAGGGGAGGGAGTCCAGGCGACTGGAGAGGTGGGTGCCATCACCCGAGGCAGGGCCAGGTGAGGGGGCCCTCGCTCTGGGCGGGGGGGTCGCTGGGGCTGACACTGAGAGCACCCGACACTGGCAGCGGAGCGCCGGCCGACCTCCCGACACCTGGCGGGGCGCTAGGCAGACGCTGCCACTGCCGCTTCGTCAACAAGGAACCGTGAGGCTCGGGGAAGAGAGCCGCGGTGACTGGCCCGAGGTCACACAGCCCATCGCAGGGCGACACGGGAGTACGGAAGTACCGCAGTGCCAAGTGCCAGTGGGGCACTGTCGGGGGCCCCTCCCCCATGCCCGTACCCATTCCTTTGTGTCACCTCCCTGACCTGAGCGGAGCGGGGGGCGCCCACCCCAAGCGCAGTCCTACCCCTTTCCGGGCTGGCCCGGGCCCCGTACACGTGTCCCCTAAGCCCGGGCGGCTGGCCAGCATGGGGCTGGGAGGGGGGACCCCCAGTTTCACCCCGAAGCCGTGACCCCGTGCTCGGCCTGGACCTCCCCGCTCAGCTCCCGACTCCCCGCTCGGCGCCCACACCCTCACCCAGGCCCGTCCTCACAAAGGCGGCCTGGGGTTGCTGGCCCCTGAGGATGGGAGGAGACAGGGGAGGGTCCCCGACACCCGACCTCGGCCATACCCCCACAGCCCTAAGTGGAAGGACCTCCCAGGTCGGTGCCGTGGGGCCTGGGCGGCCCGGCTCACCTCACCTGTGTCCCAGGAAGGCCGGTGGCGCAGGTACCCGAACCCTCCGCTGCTCTGACAGGACTGACAGGGGAGGAGACGCTGGTCCCAACGGGGGGTATGGGGCGGGGGTATGGGGCGAGGGGGGGATGGGGATGGGGAGGGAGTGCGCATGCGCAGCCAGCTGCCCTCGGGCCCCTCCGCTGGCTCACCCCTGTCCCCCGCCCCCGGGGTGAGTGCTGGGTCACTGCCCGCCAGGCGAGTGTGCGCAAAGGAGGTCTTCTTGGGGTACGCTGTGAGCGCTGACCCCCGCTGTGTGCCCCGTGCATCCCGCTGCACCTCTTCCTTACCTTATCCCCATCTGGGACGTGATTTCGTGTTTTTACTGCGTGGGGGGTGTGTCAGATTTTTGACCTGAATGTCCAGACTTTGCCAAATGTTTTGTGAGGGCCTGAGGCCCTGGAGCTTGTGCTGCCTCAAGTGGGCTTTTTGGTAGCATGGGAGAGAGTTGCGTCCGGTCCTGGAGGGAGAGAGTTGCAGAGGAGGGGTTATTTTGTAAAGGCAGAAAGAACCTGATTTGAGGTGGATGTGTTCCAAGCTACAACATTTCTTAGACTCCCTTGCAGCTATGGCAGTCATGTGACACAATTCTGACCAATGAAATGTAAGCAGGTGTTGTGGGGCGGGGGCAACCACAATGCTCCTTCAAAGAGGATGACTGAGCTGACCCTTCCCCTTTCCCATTCTCCTCTTCTTGATTGGGTGGGGCTCTGTTGGCCATCTTGGGGTCACAGGGTGGCCATGAAGAAAAGCCCAGGAAACCTCAGCCCAGACTCCTTTGAGTTGCCGAAGCAATTCTCATTATATGGGAGAAATAAAACCCTAAAATTATCCCACAATTCCCCACCCTTGGTCAGTGGTAGACACTCCTTCCCCCAGGAAGCTACCCATGACCACCAAATCCAAGTATGTTAAACCTGGACACCCCCCCACCCCCCAATCAAGACAAAGACAGATGGGGAGACTGAGGCCTAATGAAGACACTTCATGATAGTTTTCTTGCCTTCCCAGCCAGGGTGTAGCTGGGACTGGCTGTGAGGCTCCTATTTCTAAGGCAGGAGCTCATTTTCTCAGATTCCCACCATTTAATCTCTTATGGAGCCAGTCAAGCTGCCTGCTCTATTTCCAGTTAGTTTTTGGATGAGCAGGGGGTTGACCTGATAAAAGACCCACACCCTCATTCCTTCATTACTCATCAGCCCTGTTGGCCAGGAGGGTGGGCTTCTTTACCCACTCAAGATTAAAAGCTTTCTCCAAGTTTTGTAATAGCTTGTACTTTATTACATATGCAACCCCGCCATACCTGCCAGTTGATCCCCCTTCCCTCCAAAGTATCATCTTTATATCAGCCCCCTCTTGGGGTCACTGAGCTGCTCCCCTTGCCTTCTGGGGCAGAGTAGATGGAGTCCCTTGAGCAGGCAGTGGGAGATCTATAATTGATCATCACAGTCCTCTTACAAATATATACACTTAAATCAGCACCCTGGGCGAGTTGTAAAGGGTCTTCAGGATGGGATGGAGTGAGGCTACCCCTCATCAAAGGTATAGCTTGGAATGAACTAAGGTTGGTCTATCTTGGGTCTCAGAAGGTGAAGAAGAGGAGCACACTCTGGGATTTAGTGTGAGTGGGGCATGTTCTCCCCAAACTTGTTCTGGTGGGCGATGTTCTTCACAGCTAGGAGAGCCTGAGGAGGAGGCAAGAGAGGGGAGGTAAGAGTGAGCACCCCTCTACCTCAGCCAGGAGGCTGCCCCCACTCCAGCCCTCAACCGCCCTGTCTCTTGGCCTATCCCACATGCAGAAGGGTCTCCATTCGCCCCTTATGCAATCACAAAAGGTGTGTGTGGGGGGGGGGCGGGGGGGAGTGTGAGTGAGTGTGCACACATTAGAGGGTCTGCCCAGGGCCCACCTCGTGGTGAACGTAGGCTTGACAGTGGTAACACCAGGTAGACAGGTCGGCGTAGCTGAGTACCAGCGGGTGTCCCAAGCCTTCATGGTGTTGGAGCATATGGGCGTTGATGTAACGACTGCAGTAGACCTGAGGTTGGGGAGCGAGCATTGGGTGGGGAATCAGCACCCACCTGTGGTTTGCTCCTGGGCCAACCTCCACCCTATCCCTTTCCTCGGCTGCATACCTGGTAGCAAGACAGACACACCCAGTTCTCCTGGAGTGCTCCACAGTCCTGACAAGGTTGGGTCACATCCAGGCCTGCTTCAGGTACGGGGCATACTGCCACCAAATGGGGACACCAGGGCAGTGGCGTTACAGCATAAAACATGGCCTGGGGGTGGATGAAACTGAGTAAGGTAGGGACTCCACCTCCCCATTATATGTTCCTATAGCGCATGCTCCTACGTGGAGGCACAAACGGGCATGAGAAGGAAGCCACTGTTCTAGCCTCTCCCAGAGCTCACTTGGTCAGTGTCAGCATGGTCTCCAGTGACCTGCATCAGTACTGACTCATTCATGTCCTGACCTCCAGCTGCCTCTCCTAGTAGCTCCTCCTCTTCTGGGGGTTCCTATACACACAGAGGTAAGAGATGTATCCGGGAGGCCTGATTCTTGTCCCTTCTTCCCCCCTACCTGGGTGTGGTGGGCCTTACCTGTGCCTTGTCTAGTTCCAAGGTCCTGAGATTTCCAGTCAGCTTACTGGGGGATATCTGGGTTGTGGCTCCTTGCATGGGTGACGCTGGAGGAGTCTGACTGTCAGCGCATGAGGCTGGAGGGCTTTGGATCAGCTCAGCCTCCTCCGAGGTGGTCTGGTCCAGCGTGGCATCCCCTGTGGCTGCCTCTGAGGTGGCCTGGTTCAGCCCAGCAGCTCCTCCCATGGCTGTCTCTGATGACTGGTCCCGAGTGAGCTCCATCACAGCTGTCTCTGACGTAGTCTGGCGTGGAGTGGACTCTTTCACAGAGGTTGCTGAGGTGGCCTTCCCCGTGCCTGCCTCCAGAACGTTCCCTTCTGGCATGGTCATCCCCTTGGCTGACCCAGGACTGGCCAGCTGGGGTGCCTTCTTGGTGATCAACTTAGAACTGGAGGGTCCCTCTTTATCTTTGACCTCTGGAACCATGGAAGGGAGATCCTTGAGTGTGGGTGTTATCCCTTCTCCCGCCTCTAAACCCTGCCCTCCCCTGAGCCCCCACTGCCCGCAGTTCCCCTTACCCACTCACTTGTGACCCACAAGCTGCACCAGTATCTGCGATGGACTTGGATGGTCTCGGTGATTGAGGCCAGGGCCCCTGACAGTGGGGGCCGCAGCAGGGTCAGCAGGGGTGGCGGGTCCCCAAGGAGGGAGTGGGTGCAGGCGGCCATGGACTCCGAGATGGATGTCAGGTTATAACCACCCTTTGTTAAGGAAAAGAGGAGGGAAAGGTATGACGGGGGGGTCCTCAGGGAATTTGGGAGACGAGATGTCCTGCCTCCCAATCTCCCCTTGGGGTCCTGCAAGTCTGGAGGGTAGGTACTGGGGACAAGTAGAACCCACATCTGTCAGATGGACAGCACCCACTGTGTGAGGTGGTCGTTGAGGGGGATAAAATTGTGACGTAAAGTGCAAGATAATAATAACCACAAGAATGACAGTACTGATGGCAACATTAGTAAGCGCTGACGTTCATTAAGTGCTTGCTGTGTGCTAGACCCTATTCTAAGCACTGAATCCTCACAACCACATGTGCTGAATCGGTGCAGGAACCTGCCTTCACAGTATGGGAACCCCTGGCCCCACCCACACAGAAGGCCCTGCCCCGCCCTGGTACAGGAACAACTGGTCTCTCTCTCTACGTGAATCTCTATCCTGACCTGGTATGGGAACCCCCTTTTCTCACACTCTATAGGAACCCCAGTCTCTGCTCTTTTTCCAGATAAAGAAACCGTGGCTCAGAGTGGTTAGATGACTTGTCTGAGGTCTTAACAGCTGGTAAGAGGCAGCACTGAGGTTGGAACCTGGGCTACCTGAGGAGAGAGTCCACCACCCTGCTCCACCACAGGCAGGCCTGGGCACACGGTGGGACATCTTACCAGCCAGTTAATCTCTCTGTGACTTACTGTCCTCATCTGTGAAGGAGTACAAATAACAGCACAGAAAGTTGCTGAGTGGGTTAAACTAATGTACGAACAATGCATAACCATAAGAAGCCACAGCTCTTATACAGGGCTTACCATGTGCCAGGCACCCCTCCACGATTAGCCAGCTACATCTTACAGACAAGGAAACTGAGGCACAGGGGGCGGGGGCACTGAGTACTTTACAAAAGGTCAGTGAATTTCCTTTGTCTCAGGATTTTGTTGGAGGTAGTTCAAGTAGAGGTAAAAAGCAAAGACTCTGGAGCCAGGCTGCCTGGGTTCAAGGCCTGGCTCTGCCATTATTAAATGTGTGACCTCCGGCTAGTCACCACAGCTCTCTGTACCTCAGTTTCCCTGATCTTGAGAGAGGAAAATGATGAGGTCAGTAGACCTTACCTCACAAGGCTGCTTTGTTAAGTAAATGCATTAATAATGCACGTAAAGTGCCAAGAAGAGTGTCTTGCACATAGTGAGTGCTCAATTAAAGTTGCTAATGCTGGTGTTATTACTAATGCCCAGTGTGTGCCCACAACCCCAGGTGGGGACACCCAAGTCTTCCCGACCACCCTCCCACCGCAGGAAGAGGGACCGAGACAGCTACCTCTAGGATAAGGATAATGCGGCCATTGGCCAGGCCCATCAGCAGGTGGGTGAGGTGGGCATAGCCCTCAGGCGACACCTGGCAGCTGCCCAGTGGGTCCCCCCGGGCAGCATCGAAGCCAGCTGAGACCAGCACCAGTTCCGGGTTAAACTGAGGCAGGCAGAGAAGAGACACGTGAGCATGAGGGTGGGGGCGTGGGGAGGCAGCAGTTCAGGGAGACCCAGAGACACAGACAAGGACAAATGAAGACATGGCAATGCAAGTCAGAGAGATGGAGACATGGGACCTGGAGCCCGGGAGACACAAGACCAGAGCCCTGAAAATAGGGAGGGGAGGACATGGAGACACAAGAGAGATTCAGAGATGTGGACACATCAGACACAGATTTAGAGACCCGAGATACAGAGATATGGAGATGTGAGAAACAGACGGACAGGGTCATGAAGCAGAGTTGTGAGGTGTGGAGACTCATGTCAAGAGATGGTGACATGAGACGGAGAGATATGTCCTCACATACACACCCAAGGGTGAGACCAAGAGGCACACACTTCCCTCCCTGTGTCAAACATGGGACACATGGGCACAACACAGGGTTTTATACACACGGTGCCAAAGAGAGGTGCACACGTTTCCATCACAGAAGATGACAACACAAGTGCCACACACAGAAGATGGTCACATACAGTCACATACACCCACACACAATCAGACAGTCTCACACAGACCAGACTATACATGGTACTAGTCACGCACGCACACACAGTTTCTCAGAGGGAACAGTAATCCACAGCTACCCCTGCACAAACACAATCATACACATGCCACCACCACAGTCACAATAGTCACATGTGCTGTTGCACCCACAGGAGGTGGTCGCTTGCACATGGTCACACACACTATTTCACAGAGTTGCACACACACAGAGATAGTCACAGCCAACTGTGCACAGACACACATACACATCTGAACACGCATGTCTGCACAGAGGTCACAGAGATGGCGCTCACGTTCATCCACCCTCAGAGTTAGTCATGTACACATGATTTGCCACACATACACACAGTTTACACACGGAGGAAGCAGTTACCTACAGCCACTCACACAGAGTCAGGGAAATGTATATAGGCCATAGGAGAGAGAGATGACTGTCACACACAGCCTTCCACATGCAGAAAGTCACACACTGGCTGTCACAGAGAGAGCAATGTGCAGTGACTCACAATATCACACACATCACACAGAGCAGCGGTAGTGACCAATAGCTCCCTGCGCAGAGTTTCACACGTGCTCGAACCCCTCCCCACCTGGCACGTGCAGTTCCACAGAGATGGCAGTCACATGGGGCTACCATCACACACAGATAGGCACTAGTGATGGTGTACACACAGGACAGGTACACAGCCAGGCACACCCCCAGGCAAGACCATCCCCGCACACTCCCAAGTCCTCACAGTTACACACAGAAGGCAGTCACATGCAGCCACTGCACAAACATACCCAAAGGCCATCACAGAGTCACATCCCCTCCCCCAAAGCCATCACAGCAGCCACCCGCAGGTCCTCTCACAGGATCAGTCACTGAGATGTCGGACACATGCACGCCTGCTGCCACCCACACAGTCTTGTCACGTGCATCCTAAATCGTACCTCATAGGCAATGGGAAGCACCAGACGATGCCAGGCAACCAGGTAGTCGGCGTCACCCAAGCGGGGCCCATTCCAGGCCACATTGACGGTGAAGCCCGTGCCTGCAGCCTGACCTATCTGGCTGCTGGCACCCTCGTCCCCCATAGGAAAGAAGGTGCCATGATCATAGCGGTGCAGAGAAATGTACAGCACGCTGCAGGAACACGGTGGGAAGGAGGGATGTGCCTGGTTAGCGAGGCACCCATGAGGCATGGCCCGCCCACCTCCCTGACCACACCCCACCCCCTGCCCCAGCCCCTCACCTGGGGTCCTCCTCAAATATGTGCTGAGTTCCATTACCATGATGGACGTCCCAGTCCACGATCAGGATCCTGAGGAGGGAGGGGACAGCTTCTCAGTTACCCCGGGACACTTGCCCCCTGGGGGAGGGCAGGGACTAGACCCCTGGAGTCTGTATGCAGGGGCATTTATTGCGGATGGGCGGACCCTGGGTCCCTGGGGAAAGCACTGGGTGGCAGGCTTGTGGGTCCTATCAGAGTCCTAAGGGCTTCACTGTGGGCCCGAGCGAGTGCTCAGGGCCAGATCCCGGGCCTTGTGTGGGTAAGTGCCAGGGGCTAGATCGTGGGTCTTTTGAAGGAAGCACCAGAGGCCAGACCCTGGGTTCTGTTGGGATAGTCATCAGGGGCCAGAAATTCTGGGGAAGGGGACCCTGGATTCTGTTTTATAAGCACCTGGGTGCCGCAATCTGGGGATCCTATCTGGGTAAGCACTGAGAGGCTAGATCCTTGGTCCTTTCCTGGAAGTGCTGGGCAATTGGACCCTTGGGTGGTTCGGGGTAACTATGGGGGCTGCACTACGGGGCCTGCTGCATAAGCACCAGGCGGTGGGGGCAGGGAGCCCTCACCGCAGCGCACGCCCACTGACGGCCTGGGCATGGCGAGCAGCCACAGCCACAGAGTTGAAAAAGCAGAAACCGCAAGCGGCATCCCGCTCTGCATGGTGGCCGGGGGGACGCACCACAGCAATGCCATTCAAAACCTGGCGGAGGGGCAGGGAACAAAGATTAGACCACCCACCCTCCCCGCCTTCCCTTCCCTTTCCTCTCCTCTTCCATCTCTCCTGTCCCTCTACTATTCCACCAGCTGCTAGGGGCCCCCAACCCTGTAGCCCCCATCCTGCTGGGTGCACTTCCCCAGAAGCCAGGCCTCTAGTGAGCTAGGATCTCCTCCCATTGCATGCCCCCTTTCCTCAGGCCTGGCCCACCTCTCAGAGCCGCCTCTTTCCCCACGCCCCACCCCCAGGACTTCCTCTCCTGGAGCCCAAGGTCCCCTCCCCAAAGTGCAGGCACCTCTCCCGCCAGCACAGCCTCCACCAGGCGGCAGGCGGCGCCAGCAGCCAGCTGTGCACAGGTGAAGGTGCTGGGGCAGATGTAGATGGAGTCATAGTTGGCGCCCTCGCGGTGCAGCTCCCGGATTTTCATCTTCTCCGTGGCCCGCAGACGATCCACGTGCTCAGCACTGGAGGCACAGAGGGGGCACTCAAGGGGACAGCCAGGTAACTCTGTCCCCTCCACGTCCTCTCCTGTGTCTCGCAGCAGCTCCACGTAACAGAGGCAAGCCCAGGCTCCAGCCCCCAGGGTGGCTTGCGTGCTCTGAGGCCCCATCCCACCCCAGCCACAGGGGTCTGACCTGTGGCAGGCGAGCAGCTCAGCGTCCGTGGCTGGACGTGCGGGCAGGGCGAGACAGCGCCCGGCAAGACCCAGCTCCTCCAGGCGGTGCATGATACGCTGGATGCGCTGAGGCGTCTCGGGGTGGTGGCTAGGTGTGGGGGAATCGGAGGCAGGGCTTAGTGTACTTGAAGTGGGGGGTCCCTCCCCTCCTCCCACTTAGCCCATCTCTCTGACTGCATACTTGTCCCACAAGTTGTAGTGATCCATCATCTGTTGGTCATAGACCAGCCCTGTGCGAGCCTGCAGCACCGGCCACGTCAGGATTGGGAGCTCAGGGGGCTGCCACGGTCCCTCCTCCTCCTTCTCCTCCACATTGTCCCCCTCCACAGTGTCCTCCTCCTCCAGGGTCTCAGCTGCATGGGGAGGCCACATTCACCCTAGTCCTACTCCCCCACCCTGGATCCCCTTAATACTCTGGCACTCAGTTTACCCAAACCTAAAAAGGGGTGGGAGGCCTGAAACCAGGGCCCAGTGAGAGAGAGAGCCTGACCCTCCCCCACCAAGGCAGCGAGGAAAGTCAGAGTGGGGTCTGGAAGAGTCTCCTCCCACAGCTCATTCCCTGCCCAACCCCCCACCCAGCGCACTCCCTGCCAACTACCTGATCTCACAAAGACCTTCCAGAAGGGCTCAAGGGCTTCTAGAACACAGGAGATCGACGCCTGGGCACTGGAGGGCAAGGGAGGGGAAAATGTGACCAACTGGCCCCTGAGTGGGCAATGAGGGGCCTACTTCTCCCCTCCTCCACCTGGGCTCACCTCGGGCAAGGGGTGCCAGGGAACTCCAGCATGGGGCAAGGGTCTCCCAGAAGGGTGTGGAGAGAGGCGCTGACGCCCTCAGCCAGGGAGCGGAGGTTGTAGCCACCCTGGGAGAAGGAGTTCACATGAGGGAGGGCAGGAAAGAACCAGATGTTACCAGAGAAGAGTAGGGTGTTGTCAAGCAACAGGGCATTTGAAGGCTGACTTCATTTCATGTGCTGGACAGTATCATGGGGTGATTACTACTATTATAATGCTCATTTTACATAAGGAAAGCAGAGGCACAGGGAAGCTGAGTGACTTAGGAGAGGCTGTCCAGCTAGTAAGTGGAAATGCTGGGACAGGACTGAAAGTTGTTCTTACGTCTTCCAGGATCCATGGGCTGAGAGACGAAGTGAGTCACTCACCTCCAGTGAGAGGATCAGCTTGCCTCCTGCCAGACCCATGAGCAGGTGGGTTAGCTGGGCGAACCCTGCCGGAGTGGCGGCCATCTCGCCCTGGAGGGACGTGGAGGGTCAGCCCTGCTCCGTGCGGCCCCCTTCTGCCCTCCTGCCATCCCAGTGCACCTGCCTTACCTTGGGGTCCCCTTGGAGGGCATCAAATCCAGCAGCTACCAGGACCAGCTGGGGCTGGAACTGAAGGGGGTAGGAACTACATGAGGCCACCTGCCCTCACGGCCCTTCCCTCAACATCGCCTCTGCCCCAACACACCCCAGACCCACAGGACCTCAAGGGAAACTGGCAGCAGGACGTGCAGGAAAGCGGCGATGTAGTCGGCATCTCGCATCCCCACCTGCAGACAGGGAGGCATGATGGGGACGTCCTGCCATCTGCCCTGAAGGGCAGGGGTGGGCCTCATTTTGGGGGCAAAGGGTGGGCAGATACTGACCTGGTTCCAAGGCACATTGATGGTGTATCCCTGGCCTTGGCCAAAACCTGTGGTGGACCAGTTGGAGGCTGTAAGGTGGGGCCAGAACCGACCCTGCTCGTAGCGGTGGATGGAGAAATAGAGGACGCTAGAGACAGAGAAAAAAAAGAGGTGAGGGTTGAGGAGTCGGTCCCCCCAGAAACCCCCAACCCACAGCTACCACAGTTGACTCAACCATTCACTCATTCTCTCAGTAATTTCCCCATGAATTCTTTAATTCATACATTCATTCATTCTTCCATTCAGTTGCCAGCTTATTCATCCTCTCATCCATTAATTCTTCCATTTATTTATCCATTACCTCACTCACTCATTCATTTGCTCTCTTACTGAAATTGCTCCCTCAGCAAACACTGCTGCCCCTCTCAGTGCCCACCCAGTTCTAGCTCTGAGACCCTGAGAGCTATCAAGTCTATCCCACCTCCTAGGGCTCCTGACCCCATGGGGTACTCTAGATCATGCCTGCCCACCCACCAGCCCCTGTGACCAAGATAGTGACAGCAGGACAAACCCTGTGACACTGGAGGCCCACAGAGGCATGAGGCTCTTAGTTGGCCTTAGTTGGCGGGAGCCAGCTAAGGCTGAAAAGAACACCAGGCGAAGCTAGGGAGCTTAGTATTTTCCCTGAAGGAAGTGGGGAGACTCAGGGCCTAGGGGTTAGGAGGGGTGGGACTTGGTTCTGTATGTGGAGCTGGAGTGGGGATGCTGGCTGGGGCTCCATGAGGCCAGTGAGGGGGCAATTCCTTGTCTCCAATACCTTACAGGCTACCTCTACTATTTCTTCTATTTTCTAGGTGAGAAACTGAGCACTCAGAGCAGTGAGGGGGGCTGACACAGAACAGATACTGAAAAGACACAGTGGTATATGTTCTGATAGTAAGCCAAGTAGGAGGGCTTGATTCTGACTGAGGTGATCAAAATGAACATCTCTCATCCATCCTTCCATCCATCTGTTCATCCATCCCCTGCCTTGTTCCAGAAAGGACTTAAGGCAGCACTTTTTTCCTTTTTTAGGGAAATGCAAGAAACAGTGGTAAGCAATAAATCTAGACAAACTTAACAGTCACATTTTAATAAATGTTGATAATATAGTTGTGAAATTAAATGCAATTGGTATACAAGGATTTTTGGAATTGGGGGGATAAAGACCATGTGAAAGCTCTGGTCTTGAGTAGATGGGGGATGACTGTTTTACTTTTGACTCTAACAGATAAACGTACAGTAGAACATAAATATTATCATCGGGAAAGATAGGAATAAAGAAAAGATTTGAAGAAAGTCCACCCCACAAGAGAGCCACCAAAGTCAACAAACAGAAGAACTAACACCCAAGGAAATTAAGTTTATAAAGCAAATAGAAGGAAATTTAAAAATAAGTTCAACTGACTTCCAGTAAAAGAATGGTGGACTGATAGCACAGGTTTACCTCCTCATTCTCCTACAATCCTAGTCAAAAGATAGTAAAGGAATTTTAAACAAGTATCAACCCAGGAAGACAGAGAGTGGGAGAAAGGATGTCAGACAATTAGAGACTTCAACAAATCTCTGGAAAGTAGTCTGAGGCTCCAGGGGCCCCAGCAGGCCCTCTCCCATGCTGAACAGGTTGGGAAGTCACCCAAGACAATCTGAGGTTTCCCTTCTGGAGAAGTCAAGCACAGATCCAGGTCAATGCTCACAAAATCAATTCTGAATAGCCAATTCACTGAATAACCAACTCACTAAATTTACTTGTTCCTTTTAACTACTAAGCTTTAGTTTACTAAATGAATTCTTGTTAATTTTCTTAGGCATAATAACAAGAATTCCTTAATATCATTAATCACTCTTTTTGTTTTAAAAGTGCATTGGAGGCAATAGCTGTGTTATTTTGTGGATATATGACTATATGCATAGATATGAAGAATTGTGAATATATTCAATGCATTCTTCTTTATGAATAAGAATGTATAAATGAAAAAAAAAATCTATCCATGACCTTCAGTCTCCCAGCTCCCCATCTCTCAATCTCTTTATTTATTTATTTATTTATTTATTTGTTTATTTATGGCTGTGTTGGGTCTTCGTTTCTGTGCGAGGGCTTTCTCTAGTTGTGGCAAGCGGGGGCCACTCTTCATCGCGGTGCGCGGGCCTCTTACTATCGCGGCCTCTCTTGTTGCGGAGCACAGGCTCCAGATGCGCAGGCTCAGTAATTGTGGCTCACGGGCCTAGTTGCTCCGCGGCATGTGGGATCTTCCCAGACCAGGGCCCGAACCCGTGTCCCCTGCACTGGCAGGCAGATTCTCAACCACTGCGCCACCAGGGAAGCCCTCTCAATCTCTTAACTCCATCAGGAGGGTCCTGGCTGGAGACAAATTGGATAGCCCTTAAAATACTATTATGAAGACAAGGAAAACAACTAAACTAAAGCTTAGTAGAGCATAAACACAGAGAGGAAGACAGTGCTCTTGAAGCTTAAAAGAAGGAATGCAAGGTAAAGTTGAGGAAATCTCCCAGGACACTGAGCAAAAGGAAAAAAGAGACAGAAGACATGAGATAAAAAATAAGAGACACAGAGGATCAACCCCGGAAGTCTAACATCTGACTAACAGAGAGACCAGAGAGGACACAGTAGAAGAAATCATCAACAATCTAATAGAAGAAAACTTCTGAGGATTTAAGAAAGGCATGAGTCTTCAGATGTAAAATATCTACCACTGGTAAGCAGAATGAGGGGCAGGGTGAAAATTCAGAACGCCAGGGATAATGAGAAGAACCTAAAACCTTCCAGAGAGGAAAATATATTGGAAAGGAATGAAAATCAGACTGACATCTAGACATCTGTCAGCAACACTGAATGGTGGAAAATAATAAAGCAATGTCTGGAGAACAACCAACCTAGACTAGGTAATGGGCCACAGGAGCTCAGGAACCATGGGAAAAAGTGGAACTTATGCAGTCAATTCAATAAAAGGCTGTTTCAATAAAAACAACAACTATTTAGTAGTGTCCCCTACTGACAAGGATGGGCTCAATCACTTTCTGCAGGAAGGGTAAGGTGGTTCTCTTTCTGGAGGGAAGTCTGGCACTAGATTCTAGACTTTCAAGCACAGTGACCCTCTGACGAACTGGAAATTCATCCTACAGATATACTCAGAGGAGTATAAAATTATATATTTACCAGACTATTCACTGTAGAATTATCTGTATAGCAAAGACTGGGAAGACCTATAAACATCCTGGGGTTAAATGACCAAAGGTATAGCCATACAATGGAACACTGTACAGCTCTTACAAAGAACGAGATGCTTTTCAGAGGCACTAACATGGAGGTGTCCACACCATGCTGTTAAATGCAAAAAGCAAGTTGTTGAAGAAAATGTAGTGGTAGTATGTTAATAATAATAATGATAATGATGAATATTCATACATCTACAGGAAAAATTCTGTAACTATCAACAGTTACTTTTGAGGTGATAGGAATTACAGGAGACTCACTGCTTTAGACATTTCGATATTTAATTTTTTTGTTTGTTTTTTGGCCATGCCATGTGGCTTACGGGATCGCAGTTCCCTGACCAGGGATTGAACCCCGGCAGAGATAGTTAAAGCCCAGAATCCTAACCACTAGGACACCAGGGAACTAACTCCCTTTAATTCTTTAAAGAAATAAAATTTGCAGTATTGTCATAATCAGAAAACATAAAGTAGTAATTTGAGGTTCACTCCAGCTCCAGGATAAATTGGTGAACGAGATCTCCAAACATTTGTGGGCTCAAATCTCATCTCTTCAACTTCTTCTCTCTATGACCTCTTAACCTGTAAGCCTCAGTTCCCTGATCTGTAAAATGGGGAACCCAACAGTCCCTGCCTCAGAATGAAATTAAGAGACAGCAGACACGCAGAGGGCAGTACCGAACCTGTTGCCAGGGCAGGCCCAACAAATGTGAATGCTTCCCCTTCCCTCCTGGGCCCCTTCTGGCTGGGCCTGTAAAGATGGCGGGTGGCTGGGAGTCTAGCATCTAGGGTGGTACTCCGGGCATACCTGGGGTCTTGGTCAAAGGTGAACTGTGTTCCTTGACCATGGTGCACATCCCAATCCACGATAAGGACCCTGTGAGTGGGAGAGAGGGGGGCACTATGTAAGCAGATCAAGGAGCATCTGGGGGAAGTGCCTAGACCAAGATACCCAACCCTGCGCCACCCTCATTACACCCACCCTGCTGCTTGCTGCTGACCTCTGAATGTCATGCTTCTGTTGAGCATAGCGGGCAGCCACAGCCACGTGGTTGAACATGCAATACCCATCCATAAGACTGTGCTGGGCGTGGTGTCCAGGAGGCCTGGGAAGGGCAGGGAAGGCCACAGATTAATGGTGGTGAGGGGTCCTCCTCTTCAGAGATGGACACTTCCCTGCTCTCTAATCCTGGACCACCAACTCCCCCAGTGCTGATGCCTGCACATCTGCCAGGAACTGAGTAATTGGGTCCCTCAGACCCTCACCCCCAGTCTACTCTTCTCTCTCTGAAGGAAATTTGATAATGCTCATTAAAATTATCAATGCATACACCCTCATACCAAGTCCTTCTGCTCCTGGGGACTTAGGCCACAACCTATATAACAAAAAGGGTGAAATAACATGTTTATAAATGGATGATATTTGCTGCAGCATTTTTTGGAAACAGCAAATGATTGGAGAGAACCAAAATGCCCAATGGTAGCAGGCAGGTTAACTTACTGTGCATTTGTATAATGGCGTTCTACATGGGTCTAGGCTATACACTGTTAAGAGAAAAGCTTTCCAAGATATATAAGTGAAAAATGCATGATACAGGGAGTGTGTCGAGTGCTACCATAATTTGTGGCTAAAAAAGGGGAGGTAGGAGAAAAGCTACATCTTCTGCATTTCATCACTTCTGGGATGCCAATGATGAGAAGATGTACTGTGATTTTACATGCCAATAACAAAGCAGAAAATGCTGCCAAAGGAATTCTGAGTCACCATTGTTTATAAGATGCATCCAGATTTCAAGATGTTTCAAATATGAAAAAAATATACATCTTAGAATCAACAAAGTATGGTATTTATTCCATGAATGGCACAGACTATTTCTGGGAGGACACAAGAGTCGTTGGTGACAGCGACTGCCTCCAGGAGAGGAAGCAGGTGTCTGGAGACGGGGGTGGGGAGGACTTTTACTTGTACCTGACCCCTAACCTTTTTTAACATTTGATTCTTGAACCATGTGAATATACTTCCCACACCATTACCTTTTACATTTGAGAAAGGAATTTTTTTGTAATGTAAAAAAGCCTTATGCTAGTGGGTCCTACCTGATTATCGCCATACCATTCCGGATCTCAGCCCCCAGGACTGCATCCACCAGCCTGAGGACGGAGCCTGAGGCCAGGCAGGCACAGGTGTATGAGTTCTGGAGAGACAGTGGGGAGCCAGAGAGGGAGTGAGGGAGACAGCAGCCCTGTCCACTCAGCTGCCCCCCTCCAAGGTGGGGTGGATGTGGGGATGGGGGACCCCGGGATTGCCACCACCCTCTGCCCTCACAGTTCTCATCCATACCGGATGCAGATAAACTGAGTCATAGGTATCTGCTAGGACACGCAGTTCCCCCTCATTCATGTACTGGGTCGTCTCCATCAGATCAATGTATTCTAGACTGGGTATATAGATGGGGGATGGGATTCAGGGGCCCGCCTCCCTCCCTGGCCCTGAACCAGGGCCCTATCCCCTTCCCAGCTGAGTCCTCCATGCACCAAACCCCTGGACAAGTCAGGCCTCCTCAATTGTCAATCTGGGGAATAGCTGGGATGTAGGATACCTTCCCTGCTTCTTCCCCAGCCTGCCTCATTTCCAGTAACAACCCTTGCCCTCTGCTCTGGCCACATCAAATCCTACCTCCAGGTCTTTGGCCAGACAGTTCCAGCTGTCTGCATCTCCCTTTCCTCAGCCTTCTGCTTCATGGGACTCATTCTTTTTCTCCTCTTAAAGCTCAGCTCAGATACCCCCTCTGCCACACTAACTTTCCTTGAACCATACCACATCAGGCCTCTTACTCTGGGTTCCTTCAGCCCCCTGGGGGAACCCCCTGATCACTCTGTCCACATATCCATCATCTGTTTACACATCAGATTATAATAACAAAAAGAGCTCATCAGGGACTCATGATATGTCAGGCACCATTCTAAGCACCCGACACATATCAAGCCCTCCTGAGGAGCTCATGTTTACTAGCCCCCAAGTTACAGGCGATGACACTGAGATTCAGAGAGGCTCAGTGACTTGCCCAAGACCACAGAGCCCATGACATTCCTTCCCAAAGCATCTGGCCTGCCCTGGTTGGCCCAGGGCAGCCTCCTCCCCATCCCTACCAGGCTCCCAAGCCTTCACCTGTGAACCAACATCAGCTCCTCCTTTTCGGCGAATCGAGCCTGGGGAGACATGAGGAATAAAGGGCTAAGGCTCTGGCTGTCCCACCAGCTGCTGCCCTCTGCCCAGGATGTCGGCTGGGGGACTCACCTGAAAGGACACACAGCGATCCAGGAGGCCCTCCTGGATCAGCTGCTCCTTGATGGCATGGAGCCGCTCAGGGCCTTCAGGGAAGCTGGGTTGACAGAGATACAAATACAGATATAGGTACAGATACATATGACACTGGTGAGCACCACATCTGCTTCTGCACATCTTCCCCATCTGCCCTTCCACAGCTGCTGACGCATGAAACTTTGGAGTCATCCCTGGCGCCTGCTGGTTTCCGTTCTCATGATATGTGCAGAGCCTGGCCCTCTCCTATCACCCCCACTGCTGCTACCATTACCTCTCGCCTGGGCTATTGCACTCAGCTGGCCTCCCAGCTTCTGCCCTTGCTCCCCCAACAGTCCTTTCTCTGCACAGCAGCCCAGACACTGGTTAAAACTCAAATCAGGTCATGTCCCTCCTCTACTCAAAAAATTCTCCTGGCTCCCAGCTCACTCAGGGTAAAAGCCAAAGTCCTCCCCATGCCCCAGAAGGCCCTTCACGACCTGCCCCATCCCCTCTTTGACCCCTATCTCCTACTGCTCTCCCCCTCACTCACTCTGCTTCTCCTACGCTAGGCTCCTCCCTGTTCCTCAATCAAACCAAGTACGTTTCCGCTAGCTCTTCTTCCTGCCCAGGACAATCTTCTCCCAGATGTCTCCATAGCTCACTCCCTCACCTCCTTCAGATCCCTGCTCAGGTAGTAAGGCCTTCCTTGACCATCGTATTTAAAACTGAAGAGTCCCCTCCACTGCACTTTCTGCTACTCTCCCTCCCGCTTCTCCACAGCACTTCTCTTTCTAATACACTTTATCACTCGATTTTTGCTTGTTTACTATCTGTCTCCCTCCTCTAAAATGTAATCTCCACGAAGGCAGGAGTTTTGTTTGTTTTGTGTACTGCCTGTCCCTAGCGCCTCAGGAGACGGTAGATATGTATTCAATAATGAAGTCTTTTGCCATCCTGAGTCTTCCACTGGGATAGGGGAGATAGATACTAAACTAGTAAACACATAAGTATAATAATGGACAAACAATGGCATGGGCTAGGAATATCTTGACGCTCAGGTGTGGGGGAAGGGGAGTGGCTAGGCAAAGCCCTCTCCGAGGGTCTCCTTGAGATGTGAATATTAACCAGGAGACGAGAAGGTGGAAATGAGTCTCTGGAAAAGGGATTGGCCAGGGTAAAGGCGTGAGATGAGAGAGTGCCTGGTATGTTGGAAGAACAGCAAGGGGATCAGTGTGTGTGAAGTGAAGCGAAGCGAATGAGGGGGAGGATTGGCTGACGAGGTCATCATGGTGATATGGAGCCAGATCACATGGAACCTTAGAGGCCAGGATGAAGAATTTGAACTTTACCTTCAGGGCAACATCCTGCCCTTGAAGGACTTTAAGAGAGAGAACATCATCTCGTACATATTTTTTTAGGCTGTTGTGTAAAGAACAGGCAGCAGGGGTGAGGGTGGAAACAGGGAGGCCTCTGCAAGTCTAGGTGAGTGATGATGGTGGTGGCAGTGGAGGCGGTGAGGAGAGGTCAGATACTGAATACATTTTGAACATAGAGCCAAAAGAATTTGCTGATGGATTGTAATGTGTGACTGAATGGGAAGTGTAATTCTTCCATTTCAGCACAAACATCCCTTCTTCAAGGAATCCTTCTGGGAACCCTGGATGCTAGTCTAGCGTTCTCTATTAAACACTCTTGAAAGCTCTGGTCTTAGGTCCTCCTTCATTAAACACCTCACACTGCTGATGGCGGTTTAGTGACCTGCTCTCCTACTCCCCTGTCAGCTCCCTGTCTGTCTTGTCTGACACATTTGTATCACCATCTCCGGCACACAGAAGGCACTCAATAAATGTTTGTTGGCTAAATGAAAACAACCCATTCAAGCCTGAGCCCCATCTCCCTAAATCATCTGCTTCCAGTCTCTAGGCTAGAGTAAGACAGGATTCGTTCTTCTAATGGGCTCTAAGTGTATGTCTTTGTATGGCTTGGGTATGGCCTGGAGGAGCCAGCCTCACCTGTCATCCCAGAGGCAGTGGAATTCATTTAGCTGCTCATCGAACACCAAGCCAGTGCCAGACGGTGTCCTGGCCTCCCGGTTCAGATCCTGCAAGGAAAAAAAATGGGAGAGACTGATGCATTGAGGGCCTGAGTCAGAGGGAACATCCCACACTGTCCAGGATGGAGAAGCTCAGGGTTTTGATTGTCACAGGAGGTTAAATTGCGGCCAGGCCCCTCTCACCAGCCCTTGCAGCCCCACGACTAGGTCTTGCTCGGCTGCTTGACTAAGCTTCTTCATTCTGCCTTTCTTCTTTACCTCCGCTAGATTGGGGCTGGAGCGGAGTACGGCACCCTTTTTAACACCTCGCTTCTGCCAAACAGAGAGAAGGGTCAGAGTCCAACGCACGCACGGCCCGCTGCTCCCCCTCCCCCTCATTAGGGCAGGTCTGGGGCCTCACCGAGGTCTGGGGCCTCACCGAGGTGACGCTGGAGTCGTGGGGGGGGGAATGGGGATTGTGCCTACTCCTTCGCTGTCTGGTTGTGGTGGAATCCTGGCCGGTGGAGGTCATGGCTGGGGAGACTTCACCCCTGACGCGTTTCTGGGGGGTGGGGTGGAGGTGACTCCGAAGGGGCCCAACGCCATGAAAACCTTACATCCCAGCCCTTCCCAGGCCCCGCCCCCTACGCTAGTCTCTATCCCTTTGCTATCTATTCCCCACCACCTTCTAAACTCTGCCTCTTAAGGCTCTCTCCCTCCAGCAGGGTGTCCATTCTACCTGGTCCCGCCCATTCCACTAGGCTCCACCCCTTTGACACTATTCATTCTCCTTTCAAAGTCTTGCCCTTTCACAGAGCAATTAACCCCCTGGCTCAGTCCGTTCTAGAGCCTGCCCTTTCCAGCTAATCACCGCCCCTTCCGCCCTATAAGCCCCATTCCCAGACCCTTTCATTCCTCAAAGCCTCGCCCAGACCCCACCCCTTCGCAAACCTGCCCATTCCAGCCAATCTCCCGGGATAATCACCCACTCTTTCACTCAGCCAGACCCAGCCAGGGCCCCGACTCCACCCTTAACGATCCACTTAACTCCACCCCTTATTGGCCCGACCGGCACCTTCCACTTGGCTAGATCCCGCCCCTAACGTTTCAACAAGCCCAGCTCCTCAGGGGACTGCCCCTTTCCTTCCACCAGGCCCCACCCCCTACCCAGGCCCAATCCCTAACGCTTCACCAAGCCCCTTCAGCCAGTTCCGAGCCACCTCCCGCTAGCCCCTCCCCCTTCTCGCCCCCGCTGTCGACGCGGGCGCAGCCCCTTTCTCAAACTCCGCCCCTGGCTTACGCCTCAAAATTCCCTGAGCCCCCTCTTTTCCGTTGGGCAGGGGCTCTCTACAGCCCGCCCCAATCCCTCCCACATTGGGGATCTTGCCGCAAGGCCGCGCCCCTCGTGCGGGCCACACCTCCCGCGAACTCACAAACTGCGGGTCTGCGCGAGAACTGGCGACACGGGCCGTGCTGCGCCCGTATGAAGCGCGCGCCAGCGGCTGGACGATGCACTCGGGGTCAAACTCGCCCCTCCCCCAACCACCGCCGCTGTCGTCCTGGCGGCCTTGGCCGCCGTCCCTCCGTCCCTGTCCAGTTACCTTAGGAGCCCTCCGGACCGGCGCCAACTGTACCGTGCGATTAACTCAAGAGTGCAAGCAAGCAAGCAAGGCCGTTAGGAAGGGGCGTCTTCTCTCGTCCCAGTGGCTTCCCGCGTTGCGCGCCGTGATGACGTAGTGAGGGCGGGCTGGTGGGCCTGGAGCACGGTGGAAACTGGACAAGGCTGGTGGCGGCCAAAATGGGAGTGGTGATGTTAATAAATGTGAGGATTTTCTGAGTTCATATTCACTAAGGTGGTACATAGGAAGCACTCACCAAATGTTGGCTAGTAATATTCTGCCGCGAAAATGAATGGTGGAGCGGAAGGAGTCTTAGTAGAGGCAAATAACTGTGATGATAGCAAGTATTATGTGACAGGCATTGTCGCAGGCCACAGTTCTATGAGGTAGTTCCTTAAGGCTGCTTTGAAGATAAGGAAACTGAGGTTATGCGACTTAGCCATGTGACCTTGAGCAAGTTACTGAGCATCTCTGGGCTTCAGTTTCTTCATCTGGAAAATTGTGGTAATTATAGTGCCGGAGCCAGAATGGACCTCAGGAGGGGAGTTTTTCTTTGGATGGCGGCTCTCCCTGTCGGCCCCCTCCACTGGGTCACCTCTGCTCCCAAGCTGTAATAGAAAGTGTGTGCCTAGGGGGTAGGGGGAGTTGCCACTGTGCACCACCCCCCAACTCCCCCCACACCGTGTCTAAATGCCTAAATGTCAGCCCCGTAGGAGGCCGGTTTGTCCTCCTAATCTCCCTCTCTCATTCTTCACCATTTCCTACCGGGCTGTAGGCTGGGGCGGGAGAGATAAGCGGTCTGGGGTTCAGCATCGCTGACTAACTAACAGATTGACAGCCCCGCCGCCCAGTAGCCGGGCCCTCTTACCCTCTTGCAAACCCCAGTTCCAGCCTTCTCTTCCCTTCCACTCTTTTTCTACCTGAACGTGTCTTTTTGTCCCAGTGGAAGAGGGTCACAGCCCTAAGACTTTTAAACCTCCAAATACACCAAAGAAAACATATATACAATGATACACACTGAGGAACGTTCTGAGGTTGTGATGCCTGCAAAGTAAAAGAGTAGGAAGTCTTGTAAAGGCCAAGGCCTATTTTTTCTGTATAGTCAGAAGAGAGGTTCCTGTAGAGCTGAGGTTGGCAAACTTTTTCTATAAAGGGCCAGATAATGAATATTTTAGGCTTTGCAAACCACGTACTGCTGCTGTGACATTTTCTTTCTTCCTCCCCTCCCCTCCCCTCCTCCCTCCCTCTCTTTCTTTGTTTTCCTTTCTTTCTTTTCCTTCTTCTCTCCCTCCCCTTCCCTCCCCTCCCTTTCCTTCCCCTTTGTCTCCTTTATTTTCTTTCTTTCCCTTAAAAAATGTAAAAACAGGCTGCAGTCTAGCTTTGGCCTGAAGGCCATAGTTTGCTGATCCCTGCTGTAGGGTGTCAGTCTTTGGTTTCCTTTATCTGGCTGGGATTCTTTTACAGGTTGAGTGCAGAGGTTACATGTTTCCTGAGGAGAAGTATTCCTTTTGTGTGAGGTGTGAGGACAGGGATTCATGGACAGGGTCAGGTCATTTCTGGTGTTCTTGTACTGGGTCAAGCAAATGTTCCTGGACAGAGTGAGGATAGGGATTCCTATAGTTTCTATAGTGTTGTTCCTCTACTGAACTAAGCAGGGGTTTCTATACAGGGCAGCCCAGTTGTTTCTAGGGAGCTCCAGACTAGGGGTTCCCATACAAATTCAGGATGGGGCTCCTTAGACTGCATCATGACAGGTTCCTATGAAGAGATTAGGCAGCCCAATTCAGGGTCAGCACAGGTGTTTCTGTACAGGTTCAGAGCTGTGTTCATATAGATATTAGGATTAGGTGTTCATGTCCAGATTCAGTCAAGAGATTGTTATTAATTGGGGTAAATTATGTTAGCTGCTGTAAAACCCAGAATCTCGGGCTTCACAAATACGTTTCTTTTTTTTTTTTTTTATAAATTTATTTATTTTATTTTTGGCTGCATTGGGTCTTCATTGCTGCGCACAGGCTTTCTCTAGTTGTGTCAAGCAGGGGCTACTCTTCGTTGTGGTGCGCGGGCTTCTCATTGCAGTGGTTTCTCTTGTTGTGGAGCACGGGCTCTAGGCGCGCGGGCTTCAGTAGTTGTGGCACTCAGGCTCAGTAGTTGTGGCTCACAGGCTCTAGAGCGCAGGCTCAGTAGTTGTGGCACATGGGCTTAGTTGCTTCGCGGCATGTGGGATCTTCCCGGACCAGGGCTCGAACCCATGTCCCCTGCATTGGCAGGCGGATTCTTAACCACTGCGCCACCAGGGAAGCCCCAATACATGTTTCTTACTCATACAAAATCCACTGTGAATATTTATTACTGGTCATTCATGGACCCAGGCAACTTCCATTTTGCAGTTCTGCTCTCCTCTGAGCCCTTGGAGTTCTCACTATTCAGCTGGTAGATGGGGAAAGAGAAAGTGGGGGATTGTGTGAGAGACTTTTATGGGCCAGGCCTGGAAATGTGATATGTCATGCCCACACTCCATGGGTCAGAGCTCTGTCACATGTCCACATCTAACTGTAAGGGAAGTTGGAAAAGTGTGTGAGCTTAGGAAGAAAAGGGACAGGTTTGAAGAGCCTATAGCAGTGCCTGCTACAGGATTCTATAGACTTCACAGAGCTATGCTGTCCAATGTGGTAGCCACTAGCCACGTGGGGCTGCTGAGCTCTTGAAATGTGACTAGTCCAACTTGAGGTGTGCTGTAAGTGTAGAATACACACTGGATTTCCAAAAAAATTAGTATAAAAAATTAAATATGTCAATAACTTTTATATTGATTGCATATTGAAATGAAATACCATTGATCCTTGAACAACACGGGTTTGAATTGAGTGGGTCCACTTATATGCAGCTTTTTTTCAATAAATACTACAGTACTACATGACCTGAGGTTGGTTGAATCCACAGATGTGAAACTGCAGATATGGAGGAACCGAGGATATGGAGGGATGACTATAAAGTTATACACGGATTTTTCTACTGCCTAGGGGTGTCAGCACCCATAACCACCCTCTCGTTGTTAAAAGGTCAACTGTATTTAACTATATTGGGTAAAGTAAAATATATCATTAAAATTAACTTCACCTGTTTTTTGTGGGGTTTTTTTGCTTTTTAATGCAGCTACATGAAAATTTTAAATTACACATGTGACTCAAATTGTATTTCTTTAGGACAGCACTGCTATAGAGAATTCTCTTTAAAGTATCAGCACAGGGGTTCTTGTGTAGGTGTAGGGGTTTCTCTATAGGGTCAAGTTAGTGTCTCTTGTCTGGGGTCAGGAGAATGATTCTATTATCTGGTAAGGCAGGTTTGTAGAAAAATATGAAGGTTGGAGACATTGTAGAGTAAGAGGGAAGAATGTGAAGGCATTTTTTTCTCGTGCAGATTAAGATTAGCTGTTCCTTTAGAGGCCAGAAGGGTGGTTTTCTGTAGAGGGTCAGGCCAGAGGATCACAACATACTCAGGCCAGGTATTTCTGCATGGGATCAGAGCTAGGTTCCCAGAGACGCAGATCAGGTGATCCTATTAGGGGTTAGGCCTGGGGTTCTTTTTTTTTTTTTTTTTTTTTTTTAAACATCTTTATTGAAGTATAATTGCCTTACAATGGTGTGTTAGCTTCTGCTTTATAACAAAGTGAATCAGCTACACATATACAATATGTTCCCATATCTCTTCCCTCTTGCATCTCCCTCCCTCCCACCCTCCCCATCCCACCCCTCTAGGTGGTCACAAAGCACCAAGCTGATCTCCCTGTGCTATGCGGCTGCTTCCCACTAGCTATCTATTTTACATTTGGTAGTGTATATATGTCCATGACACTCTCTCACCCTGTCACATCTCACCCCACCCCCTCCCCATATCCTCAAGTCCATTCTCTAGTAGGTCTGTGTCTTTATTCCCGTCTTGCCACTAGGTTCTTCATGGCTTTTTTTTTCCCCTTAGATTCCGTATATATGTGTTAGCATACTGTATTTGTTTTTCTCTTTCTGACTTACTTCACTCTGTATGACAGACTCTAACTCCATCCACCTCATTACAAATACCTCCATTTCATTTCTTTTTATGGCTGAGTAATATTCCATTGTATATATGTGCCACATCTTCTTTATCCATTCATCTGTCGATGGACATTTAGGTTGCTTCCATGTCCTGGCTATTGTAAATAGAGCTGCAATGAACATTTTGGTACATGACTCTTTTTGAACTATGGTTTTCTCAGGGTATATGCCCAGTAGTGGGATTGCTGGATCGTATGGTAGTTCTATTTGTAGTTTTTTAAGGAACCTCCATACTGTTCTCCATAGTGGCTGTATCAATTTACATTCCCACCAACAGTGCAAGAGAGAGGCCTGGGGTTCTTGTACAGGCTCGGGACAGGTGATCATGGTGATTCAGATTCTGGATTGTTTAACAAGTTCAGAGCAGAGGTTTCTATGCAGTACAGGTGTTTTTATGCTGGTTCATTTCTTGGATGTCTCTCAAGTCAGAGGTTCCTGTTGAGGGTGAGAGTGGGGTTTTCTGTACCAGCTCAGGACACAGGTTCCTGATGGGACTCAGAGGGTGGTCCCACGCAGGGTCAGGACAGAGGTCCTGTGCAGAGGTAGGACACTGACACCTTCAGAGATTCAGATTAGTGTTTCTACTGTTGGCTCAGGACGGTAGCTCCTATGCAGGGCGAGTGTGGGGCTTCTGGAACAAGCCCAGGGCAGGGGCTGTCATAGAGAGTCACAGGGCTTCCTGTGCAGGGTCAGGAGAGTATTTCCAGAGGGGAAGGTTAGGAGTTGCTATAAAGGATCAGGTCAGAGTTTCCTATAAATGAGTCAAGTTAAGGATTTCTGTTGAGAGTCAAGAAAAGGTTTTCTGCAGAGAGTCTGGTCAGAAGTTCCAGTACAGTTGTATTCAAGGCTTCCTGTAGAGGGTCAGGGCCATGGAGCTAACACAGGATGAGGATGAGAAGCCCTGTACAGTGTCTGGGAAGGGAGTCCTGTGCCAGGTGAGGCCATAGGTGCCTGTATCGGATGAGATATGGGCTTAAAGTAGAGGGTCAGGACAGGCGTCCCTGACACAGGGTCAGGAAAGGGTTTTCTGTGTAAGTTCAAGACTGAGGTTCATGTTGAGAGTTAGACCATGGGTTCCTGCGTACTCTACGGGGTGGGTCACGAGATCAGGATTGTTGTGCAGAGTGACGTCGGGAGGGAGTCGTTGTCAACCGTGGAGGCAAGGGCTTCTACACTCAGTCTAGATTTTCTATACTCACTAGATTTTCTTGTGAGCGAAGTATTTTAAAAATGCTACCTGGAGGGCACGGCTCCAGTACAGTGTGAGGACAGAGGTGTCCTGTCCAAGGTCAAGACAGGATTCCTATAAAGAGATTGAGGCTTGGGGAAAGGGTCAGGACAGGCATTTCTGTTAGGGGTGGTACAGGGACTTCCTTACAGTGTGAGCTCAGAGATTCCTAACCAGAGTAAGGCAGAGGTTCCTGTGCCATATGGGAGGACTGGGGTTACTCCTGTGCAAGGTGAGGGCTGGTGTTCCTGTCCGGACTCAGGATGGGTTTCCTGTTGATAATTAGAGAAAGGGTTCCCTTAGAGTTCCAGAACCAGATTCCTGTACCAGGCTAGGGCAGCCGTTCTTATAGGGAGTGAGGACTGGGGTTCCTGAACAAGGCGGGGCCAGGCACATTTCCACACAGGTTCTGAGAGGGGTTTCTTTTTGTTTAATATTTATTTATGTATTTATTTTATTTGGTTGCGCCGGGTCTTAGTTGCGGCAGGTGGGCTCCTTAGTTGCGGCAGGCAGGCTCTTTAGTTGTGGCATGCGAACTCTTAGTTGCAGCATGCATGTGGGATCTAGTTCCCTGACCAGAGATCGAACCCGGGCCCCCTGCACTGATAGCGTGAAGTCTTAGCCACTGGACCACCAGGGAAGTGCCGTGAGAGGGGTTTCTGTTCAAGACGAAGACAGGGGCTCCTCCAGGGTAAGAGGGCTGGGGTTCCGTGGGGCAGCCAGGCAGGAGGCTTTTACAGGGCCAGGGCACGCTCCTGTAAGGAGCGTGGACTACTGTGATTCTCGAGTGGGCTAGTGTGGTGACTTGCTGAAAGGGTGCTGTTCTGTTGAGGACAGCTTCTCACCCATACTGTGTTCAGGATGTGCGGGCCCACAGTCCCCACCTCTGGGGCTTCAGGGGGGAGAAGCTGCAAAGAGAAGCAGCCCAGTTAAGTGTGAGCAAGGCTCACTTTGGTGGGGGAGGGTCGCCCATCTGAAGTCCACTCCTTAAACTCAGCGTGATCAGGGCAAGTTCTGAGCCTCAGTTTTTCATTAGTAAAAGGAGCATGAGTGTACTTCCCTCAGTCTTTTTTTTTTTCAGGTATTCATGAACTAAAGCAACTGAAGCCTCTCAGCCATTGCCGACTCACAGTGAGCACTCAATTAAAGGCGCTGCTTGCTGTTAGGAGCCGTTGGGAAACCTGAGCCACGGAGCCCGGCTAACCCTGTGCCATCAGCTGTGTGGCCTCGGGCGAGCCACTTAACCTGTCTGGCTTAGGATGTCACCTGACTGGGTGACTGTTTCTGTGTAAGGGTTTGTTAAATGGAAGTACAGATTCCACCCTGGGGGGAGCAGTTCACCCAGGTGAGTAGGTGCGTTGGGGAGGGAGATGGTACTGTGGGGAGCTCCCCGACCTCCAGGGTCTAAATATCACCCCCAGAGGCTATTTTGTCCTCCTAATCTACCCCTCTCGTTCTCTACCATTTCCCACAGGGCTGCAGGCTGAGCTGGGCTGAAAGAGATAAGAGATGAGTGACAGGAAGGCCTATGGACAACCTCATGGTCCCATACTGGCCTTCTGACCTTCTTGACAGCTACCATTCCTGCCCCACCCCTTCCTCCCTTTTCTGTCCTCAGCATGTCTAATGTCCCTTGGAAGAGGGTCCCTAGCTTACACCGACTGAAACTATACATGTTGACACTTCCATAAATAAGTGTATGCAGGGCTGCTCCCATTGTCAGCCACTTAGAGACACTGACATGGCCCACGCCACACAATATGCTCACACACACACAGACTTGCACAGAAATACTGTCATCACCAGACCCACAGAGACATCCTGACACGCAGACCCTCATGGTCACACTGTTATGCCTCACACACTGTCACACAGTAGTTCTTGTTCAACGTTCCAAAATGTGTATGGATCCACTTCTGTGCCCAGTGCATATGCTGTCATGCTGTCTCAAAGGTCACCCCGAGTGGTGCACAACCCCACGTGTTTCCTCAGCACACGCTGTCGCGGGCACACCTCCACGTCCGCTCACACAGTCACCCGTGCCCGGCCTCTTGCAGGCGTCTGGAGTCACGCACATCGTCTCATACAGCCTCATCCCCACTGCCCGCTGCACACCGGCTCTCAACATGACGTGTGGCTGCACGTGCTGTCTCATACAACCTGGACGCTGTCACACGCGGTGTCACATATTCTGTTACAATCGTGAAGCGTCGCGTGCCATCTCACATGGTCACACACGGCAGCCACACACTGTCACCAAAGAATCATGCACACTGATACACAACCCCCCACCACTGTTCTTTATTTAGTCCCACACAGACTCACACATTCAATTTCAGGACTCTGGTGGTTTTATTTTACAAAAGCTTTGAATGTCCACGCCAAGGCTTGTCTGGGGCCCAGAGGGTTGGGTTGGACAGACATCTGGCTACAAGAGGGGAGGGACACCAACACCTGCCCTGAGGCCATGCTCTGTGCCCTCATGAGCTGAGTGGGGCCACCACAGTGGTGGTGGTGGTGGGAGGCATGGGACCTGTGGGGAAGGAGCCTGTGGGTGAGCCCAACAGGGGCCCTGGGAAAGGCATGAGGTGGCTAACAGGCCCTGACAGCACCACGGGGCCCAGGCCTTGGTAGAGGTGGGCAGTACCAGGCGGGCCCAATGTCAAGCCTGAGGCCACCTCCCCACAATTCCCACTACTGCTGCCCCCAGCCACCACCATGAAGCTGCCAGCTGGCCCTTCAGCTGCTCCTGTACCTCCTAGACTCGATCCCCGTTTCTTTTTTCCTTTTCCAGATGCCTTGCGGTTTCGAGTCTGGATACCATCCTTCCGCATGGTCAGTGGTCGGTTCACCTGCCAAGAGGGAGGCCATGGGTGTTTCCCAACTCCACATCTTGCCTCTATGTCTCCTCCAGGGATGCTCTCTCCACCCCACTTCTTAAGAATAGGGAATTGGTTCAAGGACTAGGGAGTGCGCCCCTGGTGTGGCACAGGTATCGTTCTCAAGAATCCCGAGGTTGTGAGGCCCTGAGCTTGGGAAAGCCTTTCAGGCTAATCGGAGCTGCCCCTGGTCTAGGACGGGGGAGTGGAAGTTAGCTGATGGCCAAGGGAGGAGGAAGGAGGAGGGAGCAGGAGGAAGAAAGGCGATGAAGGAGTGGAGGAGGGAGGGGTGGGGAAGGTGGAGGGGGGATGGAGGAAGAGAGAGGAGAATAACAAACGGAGAAGGAAGGGAAGCGGGAGGAGAGGAGGGAGGCTCCGAGGGGCCCCGGGGCACCTGGTGTAGCTTGTAGTAGAGGCCGCAGGCATTGCACACAGGGTCGCCACTGGCATTTCTCCGCCACAGTGTGGTGGTGGTTGTCTGGCAGTTGGTGCACTGGGTACCTGCCCGTTTGCTGACAATCTGGGGGAGAGAGAATGTGAGGATGAGCACACTGGTGGGTGGAGGACTGAAAGAGGTGAGGGTCAGGTTAAGGCAGGGTTTCCGACAGGGCGAGGGCTGGGGGTTCTGTGTGGGTGAGGACAGGACTTCCTGGCCGGGGTAGGGGTTTTGGGTACTATATGGGGGAATACACCAGTAGTACCCAACTTTGGCCATCCACTGGAATCACTTGGGGGTTAGAAACGGTCCTGATGCCCAGGCGGCATCCCAGACCAATTAAACCAGCACATGTGGGGAGGGCCCCAGGCCCTAGTGGTTTCGAAGTGCCCCAAGGTGATCCCAGTGTGAAGCCGAGGATGAAAACTGCAGTGCAGGGAGAGGATGGGGTTCCTGCTTGCAGACCGTGAGGATAGGTTGAGGATAGGCGGCCCCGGCCCCGTACAAAAGCTGGCTTCCTGTGTGGATGGGGAAGGGGTGGGGGATGTGGGTTCTTGTAGAGCATGCGGACTGGGATCCCTGCACAGGGTGAGCACAGCGGTGGAGGCAGGCCTGGGTCTTACCAGGCGCTTCTTGGGCCGGATGAGGGGCCTGTTCTGCCCATTCATCTTGTGATAGAGGCCACAGGCGTTGCACAGGTAGTGGCCCGTCCTGTCCCGCCGCCACAGCGGGGTGGCCGTTGCTCCGCAGTTCACACACTCTCTGGCCTCTGGTGGGGTAGACGGAGGGGAAGAGGGAGCCAGGCTCAGTCCAGCTTCGCCCTGGACACCCCCGCCCCCCCCAACCCCCACCTCCCAGTCCCTTTTTGAGAACCTCACCACAGGGGGTTAGGGGCAGAGTTCCACGAAGCTTGGGGGAGGAATAGGCTGCTGGATTGAGGGGGCTCCCAGTGGGAGAAAAGAAGGTACTGGAAAAGTCAGGGCCCCCATAGGCACTGCTGGGGACTGGAATTGATGAAGGCAGTGCAGGCCCCAGTGTCAAGAGGTCTGGACTCAGCCGCTCTGTCTTTAAGGTCTCCAGGAAGCTGCCGCCGCCTTTCCCATCCAGATCTTCTGGGGCCTGGGGAGGGGAGTCCTCGCGGGTGGGGCACGCAGTCGAGGCAGGGTAGAGCCCGGTCTTGCCATAGGCCCAGCCAGCATATGGTGAGTTCCCTGGGATGCCTTCCATGCAGTTGAGCAGTGGGTACACCTGAAAGACTATTGGGGGTATGGAAAAGGAGGAGGAAAGAAGAGGAGCAATCAGTCTAAAGTCATCTTGCTTTCAGGGTCTAATGATGCCCAAGAGCCCCAACATGGTGGCCAAGTTTCCAACCTTTCTACAGGTGACCAGAATAGCTACTGGCCATTGGGTGACTCCTGGGTCCTGAGCCCCACTGGTCACTCTGGCAACTGAAATAACCTCCAGCCATTTCCAGGTGGGCTTTGAGGATGACTTGTTGGGATTTGGAGCCCATAGATCAGTTGGCAACTCGGGCCACCACCTACTTCCAACATTGCTTCCCAGTATGGCTATCCCAAGATGGCAGGCTGGGGAGCATTGGCATTCCCAGGTCTGGACTTAACTAGGGGTCAGCACAGCCACGTGAAGGCTTCCGGCCATTTTCAGGATGACTTCTTAGTAGGATTCTGCCTTAGCTAAGGGTCTCCATGGCAACCCCAATATCACGGAACCAGTGCCAAGACAGCTACCCAAAGAAGTTAGGTACCTGGGGAGTGTCTGTAGGCCTCAGCATCCCTGTAGTAGGCCAGTGCAGCAGCTGCAGCCGTGGCGGTGCTGGGGGCGGTGGAGGAGGCTGCTGTATCCAAGCCCTCAGGCCCAGAGGGGAAGAAGACCCCCGATTCTGGTGGTGAGGACACCAAGGCAGGATCCATAAACTGGGACAGGGGCTCGGAGGTCCCCAGGGCCCCGAGGCCAGGGAACTCCATGGGGCCTCTGGGGTTTGACCTGTGAGCACAGGAGGGGTCTTCAGACACAGAAGCCCTCCTCTCCCCTCTCCACCCCTTCTTCCCTCCTTTCTCCCTCTTCCCACTCCATCCCCTCAATCCTCTTATCCCCCCTTTCCATCTCCCTAGTACCCTCCTCTTGCCTCCTCTCCCCCTCCTCTTCCTCCCTCCCCTCCCTCATCTCTCCCTTATCTTCCACTCCATCCTCACTCCCCATCCTGCTCCTTTCCCCTTCTTCCTCATTTATCTTTCCTCTCCTCTCCTTCTTCCACACCCTCCTCTTCCTCCCCTTCCCTTTCTTCTCCTCGCCCTCCTCCCTCCCCTGTCTCTTCCTCCTCCCTCCTCTCAGCTGCCCTTCTTTCTCCTCCTCTTCCCCTTCTTCCTTCTCTTTCTACTCCTGCCTCCCTCCCTCTTCTCTCTTCTTCCCCTCTTCCTCTCCCCCTCCTCCTCTTCTCCCTGGTCCCCTTCTCTCCCTTCATCTCTTCCTCCTCCTCCTCCTTCTCCACCTCCCCTTTGCTCAGCCATCTCCCCCTTCCCCTTTCTATATCGGCTCCACTCCTCCTTCTCCTCCCTTTCCCTCCCCTCCCATCTTTTGTCTTCATCCTTCTCCTCTCCCTCCCCTTCTGCTCATCTCTTTCTCCCTCTCCTCATTTTCTCCTCTCCTCCTCCTCCTCCACTTCCTCTTCTCCCTCTGCCCCCACACTTTCTCCCCTCCGCCTCTAAAAGAATCAAGGTGGGGTGGGCTGGGGTGTGGAACCAGAGTCCCTTGAACTCCTTGGTCACCCCCCTGGACCTTGGGGTTCACCCTCCTGTGCTCCCCAACTTCATCCCTATCTGTTGCATCTTGCCTTCTGACTTTCTCAGAAACCCCATGGTTTCCGGCTTGACTCTCCCCTCCCCCACCTCCGTTGGGTCTGCAGACGGAGGGCCCCTCAGTTCCTCCCTGCTCCATGGGGGGGTCAGTACCCCCACTGCTTATCTCTGCCATCCCCGCCCAACTTTTGAAATCACCCCAAGGCCACTGGCTTCCTCTGAGGAGGGGGACAGGTGGGAGGTGTTCCCTCTACCCATACCCTGTCCCCTGGGGAGGTCTGCCATAGTTCTGCTTTCAAGTTCCTTCAGTCCCCACCATCCTCAGGCCTCAGTTTCCCTATCTGCCGGTTAGGAGGTGGTGACAGGGCTCGAGCTAGGACTTAGGAGAAGGCAGCTTGGTCTCTCTGCCCCTTTGCCTCTGTCCTTCCCTGTGTGTATCTCTGTCTCCCTGTGTCTCTTTTTCCCTGACCCTGTTTCTTCTCAAGTCTGGCTCTCTGTATTTCCCTCCCATTTTTCTATGCTCCCATGATACATCTTGCTCTCTCTTTTTGTGCTTTTATAAATGTCTAATGTTTTCCCCCTCCCTTTCTCTGTCCTCCCATGTCTCTGTCTGATTGTCTCTCTCCTTCTTTATCTCTCTTTTTATCTCTTTGTTTCTCTCTCTCTTTCTTTGCTCTCTGAATCTTTTTCTGTTTCTCTTTTTCCCTCTCCATTCATCTCTCTGAATGTCTGTACATCTCTCCCACTCTGTTTCTTTCTGCTTGTTTGTCAATTCCTTAGTTTCTGTCTCTGGGTCCTCTGGCCTTATTTCCATGTCTGTCTGACTATTCCCGTACCCATGAACACACCCTCCTGCACACAGCCCCAGATGAAGAGCCAAGAAACCTACCCCCGCCCCTGACTTGCCCAGTGAATCTGAAGGCCTTGGTCTCCCTGTCTGTAGGGTGGAGTGACAAATATAGAGAAGACCATCTTCCCCCGCTTATGTGACCCATTGTATAGACAGGCTAAGAGTTGGGCCCGGGGTTAGGGGTCGTGCTGGGCTAGAGATGGGCCTGTCAGTGTGCCCACCACCAACCTCCTCTAGGGCCCAGGGCACCTGCTGTTTCTCCCTAGGGAGAGTGTCTTGCCTCCTCATCTCCTCATCCATCTCTTTCCTCTCTGTCTCACCATGATTCTATCTGTATCTCTCTCTGAGTTCCTGTCTCGCTCTCCTTTTCTGTTCCTGGGTCTCCCCCTCTTTCTTGTCTCTCTGTCTCTCTTACTCTTTCTTTGAGTCTCTGTTTTTCTTCTTTCTCTTCATGTCTCTGTCTTTTGCTTCTTTTCTCTCTCTCTCCATCTCTCTTTGTTTTTTCCTCCCTTCTCTCTGTCTCTGTTTGTCTCTTGCTCTTTTTGTCTCTATCACCACTCTTCCTTTATCCCCTCATTCTCACCTCACCACCACCCCCAATCTCCCTCCAGCCCCACTGCCCCCCGTCCCTGCACCTTGTACCTTGACAGGTCCAGGACTGCCCACCCCTCCCATGGCAGGGGCCCAGCCCCCCCCCACCCCTAGTTATCACTCTCCGGACAGAGATAAAGTTTATCTCGAGGCTGGGGGATATGAAAGCTCCTTATCAGCTGCCCCACTAGAGTAAGTGCTGCCCCAACGGGCAGCAGGCAGCAGGCCGGCACCCTCAACTCTCCCTCCGCCCAGCCCCTCACCCCAGGTAACGTCCCTATCCCAGCCCTCAAGGGAGGGTCCCTCGGGACTGAAGGGAGCAGAGCTGGGATATGGGGGCAGATGACTCTTGGGAGAGTTTGAGGTGGAGTTTGAGGATTAGGTACGGGGTTGAGGAGTCAGACATTCGGAGAACAGCTATGGAGTTTGGGGTAAGCAGATACGGGTTTGTGGAGCAGAGAAAGGTCTGCTTGAAAGGTCCCATTTTGGGATCAGAAATAAGTTGGGAAAGCAGAGACAGGGTTGGGGATCAGAGGCAAAGTTTGAGAGAGAAAGTTGAGAAGTTGGAGATGTAGTTTAGGGGTCGGGGTGGATTCCAAGAGTCATGGAAAAGTCTGAGGGTCCAGGCGTTTTGCTGGAGCAGAGGTGGAGTTTGGACAGGCAGGCAGAAATGTGTCTGATGATTAGAGATGGCTTATGGAAGCACAGGAGGAGTTTGAGAACAGAGATAGAATTGGAGAACAGAAAGATTTGGGGCCAGAGAGGACACCTGGGGAGACACAAAAATATTTGGGGGCTAAGATGGGGTTTAGGGAAGGCAGACATGAGGATTCATGTGACAGAACAGATTTTGGGGGGGTAGACTTGGTGTTTGGAGTGACAAAGGGTTGGGGCAGAGATGGTTTTAGGGCATCAGAGAGAAGTCACAGGGAACAAATATGGGGTTTGAGAGGTGGAGATGGTGGTAAGAGCATGGAGCTAGGGTTTGGCAGGCCAGAGACAGGTTTGGGGGGTCAGAGAGAGGATTGGGGGCAGAGACAAGGATGTTGTGGAGTAGACAAGGGCTTGGGGAGCAGAAATAGGTATGGGGGGACAAGAGTGAGCCTTTGTGGAGAATTCAGAGACAGAGACAAGTTTGGGCGAGTGAAAGTCAGATTTGGGGCAGAGGTAGGATTTGGCAGGATGAAAGCATGTTTCAGGGGGCAGAGGTGGGGTATGGTGGGCAGAGTTAAGGGATCAGGGGAGCATAGATATCTTGGAAGGAGTGGATGGGAGTCAGGGCAGAGAGAGGTGGGGTTTGGGGAGTAGATTTGGGGTAGAGATGGGGGTTGGAAAGACAGAGGTGGTCTGGAGGAGCTGTCAGGGGATTCAGGGGTGGTAGACACTTTGGGGACCAGTGGTGGGTTGGGGAGCCTAGAGCAAGCTGGGGGAATAGCCTTGAAGTAAGGGGCAGCAGGCCCGGGCTTTGCCTTGCTGGGGGCTCTTGAAGGGCTGAGACTGACCTGGGCTGGTTGGTGCGGAGGGTTCAGCTGCTTTGGGGATGTGGCGAGCTCAGTGTGATCCCAGGGGGTGTCCTGGCTGGCCTTGGCCTTTGAGGCTCCCTTCCTCCTTCCCTCCCTCCCTCCCCTCTCCCTCCTCCCTCCTCCCCAGGGAGTGGCTGGTGCCCCAGTGGGTGGGGCGGGCCAGGGGAGGGGGCGGGCCCCCCTCCTGTGGGGCACCTCTTGGGCAGTGGGGGCCTTCCTCCACCCCACCTGCCCACCCCATGGATTCTTGGACCCTGTTTGACTTGGGCTTCTGTGGATTTCAGTGTCCAGCCAAACAAAATGGGCTGAAGCCAAGATAAAATGAAAATAGCAGATGTGGTTTCATGACCCCTCTGGGCTTTTCAGTGAGTGTTTGTAAAGCCCCTACTGTGTGCTTAGCCAGGTGTGGGCTGGGCCCTTATGTATGTGTCCTCCTGGCCAAAGGGAGAGGAGGTATGTGACTGTACCCATTTTGCAGGTGACAAGAATGAGGCTCAAAGAGGTTTGGTGGGAATTTGAATCAAGATGTCCGTGGGACATCTTCAGGACCCAGGCCCACCCTGGGGACCAGGCCAGGACTGGAGGGAGGCAGAGGCACATTCACTCAGCGCCCCACTTGGGGCTTACGCCAGCTCCGGCCTGCCCTGGGGCAGCAGATAAGTCTTATCAGATGGAGGCCAGTGTGGCTGTTGGCTCCGCGGTGGTAACAGGCTGTCTTGGGATGGGGGGCGGGGCTCGGTGGGGGACACCCAGGGACAGCGGCCTCAACTCCTTGCCCTCAACTTCTTGCCCGCCATGCGGCTTTGGAGGCGGGAAACAGGTGGGACTTGGGGCTGGTTCCTCTGTGGGCCCTTGAGTAGGATAGGGTGGGGGAAGGGAAGGAGGATTGAAGGGATAGAGAAGGGAGAGAGGCAGAGAGCCAGAGAGGTGGGAATGGGGAGATGCAGATAAACAGAGAGAAAGAGATCTAGAGCTGGGAGGAGACAGAGGGCACAGAAAGGAATGAGAGACAGAGAGGGGTGAGAGATGCACAGAGAGAGCCGGAGACAGTTAAGGACAGATAGAAAGAGGGGCAAAGAGAGTGGGAGACAGGTAGAGATGGACAGAAGGGGAAAGATAAAGCCTGAAAGTGACAGAGGCCAAGGATACAGGTGGAGAATCTGAGAAGGGAGAAAAAGATGATGTAGAGAGGGGGACAGAGACAGAGATTCAGAAACAGAGAGTCTGAGAGGAAGTCCATGAGACTCCAGGCAGCAGCCTGGGGTATGCCCTGGGCAGGTGGTGCCAGGGTGGGGTGGGAGGGGGTGTGGATTGATGTGGACCCATGTGGCCTGTGGCTCTGCCCTCAACTTGCTGAGAGGGACCTCCAGAGAGTCACTGGGCCCTGCGCCTCAGTCCCCACCTTCTTGCCCTGTCCTACCTCCCCCAAATAGTAACAACGGTGACAAGGACCAGTGTCTCGTTGCTGGCACAGACCTGTGCCTGGCCTGTTCTGGGCACTTTCCCCATGTAAAATCATTGAACACACATGTATGCAGTAGGTGTCCAACTTGGGTCCCTGTAGGACAGTGGGTAAGACTAACCAGTCAATGGCCCTGGGACTCCATGGGACAGGGAGCTCCCCTGACCACCCGTTCTGTAGATGAGGAGACTGAGACCCACCAAGGGCAGAGGGCAAGGATGGAGCCCTGGGTCAGTAGGGTCTGCTCACTCACTGGCCCACCCCAGAGGGAGTTTACCATCCTCATCTCACCTCTCTGGGCCGCAGTGTCCTCATATGCAAAATGGGAGATTTGAGGAGGAAAGAGAGCAAGGCCATTTATCGAGCTCCTGCTCTGTGCCCCACTCTGTGCCAAGCCCTCGTCAGTAAGAACAAGGACAAAGACTCCTCTGACTCAAGTGGCGATGGTTTCAGGACATCCACTCTGGAGCCAGCCCACCCTCATTTATAGGCTGCCCTTATCACCGACTGGCGTGTGGCCTTGGGTGAGTTACCGTCCTCTCTGGACCTCAGTTCCTCATCTGAAGAGATGGGGTAATAATAGCGGCTACTCCATAGGGTGATTAGGGTGACTAAATGAGATTTAATCCATTAAGTGATTTTAACTCATTTGATTCTGAAATCTCAATAAATATTAAGTATTCTTATTTATTCATTGGGTACCTACTGTATACGAAGGATAGTATTTGGCCCTTTTTTATCAGCACTACTACTAATTGTAGTACTAATGCTAATAATATGCTGACACCAATACCAGTACTAATTCTAATTACTAATGTTCTAATATTGATATGAGCACTAATGCTAATTTTAATAGTGACAGTAATAATAATACTAACTGTAATCTAACACGAGTACTTTATGAATATTAATACTAATTCTAGAACTAATAATTATTATTCATTTTAATTCTATCGACAACTCTAATGGTAATAATAATAATAATTCTGATACTAGTACTTTTCCTAGCATTAATATAATAACAACAGCAGCATTATTTTGCCCTGCCACCTCAGGCACTGTGCTAAATGGTCTCCATGCATAATTTTATCCTATTCTCACCAGGTCCTTGTGGTATAAGTGCATATAATTGCCCCCATCTTCTAGACTGGGAGTAGGTGCAGAGAAATAATGTTTGTCTAAGGCCCTGGGTTCTTGTCTCAGCTCTGACTGATTTGCTGCATGATTCCTGGGGAGGCCACCCTCTGAGCCTTAGTTTCTTTGCCTGGAAAATGGGTATAATCATAGAATCCACCTCAAATGTTGTTGAAAGGCCACTCAACACAGGGCCTGCCCGCACGCCATAAATGGTGAGCTCTGTAGTGGTAACTCTCCTCATTGTTACTATTACTAGAAATAGCAGTTGCAATGTTGGGATGAGGTAGGGAAAGCTGCCCCCCCTTGGGAAGGGCAGGCTGGAGGCATGTCTCAGACAAGGGTTTGGCTGCTGGACCTACAGTCCATTTCTTCATAACTGGAGCAGAGAAAGGGCTCAGGAAGGGAAGTAAAGGGTGGGGAGTGGGGGCCTCAGGGCTCTGCCTCCATCAAGGGCCAAAGCCCTGTGGCTCTGAGGCCAGGCCTCACCCCATTCCCTCCCCCATCCCTGTGGAGGGGGCATAGGCCCAGAAGCCTGTGGCGGCAGTTCAGCCAGCAGGGAGGCAGCTGGGAGTGGGCAGATAAGGGAATCGGCAGGGCCAGGCCAGGCTTTGGGGGACACCGACGAGGGCGGGGGCAGGGGTGGGGGTGGGTGTTTGGGCCAAGCATCCTTTCCATCAGGCCTCCATTTGAGACTCAGCCCCAACGGCCTTTCTTCCTCTCTCTTCCCGGAAGCCTTCCCTGACTGGTTCCCTCCCTCCTGGCATCTTCTGGGGCTCCAGAGCTTGGTCCAAGCCCATGGCATTTGGACTATTCTTGTCTAAATCCTACTTGGTCATGGTGTATAATCCTTTTATATGTTACTGAATTCTATTTACTAATATTTTGTTGAAGATTTTTGCATCTATATTCAAAAGAGATATTGGTCTATAATTGTCTTTTCTAATTATGTCTTTGGTTTTGGTATGAAGTAATGATGGCCTCATAAGTTCCTTCCCTTTTATTGCCAAGTAATAGTCCATGGAATCGATATACTATAGTTTGGTTAACCATTCATCTGCTGATGGACATCTGGGTTGTTTTCAGTCTTTTTCTTATTACAGCAAACCTGTAACTTACAAACTCATATGCCTCTCTCTGTTCACACACACGTGGAAGACTTTTTTCCTGGGGCACGGGATACCGGTCTATCCATCCATCCACCTACCCAACCATCTATCCATCCATCCATCCATCCACCTACCTATTCATTTATCCACCCATTTGCTGCCCTTCCTTCCTTCTTTCCTCCCTTCCATTCTTTCCTTCCTTCCTTCCATAAATCATCTATCTCTAGGCATATAACATCTGGGTCCAAGGCAAGCTGTTTTGTAAAAATAGGCAAGAAACCTGCTACAGCTTTTGGCAAAGCCTTTCGTGTGCTGAAACTCATATCCTTAACCATCCTCTATTCCCAACATTTTGGGGGCTCCCTGGGAGTTTACTCATAGGGCATGGCTGAACTACCACCTGGAGACTCTTTAGAGACCAGAGCCCACAGGACTAGGGGCTCCCTCACCTCCGGGAGATCCTCATATGTACTCCTTCATCCATCTCTTACTTGCTCGGGGACCGTACTCTCCCCTTTCCTCTTTTCCTACCTCATTTGCTGGTTCCTCCTCTTGATTCCGAACTCTAAATGTCCCTGGGCCTCTTCTCTAGTTGACATTTTCTCTCTTGGTGAACTCATCCAGTCTCCGTCTTCAGAGTATCTCCAGAATCTAACCATTTTTTTTTTATCACCTCCCCTGCCAGCACCAGCATCGCTCACCTAGACCACTGCAGTGGCCTCCTCCTCAGGGTCCCCGGGCTTCCACCCTCAACCCTGCAGTCTATTTTCCTTGCAGCAGCCAGAGGAAGCCTGTTAAATCCTAAGTCAGATCATGGCCCTCCTCTGCTCAAGACCCTCCTGCGGCTCCCCTGTCATTCGTGGTAAAAGCCAGAGTCCTCTGCATGGCCCATGAGGCTTCACACGATCTGTGCCTCCACCTCTCCCACCTCACCTCCTGCGATTCCCCCTCACTCACTCTGCTCCACTGCACGGCCTCCTCCTCCTCGCTGTTCCTCACACACACGCCAGGCCCCTTCATGCCTCAGGGCCTTTGTACTGGCCGTACTCTCTGCCTGGTAGGCTCTTCCTCCAGCTATTGGCGCGGCTCCCTCCCTCATCTCTTCAGGTCTGTGCTCAAATGTCTCCTTAGTGAGGTTTCCCCTGACCATCCCATTACACATTGGAAACTGCCCCAGTGATTTTTATCTGTGTCACCACTTTTCCATATTTTCTTTTTCTCCAAAGCACTTATCCTCTAACACACTTGACATTTTCCTTACTTAATATTATTTCTTTTCTGTCTCTCCCACTAGAATGGCAGCTCCACGAACATAGATGTGCTTATCTCTTCTGTTCAACACTGTGTCTCCAATGCCTGGAACAGGGCCAAGCATGCAGTAGGTGCTCAATGTATGTTTATTGGTTGACTGACTGAGTGAATGGTGGGGGAAGGGGACAGAAACAGAGGAAATTTGTTCTTGTCCCATCTGTCTACTCTGTCAGGAGCTGAGCCTCAGTTGAGATGAGTCTGAACGTACCAGATCCAAAGGTAGAAAGTGCCACATTCCCTGGGGATGAGACCAGGTAAGGCGCTCCAGGACAAGGTAGTATCATCTGGGCTGTGAAGGCCCCATGGTAATCACAGAGATCTTGGGGTTCAGTCAAGCCAGTGTGGTGGAGGAAACAGCAGGCAGCACTTGGAAGGAGTGAGGTGAATCAAAAAGGATGAAAAAGGATGGGCTCACTGACAAGGAGAAATCTGTCAGGGGCCTTGAATCCGAAGGCGATGACCCTAAATTTGGTCCTCAGCGATGTCGTACCCTGGTCACTGACCCCCAAACAGCTCAGAGACCTCAAGTCCTAGACAAACACCCATACATAAAGCTGAAACAGTAATTAATGAAGAGCTCATATTAATTGAAAGTTATTAATTTATTGGGGCAGCTTGGATGGAGGACACTCAGACATGTTGGTCCCAAACCTGCCTCAGATCCTCCAGCAGGATGTGTGAAGTGCCTAAGTCCTCAGTCCTTAGAGGTTTCTGGGCCTGGGCGAGGGTTTGCAGGAAGGAAGGGAGAGGGCGACATAGCAGGGGACAAGATGGCAGAGAGCTAGCCTCCATCACAAGGAGATGTAGTTGGACACCTCAATCAGGTTTCCGTCAGGGTCTTGGAAGTAGGTGGACATACTTTTGCTCCCTTTTGCCCCCATTCTGGGGACTGGGCCCTCCTCAATGGGGACATCACAAGCCTGAAATGGGAGGAGAGAACAAAAGTCATTCGTCACAGTCCATGTGTGGGACCAAATTTCATTCTTTACAGTGGCCTAGAAGACCCCTGTACCTTTCTCACTTCATCTCCTACCATTCTCCCCTCCCTCACCCTGCTCCAGCTACTTACTAGCTGTATGACCTCAAGCAGAGTACCTAACTGCTCTGTACCTCAGTTTCCTCATCTGTCAAATGGGGATGATAATGTACCTAGTGTTATCTAGTTAGTGGCAGAGTCAGAATTCAAACCCAGGCAAGTCTGGGCCAAAGTCCGTACCCTTAATCCCGATGCTTTACCCACTTTCCTTCCAAACCAGACTTTTTCACTGATATTTTCCAAAGGAGTCCAGGTCAATTTGCATGAAGTGTGTTTAATACCTCAATCTGTGTTCCCCAAAAGGAGAACCAACGACCCCTTCAAATGAAATCATTTTAAGTATTACAAGGACACTAAATTAAATAACAGGAGTCAGAAATTATTCCCTCTTCAATCCTCTTTCAATCCTCTGATTATACAAAGAAGAAAGTCTCTGGTGGATGTGAAGTCCTTAACCACTTGCCAAATCTAAATTTGTCAGGCCCAGAGAGTGGGGGCAATGGAAGTGGCTATAATCTAATGACATTGTGATGCTTTTATAGCTGTTTGTTTTTACAGTTACCTCCCCTTTATGCCAAGATATAATGGGTTTTCATTTACTTGGTTGAACATTGTCTTTTTACATAAATGTATTTATATAAATAGAGTTTAGGTATAATTTTTTTCACAAGGGTGACGTAAAGTTTTCTTTTAAAATACATTTGTGGGCTTCCCTGGTGTCGCAGTGGTTGAGAATCCGCCTGCCAATGCAGGGGACATGGGTTCGATCCCTGGTCTGGGAAGATCCCACTAAGCCTGTGTGCCACAACTACTGAGCCTGTGCTCTAGAGTCCGCGAGCCACAACTACTGAGCCCGCATGCTGCAACTACTGAAGCCCGCATACCTAGAGCCCGTGCTCTGCAACAAGAGAAGCCACCGCAATGAGAAGCCCACGCGCTGCAACGAAGACCCAACACAGCCAAAACTAAATAAATAAAATAAGTTTATTAAAAAAAAATAAAATACATTTGTTTACAGGGAAAAATGATGTCAATAAAAATAGTGAATAAACAATTGCGCATAGATCTTATCTGGATGTGATGAAACCTGTTATGTCTGAAGTTTGAATCATGCTTCTGTTTTCACTGCATCTGCAGCAGCTTTCTCAAAAGAGGATGGAAGTCTGACTCACCGCAAGGTGCTGGACCATTTCCTCCAAAGGCTGTGATCAAGCATATATCCAGGGAGCCAGGAACTGGGTGAGCGGCTTTGGGTTCAAATTCCTTTCCCGCCTCGTGGAGGTTAAATTTCTGGTCTCCAAAACACAGTGCTTTCCGGTCTCCCTATTTGGGGAGAGAAAACAACCTGGAACTAAACCTCCGAGATGAGTGTGAGGCAAAGCCCCCTACCTACCCCAACAAGGTTAAAAAATAAAAAGTAGAACAAGGTTTTTGATGAAAAACAGCAGCCCATTGTCCCACGCTTGTCTCATTCCCTAGAGGCAACTGCTTTCAACGTGTGTATGTGTTTCTTCTGGAAATTATTTCCATACCTCCAAATAATATGTTTATACTACCCATGGCAGAGACTGCAATCTGTCTACTTAATATACATTTCTCCCCTTCTCTTTTAAACACAACCCAAGTTTCAGTGGGGTTTATTGTACACCCAGCTTTAAAAACCTGCATTTCCCAGCATTCCTTGCTGGGTGACCATGTAAGACCAGACAATGAGATGTCAGTAGAGGCTGTGAGCAGTGCTTCTGGGAACCTCCCCACCCCACTAAGCTGATGCTTTTTGCCCACTCACTTCCTCCTTCCAGCCACTGCCTGAGCCCTGCCTGCCTACCTCTGGACTGATTGTTGAATGAGAGAAAAAGAAAACTCTATTTTATTTAACCCACTGGTAGTTAAATTTTCTCCCACGTGCCTCCAAACAGTCCCTAACTGATGTGCCACTATGTCTTGATTTGGCAACTTCAGACATTTTCTATCCTTTTCCCACTAAGATAAATGAGAATTTAGCTCATCCACATTACTGCCCCTCCCAACAGAATTCTGTCATTGGTTTTAGCTCCTCTTTTGGTTCCTTTACAATTTTAAAATAACCCACTTTCGTCTTTATGTTTTGATGGATGAACATAGTATCTCATTGGCCCGACTATCCTCTTCATCCTGCCTCCCTCTCCTGAGCCTCTCAACTTCTGCCATTTTAAAAAAAATCATTTTTATGTTCCTTTCATCTCACCATGATGGATCCTACATCCATTCTATCAGAAAATGACTTTATTTCACTTGAATGATAGTTCGGCTGAGTATAGAATTTGAGGTTGTAGGTTATTTTCCTGCAGCCTTTTATTTTTTATTTTAAAAGTTTTTTAATTTTTTACTTTTTAAATAAATGTATTTATTTTATTTATTTATTTTGGGTCTTCATTGCTGTGCTGGGGCTTTCTGTAGTTGTGGTGAGCGGGGGCTACTCTTCTATGCGGTGCGCAGGCTCTAGGCACACACAGTAGTTGCAGCACGCAGGCTTCTGTAGTTGCAGCACTCGGGCTCAGTAGTTGTGGCTCGCGGGCTCTAGAGTGCAGGCTCAGTAGTTGTGGTGCACGGGCTTAGTTGCTCCGCGGCACGTGGGATCTTCCCGGACCAGGGATCGAACCCACGTTGCCTGCATTGGTAGGCGGATTCTTAACCACTGCGCCACTAGGGAAGTCCCTGTTTTTTTATTTTTTTAAAAAATATTTATTTATTTGGCTGTGCCAGGTCTTAGCTGCAGCGTGCAGGATCTTTTTTTTCAGTTGTGGCATGCAGGCTCTTAGTTGCGGCATGCATGTGGGATCTAGTTCCCTGACCAGGGATCAAACCCAGGCCCTCTGCATTGGGAGCACAGAGTCTTAACTGCTGGACCACCAGGGAAGTCCCCTCACAGCCTTTTAAATATGTGGCTTCGTTGTCTTCCTGAATCTGGTATTGCTGATAAGAAGTCTGATGTTAATCTGTTTTTCATTCCTTTGATAGATGATGCATCCACCCTCCACTACTGCAGCTTTTAGGACTTTTCTTGATCCTAGATGTACTGAAATTTCACTCAAGTGTGTCCAAATAACGGGGGTTGAGGCTTCATATGCCTCACTATCATTATTGGGCCACGCAAGACCCTTCTCTAGTTTTATTTGTATGTTTAATCTTTTTATCTCCATTCTTCATTCCTGTTTCCACCCTGGGCAATGATTTTAATGTGTTTGATGTTCATCCTTTGGTTTTTCATAAGTTATTGTAAAAGGTGTATTTTTTTTTATGTGTGTATGTTATAAATGGTACCATGCTATGGACCTGATTTGGCTTCTTCATTTTTCATTCAGCATGATCTTTTTAAGAGCTGTCCATCTTGCTATGTATATATCCAGTCTGATATTGCATAATTCTGTTTTTATGCATAGCATTCCGTGTTAGTTTTACATTTTTTACCCTGTTTGCCATTCCATGGGCCCTTTCAATTTAAGACACATTCAGTGTCTGTGCATCTCCCACTTTTGAAGTTGTTCCAAATTCTCAAGGATTGTAGTCAATCTCTGGAAACCTCCTTTTTACCTTGAAGCTCTTTTTCTTGAGACCTTCCCTTCTCCTGATCCAAACTGGACTGATTGTTTTCTAGGTAGCTTTCTGGATCTTCCTCTTGGGATCCACAGTGTCCTGACTTTGATATCTTTCTTATTCCTGGATTAATCACTCATTTTGATATAGCATATTCTCAAGTAATTTTCAAAGCAAGTAGGCAAAGTTTCTGCGTCTTTTTATGTCTAAGAATGTTTCCTTCTACACTCACCTTGATTAATAGTTTGGTCACAGAATTCTAGGTTGAAATGTTTTCCCTCAGAATCTTGAAGTTGTTCTTCAATTGTCTTCTGGTCTCTGACTCTTGGGAAATCTGAAATCTGCCTATTTCCTTTTCCTTTGTAGTTGAACTACTTTTCTTTTTAACCTCTCTGAAAGCTTCTAGGAGATTTGTTTTTATTTTGATGTTCTGTAATTTCATAGGAACATATCTAGGTGTCAGTGTGCCGGATACTCAGTTAACCCTTTCCATATAAAGACTGGAAAGTTCTCTTGCATTATTCTATGGTAATTTCTTCCCTTCCTTTTTCTCCATTCTCTCTCCGGAAGTCCTACTATTCAGAGTTTGGAATCTCCTCCATTGATCCTTTAAATTTTTCTCACAGATCTTGTGTGTGTGTGTGTGTGTGTGTGTGTGTGTGTGTTTTGGAGTTTTAAGTTACTTTTTTTAAAAAATAAATTTATTTATTTATTTTTGGCTGTGTTGGGTCTTCGTTTCTGTGCGAGGGCTTTCTCTAGTTGCGGCGAGTGGGGGACACTCTTCATCGCTGTGCGCGGGCCTCTCACTATCATGGCCTCTCTTGTTGCGGGGCACAGGCTCCAGACGCGCAGGCTCAGTAGTTGTGGCTCACGGGCCCAGTTGCTCCGCGGCATGTGGGATCTTCCCAGGCCAGGGCTCGAACCCGTGTCCCCTGCATTGGCAGGCAGATTCTCAACCACTGCGCCACCAGGGAAGCCCTAAGTTACTTTTTAAAATAGTATAATCAAGTTTTACCCCACCTGCAATTTGGCATTTGGGGAAGTGATTGCCTTGAAAGTCATCACCTCCATGCCCAGGATCTGAGAGTAAAACATAGAGGTGTCTTTGATGCTCTTTACTATCATCACAATGTGGTCAAGTTTATGGATAAGACACAGGGAAGGGGCCTGACTGTTGTCCCTCCATGACTAAAAAAAGAAAAAAAAAGAGAAGAGACCACACTACCACTGGTCACACCCGTGTTTCCTGTGTTTCCTTCTCCCCGCCTCCTCTCACCTCCTCGGTGACTATACTTCCTTCTACCCCCGTTTCAAGGGGAAAGTCCTGGGAGGAATCTTCAGTACTTATTGCTCATGTGTGGATTCACAAGAGTCCATGTGTCTGCCACGACCACTCTCCACTGTTTTCTTGTTCTTTTCCTCCTTCCAGAGGGATAGAGGTGAAGATAGGGGAGTGGAGACCAAAACCAAACTCTCCCTTGTTTTCCCTGAGCTGGAATTGATCTCTTTTGTAAGAAATGATAAGACACAGAGGAGGCCCAACCCCATGAGTACAAGCCCTTTATTGGCCAATTTAACCCAGTCCCCTCCTTTCTCACTCTACAGTTAAGATAACAGAGCACAGGACAAGAAGGGAACATCTCAGATGCAATAAATGTTTCTGGGCATGTGTGCCTACAGATCAACCTTGACACCCAGTGGGAGGGCACACCGCCCCACCCCTCATTCCTGCCTTCAGCACACCTCCCACCAGATCTTTCTCTTGATTCGCATTCTTTAGTAATTTGTATATTTACATTTCATCTGCTACAGGATTATAAGATGCCTGTGCACCATAAATTGCAGAGTATAGTGGTTAAAATAAAAGATTCTGGAGCCAGACTGACATTTTACTCTCTGTGCCTTGGTTTCCCCTTCTGGAAAGTGGGCATGATTTTATATGTGTTTTATAGGACTGTTGTGAACAATTAAAAAAAAAGAGTTGGGGGAAATTCCCTGGTGGTCCAGTGGTTAGGATTCAGCGCTTTCACTTCCAGGGACCCAGGTTCGATCCCTGGTCGGGGAACTAAGATTCCACAGGCTGGTGGGGGGGGTTGTGAGGGGGTTGACCAAAAAAAAGGAGGGGGCTTAGGACAATGCCTGACATAGCAAGTGCTGTAAGGGTTAACAATGATGATGATGATGATGATGTCGTGGTCCTCTTGTTAAAATTCCAGACTCTCTACCACGACCCCCAATCTCTATGGCCTCATCCATTGCTCTTGAACTCCAAGCCACATTGTCCTTTTGCCTGTTCCTCATAAGGGCCATCCTTGTACCTTTAGCCCTCAGGCCCCTTTTTTAAAATTAATTTTTATTGGAGTATAGTTGCTTTACAATGTTGTATTAGTTTCTGCTGTACAGCAAAGTCAATCAGCTATATGTACACATATATCCCTTCTTTTTTGGATTTCCTTCCCATTTAGGTCACCACAGAGCACTGAATAGAGTTTGCTGTGCTATACAGTAGGTTCTCATTAGTTATCTATTTTATACATAGTAGTGTATATATGTCAATCCCAATCTCCCAGTTCATTCCACCCTCCCTTTCCCCCTTGGTATCCATACGTTTGTTCTCTACATCTGTGTCTCTATTTCTGCTTTGCAAGTAAGTTCAGCTGTACCATTTTTCTAGATTCCACATATAAACGATATTATATGATATTTGTTTTTCTCTTTGTGACTTACTTCACTCTGTATGACAGTCTCTAGGTCCATCCATGTCTCTGCAAATGGCACAATTTCGTTCCATTTTATGGCTGAGTAATATTCCATTGTATACGTGTACCACACTTCTTTATCCATTCATCTGTTGATGGACGTTTAGGTTGCTTCCATGTCCTGGCTATTGTAAATAGTGCTGCAGTGAACATTGGGGTGCATGTATCTTTTTGAATTATGGTTTTCTCCAGGAATATGTCCAAGAGTGGGATTGCTAGGTCATATGGTAGCTCTATTTTTAGTTTTTTAAGGAACCTCCATACTGTTCTCCATAGTAGCTGTACCAATTTACATTCCCACCAACAGTGTAGGAGGGTTCCCTTTTCTCCACATCCTCTCCATCATTTATTGTTTGTGGATTTTTTGATGATGGCCATTCTGACCAGTGTGAGCCTCAAAGCCTTTTGCACATGCTAATATCTGTCTCCCTGATTAGAATATCAGCTTTGTAAGAGTAGAGATTTCTGTCTTGTTCCCCACTGAATCCCAAACAACTAGCAGATGTTCAATCATATTTGTTCAGTTAATGAATATCTACTACAATAATTAGGCCCAGTGCCTGGCACAAATCTGACTTCTATTCTATTCTATTCCATTCCACCATGCTATACCATTCCACCCTATGCTATTTTATCCTGTTCTGTTCTACTGTGTTCAATTCCATTTCAAACCATTACATTTTAAACAATTGATTTCACTTGAGCCCCAGCTTTAAAAAAGTACTGTGCTTTTCTATTTTCATGAGTGAAGGAGGCATTAGCAAAATTCCTGAGTTCTGCTGTCCTCATGGATATAGAGGATCCATATGAACACAGAAGCAGTAGAATGAGAAAATGACTGACGTTTGGGCTTCATTGAAAATAAAGTCATATGTTTAAAACAGTCTTATTAACCTTTTAATGTCTGTAGGATTCGTAATAGCACTCCCTTTTCAGTCCTGATATTGGTATTCTATATTTTTTCTCTTAATTTATTAAGAGGAAAAAACAGAAATTACTAATAGGTTATTAATCTGTTCAAAGAACCAATTTTTGACTTTATTGATTTTCTCTGTTGTATGTTTGTTTTCCAATTTACCAGTTTCTGCTCTTATCTTTATAATTTCCTTCCTTCCACTTTCTCAGGTTCAATTTGCTGTTACTTTTCCAGATTCCTGATATGAAATCTTAGGTACTTGATTTTCAACTTTTCTGATCTATAGGCATTTAGAGCTACAGATTTCCCCTAAGCACTGCTTTAGCCACATCCCCCAACTTTGATCAGTTTTTGGAAATCAGCTCAACCTACTCCTCCCATTATTCAATGCCCTGCTAGCTCACATTCACTCCCCGGATTCTGCTTTGCAGATGCAGAGCTCCATCCTTGCAAATTCAAGGATAAGCAAAGCTGGCTCTCTTAAGGAACTGGAAGAAGGCCCATGTGGCTTAGAATCCAAGAGTGAGGCAGGAGGAGGAGGGGAAGGCAGGGCCAGATCATGCAGGGTTTTCAAGGTGAGGTTCTGGAGGCTGGTTTTGAAAAAGATGACTGAAGAAAAATGCACAACCTAAAAGTTGAGAGTTATGCTTTATCTCAGGACCTTATTGAGGACTGAGGACTGTAGCCCAGAAGACAGCCTCGCAGATAGCTCTCAGGAACTGCCCCAAAGAGGTAAGGGAGGAGCCTGGATATATAAGAGTTTTTGCTGAAAAAAACCCCCAAAACAACCATGTAGTCAAACATCAAAAGATTACTGCTAATCACAAAAAGCAGACATTCCAAGTTAATGATTTTAGTGCTTTATGTATGAGAAGATGCAAGAGTCTGGGCTCATTGAAATCATTTCTCAGATATGCATGTTAACTCTCTAGGGCCAGTATCCAGTTTTTCTCTGTCCTAAATTCCCCCAGGGCGCACCGCTGGGGGTACCGTGGCTGATGGCTTGAGGGCAGGAAACATTCATTGTTTACTGGAATGGCAGGCAGCATTCCCTTTCCACCAGCAAGACATAGTAATCACTTAAGCTTACGGTGTGCCAAACCTTGTTCTAAGCACTACACAAAATATAATCCATTTTATTTCTCACAACAGCCGTATATGTATATACGTGTATTATATATGTAAATATATATAAACTAGAGTATCCAAAATATGATTCTCTCCCTCCTGCCTCCTCCACAGGGAAGGCTTCTATCTTTCAACAAAGTCCTCTTCAAGGTCTCCTTCAGGGAGCCAGGGACCCCTGGAATTCTTCTAGCAAACCTCAAGGTCAGCGCTGTTTCCCGGCCCCTCCCCGCCTCACCCCACCCCATCCGGATGGCCCTGGCTGAACTGGCTGCCCGGAACCGCCCCGAGGGAGCCGGGAGCCGGGTGCAGCAGCCCAGTCCTGGCGGACGTGCTGACGGCAGACTGTGTTAGAGCAGGGGCTTTCCGTGTCCCTCTGCTGCCCTCTGCTTGTCTTTGAAAGGGGAAGGAAGAGAGGACGGGAAAACGGATGAAAGCACACCGGGATAGCCCGCGTGAAAGGGAAGCAGCTTACCAGGCCCGGCTGGGAATACCCAGCCTCGGTGCCAATACCCGTGCCCCAGACCCCCATGGGCCACCCTGTTCACCTGCTTCTCCGAAATCCTGCTCCACATCCTGGCTGGCAGCCTGGAGGGCAGATGGCGCGGCATGGTAGGCTTCCTTGCCCCCGGCCTCCGGACAACCCTCTGGCTCAGTGCCTGGAGATCAAGGGGCAGGAATGGGAGGGCCACGGGCTGGGGACTGCTGGTGGTGACCGAGGTAGACGGGGCAAGTATAAGGACTCTGACATAAAACTCAGGGCCTCGAAAGTAAAAGCTTAAGGTGTGTCTTAGCCAGCTCAGGCCGCCATAATATAGCGCTATAGACAGGGTGGCCAAAACAACAGAAATTTATTTTCTTACCATTCTGGAGGCCAGAAGTCCAAGATCGGAGTGCCAGCATGGTTGGGTTCTGGTGACATCTCTCTTCCTGGCTTGCAGATGGCCACCTTCTTGCCATGTCCTCACATGGCATAGAAAAAGAGCAAACTTTCTGGTGTCTTCTTATAAGGGCACTAATGTCATCACCAGGACTTCACCCTCATGACCTCATCTAACCCTAATTACCTCCCAAAGGCCCCTAGTACCGTCACATTGGGGGTTAGGGCTTCAAGGCATGGATTTGGGGGGGGACGCAAACATTCAGTCCATAATAAGGGATTACTTTGTAATATAGAAAAACCACCCATCCCAAAGTTTTGGGGGGGACCTTTATGCTAGGGTGTGAGGCCTCTGATCTATTTAGAGTGTGTCTCCAGAATGTGAGATCTTTGATCTGTTTGGGAGTCTGTGTCCAGGGTATGAAGTTAGGAACAGTCCGAGTTAGAGTATAACCACTCTAACTTATAATGGGTCTGTTACCAAGCCAAGATGGCGAAGCTATTAAGTGTTCTCTGTCCCAGGGTGCAATGTTTCTGAATCCTTTTGGGGTGTGAGCCCTGGAGTCCTCCCCGTCCCCACCCCTCTCTCAACCCCACCCTCACCCTTCACTGCTGAGAGGGAACATTCATCAACCCCATTGCTGTTCGCCTTACCTTGAGCTGAGCGCCCTCTCTTTTGAGGATGACCTGTCCAGCCCCTGGGGCATGTGAGTTTCAGATTCTTGTACCTAGACACACCCCAGATACCCACTCAGACAGACACACAAATGCTCTGTGCTATGCATATTGTTTTTTGCATAAGATTTTCCTTTATGAAGAGTTACACAAATAATATGTGAATATAGGTTTGTATAAAAGGTTCCAACAACACATGAAGTATATGGACTACACAGGTGATCCCCATTCCACTCTCCAAAAATGACCACTGCTGTCAGTTTCTGGTGTTTCCTTCCAAACACAGGCCCGCACACATGCACACACACACAGACACACACACGAGCATGCAGTGTCACCATAACCATCTCCCACCCACTACTTTTCCTTGTCAACAGCATGTCCTGTGGAAGGCACCCCCACCCCAGAGGCACACACAGGTCCCACTCATTCTGCATCACATCGGGCAGGGGCTCTGTGGTACATTGTAAACCCCCACCATTCATTTCACTCTGCAACAGTCATTGGCTAGAAATGGACATTTACAAGGTTCTCCCAGTTGTTTGCTCCTACCAGCCTTGCCCACACAGTTCTGTGCATGTGTGTACATTTCCGAGTTAGAAGTGGGGTTGCTAGGTCAAAGGGTTCATTCGTTCAATAGACACCTAATGAGCGAGGTCTGTGTACCAAGCACTGTTCTAGGTGCTGGGGAGACATCAGAGAACAAGACAGACAAATGTCCCTGCCCATGTGGAGCTGACATTCTAGTTGGGGAGGAGGGTGTCCAATTTTAGATGTTTCACAAGGTCCTGGAAGGTTTCACTCTCATCAGTGGTGCCTTTACTGGCTTCTTCTCCACTGCTTTCTGTGGGGCAGGGTCTGCAGCAGGAGGCTGGCTGCTTTGGCCTTTGCTCTCTACAAGACCTGCAGGGGCTGAGGCTGGGACTGTCTATTTGGGGATGTGGGTGTGCACGCGTGCGTGTGGCTGGGGAGGGGGATATGGAAACCGAATGGTCCCCTGGAGAGCGTGAGGGGAAATAAGGATAGAAGAGACCACTTTATGGTGTTGGAGGGAGCTAGGGACAGAGGGATCCCCTGAATCAGGCCTGAGCAGCAACCCCCCAGGTCACACCCACAGAGGGTGTGCAGGAATGGCAGCGCTGAGGAATCTAGTACCGTCTCAGAAAATACCATTGGGTGGTTGCTGTGTGGACAATCCTAGGGCCACACAGACTGGTCTGTGGACACCCTTGGGGTCACAGAGACAGGGGTGTGGATAATCCTGGAGTCACACAGCATGGGGTGTGAACACTCCTGGGGCCACATAGACAGGAGTGTGACGTCCACATGAGGCAGAATACACAGTGGACAATGGGGGTCGGGCTTTCCAGAAGTCACACACATTGGGGCGTGGACACTCCTGGAGTCACACACACTGGACACGGCACACTCTTGGGATCACACAGAGTGGAGTGTAGACGCTTCTGGGGTCAGATTGGTTAGTGTTGTCAACACGGTTACAATCAAACAAACTAGGGTGTGGATGGTCCTGGGGTCAAACAGATCTGTATGTGGACACTTCTGGGCTCACACACACTAGAGGGTGGATACTCCTGAGTCACCCAGAGTGGTTAGTGGATATTCGTAGGGTCACACATACTGGGGAGTGGACACCCCAGGGCTCAGTTAGCCTGGGGCATGGACACAGATTGTAGAATAGAACCTCTTGGGTCACTCAGACTGGGATGTGTTTTTCTGGGGTCAGACAGCCTGAGGTGTGGGCAGCAGTGAGGTCACATAGAGTGGGTGTGGACAGATGTGGGGCCACAAAGATGGGGGTTTGGACACTCCTGGAGTCACTCAGGCTGGAGTGCAGACAGATGTGAGGTCACTCAGAGGCGTGAACACTCCAAGGGTCACACATGCTGGAGAGTAAACATTCCCAGGGTCACACAGAGGGAGTTTGGGACACTCTGGAAGTTAAACACACTGGGAAGTGGACACTCCTGAAATCACACATGTTGTGGACTGGACACTCCTTGTGTTGCACAGACTGGGGTATGAATATCCATGGTGTTCCACAGAGGACGGGACGCTCCTGGGGTCATAGTGACTGACTTGGGGACAGTCCTACAGTCACATAGGCTGTGTTGTAGACACCACTATAATCTCAGTGAAAGGGATGTGGACATTCTTGTGGTCAAAGAAATGATGAGTCGGCACCCCTGGGGCTAGAGACTGAGGTGTGGACACTGCTGCGGTCACACAGAGTAGTTGATGGACACTCCTCGGTATAGACTGGGGAGCAGACACTGCTGAGGTGACAGGCTGTGGTGTGGGTGGCTCTGGGGTCACACACATGGGTGTTTGGACTCTCATGGGGGTCACACATATTGGGGAATGGACATTCGTGGAGTTACACACATTGGGGAGTCAACACTCCTGGGGTCACTCATATGGGGGTTTGAACACTCATGATCACTGGGACTGGGGTGTGGATACTGCTAGTGTGACACAGCTTGGGGGGTGGGCACTCCTGGGGTCACACATAATGATATTTGGACACAACCGTGGTCACACAGATTGGCGTTTGGATACCCCTGGGGTCACACACTGGGGTGGGGGCACCTCTGGCCTCACACACAGTAGTGTGCACACTCATGGTGTCACAGAATAGGGAGAGGACTCTCCTGGGGTCCAGACTGGGGAGAGAATGATGCTGAAGGTGTGCATTCGGGGACCACTGATGAAGAAGGGAAAGTTCAAATACCACCTGTTCAAGTAGTTAAACAAGGAGCCCATTAGATTGAGGCGGCTCTGATGCCTTGCAGCCAACATGAGCCAGAGTCAATGCACTTGTATCCAAGAAATCGAAATTTAAGAAAAACCAATCACAAACAGCCAACTGGGTTTTCCCAAATAAACACCCTCTTCAGCTCTAGCCAATCAAATAATCTCGCTTTGCTTCTACATCTGCCCTATTAAAAGCCTTGCCTGGAGCTCCTGTCGTGGAGCACTCCTAACCACTTCCAAGCACTGCCCAATTCCAATGTTTGCTCAAATAAACTCCTGAAAATTTAAATGTGCCTCAGTTTATCCTTTAACACACGTAAGCCACACGCATGACAGGCTCTACAATGTGTGCTTCACTTTTAATCACCACGTAAGACCCACAGACTGCCTCTTTTTGTCCACATTGGGGATGCCCGAGGAAGGGAAACATCTATAATCTATTGCTTGGAAGGTCTGTAGTGCCTGTGACCTGGGCTTCTCACTTATCTTCAGAGTTTATCTTACTGTTTCTTTCTTTTTTTTTTTTTTTAAATTTCATTGTATAGTCTTACACCTCCACTGAGATTAGGAGAGCAAGGACACTGAAATCTACTGTATTTAGGATTTTTGAATGTACACATATACTGTTTTTTGGGGGGGGGGGCTGTGTTGGGTCTTCGTTGCTGCGCGCAGGCTTTCTCTAGTTGTAGCGAGCTGGGGCTACTCTTCATTGCGGTGCATGGGCTTCTCATTGCAGTGGCTTCTCTTGTTGCGGAGCACGGGCTGTAGAGCATGTGGGCTTCAGTAGTTGTGGCACGTGGGCTCAGTAGTTGTGGCTCGTGGGCTCTAGAGTGCAGGCTCAGTAGTTGTGGCACATGGGCTTAGTTGCTCCGCAGTATGTGGGATCTTCCCAGACCAGGGCTCGAACCTGTGTCCCCTGCATTGGAAGGCGGATTCTTAACCACTGTGCCACTAGGGAAGTCCCCTATCTTACTGTTTCTTTATCTGTGAAATGGGGATCACTTATTTCCCACCTCCTTTGCCAAGACATTTTGAGGGTGAAGTGAAGTTCTCAAGTTAAAACTGCTTTGTAGGGACTTCCCTGGCGGTCCAGTGGTTAAGACTTCGCCTTCCAATCCAGGGGGTTGCGGGTTCAATCCCTGGTCAGGGAACTAAGATCCCACATGCCTCATGGCCCAAAACATAAAACAGAAGCAACATTGTAACAAATTCAATAAAGACTTTAAGAATGGTCCACATTAAAAAAAAAAAACTACTTTGTAAAATAAAGCACCAGGCCTAAGACTTTTCCTAAAATTCAAAGCAGTGAACTGGCTGGCCCAGTGGCATGGGGCAAGGATCTGGGAGAGTGGACACCAAGTTTGTAATCATGGATCTGACTGTGTGACCTTGAACAAGTCACTTGCTTGCACCAGCCTGAGATTCCTGGGGGTAATACCCATCTGACAGGGCATCACAGTGACAGTTGGCTGTCTCCAAAAGTCATACTTCATCTTCCCTAATGTTGAGCTGTTGCAAAGCAGCTGCCCAGCCAGAAATTACATTTCCCACCCCCACTTGCACCGGGATGGGGTCATATGACCAGTCCTGCTGAATGGAACTTGAGCTAAAATGACGTGTGTCCTTAACGAACAGTGGTGTTTTCTCCATTTGCATTTGTCCATCTTTTGGAGGTCTAGAGCCCCAGCAGAGAGTGAAGCCACAGTGTGCCAGGACCCCGGGGTTCTCAGCCACCACATGGAAGTCCACCTATCAACCAGGAACACTCACAGTAGTCTGTGATGTTTATTATTGTGTGAAACCATTGACATTGTGGTGTTGGTTTGTTACTGCAAGAGAATTAATTCCTGAACACATACACAGTGTTGTGTGGATCGAATCCTCTGTGGAAATGGGCTCTGCAAGCTGAGGAGCCCATGGACAGGGGAGGCTTCTTCTGGGAGGGCCTACTGGCTTCTAGGAGCTGCTTGTCCTTCCTTTACAGCAGGCAGAGCTCTGGCCAGGGTGAGGGGCTGGGAGGGCATTTGCACCTCCAAGCTGGACACTGGCTCCATTGCCGGGGGTGGGGGGGCCCTGGACATGGGACCCTGTTCTTCAGAGACCCAGAGGTGAATGAAGTGGTGGTGCTCCGAAGCTTGGTTTGGCTTTAATAATGGGTTTTGGGGTACATCTAGAGTTGGTAGAATTCAGCCACAACTTTCTATAGATGGATTAAAGACAGCTTTGATTTCACTAAATGTCTCCAACAGTGGATTTCTTCTTCTCCTTAGAATGAAGGCACTTTCTGTTGTTGTAACCGAGACCTACCATGCTCCTTCCCCCCAGTGCTGGCCCCAGTGCTTCTTCCGGGACAAAGCCCCCGGGGCTAGTGGGGCAGCAGCCAGGGTTTCCCAAACCATGCCACCTTCAGGGCCATTTGATGTTCCTATGACACAGGCCCACACAGTGTGCTGGGACAGTGCTTGTTTAAAGAGTGTTATTTCTACCCCAAAGAAAATTCCTGCCTGAATTCCCCGGCTGTCCAGTGGTTACGGCTCTGTGCTTTCACTGCCAAGGGCACGGGTTCAGTCCCTGGTTGGGGAACTCAGATCCTGCAAGCAGTGTGGCACGGCCAAAAAAAAAAAAAAGAAAAAGAAAAGAAAATGCCTGCCTTTCCACCAGATCCAGACATTTAAACCACATAGGCTCTGTAGCTCAGTTTCCTTGTCCATAAAAAGGACATGCTAGAACCTAGCCTGGCCATCTCAAAGGGTAGTTAAGAGATTATGTGAAAAGGGTTTTTCTCAGTAAAGCATTCTTCTCCCTGCAAGTAACAGAAAGCCCTATTAGAGTGCCTTCAAGTGAGAGGGGTTTATTTCCTCCCATTACCAGAAAATTTGAGGTGGGCAGTCCCAGGCTCAATGATATTGTAAGCAGGGTCAAATTTTTCCTTCCCTCTTTCATCTTGACCGTCTTTTAGCATGCTGACTTTTGTCTTCATGCTTATTGCCTTGTGGCCCCAAGATGGCTGCTGCACTTCCAGCCCTTGACATCTGTATCCAATGCAGGAAAAAGGGATCAGGACAAAGGCTTTCTCTTAATGATGCGTTGTCTTTTTATTTGAGATGGACAGCCCTCCCTATAGATTATCCTTCATATCTCATTGGCCAAAACAGCATCAAATGTCCCCCTCCCCCAATTTATAACTCTCCAAAGGAGGCAAAATAACTATGACTGATTTAGATGAATCATAATCTATTTACTTGGTCTGGGGGAGGAACTTATCCTCTTTAAGGACAGGGGGTCTCCATCTACCATCTGAAAAGAGTGGGAACGAGGTAGTAGAGAGGGAGGGAATGGGGTAAGGACAGTAGGGGAGGCAGTGGGAAGCATCTACCATAGAACCACAGAGTGGGAGGCAAGGTGAGTCGAGTTCTAGCCCTAGTTCTGCATTGGAGTTGCTGTGTGGCTTGTTTTGTCCCTTGCCCTCTATGGACCTTGGTTTCTCTTCTGTACCAGAGGGAGTTGAGGTCAAAAGTTTCAAAGGACACACCATGTGTTGGTGGCCCTGTAGACTTGACCTGGACATGGGGGCTGGGCTGTGGAATTCACTACATGACAGCGAAGGTCCACTGACTCCTTCAGTGGGGAAGGTCCAGAGGCTACTTGGCTCGTGTCTCCTTCCGCCTGGCAGGGGCAAGGATCTCTCGTCCTTCTGGGATCAAGGTCATTTTGGTTGTCCTTGAAGAGGTCAGTCTGAGTGTGTACAAGGGACTCCTGGGGAAGAGCAGGGGCTCACATCTGGGTCCAGTTTTCAGCTTCCAGCTTCAGTTCTGTTACTGATGTCACACTAAGTGACCTTGAAAGGTCCCTGGCCCTCTCTGTCCCTCAGTTTCCCCATTTGTTCAGTGAGGAGTTTAGACAGGATGGCCGCTGCTGGACTTTACAGCCCTAAAGTCTGCTGGACTTTACTGCTGAGGCTAAGTGGGTTCAAGAAAGACAGAAGAGAAAGACGAGGTCTGCATTCCTGGGACCTTGAGAGGCCCTTGGAGGCAGGGATGGGGGAGTTAGGAACTGCCAGTGATTGCAGCTGAAGCTTTGAAGCTGATGCCCACTCAGTGTCCCTACTCCTGCCTCAGAGTCCTTGGGGGAAGGGCAGATTCTCTGGTGGCCCTTCCAGCCTCCCTCTGTCCACTGTTTCACTGCCACCTGTGAGCAGGGCTCAGTCAAAGCTGTTCTTCTGATCTTGAGGCTTTGTCCCCACAGCTCCCCTCTCAGTAAAACCAGAACTTTTGTGGATGGCCTGCCCCCTCCCTCCCTTCCTTCCTTTCTTCCCTTTTCAGTATTTATTGGGTGCACTGGTGCCGGGTGCTGGGGATACAACAGGGAACTTGGCAGACCCGCTTCTGTTCTCCTGGAGCTCAGAATCTGCTGGATGAGTCTGCAGCTAAGCATTAATATTCCTCATCAGGAGTGTTCTAAAGGGGGGGCAACCAACAGAGCCAAAGAGGGTATACTGGTGTCCTAGGGCTGTTGTAACAAGGTACCACAAACATGGTGGCTTAAACATAAAAACGTATTCACTCATAGCTCTGGAGGCCAGAAGTCCTGAGGCAAGGTATGGGCAGGGCTGCGCTCCCTCCAGAGACTCTAGGGGAGAATCTATTTGTTGCTTCTTTTAGCTTTCGGTGGCTGCTGGCATTCCTTGGTTTGTGGCCCCATCACTCCAATCTCTGCCTCCATGGTCACACTGCCACCTCCTCTGTGTGTGCATCTTCTCCTCTTCTGTCTATGTCAAATCTCCCTCAGCCTCCCTCTTATAACGACACTTGTGGTTACATTTAGAGCCCACCAGATAATCAAGATAATCTCCCTGTGTCCAGATCCTTCACTTAATCACATCTGCAAAGTCTTTTTTTTTTTTTTCCCCGTATAAGTGAACATTCACAGGTTCCAGGGATTAGGAGGTGGATAACTTTGTAGGGCTATTAGTTAACCTTCCACAGTTGGGGATGCCAGGAAGGAGTCCTTGGGTAGGTGACATATCAGTCGAAATCTGAAGGATAAGGAGTTAACGGAGCAGAAGACCGGGAGACAGAATGTGCCAGTGGCACGTGTAAAGCTCTCGGAGATGAGAATGAACAATTTTAACGTGGGAAGACCAAGGAGTTGAGGGTAGCAGACTGTACCGTAGAGCAATAGGCAGGTTGCAGAGGCTCAGATTAGCCCAGCCAGGCAGAAGCAAGATAAGGAAATAGGCAGCCTGACAATATCCCAGCGCAGCTCCACAGTCGTGTGTAATGGACAGGCTGAGGGCTGGCTTGTGCCTGAGAGACGCAGCCCCTCACCAGACCGGGAAACTTGGGCCGCCAGCCCCCACTCACTCACTCAGGAAGGCAGGTCTCTGGACCGGGGTGCCCCACCAGCACAGGTCAGTGTGGACTGACAGTGGTTAAGAGCCTGGCTTCTAGCGTTGGATGGCCTGGGCTGGGATCGCAGCTCTGCCACCCCCTGGCAGGATGACCTCGGGCAATTTAGCCACTCTGGAGCCCCCTCCTCCCTTTCCTGCACTCGAGGTAGTAGGTACTTTGCAAGTGTTAGTAATTATGGACACCAAGAAGTCCTGTCAGCCTTGGGATATTTCAGGGGAGAGAGGTAAGAGGAATCTGGGGCCTCTAGGTCAGCATTAAGTGAGCCCAAAGCCCACTTGCTCTTTTGTGAACTGATCTAGTCTCTTATTGGTCAAGCTGGTTCAAGTTGGTTTCTGTTACTTGCAGACAAAAACATCTTATCTGATAAAGGTTTTTCATAATCTTTTTTAAAAATTAATTTATTTTATTATTTATTTTTGGCTGCATTGGGTCTTCGTTGTTGCGCGCGGGCTTTCTCTAGTTGCGGCAAGTGGGGGCTACTCTTCTATCTTCCCATTGCAGTGGTTTCTCTTGTTGCGGAGCATGGGCTCTAGGTGCGCGGACTCAGTAGTTGTGGTGCACGGGCTTAGTTGCTCCGTGGCATGTGGGATCTTCCCAGACCAGGGATCGAACACATGACCCCCGCCTTGGCAGGCGAATTCTTAACCAATGTGCCACCAGGGAAGTCACTTTAAAAAAAAAATTATTTATTTGGCTGCATTCGGTCTTAGTTGTGGCGCGCGGGCTCAGTAGTTTTGGCATGTGGGCTTAGTTGCCCCGCCGCATGTGGGATCTTAGTTCCCCGACCAGGGATCGAACCCGTGTCCCCTGCATTGGAAGGTGGATTCTTAACCACTGGACCACGAGAGAAGTCCCTAGGTCTTCTTAAGTTCCTTAAAATAATGATTTATTTCTTTTACCAGACAATCCCCTTGTTTGGGTTCAAACCACAAGTTTTGTCTCGCCTTTTGTGGACAGTAGTTCTGATATCAGTTCCATTTTCAAAGCTTTGCTATCCTGTTTGGGTCTACTCATGCATGTACAGCTCAGGAGCAAGCTTGAGACTTGTGTCAGTTTATGCACAGAATTAGGGGATTCCTTTCTCTAGCTCTCTCTTCTATGGAATTGCCCTCTGCATTCTCCAGTTTTCAGGGGCCTGTTTTCCTGGTCCTCTGGCCAGAATGATGTCATTTCTCTTGGAGATTTAGCTGCCTACACTACTGCCATATGGTTCTGGACTGGGGCTACCACTGGGGGAAAGCCAGGAGAGAAAAAAGAAAAAAAAGTCCCCAGAGATTCCCACCCCCGCTCCTCCCCACACTCTTCAGATTATAGTTGGGTATTGCGGTCCTGGGTATCATGGTTCTAGGTGGAAGATCCTTATACTGTGTGAAGATCATTTTCCAGAATATGTGATCTCTGAGCTCTTTTGGAGTTTCTATCTGAATTAGGATTTATTTCAACTATTTGGGCACCTGTGGCAAAGAATTTGAGAACTCTGAACTATGTGTGTGTGTCTGTCCAGTGGGTGAGGTCTCTGAGAAACTTTGGTTTCTGTGTCCCATGACATGAGTTCCCTAAGTTGTTTGGGGTATATTTCCAGGTGTTAAGTCTCTTTTCCATTTGGGGGTATCAGTCCCAGGGTGTGATGTTATTAAAGTACTGTTTCTAGTGACTGAAGTCTCTAAGCCATTTATGAGCCAGAATCCCAAGGAATGACAGCTCTAAGGTGTTTGTAATTTGTATACTTGGGTGTGAGGTCTTTGAGCTATTTTGGTGTCCAGATCTTAGAATGTAAATTCTCAGAACTCCTTTGGCATCTGTCTTGCATAGTGTGAGTTTCCTGAACCATTTGGGGTATGCTTTTAGGCATGATGTTTCTGTTCCTTTTGGAAAATCTTAATTCCAAGGCTGATACTCTGTGCCTTATGGTATGTTGTATCTGAACTCTTTTGGAATGTGTGTCCAGAATATGAGATATCTGAAATTTTATGCATTTTTTCTTAAGAGTTTGAGGTCTTTGAACTACAGTATGTGTAGGACTTTGTCCAATAGCGTGAGGCCACTGAGTCATTGGGGTGGCGGACTCTGTCCCAAGACATGAGCTCTCTGAGCTGTTTGAATTACTGCGTCCCTGGGTGTGTTCCATAGTGTGCTGTCTTGGAAGTGGTTCCATATCTGTGTCCCAACACATGAGGTCTCTGAGTTTCTCTGGGTTGTGTGTTAATGGTATGATGATTATGAATTATTTTTTAGTCAGGGTCCAAGAAATGAGGTCTTTTAGCTGTTTGGGGATCTGAACTGTCTGAAGGGTATGAGTTGTCTGAGTTCCTTTGGGTCTGTGTACCATGCCATGAAATCCCTGTGTCACTTGGGGTATGTTCCAAAGTGTGAGGTCTCTCACAGTTTTGGCGGTTTCTGTGTAAGGGTGTGATGCCTCTGACTAATAAGTGGTCTGTTAGAATTTGATCAGGTTTGTGTCTCAAGTTGGAGCTTTCTTTGCCAATTGGTTTCCATGAAGTTTGTGAGCTATTTAGGAGCCTGTTCGAAATCTGTTACCAAGGTAGGAGGTTTCTGAATAGGTTTGTTTGTTTGTTTGTTTGTTGTGGGTTTTTTTGTGGTCTGTGTCCAAGGTGTGAGATGTCTGAACACTTTGGGTGACTGGTGACTATGTCTAGGCCGCAAGGACTCTCTAGGGGGCATGTACCCCATAGTGTGAAATCTCTGGGAAATTTTGGATCCTGGTCCCAACACATGAGGTCTGTGAACTCATGGGCATCTGTGTTCATGGCCTGAGGTCTCTGAATTGTTTTGTGGCCTGTGTCCAAGGGTGTGAGTTCTCTGAGCTGTTTGGGGTCTGGGTCCCAGGATGTGAACTTTCTAATATTTGGGGATCTATGTCCAGGCTATGAAGTCTCTGTGTTTTTTGGGGTTCTGTGTCACATGATGGGAATTCTGAGCCATTTGGGATGTTTCCAGGCGTGAAGAGTCTGTTCCTATTGACAGTCACTGTCAAGGGTGTGATGTCTCTGACCTCTGTTCTGTTTCCAAGGGATGGGGTCTATTTAGCCATCTGTGTGCCTGTGTGGGATCACTGTCTGTTCATGGATTGGGGTTCCAGAGTGTGAGATCTCTGAGCTGTTTGGGGTTTTGTGTCATGTCCTCTGAGCTGTTTTGGTTAGCTGAATCTCAAGGAGATGAGATCGCTGAGGTACTTTCCATCTATGCCCCAGAGTGAATTGTTTGAGCCCTTGAGGGGTTGTGTATCCTAGGGTAAGAGTTGTCAAACCTTTCTGGGGTATGTGTTCAGGTCTGAAGGTCTCTGAGGTACTAGTATTCTGTGTGACAAGATGTGAGATCTCTGTTCTGGATTTTCTGTGAACTCGCGAGGTCTGTGAGGTTGGGTGGGAGTAGGGGGTGGAGAGAGTGGTCCAGGTCCAAAGCTTAAGGCCTCAGAATTGTTTTCTGCTATGCCCAGAGTGTGAGATCTCTGAGCTCCTTGGGACACTGTGTCTCGGGGTGTGAGTTCCCTGCAGTGTCTCTGAGTCATTGTCCCAGCCTATGAAATATCTGAGCTTCTTGGGAATCAGCGTACAAGGACTTGGAATTGTTTTATGTCCTGTGTCCAAGTGTGTGAGGTCTTTGTGGTCTGGGAGTCTAGTACCACAGAATGAGATTGCTGAGGTGTTTGTATTTCTTTTTGTCTCAGTGTAAGTTTTATGAGCTGTTGGGATGTATTTTTCCCCATGCATGTGAGGATTTGGGCTTTGGGGGGATGTGGGTTCAGAGTTTAAGGTTTCTGAACTTTGTGGAAGTCTCTGTCAAGGATATGAGACCTCATAACTCTTATGGATCTAAATCCCATCATGTGAAATCTTTGAGCCATTTGGCAGATGTTTCCACGTGTGAGGTCTTTGATGTTTGTGTGGGTCTCAATTACAAGAATGAGGTCTTGTATTTATTTCTGGTATATTTCCAGAGCCTGGGGTTTCTGAGGTATTTTTGTTGAGTGTGTCATGCCATGGTGTGATGCCTTTAAGGTGTTGCAGGGTCTGTGTCCTGACGTGTGAGGTCTCTGAGCTGTTTGAGGTCTGTGTCCAAGGTGTGAGTCCCCAGAGCTGTTTCAGCCTTTGTGTTCCAGGGTGTGAGGTGTCCAAGGTCTTTGGATTCTGAGCTCATTTGGGATGTGAGATTTCTTTTCCTTTCAGAGATGTCAGTCTCGGGGCGTGGTTTCTCTGTCCTATTAGGGATTACTTCCTTTTTTTAAAAAAATAATTTATTTTATTAAAGTATAGTTTATTCACAGTGTTAATTTCTGCTGTACAGCAAAGTGATTCAGTTTTATATATATATATATTCTTTTTCATATTCTTTTCAATTATGGTTTATCACAGGATATTGAATATAGTTCCCTGTGCTGTACAGTAGGACCTTGTTGTTTATCCATTCTCTATATAATAGTTTGCATCTGCTAATCCCAAACTCCCAATCCATCCCTCCCCCACCTCCACCTTGGCAACCACAAGTCTGTTCTCTGTGTCTGTGAGTATGTTTCTGTTTCGTAGATAAGTTTTAGATTCCACATATAAGTGATATCATATGGTATTTGTCTTTCTCTTTCTGACTTACTTCACTTAGTATGATAATCTCTAGGTCCATCTATGTTGCTGCAAATGGCATTATTTCATTCTTTTTTATGGCTGAGTAATATTCCATTGTATATATATATACCACATATTTTTTTTAGCATCTTTATTGAAGTATAATTGCTTTACAATGGTGTGTTAGTTTCTGCTTTACAACAAAGTGAATCAGCTATACATATACATATATCCTCATATCTCCTCCCTCTTGCGTCTCCCTCCACATCTTCTTTATCCATTCACGTGTCAGTGGACATTTAGGTTGTTTCTATGTCTTGGCTATTGTAAATAGTGCTGCTATGAACACAGGGTGCGTGTATCTTTTCGAATTAGAGCTTTATCCAGATATATGCCCAGGAATGGGATTGCTGGATCATATGGCAACTCTACTTTTAGTTTTTGGAGGAACCTCCATACTGTTTTCCATGGTGGCTGCACCAATTTACATTCCCACCAACAGTGTAGGAGAGTAGGGATTACTTTCTTGATTGTGATGTCCCTGCCCTATTTGGGGTCAGTTTCCAAAATTATTTATGGGGATGTGTCACGCGAGGTAGGGCATCTCTATTCTCTCGGCGGGTCTCTTTCCCAGAGTGTGTGAGCTCGGAAATGTTTTAGAGGCCTGTGTCTAGTGTATAAAGTCTATCAGGTTCTGGGCACCTGTGTCTGGAGATCTGTGAGTGGTTTGGGATTCTCGGTCTTCGTGTGCAAGTTGTCCAAGCTCATGTGCATCCTGAGTTCCATGATGTCGCGTTTTTGAGTAATTTGGGTTTTGTTTCCAGGCATGAGGTTTCTGATCTTTTTGGTGGTCTCGGTTGCAGAGAGTGATATGTCTGATCTATTAGGGTCTGTGTCCAGGCAGTGAGGTCACTGAGTTGTATCAATGTCCCTTTTCTCAGGTGTGAGGTGTCTGTGTTTTTTGAGTGTCTGAGTTCTTAAGTACAAAGTCTCATAGGCTATCTGGGGTTTGTTTCTAGGGTCTGAAATCTTTGATCTATTTATTTATCTAACTTGTGTGCCAAGTTGTAAGGTCTCTGAAATGTTTCCAGGTCTGCGTCCAAGGTATGAGGTCTTTACATTGTTGTGAACTTTGTGTCTCAGGGTTTTGGGGTATCTGAGATGTTTAGGGGCCTTTGTTAGAAGGTATTAAGTCTCTGCACTGTTTTGGAAACTTTCTTCCAGGGTGTGGGGTCTCTGAGTGTTTGGATGTCTGTGTTCCTGAGTATAAAGTCTCATTAGCTGTTTAGAGATCTGTTTCCAGAGTCTCAGGTCGCTGTACTATTTTTGGTTCTGTGTCTTGTCCCAGGGTGTGAGGTTCCTGAGTTGCTTAGGAACTTATGTGCAGGATGTCACCTTTCTGAGATGTTTGGGGTCAATATCACAGGGAGTGGGATCACTGAAGTGATTATGATTTGGGGCACAAAGTTTGTGTCACAGCTCTCTGAGCTGTTTGGGTGTGAGGTCTCAGAACACTTTGCAGGGCCGGTGCTCATCTTATGTCTTTGAGCATTTTTTTCCCACTTGCTTTCCCACTTGCTTGCCCATTAACATTATGTCCTTTAGACAGTCCTTCCTGCAGGTACATGTGTGGCACCCTCATTCTGTTTGTGTCCAGGCCTCTGCATTGTTTTGTGGTGTATGTCAAGAACGTGAGGTCTTTGTCCAGATTTTTTTAAAAATTTATTTATTTATTATTTATTTATTTTTGGCTGTGTTGGGTCTTTACTGCTGCACGTGGGCTTTCTCTAGTTGCAGCGAGTGGGGCTACTCTTTGTTGCGGTGCGCAGGCTTCTTATTGCGGTGGCTTCTATTGTTGTGGAGCACGGGCTCTAGGCACGTGGGCTTCAGTAGTTGTGGCACGTGGGCTCAGTAGTTGTGGCTTGGGGGCTTAGTTGCTCCGCGGCATGTGGGATCTTCCCAGACCAGGGATCGAACCCGTGTCCCCTGCATTGGCAGATGGATTCTTAAACCACTGTGCCACCAGGGAAGTCCTGTCCAGATTTTTAATGTAAATCTCAGGTGGCAAGGTGTCTGAGTTGTTTTGGGGTCTGTGTCCGTGGTATGAGGTATGTGAACTATTTGGGGTTCGTGTCCCAGTGTGGAGGGTCCCTGAGGTGTTTTGGTGTCCCAGGGAGTCAAGTCTCTGAGATGTTTGTAGGAGTCTGTGACTGGAGGATAAGATCTATGAACTAACTGGTTATCTATGCCTCATCGTGTGAGTTCTCCAAGCTCTTTTGTGCTCTGTGTCCAATGATGTGACATCCCTGAGCGATTTGGGGTATGTTTCCAGTGTTGGGGTCTTATTCTGTCTCACAGCCAGCCCGTACTCCATGGTATAAGATGAATCACCCTTCCCCGCAAGTTGTGTGCTCCTCCCATTCTTGTGCACACAGACCTGTGCATGTGTATTTCCTTAGAACACATACTTAGAAGTGGAACTGCCGGGTCAAAGGAGTCACTTATTCAACAACCCCCCTTTGAGCACCTACTGTGTACAGGGCACAGTTTTAGGTGCTGCGGAGATACAGGGGAACTAGAAATCCATATACACCCTGCAGGTACTGCCGTTCTAGTGGGAAGGGGGTGCCATTTTTTAATTTTGATAGATACTGGCACACAAATCCACACTTCCATCAGTGGCATCAGGGGAACGAATGCCTTTTCACGGGCCACTGCTCTGCAGCAAGGGGTCGGATCCCTTGGCATGGCTCTCAACAAGATCATCAGATTATGGGGCTGGAACGGTCTATCGAGGGATATGTAAGAGGGAGACGGGGATGGAACATGGGCCGGGGGAGGAAGATATGAAAGAGAGAGACAGTCTAGTTGTTTTGGCGTGAACCCAAGTTTGAATGACCCTTAGGACATTGACATGAAACAGCCCTTCTTAGATCGCACACACGAAGAGCGTGAGGGTTGGGAATGAAGAGTTAAGCATGAGATTTTGCAGCTCCGGGATACACTATTGCGCGATGCGAAGATGGAACAGTCTGCTCTGGGAGGTACCACGGGGGTGGGGGGTCGTGTATTTTGGAAGAAACCACTGTATGTCTGGGGACACGAAAGATCCCACGCGTGGATCGGTCCCTACCCCAGACGGAGAGAATGGCGATGCCCTGACTGGCCTTGGCCCCGGGGGCTGGGGTGGGGGGAACTCCACCCTCGGCATAGAGCCCCCACCTATCTGGAAGCCGCCGTCTGGTCCCGCCTGGGTTGGCTCTACCGATTCTAATCAACAGCGGGGGTGTGGAGTGGGTGGAAGGGCGCGGAGCGGTGATTGGCTCCTGGATGAGTAGGGCGGGATCAAATCCTGCTCTGAGGGTCTGACTGGCCGCCGCTAGATTGCTTACCCAAGCTCTTCCAGGGTACCGAGGTTTTCCGGAATCACGTATAGGCTGCAAGCTGGGTCCTCGGGCTCCGGGCTGCCATTGGCTGCTGGTTCGGCGCAGGCGCTGTGGTTCCCGGGTTGGAGTTCGGGGTTGCTGAGGCAGGGCTTTGGCTACTGGAGACTGTAGGTTCGAATCCTATCTAGGAACTTCAGTTTGCGCACCTGTAAAAGAAGCTGGCATTATTGGCTGGCACAGAATGTGTCGGGTAATCTTTTCTATTCTTTTCTACCTGTTCTTTCTCTTTTTAAAACAATGCTTATTACGTCCCATTATATTGATGAGAGGATCCATTCACCATTCACAACAGCACTGAGAAAAATTCTTCTCCAGGGTTCCTGACATCGTTGTATCAGGCTGCTTCTGTAGGTCTGAGTCCTGCAGCGAAGGTTCAAGGCGACCTCATGATCCTCCTTCAAGCCATCCCCTCCTCCCCGCGGAGAGGATGACTTGGAGGTTTCCTGCCCACTCTGGACCAGGCCTGACTGGGGGTGTGTGGTGGTGGTGTGTGTGTAGGAGTAGGGTGAGGGGTTGGGCCATAAATGACTAGAGAGCAATGCGTGATTTCATGCTCTAGGATAGAGGGGTGTGTGGCAATTAAAGGAGAATTTTGAAGGGAAGCAAGTCTTAAGTCAAAGGAGTAAACTTTTTAATGATGGGATTTTAAGCATCAGGCAGGGGAGGTGTTTGGCTGAGTGTGAGTAGGAGGAGAGTGGTTCTCAAGTCAGTCAGCTCATAAGGTGGTTATTATATGCTGTGTGCAGTTTGAAGGACTGTGTCCAGAATGTGAAATCTCATTTTTTGGAATCTCAGTTCAGGGCATGACATCTATGAGCAGACTGTGAAATTTCTCTCAGCTGCTTTGGGGGTCTGCGTCACAGGGGTTTAGGTCTTCCAGACGTTTGTGGATCTCTGTGCCAGGGTGTGAAGTCTCTAAGCTCTTTGAGGGTCTTTGTCCTTGGGTATGCCGGGGTTTTTTTTTTCCCTTAAAGTTGAATTTCATTTTTGTTTTTTGGCATTTCTCTGACTACTGAAAGGGCTTAATATTGTTTTCTGAGCTTGTGGAATGATGTATTTAAGTTTTATAAATTCCCATTTGTGTTCTTTGATCTTTTTTTCCTTTAAAAATTTATTTTAAAATCATTTTAGACTTAGAGAAAAATTGCAAAAATAGTGCAGAGTTCTTGTATACCCTTTGCTCAGCTTCCCCTAATGTAAAGAACTCACATAACCATAATACAATTTTAAAAGCAGGAAATTAATGATACTATTGTTCATGAGGTGTTGTTCACCTATTTGGTGTGTGTCCAAGGTGTGAAATATCTGAGCTCTTGAGACCCAGAGCTCTCTTGGGGTCTGCGTCCCATGCTATGATATCTCTGAGCATTTGGTGTCTGTTTCTAGATGCTAGGTTTTTCATCTTCTTGGTGGTTTCTGCCCCAGAGAATGTTGTCTTTGACTTGTTAGGGGTCTCTTGAGGGCATGTCTTCTCTGAGCTGTTTAGGCTTCTGTATTCAGGGTGTGAGGTCTTTGAGCACTTTGGGGGTCTATGTCCAAAGCTGTGTGTACTCTCAGTTACTTTTTATTGGTCTTTATCAGAGATTCTGAGGTTAGTAAGTACTTTCGGGTTCTGTATCTAAGGCAGGGTTCCTCAACCTCCGCACTATTGACAGTTTTTGGGTTTTTTTTTGGATATTGCTGAAATTTATTATGTAAGTGAAAACTCAGACCATGAATGTTTGGATTATGGTATTCTAGATGAATTTTCCCCAAATCAAGAATAAGTGGATATGTATAGCACAGGGAACTCTTCTCAGTATTCTGTAATAACCTATATGGGAAAAGAATCGGAAAAAGAATGGATATATGTATATGTATAACTGAATCACTTTGCTGTACACCTGAAACAAACACAACATTGTAAATCAACTGTACTCCAATATAAAATAAAAAATTAAATTAAAAAACGAAATAAAATGTGTGAAAGAATAAGAAAAACCCTCTGTGTTTTAAGCCAGTGTGGATAGATTTCTGTTATTCATAGCAGAATTAAAACAATCGTTAAACTTAAAAAAAAAAAGACGAATACACTGAAAAAAAAGAATAAGTGGATAAATAATACATTTTTAAATTGAAGTATAATTGACCTACAACACTATGTTAGTTCCAGGTGTACAGCATAACGATTTGATATTTCTATACATTACAAAATGATCACCACGCACTACTGACATTTTGGATTGGAAAATTCTTTACGGGGGGCATTGTAGGATGTTGTATTCATTTGCTAGGGCTGCTGTAAAAAATAGTACCGCAAACTAGGTATCTCAAACAACAGAAATTTATTTTCTCACAGTTCTGAAGGCTGGAAGTCCGAGATCAAGGTGTCAGTCACGTTGGTTCCTTCTGAGGGCTGAGAATCTGTTCCATGCCTTTCTCCTAGCTTCTGGTGGTTTGCTGGCAGTCTGATGTTCCTTGGCTTTTGCTGCATCACCCTGATCTCTGCCTTAATCTTCACATGACGTTCTCCCTGTGTGTGTCTCTGTGCCCAAATTTCCCTTTTTATAAAGACACCAGTCATACTGCATTAGGGGCTCACCCCACTCCGGTATGACCTCGTCTTACATCTGCAATGACCCTATTTCCAAATAAGGTCACATTCTGAGGTCCTAGGGATTAGGACTTCGACATGTGAATTTTGAGGGGACACAATTCAACCCATAACAGATGTTTAGCATGAGAAAGAAAGGAAAGGAGGGAGAGAGGGAGGGAGCAGCCCCCAACATTCAGAAGCTATCCTGGCACTCACAGCTAGGCTATGTTATTCTCTTATTAGACATAAACAATCTCACAGAATACTAACCTCAGACAAGATTATTCTGAGACCATGCTAAAATGAGACAAAGCAAAGCCACTTTATAATGTTATCTAAGCACAGACAAAAACAAGTTCGCTGTGCCACCCACAAGATACCAAATATTCCCCTCTTTTGGTTAAAATGAGTGACTGCTGCTCCCCTGTCAATTTCAGCTTTATCCTTACTCTAGTCTGCCCTCCCCATAGATTTAAAGGTTTACTGAGATACCCAATCAAAGTTTCCCTCACTTTCTGACAGCCTCCAATCTAGAGTGAGCCACCACTTCCTTAGACCCTCCCCCAAACCACTCAACTGAAGCCCAGATTCTGTGATCCGTTCTTTCGAACACCCTCTTACCAAGATGTCCCATGGTTCCCCACGTTCTTCTTCACTGCGATGAGTAATAAGCCCAACTTGTTTAACTACAGGTATGTTCCTGGGGGTGGGGGTCTTTGGCTAAAGAGCACTGACAAGCATCACCCCTGATCTCCACTCACTAGATGCCAATAGCACCTCTGCCCTCCCAGCCTTGACAACCAAAACTGTCCCTAGATATTGCTACATATTCCCTGGGGGCTAGGGTGTGACGTGTTTGAGCAGTTAGGGGTCTTTTTCTGAGGTTTGTGTTCTCTGAGAGATGTTTGGATCTGTGTCTCAGAATGGGAAGTCTCTGGTCTGTCTCCGGGTCTCTGCCCCAATGTTTGAAAGCTCTGAGCTTTCTAGGGTGCTGTGTCAGGAATGAGTGACCTCATCATGTACCAAAATCCAGACATGAGGTGTTTGTGGCACCCCCACCATCCCTGGCCATTTCAGAAAGGCAGTGAGAGGTGGGGGTCACGTGATTGGTTGTGAACTCCTTCACATGGATTCATAGCAAGCCCAGCTTCCTCGTCTGGATCATGAAGTATAGGTGGTCGGATTCCTTCAGAACCTGTCTTGCCCTTTGTTCTGGAGGTCACAGGGTCTCCTTTGACACGCTTTGTGGAGATCGTATTATAGGGAGGTATTTGTTGTGTCTCCTGACACCAGCTCCAGAGTGGAGACCCCTGTCTCTCAGGATGGACATTGCTCATATGGATGTTGGGGTCCATCTCCCCTCAGGCCTTGTTCACACCTAGTACTACCAGTTCACACCCAGTACACATGGGTTTTGGAGCCTGGTAGACCCTATTTCAGAGTCTGGAACCCCCAAGTCCTGGTTGGATGGTAGGAGAGTCTAATTTTTTGGATCATCTTTCTAAACCTTAATTTGCTGAGGTTTTACAAGACTTCTCTGAGTCAATAGGACAACGTACAATCCACGCACCTACAATCCCCTGACTTCTGAAAGCAGAATTCAGGGGTCAGGGGAAGGATGCAATCCAGGTAAGTGCCATCTCTGGCCAGGGGCCAGTGTGGGTCTGAGATTGTCTCAGTTGGAATGTAGGAGTAACGTGCACATATCATTTACTGAAAATATATGTTGGGTTCAAGAAAGAGTAGACACTCTCCAGAATTGTGTCTCCATCTCTACGAAATCCACAATTTTACTTCAGCTGTTCTCTTGAGAACAGACATAATAGGCTGTATACCATGAGGCAAGGGTACACAGTGAGGAAAAAATGTTCCTTTTGTGAAAACTGTAAGTCTGGTTATAAGAGAGACAGGTTTGTGCATTTATGCAAGAGGCAGGGTCTGAGGGGGAGGGTGCAGAGGCTCAGTGAGTCAAAGAAGCCTGAAGAGAAATTTTAAAAATAGTTTGCATGAAATGAAAATGATAATAAAACTTACCAATTTGTGGGTGCAGCAAAGCATTGTTTACTTAGAGGGAAGTTTAAAAGGCATTTTGGCTTCTGCCTTGCTCTTTCTTAGATCTCTTGCTCTAGTGGAAGCCAGCCACCATGTTGTGAGGACACTCAAGCAGCCCCTTGGGGAGACACCTGTACCACAGAACTGAGGCACCTCAGCCAAAAGCCAGCACTAACCCACCAGCCATGTGAGTGATCCAAAATGGAAGTGGAGCCTCTGTCCCCACTCCAGCCTTCAGATGACTGCAGCCTAAGAGACCAAAGCCAGAATGATGCAGCTAAGCTGCTCTGAGTTCCTGACTCCCCAAAACTGTGTGAGATAATTAATGTTTACCATTGTTTTAAGCTGCTAAATTTTGGGGTAATTTGTGGTGTTTCCGAGCTCTTTGAGAGTCTCTGTTCAGGGTTCCAGTTTCCTGAGTTTTTTGTAACCTGTATCCATATCTGCATGTTTTAAGCATTCAGTGTTTCACATTTTTAGGTCTCTGATCTCTTTGGGTTCTCTCTCTGTGTTTTAGATCTCTGAACTATTTGAGGATCTAGGTCCAAAATTAAGGGAGTTCTGGGCTGTTTTTCTGTTCATGTCTAGAATGTGATCATAACTATTTGGGATCCTTAATCCCAGGGTATGACGTCTCTAAAATACTTTGTACTTGGGTCCAGGATTTGAAGTCTCTGAGCCCTCTAGCAGTCTGTTCTGGATATGAGGGCATTGAGGTGTTTGGGAGTCTGTGTCTCAGGTTTCACAGCCTTGAACTCTTTGAAGGACTGTGTACAGGTTTTGTTTCTTCTTTGAGGTATATGGATTTTTATGTCCTAGAAAGAGATATCACCAAGGTGACTAGAGTCTGCTTCCAGGGCACTGGGTGTCAGAGCTGTTTGGGCCACTGAGTTCCTGGATATGAAGTTTCTGTGGTGTTTGAGGGTCTGTGTCCAGATATTGATATTACTGATTTTGAGGGCAGGGGGAATCTGTGTCCTAGGGCTTCAGCTCTCTAAACGATTTATCTGTGTTGTAAGGTTCCTGTGCTGTTTGTGGATGTATGTCCCAAATGTGTGGGATCCCGGACATGACTGTGACTGAATGTTGCAGTATATGACGTCTCTGTTCATGGGTATATATACCAGGGTGTGAGGTATCTGAGCTCTTTGAGTGTGTGTCTCAGGTTATGATGTCTCTCTGATCTGTTTGGGTGTTTGTTTCCCAGGATGAGAGATTTCTGATTTGGTTGTGGGTGTATATTCCAGGGTGTGAGTTCTCTGATCTATTTGGGTGTATATGTCCAGGGCGTGAGGTTTTTGCTCTGTTGTGGGTATATGTCCAATGGTATAAGGTTTCTGATCTGCTTGTGGGTATATATCTCAGGGTATGAGGTCTCTGATCTGTTTGTCATTGTATGTCACAGGATGTGAGATCTCTCTTCTTGGGTGTATGTCAAATGTATAAAGTCTCTGATCTGTTTTTGGGGTTTATGCCCTTGGATGTTAGAGCTCTGATCTCTTTGTGGGTGTATGTGCCTGTGTGTGAGCTCTCTGATCTCTTTGTGGTATATGTCCCAAGATATGAGGTCTCTGAGCTCTTTGTGGATATATTTCCCTGGTTGTTATATTTCTGAGCTTTTTTGGTTGTGGTTTTCTGGGGGTATAAGTACTCTGATCTGTTTGTTAAGTGTGTGTTGCAGGATGTGAGGACTATTCTATCTGAGGGTGTATGTCCCAGAGTGTGAGGTCTCTGCTGTGTTTGTGGGTGTGGGTGTGAGATCTCTAAAATGTTTGTGGGTATAGTTCCCCATATGTAAGTTCCTTGAACTCTTTGTGGGTGTATGTCCCACAATGTGAAATCTGTCATCTATTTCTGGGTATGTGTCCCAGAATGAGGTCTCAGATCTCTCTGTCCCTGTATATGTCTCAGTATGTGACGTCTCTCTTCATGGGTATATGTCAAGGATATGAGCTCTCTGATACTTTTGTGTTCATATGTCCCAGGGAATGAGGTCTCTGACCTGTGTTTTTTTGGGGGGTTTTGCATAATGTGAGTTCTCAAGTATGTTTGTGGCTGTATGACCTATGATGTAGGTGTCTGACCTCTTTGGGCATGTGTATCCCATGGTGAAAAGTCTCTGAGCTCTTTGTTGGTATATATCCCAAGGTGTGAGGTCTCTGGTCTGTTGGGTGGTATATTTCCTAGAATGTAAGGTCTCTGATCTGTTTTGTTGCTGTACACTAGTATGTAGGTCTGTCTTCCTTTGTGTATGTCAAGGTCTGTTGGTGGGTGTATTTCCCAGAGCATGAGGACTCTGATCTGTTTCTGGGTGTGTGTCCCACAGTAAGAAGTTCCTGATTTGTTTGTCCATATAAGTCTCTGTATGTAAGGTCTCTGATCTTTTCATAGCCGTATCAAGAGTTTGAAGTCTTTCATCTCTTATGGTTATAATTCCCAGGTGTGATGTCTGTGTTGTGTTTGTGGCTTTATGTCTTGGAATTTTAGGTATCTGGATTGTTTCTGCAATATCCCAGGATGTGAGGTCTCCAATCTCTTTGTGTGTATAGGTCTCAGTTGTGAGGTCCTGATCTATTTGTGGGTATATTCACCAGAATGGGAGAGCTCTGATATGTTTGTGGGTGTCTGTCCCAGAGTGAGAGGTCACTGATTTGTTTGTGCATATTGGTCCCAGGATCTGAGATCTGTGATCTTCTTGTCACTGTAATTACCAGTATGTGAGGTATCGTTCATGGGTGTATGTCAAAAATGTAAGTCCTCTGATATGTTTGTGGGTTGAATGAACCTGGTTGTAAGGTTTCTTTCTGTTTGTGGGTTATGTCTCAGTGTGTGAGGCTTATGAGGTCTTTTTGGGTATAGGTCCCATGGTGTGAGGTCTCTGATCGGTTTGGGGGATTATTTACTGGTTTATGACCTTTTGAGGGTTATGACCTTTTTTGTCATTGTATGTTCCAGGATGTGAGGTCTGTGACTGTTTGTCATTGTATGTTCCTATATGTGAGGTCTCTTACATGGGTGTGTGTAAAAAAATGTCGTCTTTGACCTGTTTGTGGTTGTGAGTCCTTGGGTGTAAGGTTTCTGATTTATGGATTTAATTCCTAGAGTTGACATTGCCAACTTGTTCGCAAGTATATGTCCCATGATGTGATGTCTCTTATCTTTTTGGGGGTGTATATCCCTTGATGTGAGGTTCTCATCTATTCCTCAATGTATTTCCCCAATGAGAGAGGTAAGGTCTCTCACCTGTGTAAGGGTGTATGTCCTGTGATGTGAGGCCCCTAATTTATTTGTAGGTGTACTCCCAGGATATGAGCTCTCTCCTCCCTTTTGAGTGATATATTCCAATTTGAGAGGACTCTGCTTCTTTTCTGAATGTTTTTCCCAGTATGTGGGGTCTCTAATCTGTTTTTGGTGGATACTGCAGGATTTGAGTTCTCTGATATATTATGTATGTATGTCTCAGGTTGTGAGGTTCCTAATCTCTTTGTGGGTGTACATCACAGAATGGGGGTCTCTGATCTGTTTGTGTGTGTTTGTCAAGGGTGTAAGGCCTGATCTGATTGTGCATTTATGTCCCAGGATGTAAGAACCCCAGCTGTTTGTAGGCATTTGTCCCAGGATGTGAAGTCTCTGATCTGTTTGTGTATGTTTGTCCAGGGGTGAGATTTCTAATCTGTTTTAGGGTACATATCCCAGGATGTAAGGTCTCAGATCTCGTTGTGGGCCTAATTCCCAGGATTTAAGGTCTCTGATCATTTGTGTGTTTCTCTACTTTTTAATGGGTGTACATCCCACGCTGTGAGTTCTCTGATCTGCTAGGAGGATTATTTCCCAAGATTTGAGATTTCTGATTTGTTTTTGGGTACATACCATAGAATATGAAGTCTTAGATCTCTTAGGGTGTGTACGTCCAGAGAGTGTAAGGTTTGTGACCTCTCTGTGGTTGTGTTTCATGGTATGAAGTCCCTTCTCTGTTCATTCCTATGTTTCAGTATGTGATGTCTGCTCACGAATTTTGTCGGGGATGTAGGTGCTCTGATCTGTTTGTTTTATATTCCAGGACTTGAAGTCTCTCATCTGCTTGGTGGTAAATGTCCCAGAGTGAGGTGTCTGAGCTCTTTGTGTGTGTATGTCCCAGGGAGGGAGGGTCGTGACGGGTTTGTGGGTATATATTGTGAGGTTTCTGATCTGTTTAGAAGTGAATTCCAGCAAGTGATATATCTGAACTCTTTATGAGTGTATGTACCAGGCTTTGAGGACTCTCACATGTTTGTCAGTATATGTGCTGGTGTGAGAATGCTAATCTATTTCTGGGTGTACTACCCCGCACGTGAGGTCTCTGAACTGTTTGTAGGCTTATGTTGCAGGATTTGAGGTCTGTGATTTTTTTTTTTTATTTTTTGCTGCGTTGGGTCTTCGTTGCTGCACATGGGCTTTCTCTAGTTGCGGCGAGCAGGGACTACTCTTCGTTGTGGTGTGTGGGCTTCTCATTGCGGTGGCTTCTCTTGTTGCAGTGCACGGGCTCTAGGCGTGTGGGCTTCAGTAGTTGCAGCACGTGGGCTCAGTAGTTGCAGCACATGGGCTCTAGAGCACAGGCTCAGTAGTTGCGGTGCACGGGCTTAGTTGTTCCACGGCACGTGGGATCTTCCCGGACCAGGGCTCGAACCCGTGTCCCCTGCATTGGCAGGCGGATTCTTAACCACTGCGCCACCAGGGAAGTCCCTGTAATTTCTTTATGGCTATATTTTCCAGGTTTTTAGGTCCCTGATCTGTTTGTGGGTGTATATTTCAGGTGTGAGCTCCCTGATTAGTTTGTGGGTGTGTGTATCCCAGGATATGCGTCTATGCACGTATGTCTCTGTTCAGCTGAAGACTGGCCCTCAGCGATATCCATGTCTCAATCCCTGGAGCCTGTGACTATGTTAACTTTCTGGCAGAAGGGACTTTGCAGATGCAGTTACGTTAATCACCTTAATGCTGGGAGTTTATCCTGGATTATCCAGGTGGGCCCAGTGTAATCACTAAGGTCCTTATGTGTGGGAGGCAGGATGGTGAGAGTCAGAAATAACACTGTGACAATGCAAGCTGTCAAAGAAGGTGATGTCATGTTGGAAGCAAAGTCAGAGAAGGAGATATGACACCTGAAGCAGAAAGCAAAGGGATCAGAGAGACATTTGAAGATGAAACACTGCTGGCTTTGAAGATGGAGGAAGGGGCCATGAGCCAAAGACTGCAGACAGCCTCTAAAACTGGAAAATGCAAGGAAGTGCATTCTCTCTTGGAGCCTCCTGGAGGAAGGTAGCTCTGCCAACAACTTGATTTTATCTCTGTAAGACTCAATTTTGGGTCTCTGACCTATAGAAATGTAAGATAATAAATTAGTGTTGTTTTACGACACTAAGATTGTAGTAATTTGTTACAGCAGTGATAGGAAATGAGCATAGTGTCCCGGGTTGTGATGTCTCTATCTGGTTGTAAGTGCACATCCCAGGATGATAACTCCATCATCTGTGAATGTGCGTCTGATGGTATGAGGGTGTGTGTCCCCAAATTTGTGGTCTCTGAGCTGTTTGTTGGTTTATGTCTCAGAATGTGAGGTCTCCAATCTGTATGTGTCCTAGGATGTGAGGTCTCTGAGCTGATTCAGAGTGTATGTCCAGTATATGAGGTCTTTTTTTGGCCTTGTGGCTTGTGGGATCTTAGTTCCCTAGACCAGGGATTGAACCCAGGTCCATGGCAGTGAAAGCACTGAGACCTAACCACTGGACTGCTGGGGAACTCCCATAGTATATGAGGTCTTTAAGATGTCTGTGGTTTGCATTCCAGGTTATTAGGTCTCTGGTGTGTTTTGGAGGTATTTCTGATGATAGTGAACTTTCTGCTTTCCTTGGTGGTACATCTACCAGAATATGAGGTCTCTAATCTGTTTAGTTATGAATATCCAGGTTGTGAGGTTTCAAAGAGCTCACTGTGAGTGTACGTCCCTTGGCCCGAATCCTCTGATCTCTTGTGAGTACCTGTCCTTGTCTATGAGCTCTCTGATCTCTTTGCAGGTATATGTCACAAGATATTCGTTCTGTGATCTATTTATGGCTCTTTTTCATAGCATGTCTGGTCTCTGACGTGCTTGTGTGAGTGTACGTTGCAGGATTTGAGATCTCTGATCTAGTTGTGGGTGTCTGGTTGTATACGGTCTCTGATGTGTTCTGGAGTATATCCCGTGACGTCGCCTGTTCTGTTGGTATATTTCTCAGAGTGTGAGATCTCTCATCTTTTTGAAGGCATAGATTGCAGGGTTTGAGGTCTGTGGTCTCTTTGTGGTTACATGTCCAGGTTGTGAGGTCTCTAATCTGTTTGTTGAGGTGTATCCCAGGATGTGAACTGTCTGATCTTTGTGTGTGTGTCAGGAGGGGGCGGTGTGGTATATGTCTAATGGTGTGAAGATTCAGATCTGTTTTCTGGTAAATGAACCAGGTTAGAAGGACTCTGATGTGTTTGAGGATGTTTTCCCAGGATGTGAGTTCTCTGATCTGTTTCTGAATACAGGTCCTAGGACGTGAGGTCTCAGAGCCCTTTGTGGATGTACATCCCAGGCGTGAGTTCCCTGAACTGTTGGAGGTTGTATACCCCAGGGTGTTAGATCTCTGATGCTTTTGGTGTTATTTGCAAGCGTATGAGATTTCTGATTTATATGCTCAAACATATAACAGGATGAGAGGTTTATTATGTGTTAAAGTGTGTATAACCAAGGTATGAGGTTTCCAAGCTTTTTTTTTTTTTAAAGGAAAAGTTTTTATTTATTTATTTATTTATGGCTGTGTTGGGTCTTCGTCTCTGTGCGAGGGCCTTCTCTAGTTGCGGCAAGTGGGGGCCACTCTTCATCGCGGTGCGCGGGCCTCTCACTATCGCGGCCTCTCTTGTTGCGGAGCACAGGCTCCAGACGCGCAGGCTCAGTAATTGTGGCTCACGGGCCCAGTTGCTCTGCGGCATGTGGGATCTTCCCAGACCAGGCCTCGAACCCGTGTCCCCTGCATTGGCAGGCAGATTCTCAACCACTGCGCCACCAGGGAAGCCCCCAAGCTCTTTTTGGATGTATGTCTCAGGGTTGAGGTCTCTGATCTGTTTGCAGGTATGTGCCCTAGGATTTGAGCTCTCTCATCTCCTTATCGGTATATGCCCCAAGATGTCAAGTATCTTTAATTACTTATATGAGCTCATTACTTTATATGAGCTCTCTAACGTGTTGTAGGTTCTTATTGCTGGGTTTGAGGTCTCTGAGCCATTTTTGGTTGTATTTCTCAGATGAGGTCTTTGATCCATTTGTGTGTGTATCACAGTATGTGAAGTTTCTTTTTCTGGTCTCTTTTACGTGTTAGTCAAGGGTGTGAGGTCTGTCTGTTTGTGGGTGTGTGTCCCAATTTGTGATGTCCCAGACCTGTTTGTGGGTATATGTCCCACAATGTACATCTCTCTGCTGTCTTTAGATATATGTCTGAGGGTAGAAGGTCTCTGATTACTTTCTAGATGCCTGACTCCAGATGAGGGATGTGAGCTATTTCTGGTGTATGCCCCAGGATTTTAGCTTTTCGAGCTTTTTGGAGGTGTGTGTTTTGTGATGTGAGGTCTCTAATTGTGTGTGTATGTCTCTGCTCTGCTGACTTAAGGCCTCCTAAAGATGTCGTAATCCTTGTCTCATGTTCTCATCCTTGGAAACTGTGAAGATGTGACCTTACATGTTAAAAGGTACTTTGCAGATGTGATTAAGTTAAGTATATTGAGATGGGGAGATTTTCTTAGATTTTCTAGGTGGGTCCAATGTAATCCAATGAAATGAGGGGGACAGGATGGTTATTGTCAGGAATGCAAAGTAATGACACAGGCCAGGTCAGATACAGTGATCTCATGATGGAGATGTTTGTGGGTATGTGTCCCAGCTTGTGAAGTCCTTGAGCTGTTGATGGGAGTATATTCTAGGATGTGACATTTCTAATTGTTTGTGCATATATGTCTGTAGTTGGGCAAATAATGGGTCCCAGCAAAGGGCATGTGACCAGGGAGCCCTAATCGGGGAGGAGATATGGTGATGGGAGCAGAGTCAGAGATCAGTGAGATTTGAAGATGAAGTGATTATGGCTTTGCAGGTGTAGGAAGGAGCTAGGGACCAAGAATGCAGGCAGCTCTGGAAACTGGAAAAGGCAAGGAAATGGATTCTCCCTAGAGTCTCCAGAAGAAAGACAGCTGTGTTTGCACCTGACTTTAGGACTGTAAGACCCATTTTTGGGTTTCTGACCTACACAAATGTAATATAATAAGTAAATTTGTGTTTTTTCATGATACTAAGATTGTGGTGATTTGTTAGAACAGCAATAAGAAACGAATACGGTGTCCCGGGTTGCAGTGTCTCTATCTGGCTGTCCGAGGATGTGAACTCCACAGTGTTTGTGAGTGTGTGTCTGATGGTGGGGGTCTCTGATCTGTGTGTGGGTGTGTGAACCAGGGCGAGAGGTCTCTGACCTGTTTGAGAGTGTATGTCCCCCTAAAATTGTGGGCTCTGAGATTTTTGTGGGTGTACGTCCCAGGACATGCGGGCTCTGCTCTGTTTGTGAGTGCATGTCCCAGGATATGAGGTCTCTGCACTGACTTTTTTTTAACTTTTTCTTTTATATTGGAGTATAGTTGATGAACAGTGTTGTGTTAGTTTCAGATGTATAGCAAAGTGATTCAGTTATACATATATATGTACCTATTCTTTTCCAAATTCTTTTCCCATTTAGGTTGTTCCATAATACTGAGCAGAGTTCCCTGTGCTATACAGTAGGTCCTTGTTGGTTATCCATTTTAAATATAGCAGTGTGTACATGTCAGTCCCACACTCACTAACTATCCCACACCCCCACCCTTCCCCCCTGGTAACCATAAGTTTGTTCTCTAAGTCTGTCTGCACTGATTTTGTGTGTATGTATATGAGGTCTCTGAGATGTCTTTGAGTTATGTCTAGGTTGGTAGGTCTTGGATGTTTCACAGGTATTTCTGAAATAGGAGATTTCTGATTCATTTGGTGATGTATGTATATACATATATAGATACACATATATACATATACATATATATAAATACATATGTATATGCATATATACATACCAGAATGAGCGGTCTCTGATCTGTTTCGGGGTGTATATCCAGGTGTGAGGTTTGAAGCTCATTACGGCTGTATTTCACATGGCTTGAGGTCTCTGATCTTTCTGTGGGTCTGTGTCCCAAGACACGAACCCTCGGAACTCTTTGTGGGTGTTCTGTGAAAATGTCAGGTATACAGTCAGCCTCGAGGTGTTTTTCCTAGAATGTGAGGTCTCTTCTTTGATTGTGGGTGTGTGTTGCAGGACTTGAGATCTCTGATCTGTTTGTGGGTGTATGTCTCGGGATGCAAGGTCTCTCTTCTGTGTGTGGGTGCATTTCTCAGATGAGGTGTCTGTTCTGTTTTCGCCTTTCTATCTCAGTATTTGTTTCTGATCTCTTTGTGTGTGTTTGTCAAGGATGTGAGATGTCTTCTCTTTGTGGTTATATGTACCAGTTTATGAGGTCCCTACCCTGTTTGTGGGTAGGTGACACAGAACGTGTACCTCACTCCTTTTTTGGATGTATGGCCAAGGTTGGGAGGTGTCTGACCTCCTTGGAATTGTATGGCACGGAATGTGAGGTCTTTGAGCTACTTATGCGCATACATCTCAGGATGGGGTGTTTTTAATTGCTTGTGGAAGTATATCTGGGGTTGGTGGAATAAAGGTCCCTGAAAGCTGTCCATGTCCTAATCTCTGGAACAAGTTAAAAAGTCCTTTGTAGATGTGATTAAGTAATCATCTTGAGATGGAGGAGATTATCCTGAATTTTCCAGGTGAGCACAGTGCCATCACAAGGGTGCTTATAGGAGAGAGACAGAGCGGTCAGTCAGAGAAGCAGATGTGATGACAGAAGTAGAGATCAGAGAGAGAGATTTGAAGATGAAACGCTGCTGGCTTTAAAGTTGGAGGAAGGGGCCACGAGCTAAGAGACGCAGGCAGCTTCAGGTACTGGAAAAGGCAAGGAAACAGATTCTCCCCGAGAGCCTCCAGGAGCAATGAAGCTCTGCCCACAACCCATTTTTTGGCTTCTGACCTATGGAAACGTAAGGTAATGAATTGGTGTTGTTTTATGACACTAAGATTGTGACTTGTTACAACAGCGATAGGAAATGAACAGTGTGCCGGGTTGTGATGTCTCTATCTGGTTGTCGGTGCACATGCCAGGATGTGAACTCCGTGATCTGTTTGTGAGTGTGTGTCTGATGGTGGGAGGTCTCTGATCTGTGTGCGGGTGTATGAACCATGTTGAGAGGTCTTTCAATGTTTGAGGGTGTGTGTCCCAGAACTTGTGGTCTTGTAGCTGTTTGTGGGGATATGTCTCAGAATGTGAGGTCTCCACACATTTTTTGTGTGTGCGTGTCCTAGGATGTGAGGTGTCTGAGCTGATTTGGGGAGCACATTCCAGTATGTGAGGTCTCTGATCTGTTTCTGGTGTTTTCCTACCCTGAAAGATCTCTGACTTGATTGTGATTGTGGGTTGCAGGACTTGAGGTCTCTGATCCATCTGTGGGTCTCAGGTACCTGTGACCTCAACATTGTGGAATATATCCCAGGATGTGAACTTTCTGATCTGTTTGTTATATATGACCCAGGGCTTGAGGTTTCTGATCTATTTGTGGGTATGCGTTGCAGAGTTTGAAGTCTGTGGTCTTTTTGTGACTTCATGTGCAGGTTGTGAGGTCTCTAATCTGTGTGTGGATGCATATCCCAGGATTTCAGCTCCCTGATCTGTTTGATGGTGTATATCACATGGTGTGAGGCCTCTGAGCTATTTGTTTGAGGTCTCTGATCTGTTTGTGGCTGCATGTCCGGCTGGTGAGGTCTGTAATCCCTTTATTGGTCTATTCCCAGGATGTGAATGCCCTGATCTGTTTGTGGGTAGCATCTGATGGTGTGAAATGTCTGATGTGTTCACTGGCCAGTGAACCAGAGTGTGAAGTCTCCAACCTGTCTGAGGGTGTTCTCCCAGGATCTGAGTTCTCTAGTCCATTCGCTTTTGGCTTGTCCTAGGAAGTGTCCGGTCTCTGAACTCTTTATGAATGTTCATCCCAAGGATATGAGTTCTCTGAGCTCTTGGGGGTGTGCATTTTCCAGGTTGTCAGATCTCTGAAATTTGGGAGGATACTTCCAAGCTTATGAGATTTCTGGTTTGTTTGCTGATATATGTGTGAATCTGTGTCTATATATCTATATCTATGTCTATATCTATATACTTATCTGATCTGAAGGTGTTTATGTCCAGGCTGTGAGGTTACTGAGCTCTCGGTGGGTCATTTCCCTTGTTTTGAAACCTCTGACCTGTTTGGGAGGATGTCCCAAAATACAAGCTCTCTGACCTTTTAATGGGTGTATGTTGTAAGATCTCAGGTCTATGGTTGGTTTCTGGTTCTTTTTTTCCTAGCATATGAGGTCTCTGACTTGATGGTGGGTATATATTGCAGGATTTGAGATCTCTGATTTGTTTGTGGGTATCTATCTCAGGTTGTGAGGTCTCTGATCTGTTTGTGAGTGTTTATCACAGTATGTGAGTTCCTGATCTCTTTGTGTGGGTTTATCCAAGGTGTGAGGTCTGTTCAGTTTGCTGCTGTTTGTGGGTTTATGTCTAAGAGTGTGTTTCTCTCTGCAATTTGTGTGTGTATGTCCCAGATGGTGAGTTTAATTCCAAGTGATTGAGGACTCTGAGCATTTTGGGGTATGTGTTCCAAAATGTGTGTCTCTCTGTTCTTTTTGGAGGAATATGACAGGGTGGGAGGTGTCTCATCTATTTGGAAGTGTATGACTCAGAACGTGAGGTCTGTGAGCTGTATGTGCATGTATGTCTTTGGTGTCTGAATAACAGCCCCCCACCAAGAGGTCCACTTCCTAATCCCTGGAAACTATGATTATGTTAATTTACACGGAAAAGGGGACTTTGCAGGTATGATTAAGTTAAGCATCCTGAGATGAGGAGGTTATCCCAGATTACCTGGGTAGGCCCAGTGTAATCACAAGTGTCCTTATATGAGGGAAGCATGAAGGCAAGAGTCAGAGAACACAATGTAGTGACAGAAGTGGAGTCAGAAAAGGTGACGTGATGACATAAGCAGAGATCAAAGAGAGATGGAGATAGACATAGATGAATACAAAGAGAGAGACATTTGAAGATGAAACACTGCTGACTTTGAAGACGGAGGAAGGGGCCATGAGCTCGGGAATGCAGGCGGCCTGTAGGAACTGGATTCTCCCTTAGGAACTCCAGAAGGAGGCCAGCTCTGCTGACACCTTGACTTTTACCTTGCAAGACTCCTTGCCAGTCTTCTGATCTGCAGAAATGTAAGATAACATATTTGTGTTGTTTTATGACAATAAGGTTGTGGTGATTTTTTACAGCACCAAGTCCTGAGGAGATAAAAGGCCTGCACCTTCAAGAAATGGAATAGGGAATTCCCTGGTGGTCCAGTGGTTAGGACTCCACGCTTTCACTGTTGAGGGCCCGGGTTCAATCCCTGGTCGGGGAACTAAGATCCCACAAGCCTCATAGTGCAGCCAAAAAAAAAATTAAAAAAAAAAAGAAATGGAATAAATGTGGCCTTCTTTTCAGAAAGAAGAAAGGAAGGAAGAGAAGGAAGGGAGGGGAGAGAGAGAGAGAGAAAGAGGGAAAGAAAGAAAGAGGGAAGGGAGGAAGGGAGGGAGGAAAGGAGGGAGGAAGGAAGGAGACGAACACAATGTCCCAGGTTGTGATGTCTCTATCTGGTTGTCAGTGCACATTCCAGGATGTGAACTCCACCATCTGTTGGTTTGTGTCTGCTGGTTGGGAGGTCTCTGATTTGTGTGTGGGTGTTTGAACCAGAGTGTGAGGTCTCTGATCTCTTTGATGTTGTGTGTCCCAGAATTTGTGGGCCCAGCTGTTTTGGGACATATGTCCTAGGAGAGAAGGTCTCTGATCTGAGTTTGTGTACAGGTCCCAGGATGTGAGTTCTCTGAACTGTTGAGGTGTGCATGCTCAGGGTGTAAGGATTCTGAGCTCTTTGTGGGTACATTTCCCTTTGCTTGAAACCCCAGATCTGTTTCTAGGTCTATGTCCCATGATATGAGGCTTCCTGATCTGTTTGTTTGTCTCATTCTCATGGTGTGAGGTCTCTGGTATGTTTGCTGGTGAGTGAAGCCAGGTGTATATGCCATGATGGGAATTCCCTCATCTGTTTGTGGGTACTTGTCTCTTGTCTGATAGTGTGAAGTATCTGATCCTTTTGTTTTTTTTGGCTGTGCTGGGTCTTCGTTGCTGTGCACGGCCTTTCGCTCGTTGTGGTGAGCAGGGGCTACTCCTTGTTGTGGTGCGTGGGCTTCTCATTGCGGTGGTTTCTTTTGTTGCGGAGCACGGGCTCTAGGTGCGCGGGCTTCAGTAGTTGTGGCTCGCGGGCTCTAGAGCGCAGGCTCAGTAGTTGTGATGAACGGGCTTAGTTGCTCTGTGGCATGTGGGATCTTCCTGGACCAGGGCTCGAACCTGTGTCCCCTGCACTGGCAGGCGGATTCTTAACCACTGCGCCACCAGGGAAGTCCCTGAAGTGTCTGATCTTTTCACTGGGGAATGAACAAGGACATGAGGTCTCTGATGTGTCTGAGGGTGTTTTCCCAGGAGGTGAGTTATCTGATCTGTTTCTCAATGCATGTCACAGGATGTGAGGTCTCTGATGTTTTGTGAATGTACATCCCAGAGTGTGAGGTCTCTGAGCTGTTTGTGGGTATTTATTCCAGGTTGTAAGATGTCTGATGTCTTATGGGGATATTTTAAGCACTTTTTACTTGTTTGTTGGCATATATGCTGTGAAGTGAAATTCTTACCTATTAAAGTCTATGTATATCAGTATTGATATAGATATAGATAGATAGATCGATAGAGGTAGAGATAGATATATTCCAGGATGTGAGATTTCTAAGCTCGTTCTGGGTGCGTATTTCAGGATGTGGGCCTCTGATCTGTTTGTGGGTGCATGTCCCATGTTGACAGCTCTCCGATGTGCTTCTGGGTTTATTTCCGTGCACTTGTTTCTGGGAGGATCTCTGTTTGTGGGTGTGTATCCCAGGATCTGAGTTCTCCGATCTCCTTGAGTCTGTGTGCCCCAAGATTTCCGGTGTCTGTATTTATCTGGGTGCATTACCAGCATGTGAGGTCTGTAACCTGTTTGTCAGTTCATGTTGCAGGATTGGAGGTCTCTGGTGTGGTTTGGGTTGTATTTCTCAGATCGGGTCTTTGATCTGTTTGTGCGTGTATGTCACATGTGAGTGTATCATCTCCTTGGGTGTGTTTGTAAAAGGGTATATGAGGTCTGTTCTATTTGGGGTTATATGTCCCAGTTTGTGAGGTCCCTGATCTGTTTGTGTGTATATGTCAGAGAATGTGGGCTTTTTTTCTGATCTTTGTGTGTGTATGTCCCAGAGTCAGAAGTCTAGTCTATTTGGGGGTCCTAGAATGTGGATCCTTGATCTCTTTGTGGGTGTATATCCCAGCATGTCGGGTCCCTCTTCTCGTCGGGGGTGTGTGTCCCAGAGAGTGCATTCTCTTATGCCTTTGTGAGTTTAATTCTCAAAGTGTGAGGACTCTAAGCATTATTTGGTGAACGTTCCAGAATGTGCGGCTCTCTCCTCTTTTGCATGTATGTCCCTGGGCGGAAGGTCTCTGATTTCTTTGGAGGTGAGTGGCTCCAGATGTGAATTTTTTGAGCACTTCATGGATGTATGTCCCAGGATGTGAGGTTTCTTTTCGTTTGTGCATGCATATTCTGTTTGCTCAAGTAATGGATCATCAAATATGTCCTCACCCCATTCCTGGAACTTGTTAATGTGTTGTCTTACCTGGAAAAGGGGACTTGGCAGATATGTATTAGTAAGCATCCTGAGATTGGGGCAGTTATCCTGGATTACTTAGGAGGGTCCAGTATAGTCACAGTATAATCTTTATATGAGAGAGGCAGAACCTTCAGGATCAGAGAAGACCAAGTGACTGTGTATGTCGAGACAGGGAGGGCTATGTGGCGACATAAGTAAAGTCACAAAAGGTGATGTGATGGCAGATGATGTGAGGTCAGAGAGAGAGATTTGAAGTTACAATGCTTGGATCCTCTGACCTGTTTGTGGGCTATGCCACAAGATGTCCCGTCTGCCATCTGGTGTATTTTCTGGGTGTATTTTTCAGCTCATGGAGTATCTAACTTGATTGTGGATGGATGTTGCAGGCTTTGAAGTCTTTGTTTGTTTTGTATCTAGGCTGTGAGGTCTCTAATCTTTTTGTCAATGTACATCCCAGGACTTGAGCCCTCTGATCTATTTGTGGGTCTATTCCCCTATATATGAGGACTGATTTCCACGTGCGATTTGTAGGTTTTGATGTGTCTGATCTGTTGGTGAATGTCCAAGGATGTGAAGTCTCTGAGGTGTTTCTGGGTGTATTTCCCAATATGTGATTTTTGGGGGGAGCTGTTTGTGGATGAGTATTCCAGAATGCGTGTCTCTCTCCACTTTGTGTGTTTATTTTGCTGATGTGAGGTCTCTGATCTGTTTGCCGTTGTCTTCCCAGAACCTCAAGTCACTGATATGCTTCTGGGTGTCTGTCTGAGGATGTGTTATCTGTATTCTCTTTGTGTGTAGTCACCGGATGTGAGGTCTCTGATTTGTTGTATGTTCCAGGATGCAAGGTTTGTAAATGGTTTGTGGGTGTTTTGCAGGATTTCATGTCTGTGATCTATTTGAGGGTGTGTGTCCTAGGATGCGAGGTTTCTGATCTGTTTCTTTCTTTCTTTCTTTGTTTTATTTTTATTTTTATTTTTTTGGCCACGCTACGCAGCTTGCGGGATCTTAGTTCCCCAACCGGGGATCGAACCTGGGCCCCGGCAGTGAAAGTGCCGAGTCCTAACCACTGGACTGCCAGGGGATTCCCTCTGATCTGTTTCTGTGTGTATTTCCCAGCATGTGAGGTCTGTGAACATTTTGTCGCTATATGTCCCAGTATGTGATAGCCCTGATATCTTCATGTGTATTGTCAAGCTTTTGAGGTCTCTGATTTGTTTCTTGCTGTTTGTTCCAGGATGTGAAATCCCAAACTGTTTGTTGGTATGTGTCCCAGGTTGTGTGACCTCTGATCTGCTTGTGGGCGAATGTCCCAGTGTTTGAGGTCTCTAATCTCTTTGTGGGTGAGTATTCCAGAATGTGTGTCTCTCTCCACTTTGCGTGTACATTTTGCTGTTTCCCAGGATTTTAAAGTATATTTCCTGGAATGTGCCTCTCTTTGGTCTTTTTTGATGTATGTCCCAGGGTGGGCAGTATCTGATCCCTTTGTGGGTGTACATTCCATGGTGTATGCTCTCTGTCTGATGTTTTGTGTCTTAGGGTCTGAGGTCTCTGTTGTGATTGTGGGCATATGTCCCAAGACATAAGTTCTCTGACCTCTTTTGGGGTCTATGTCCCAGGATGAGAGGTCTTTCATCTAGTTCTGTGTGTATTTCCAGCTTGCAAGGTCTATTACCTGTCTGTGGGTGTATGTCCAAGGGTGTGAAGTCTCTGATCTATGTGGGGGTCCCTGTCCCCGGCTGTCACATTTGTTTGTGGGTGTACTTCAAGACGTGAGATACCTGATCCCTAGTGGTGGTGTGTCTCAGGATGTGAGGGTCTGTTTTTGTATGTCCGTCAACAGTGTGTGGTGTCTCACCTGTTTGGGACTCTGTGTCCCAGGCCACACGGTTTTGACCTGTCTTTCTTTGTCCCAACATGTGAGGTCTCAGAGGTGTTTTGGGTTTGTGTCCCAGGATTTGAGTCTCTGGTCTCTTTGTGGGTGTGAGTCCCCGGTCTGTCCATTCTTTGGTGTAGTTCCCAGGATATGAATGCTCTGATCTGTTTGTTGGCATGTATCCCGGCATGCGACGTGTCTGTATTTTTATGTACAAATGTTGCAGGGATTGAGGTCTGTGATCTGTTTGTGGTTATATGTCCCTGGATGCTGTTTCTCTGAAACGTTTGTGAGTGTATATCTCAGCCTGTGTGGTTTTTGATCTTTTTGTGAGTATGTCACAGGATGTGAGGTCTGTTCTTTCGGGGCATGATTTCCTAGAATTTGAATTCTCTGAGCTGTTTGTGTGTGTGTGTGTGTCCCAGGACGTGAGTTTCCTGATCTGTTTGGGTGTGTATGTCTCACGATTTGAGGTCTCTTGAGTTATTCAATGTTCTGCATCCAGCATATTTTCTTTGAATTATACTTTAGGGTCTACATCCTAAGTCTCAGAAGGATTTCTGAATCCTGGATTTGGGGGTTCTGAGCTTCTTCTGGTCTACATTCCAGGGGTGAGTTCACTGAGCTGTTTGGGTGACTGTCCTAGAGTCTGTGGTCCCTGAGCTCTTTTGGTTGGAGAGTTCCTTGACCTGTTTGGGACATATTTTCAGATGTGAAGTCTTCTTTTCAGAAGGCCTCAGTCCCAGGGTGTGAGCTATCCGACTCATTAGAGGTTTGTTCCAGGGTCAAGTTCTCTGAGCTTTTAATGGGGGCATGGGGCGGGTGGGTGCCGGTTAGTGAGTTTTCTGAGCTATTTGGAGGTCTTTATTCGGTGTGTGAAATCTCTCAACTCTGTGGTGGTCTCTGTGCAGAGGATGATGTCTCTGAACACCTTAGAAGTCTCTCTTTTCAGGGGTGAGGTGGCTGAACTGTTTGGGTGTCACCCCTCTGATCCGTTTTGAGCCCATGTCCCAGGGAGTGAGCTCTCTCTGATGTTGGGGGTTTTGTCTTTGGGTGTGATTTTTCGGGGCAGTTTCAGGATCTGCTTCCAGAGTTTGAGGTCTTTCTGCTGAGGTCTTTCTACTGTTTCAGACCTCTGTGTCCCAGAGTGTGAGATCTCTGATCTCTGTATCCCTTGATATTGAGGTCCCTAACCGTTGGGGTATGTTTCCAAGGGTGAGGTAGCTCCTGTTGGGGGAGTCTCTGTCCCAGGATGTGAGGCCTCTGACTTACTAGGGGGTCTGTTTCCAGGGTTTGAGGTCTCTGAGCAGTTTGGGGTTCTGTCACCAGTTTATGATGTCTCTTGGGTGTTTGGGGGTCCGTGTCCAGGTTGTTATGTTTCTGAGCTGTGTAGGGGTCTGTCTCCTAGGTGTAAGGTTTGTTAACTCTGAGCATTTTGGTGTTGTATGTCTGACATGTGAGGTCTCTGGCCTGTTTGTGGGTCTACTTTCCAGGTTATGAGGTTAATGAACTCTTTGGGGGTTTCTGTCCCAGAATGTGAGGTGCTTGTGTGTGGGCACACGTAGCCAGGATATGCTGTGTCTGAGCCGTTTTTGTGCCTCCATGATGCAAGGTCCCCAAGCTGTTGTGGGTCTGTGTCCCAGTTATGAGGTCTCTCTGCCATTTGTGGCAGACTTTGCCCAGGTTTGTGAGGTTTCTGGGCTGTTTGGTGATCTGTGTCCATAAAGGTCAGGTATCTGAAATCTTTCTGGATACGGGTACAAAGTGCAAGTTCCCTGAGTGGTTTTGAGGTCTGAGTCCAAGGTGTGCTATTTCTCAGTCATTTGGAGGTCTGTGTTTATTGCTGGGGATGTTAGCCTAGGATGTGAGGTTTCTAAGCTGTTTGGGGTCTGTGTCCAGGACGTGTGACCTCAGAGTTATCTGGGGTCTGTATCACAGGACCTGAAGTCTAGAAGCTGTGTAAAGGATCCATGTCCAGATTTTCAGATCTCTGAGCTCTTCTGTGAAGTAGAATGTGAGGCCTTTGAGCTGTTTGGGGATCTGCCTCAGTGTTTGAAGGCTCTGAGCTATTTGGGGGAAATCTGTGTTCAGTACGTGACATCTCTGAACAGGAATCTGTCGAGAGTGCGAGGTTGCTGAGCTGGTTTAGGTCCCGTGTCCCAGCGGATGTGATTTTGGTGCTGTCTAGCATCATGTTCGTGTTGTGAGGTCTCTGAGCTGTCTGGTGGTCTGAGAAGAGGGTTTGAGGTCTCTGAACCGTTTCTCCATCTTTACCCAAGTTTGTAAGTTCTCCAAGAAGTTGGTGGGTCTTTATCCCCAGCTGTGAAGTCTCTGAGCTTTGTGGGGGCCTGTAGTCAGATTTTCAGGTCTCTGAACTCTTTGGGTATGTGGGTTGCGAAGTGTGAGGTCTCTGAAATGCTTGGTAGTCTTTCCTAGGACGCCCTGACTCTGAACTGTTTAGGGGTCTGTGTCAGAAGGTGTGAGGTCTCTGAGCCATGTATAGGTCTGTTTCCCAGGGTCAGAATTCTCTGAACTGCGTCTGTTTCTGGGCTCTGAGATCTCTAAGCTCTTTGGGGTATGTGTCCGAGACTTGAGTCTGAGTTGTTTGCGGCACTGTGTTCTAGGGAGCAAGGCCTCTGGGGTGTTTAGTGCTCTGTGTTCCAGGGTGTCTCAGCAACTTGGGGGTCCATGTCTAAGGTATGAGGTTTTGGAATAACTTAGTGATCTGTGTTCAGAGTATGAAGTCTCTCGGGTGTTTGGGCAGTCCATGTCCGGGGTGTCACATCTCAGCTGTTTTGGGGGTTTATCTGAGGCTGTGAGGCCTCTGGGCAGTTTGGGACTCGATGATCAGGGTGTGAAGGCTCCAAATAGCTTGGGGAGCAGTATTCCAGATTGTGAGGTATGAGATGTTTGTGCATCTCTATCCCACGAATCCGATGCAGGGCATGAGGCAGCATCTGAGGTCTCAGAGTTCTTTGGAAGTCTGTGTCCCCTGGCTTCAGTGCAGCCTCAGTGATGTGGGGTTTGTGTCCAGGTATGAGATCGCTGGGCTGTAGGGAGATGTATGTCCCAGGGTGTGAGGTCCCTGAGGTTTGGGGTCAATATCCAGGGTATAAGGTCTATGAGCTGTTTGGAGGCCCATGCCCTAGTTGCCCTGAGGTCTCTGAGCTGTTGAGGATTCTGTCACCTGTGTGTGAGGTCTTTGAAATATTTGGGTATCTGTGTCACAGCATGTGCGGTCTCTGAGCAAAACCAAAGAGCACTGGCTCACATTCAGGTTGAGGGATGATAAAAACAAGGACATATACTTGAAACACCATCTCGTTGTGATCTGCTTTATACCCTGGCACATATAGGTGCTCTATAAATATTTGCAGAAAAACCTTCCCCCAGCACACACAAACTTCTCTCTTTGAATGTAGTAGGCAGGCTTTGGGCTCAAAACTTTGAAGAGCAGGGAGGATCCAGCTAGAATTGTGTCATATTTCTGTATCGCCACTGTATTTATTTCTCTGGGTTTTGTTTATGGCCAGTGATCATGGTTTGTCCATTTAAACAGCAATGGATTTAGTTTGCTTTTCAGTGCATTATAAAATTTAAGTATAAAGCAAGCTTATTTTAGGTTAGGATGTTATGTAGACGACGGTGCAAGTGGTGCACTGTGGGGAGTGTTAGTCAAATGGCTGAGGTTGGAGGACCGCGTTCCTGGGCGCCCCCTGGCTCCCAGCCTCTCATGTCCCCAACCCCCACCTACACAAGGTCTTCAATCCCCACACCTTGGTTTGTTCAGTCAATAATTTGTTTTATTGATGCCCATCCCAGGCTGGGTAGGGCTGAGGGATATACAAGAGGAGAATCAGATTCAGTCCATGCCTGAAGGTCAGTCTGGGGTGGGGAGCACGGACACACAGACGGACATACAAACGGACACACAGATGTGGCATCTGGTGGCAGGGCACAGTCTCACGTAGGGACACTCTACACATAGGTAGTCAGGGAAGGCTTCTTAGAGAAGACCTCACAGGGGAAGCAAGGGGCGAGGCAGCCATCAGAGCCTTCGCCTTTTGTACATTTATGGGCAGGTAACTTTTGAGACCATTGGACCCAAGGTGAGCACAAAGGGCCAGGGCTGGGAGGCAGCAGAGGCTCCCCTCGCCTCACCACACCCTCGTGGGTAAGCCATCCCCACCCCCATTCTTGGCCTGTGCTTTGCCTTCGGCCACATGGGCCCGTTCCTGGGATCCACCTCCATAGTTTCCAAGGCTTCCCTGAGACAATCCACGTGGACCAGGTGCTCTGCCCAGTGCCTGGCACCTCATCAATGCACATTTTGTCCTAAGTGCTATCTACAGCCTAGCCAGGTCTCAGTTCCAGCTCTGGGTACTCCCAGCAGTCGTTGCACCCCAGGTTAGAGCTCCCAGCACCCTTTGAGCTCCTGAGAGCCCTGGGCACCTTCTATGTACTCCCAAAGGCAGAGCTCAGTCCCAGCCCACCTTAAGGGCTGGGAAAGTCTGGACTGCCTTTCACTGGCCAGCAGGCCATGGGCATCCACTGTCCTTCCAGTGGCATGTGGGTGTCCACGTCTCAGACGCATAGCCCTTAAAGAGAGACCCTACGGCTCTTAGGCCGACACTAGGAGCATGCAAGCATGAGCAGGAACCAGCTTCAGACCCCAGCCTTGGAGACCCCCTTTCTTTCACTAGCACGTTTCTGTGGTAGGGGAGACGAGTGGGCTGGGAACCCTGGGCTCTGGTATCAGCCTGTCCTGGGGCTGCTTCCCCACACCCTTGGGGCAGTGGGGAGAGGGCCTGCAGCAGACCCTTCAAGCTCCAGGCAGAAGCAGGTGCAAAAACAAACGTCTTTCTATTCTGGGTCTGCACTGGGGCTCAGCCCTTGGACCTCCTTGCTAGGCAATGAATCCCAACTGCAGAAAGTCCTGGTGCTGAAAAATCAATTCCGAAGGTGGGCAGGGGTAAGTGCAACCCACGGATGGGGCTGGGACAGGGAGAGGGGACTCCTGGAGTCTGTCCTCCCCATGGCCCCGCAGCCCCGAGCATGGGGCAGGTGGGGGCAGGCGGAGGCAGGCAGGAGGCCCTGGCAGTCGTTCCTCGACAGGAGGGCAGCAGTGGGTGGGTGGGGTAGGCATATTTAGGCCCCCATGGTCAGTCTGGCCTCAGACTTCAAAGGGCTAGAAGAGGTATTTGCGGCAGGATTCAGTCCCACACTTGCATTCAATACGGACCCGCTTCTTGGGGGAGCCGGGGAGCCCGGCCAGGCCAAAGTTGGAGTCCATGCGGGTGCTCTCCATGTCCACGGGGTCCACTGTGGAGTCATAGCCGGGGGTGGGGGGGTACTTGTTAGATAGAAGGCCTAGATGAAGTTGTCCCACTGCCCTTTTTACCATGGGACCCAGGGATCTTAGGGGCTGGGAGCAGGTCTGAGATCTGGGTCAGGAATGGGTCATGGGTTGGTGGTTTCAGGCAAGGGCCAGGGCTTAGCACTAGAGGGGTGTTCAGGTATTAGGAAGATGGCCAGGGATTGGGGGTTCTTGGGGGGTGGTCAGGGAGTTGTCAGGGGCAACCAAGAGGGTTGTGTCAGGCAGGGGTCAGGAATGGAGGGTCACCTGGGCATCCAGAGGGGCATCTGAACTCTCCTGCCAAAGATCCCCCCTCGAGTGTCTCAGAGGTGGCTAGTTGGTCAAGAAGGGGACTGGTTGGAGGCCACAAGGGTGTCCAGAGGCTTAGAATGAGGAAGGCCAAAGGGGGTTAGGAGCGGGGAGGGTTGGGAGACTGGGGAAATTCAGACAAGATTGGAGTCAGGAGGAGTGTCATAACTCTTGAGCCAAATATCCTCCCCCAGGAGCCCTGGGAGAAGGTGGTATGAGGGTCTCAGAATTGGGGTCCAGTGGCTGGGAATGAAGGGACCCCCAAAGGGTAGGCAGGGGTCCAGGAGTCCAGATATGAGACTGGGAGTAAGAGCATCTTAAAGCTCCTTGGGGAGGGGTCCTTGTGCCCCACGTCATCGTGTGTCCCTGCCCGCGGTCCCCTGCCACCCCCACCTTGCATGTTGTAATCGAAGGTAAGCTCCTCGCCTGCCCGGATGGTTCTTGTGGCAAAGAAAGCGATGCGGGGCAGCCGCTCATCAAGGTTGTCTATGAAGACGTTGTACACCTGGAGGTTGGGGTCACACTGGGCAAAAAAGAACAGTGGGAGGGTGAGGAGGGGCCCCAGCCTGCTCCTCCCGACCCCCTGCCCGCCTGCGGGGTACCCACACTGTGGTTGACAAAATGGGAGATGTTGCCGTAATAGGCGGCGTCCACGGTGTACACATCCTCCACGTAGTCCAGGTCGAAGAGGTAGGTGGCGCCCTGGCGGTCGTAGATCTGGCCCCGCCGCTCTGCCTCCTCTGAGGTAATGATCTGAGGAGAAGGCCACGGGGGAGGGGAGGTTGGCCAAGAAGGTTCAGGAAAGCCAGCACAGCTCCCGACCCCCTAGCGTGGCCCCCCTGGAGGAGAACAAGGGAGTAAGGAGGCACCCGCACCCTGCGGCTGGCTCAGCGGGGCTGGACGGCATGGACACATGCAAGGCAGTGCCACACAGGGTGTGTCAGCCCTTCTCAGGCCTCTGGAGGGCACAGGGAGTCTCAACGGGAGGCGGAGGGTGGCCACAAGGTCCAGGAGTGACAGACAGAGGTCCCCATAGTGAGAGACCCATAGTAGGACATAGTGAGGGGACCCAGATCAAGGGCGAGGAAGAAAAAGACCCAGTGCTCAACAGAGAGGGGTGGGGAGAGTGGGGGTGCGAGAGGCTGACTGATCCAGGGCGAGAGAGCCTGAGGCACTGCAGGACCCAGCACTAGAGAACTGAGCCAGTGCAGGGTGGTGCAGACAGCAAAAGGAACACGGAGTGTAAGCTGAAGAGAGAGGCCTGGGAAAAGGGAGACTGAATGAATGAGAAAGGGACTCAGAAGAGAGAGCTAGAGGCAGAGAGTTAGAAACACAGACAGAATCTTAATGCAAAAGATCCAGGTCCAGAAAAAAGGCCCAAGACCCCAAGGAGTCTGAGATCACAAAAAAGAGACCAAGGCCAAAAACTCAGAGATGGAAGAGGAAAGAAAGGGGACCAGAGCACAGAGCAGAACACCTCGCTCAGCCCTGACACCGCGCACTGCCAACCACTGGTATTTAAGACAGCAGTAGGCATCTCCTCCTCCCCAGATGGGTTCCCATCTGTCCTAGTAACTGGACCATTATCCTAGCCCAGCCTGTCCTTGCCTCCCAAGTGCTGGTGATGGATTCCTCACCCCAGCCCCTGCCACACCCCATCCCTCCTCTCCATCCCTCATGTCCCCTCTTCTGGGCCCATGCCTCTGGGAGAGTTCCCACGGTAGCCAAGATTGCCCCCTCCTCAGCCTGGGTGCCCCTAGAACAGGGCCGGCCTCGTTCTCCACTCCCGGGTTTCTGCCCGGCCCTCAGACACAAGTGCCAGCACAGTACACAGCAGACATGCAGCAGATGCCCGTTATTTGTATCCTGCTTTGTAGCTCGGAGACCTGACCTCTGTCCAGCAGTGGTCCTATAGGCAACTCAGGCACTCTCTTCTCGCCACACCCCTTACTCCTTCTCCCTTCATCAGAGACCCACTGCCCACCACCACCCTCCTGCCACACTGGGCGTAAGCCCGAGACCCACCCGGGCCTCCTTCCTTGCTCATCCTCATGCCAGCCAGTGACCTTGCTCTTCCTACTTCCGGTCTTGACCAGCCTCCGTTTTCTCTAGCCTCCTCCCTGCCTCCTCCACCATCACCTCCAGCCTCTGCTCCGTGCTGAATGCCGATCAAAAACCCCCTTAGAAGGCCAAGGCCTATCCCTCAGGCCACACTGCTCACTGCCCCATACTCCAGCTCCGTTCCTTGAGGAACCTGGCTCCCCCATACCCCCAATTTTTGTTTGTTTGTTTTTTCACTCATTCATTCAGTGGATTTTCATGAGGCCTACCCTGTGCCTGGTCCCAGTACTCAGGGGTTACAGTTGGGTGGGGGAGACACAGGAACCAGGCTTGGTCCTGGCCCTCAGGGGTCAATTTGGTGGGGAAGTCACAGAGACCAGGCCCAGTCTGGCCCTTGTGGGTCACAATCTGGTAATATAGATGGACTCAGACACCCACAGTGCTTAGAGTTTGAGGGGCAGTGGAAAAGAGATACACCATCTAAAGCAAACTGCAGATCACACAAGGGCTTTGACCAGATTGAAAAGTGGGGACTCTCCTGAGGGACAAAACAGGAGCCACAGAAGCATTTTGAGGAAGAGTACGTCAAGGTCAGTCTCCCTCCACCTCCCAGAGAACACATACTCTTCCTTGTGACATCAGCTCCAAAAGATGTCACTTCTCTGTGCAGCCTTCCTGAAGCTCCCAATCCCCACCCACCGCTGCCTTCAGAAGCCTGGGATCAAAGGACAGCCTCTCCTGGGCTCATGAGCATACTGAGTGGTGTCTGGGCCAGCTTTTCCCTTTGGGCCCCTCCCCAACCAGAGGGAATGCCCACCTCCTCCCCAGTCTCCATCTTCCTGCCTGTTCTGCCCCTACCTGCTCCCCCAGTCTCCCCAGGAGTGAGTCACACTGCAAACCCTGCAGGGCACAAACGGTTCCTTCTCTCTGTCTTCTTTTCAGTCCCACTCTGTAAGGGGTAGTCCACCCTGAAAACTTGAGAACAAATCAGTCCATGTCCCTGCTCCCCAGCAGTTCTCCGGAGTGACTGGGGAAGACAGATGGGCTAGAAGCTGGCAGCTGGGAAAGGGTTTTGATGGGAATGGGAACCAGAAGACTCGGAGTCCAGTTGCTGCTCTGCCCCACCCCGGATATGGGATCCTGAATGTTCTCTCCCTGCCCCTGTTTCCTCAGCCAAACCCCCCTCCCAAATCCAAAACACACTCCACCAGGTTTGGCAGCATACCAATTTTAGACATTTGGGCCTTTTTTACCCACTTTACTAGCTTGGTGACTCTGAGCACTTTACTATACCTCTCTGGGCCTCAGTTTTCTCATCTGTCGAATGGAGATGACAATGACAATCATCCCAACCTGATAGGGGCTGTTGTCAAAATCCAACAAGATCAGAGATGTGAGAGGGGTTTCTGTTTGTTTTTTTGTTAGGAGTGGTTATGAGTACTGTAGCTTGTCAAAATCTAACAGGCTCCCTGATTTTGTGCACCCTTTCCCAAGAAAGGAAAAACTGCTCCTAATTAAATGATGATATGCCATCATTTAATTAAACTAGAGCGAGACTCACTTTCATTTCAGAGTTGTTAAAATATGAAGAAAGTGCATGTTTCAGAATTGATGAAACAGGCTGTGTTCTCTGCTGGGTGAGGGTGGGGATGTTCTGACAGAACGTGGAAGGGCAGCTCACGTGGAGGGACTGTCAGTGCAGAGGTGGAGAGTGAATGGGGGTCCAGATTGGAGGAGGACAGTGTGGTGAACGGGTCGGGGATATGCCCTTGATTACATAACACCCAGTAGGACAGCACCGCAGGGTCCCCAGAAACCGCCACGTTTACAGCGTGGAGGAGTAAGGACACTAAGGAAGAATGGTGGGAAAGTATTGGGCCCAGGGGACCTTGGGGTGCCAGTGAGCTGAAGACTCTTCCTCCTCCTCGCCTGTCAGGATTCTCCTGTGCTGTTGACAGCTCCTCCAAAGACTGTCAGTGCAGTGAAGCTAGGGATACCCCCTGCTCTGGACTTCCTCTAGGACTGCTGACTCCTGTGGGTGTGGCCACCTCATCCCCTGCACTGCTAACATAGCTCTGGGGTGTGACATCTCTTCCACACTGTCACTGTCCCTCTAAGGTCTGGACATCTCCACCAGAGTGTCAGGGCACTGAGGGTGTGGACACTTCCTCCAGGCTGTCAGAGTCTCTTAGGTGTAGACCTGAGCTCCTTCAGACTGTCACTATCCCTCTGGAGTGAGGACACTTCATTTTCCTGAGTGTCAGGGCAGTGTGGGTGTGGACACTTCCTAAGTCAGACCGCCAGGGTCCTTTGGAGAGGCTGCTCTCTTCCTCAGGTCACTCTGGGACGTGGACACCTCTTCCTACAGATTGTCAGGACCCCCCTTCTCTAGACTGTCAGGAACCCTCTGGGCTGTGGCCACCTCCTCCTTCCTCTAGACTGTCAGGTCCTTCAACATGTGGACGTTTCCTCCACCCGACCACCGGGCTTATCTGGGGTGTGGACATCTCCTTGTCCAGACTGTCAGGGTCCTCTGCAGTGTGGACTGCTCTGCTTCTAGACGGCCTCTGCCCCGCCCCCAGCCCCAGGGGCTATGACCCTCTCTACTTTATAGTTCCTCAGAGCAGGAGCCTCTCCTCTTCATCAGTGTTATCACTACAGTGTGCACATCCTCAGGTGTGTGTCCCTTAGGCCAATTCTGTCACTTCCCAGCCATGTCACACCCCTAAGAGACCCACAGAAATACGGAGGTGTTTGGGGTTGTCATCGTGACAAGGCACACTCATGGATTTAAATGGTCAAGGTCCAGGGATGTTAAATGTTCCCCAATGCATGAGATGGTCCTACGTAACAAAGAACTGCCCCACTCCAAATGCCCACCACGTCCCACCTTAGAAGATGACACTTGCTGTTGCAGATACTTGCTAGTTATTCACCCAAATCCCTTTTTGTTTTCCACTTGGGCATATGGCTGAATCACACTTGACAGCTGCTTTGCACTGAGGTAAGGCCAGTGACTCGGTTCCAGCCAGTACGTGCGGGCAGACATGATGTGCACCGCGTCTGGGCCTGGCCCCTTAGAAATCTCGCCTTCTGCACCCCCCCAGCCCACTTGCCAGGCAATGCTGAGGATCAGAGGCAACTCTAAGGCATGGCAAAGGCACAAGAGGGAAAGAACCTAGGTGGCCACGCCGTCGTGTGGAAGGATACGACCTAAATGCCCACACTGGAGGAGCAAACGGACTTATAGCGTGCAAAGCCATTAAGATGTGGGGCTTGTCTGGTCCAGCGGCTAGCCTGCTGGACACAGCCCGCCTTTCCCCAGTGTCCTGCGCGGCTAAAGGAGGAGGTAGCCAACCTCCCCAAGGCATGTCTACATCCTACTCCAGACTGTGTTCCTTTTGTGCAGATTAGTAAAAGGTGCTCCTTCCGGGTAGATACTGCTTGGTGATAAGCTGGACCCTCGTGAAATGAGAAGAGGAAGTGCCTTTTCAGGTGACGCAATCCTGTGCAGACCACACGGCCTGTTAAAAGGAACGCTGCCTGGATTTCAGTTCCCGCTTTCCTCTTTGCTATACCCTTATGAAGTCAACCCAGTCTGGAGGTATTTCAACGTGCCTTTACCAGCTTGGAATACTCGCCCCTGCCAGGATGTCCCCCTCACACTCAGGTTCACCCCCTCAACACTTTTCCCACAGGGAAAGCAGGGAAGCTGCAGGCACACAGTGGGGAGAGCTGGGCGCGCACGGTGGGAACACACGTGGGGAGAGCTGCGCACACCCGCCCAGCCCCGTCTCCCTACCTCTCCCACGTACTCCATGACGAAGCTGTTCTTGCGGATCTTCTCCAGCGTGCGGACACCCCAGCCGCGTCCATCATCTGTGCGGAAGATGCAGAGGTCATAGCGGATGCCCTTCTGTACCACGCGGTTGGGGCAGTCATAGCCACAGCGGCAGCGGGAGTTGCACTCGTAGATGGGCAGCCCGGCTCGCAGGCGCACCTGGCCCTGGTCATTGTAGGCAAACTTGTGCAGCGACGCCCCAGGGCAACAGCCTCCAGCAGGTGCCCACAAACAGTCTTGGCACTCGCAGCCCACGGCCACCTGGTTGAGGGTGATGCCCTCACCGACACGGTACTCGTTGATGTACACGAAGGCCCGCGGGGGGCCGTCCAGGTCCACCTCGTTCTCCACGGTGATGCGTCCCAGGTGGCTGCGCTTGGCGTTGAGCTCCTGCTCCCAGCGCCGGAGCGCCCGCCTCTGCTTGGCCTTCTGCACCAGGTAGTTGGCCAGGCTTGGGTCCAGGTGCCGGGGTGGCTTTGACCGGTGGTGCCGCCGGAGCAGCTCCCTTTCCAAGTCCTTGTGAAACTGCTTGAGAATGCGCACACACTTGAGATTCTGCCGTGGCTCCCAGGTGCTCTCTGAGTCTGGGTACCCACGCCATTTTACCAGGTAATACTCCTGTTCCTGGGGGTGGGGTGGGGAGGGATGGGGTCACTGTAAGTGACAGATGAGACCCTTGGGCCAGCCCTCGTGAGACTTCCATCCCAACGCCTGTGGACAACACCCAAACTGTTCCCCCCGTTTCCTGGAATGACTCTGTGCAGTGGTTAAAAAGCATGGGCTCTAGAGTGAGGCCCACTGGGTTCAAATCCCTTGCTCCCGCTTACTATCTGTCTAAATCCCAACTTTTAATTTAATCTCCCAAACATATTCCCTCCTGCTAGCTGTTCAACCCAGCTCTCGAAGTCATTCTTGACTCCTTTTTCTCACACTCCCCACATCCACTCTCAGGAAATCCTGTCAGCCCCGCCTTCAAGCTACATCCAGAATCCTACACTTCAAACCTCTGTCACTGTCACCACCGTCATTGCTCACCTGGAGTGCAGCAGCAGCCTCACCTGTCCCCCTGCTTCCACCCTTGCCCCTACAGTCTGTTCTCCACACAGCAGCCAGAGGGATCTTTTCTTGCTGAGCGGCAGCTATAGGACAGAGTTTAACTACACAGATTCTACAACTAGACAAATCCTGAATCTGCTGATCCCTAGCAGTGTAAACTTAGGCAGTTATTTAACCTCGCTGGGCCTGTTTCTTCATCTGTAAATAAGAAAAAAAAAGCTGACATTTTTCTAGCATTCATTATGTAGCAGGTACTGTTCTAAGCAACTTACATGTATTATTATTATTTTTTTAAAAAAATATTTATTTATTTATTTATTTATTTTTGGCTGTGTTGGGTCTTCGTTTCCGTGCGAGGGCTTTCTCTAGTTGCGGCAAGCGGGGGCTACTCTTCGTCGCGGTGCACGGGCTTCTCACTATCGCGGCCTCTCTTGTTGCGGAGAACAGGCTCCAGACGCGCAGGCTCAGTAATTGTAGCTCACGGGCCTAGTTGCTCCGTGGCATGTGGGATCTTCCCGGACCAGGGCTTGAACCCGTGTCCCCTGCATTGGCAGGCAGATTCTCAACCACTGTGCCACCAGGGAAGCCCCTTACATGTATTATTAACTAATCTAACCCTCACAACTCTATATGAGGTAGATACTACTAATTATACCCATTTTATAGATGAGGAAAATTAAGTACAGAGAATTTGGGTAAGTATCTCGGGGTTACAGAGCCAGAATCTGAACCCAAGCATGCTGGCTCCAGGCTGCTCTCTTAACTATCCTGCCATTACCTCCTCTGGCAACAACAACAGTTCCCATTTTACAATGTTGTTGGCGGGATTAAATGAGTTTCTGAAAGGAAGTGCCTGGCATGAAAGTGCTCAAAACCATTAGCTGTCATTATCTCCACTCCTGGGCTCAACATCTCAATCTTTGCAATTGGTTTGTATTCCTAGGGAGGTGGGAGGAGAGATTTATCTGGGGATTCATTCTGGCTCCTGCCCCTCTCAGAAAGCCACTTAGTTTTCCCACCTGTAAAATGGAGATGATAAGAGGGCCTACTAATCCTATTTTTTTAAGATCAGAGAAAATTGCTTTTGGAAACAGATGTGGGTAATTGGGGGTAAGGGGGCAGGAAGCCAGCTTCCTTGAGTCACCCCTGCCCCGGCCATGGTCACCCCAGACTCACGCGGATCTTTTTGTAATCGCACAGGTACTCGACTTCAAAGTCATAGAGATTCCTCTTGGAGATGCCAAGGGCAGGGCAGGAGAGTTTGGCCAGGCGGCACAGGTCCTGTAGCTGATTCCAAGAAGACTTGCAACACACACTGCAGCCTAGAACAAAGGGGGCCAGAAGGAACTATTGCTGTGCATCCTGGCAAGGCCAGGGGTCAAAGAGGACCCCAAATCCTCCCTGGGACTTCCAAAGGACTACCTCAGAGTCAGTGAAATTTAATCCACAGGCCTTCCCAATGCTAAGACCCCTCTACAACAAAAACGTGCCACTCCCATCTACCCCAATGCTCACTGTCCAAGGCTTTCCCTGGGGCAGAAGACTTCCAAGTGGGATCTGCTGCATGGATTGTCCTAAAGGAATCTATTCCCAGAGCTTCCAGCTCCCTCTATACCATTCCTTAAACTGCCTGCAAACCTGCCTGAAGTTCAGGACCTAATCATCCTTCTCCCCACTTTGCAAAAGAAAGAGAACAACCCCCTCCATCTCAGTAGGGTGCATTTCCCCAAGGGGTGTGGGTAGGGATGGGATTAAAACCTCCAGGGCACCAAACAAAGGCGTAACTAGAAAGACTGGTCCATAATCCTTTATCTGAAGCTCCTGGGGCCAGATGTTTTGGAATCCAAATTTCTTTTTTGGATTTTACAAGTGCAGTTCTAGGTATATCCCATACATTCCCTAACACACCCCTACTGTGGTCAGGGACATCAAGCCATAATCAAATACATTAATAGTTCTGTAGCAAAAGTCTGAATTTTCACAAAAATAGGAGAAATAAAGCTGCAAGATAGTGGCAGTGAACAGTCCCTCCATATAGCCTAGTTTTACCACTGAATGATACCAAATTTAAGTTTTCAGGGCTTTTTGGATTTCAGAATTATGAATAAGAGATTGTGGAGTGGTATTAGATTACAGGAAGCTTCCCCAAATGATTAGTGTAGGTGCTTTAAACCCACAAGGTATATTTTTTCACGCTGCATTTTGATTTTCTCTGTCTCATCCACATTTCTGTGAAGGGTAAAGCTGGCCCAAAGTGGTGTGCTCTGAATTCAAGAACAGACAGAACAATATAGGTTAGTTACAGTAATTATTTTAAATATACCTGGAATGTTTTGGGGGGCTACCAAAAGTTTTCAGGACACACATTTTTTTATTTAAAAAGGCTTCTTTTGGTTCAAGGCATATTCTTAACTACTGTGCTTTAGAAGCCATTTTATCAAATCATTTCACAAAACCCTTATTCCAAATATAGTCAGTCAGTCCTCATCCTGTTTCATCTTTTAAAAATGTTTAATATTTTCTACCTTCCATTACAAAAACCAAACATTTAAATTCATGATGAAATACTCTAGATGTCAACCTACAAATGTACAAGAGTTTTGCAAAATTATTACGTGTGCATTTCCCCCCCTCCACTTAGGCAGGCCTAGTGGAGACTCGGCCTGTACCCACGCCTTCCTTTCCCTGTGATGCCTCTCCCTTTCAAACCCTTAACTTGCTTTTGAAGCCCCGCTAACGTGGTCCCAACTCACATCAGCTGCTGTCTCCGCACTGACCACAGATGGACTCTCCTACCCTCAGAGCTCCCCCTCACACTTGTGGAACCCATCCTCCCCGCAGCTTCCCTCACCCAGAGGGGCCCACCTTCCCCAACACACTGAGTCACCCCTCCTTCCCCGCGCATGGGGGGGAGTCCAGCTCTCCCATTAGGGAAGCCCCCTTCCCCTCTTCCTGGGCGAGCCCTCTCTGCCGCAAACCCCTCCCCCACCACGCTGCGAGGAAATACCCTCCCCCAGAAGAGTCCCCGTCCCCTAACTCCGAAAAGGAGGTCCGTCCCCTTCCCTCCCCTCCCCTTCCGGCGTCTCGCGTGGACACCAAGAGGGTAACGGTCACCGGCGGCCAATTTTCCCGCGCGCGGGCGCGGCCTCCCAAACCCCCGCGCGTGCGCGCGCCGTCCGGTCGCGACCTGCGGCGCGCGCGCCCCTCCCGTGTCCCCACTTAGCCCCGTGCCCGCCGCGTTCCGAGGCACGCGCCCCCTCCCCTCAGCCCCGCCCAGCCCCGCGCGCCAGGCCCGCGCGCCTCGAGCTCCAGCCTTTCGGCGCCGAGCTTCCGGCTCCCGACCCCGTGGCCTCGGACGCCGGGGCCCCGAGCCAGCGACGCCACCCCTCCAGCCCACCCGGCCCGGCCAGCAGGCCCGCGTCGCTGCCGCCACTGCTTCACCTTTTAAATTTTCCGCCATCTTTCCCCACGGCTAACGACATTCGGGCCTAACCGGCCTCGCGAGAAGAGAGCTCGCGCGGGCGTGGCCGAGAACGCGCAGCCTATTGGCCGCGCCGCGCCTCGAGCAACGCCCGCGCGGACCAACCGGCTAGCCGTGACCGGACCCCTCCCCGCCACCCGTCTCGGTCCCGAAGGCGGGTGCTCGCCGGCGCTTTCCCAGAGTGCGTCTGGGCGGCGGCGGCGGCAGCTGAGGTTGCTGGAGGCCCTGCCCGTAAGCCGGTCTGTCTGTCACGCTGTCAGCCAATCACGTTGTCAGCCAGCTGCACGGGGGGATTCTCCGTCCTGTCAGACCCCCAATTACCGCCGTCAGTCCGTCACCACATTTTAACCCCAAGCAGGCCGTGACTCCCCAGGTGGATTACCTCCACATACAGCTTGCTCAGGCAGTCACCCGACTCAAATCAGACAATCACCACGACCACTGTCTCATCAGACCTCCGGCCCCCATTCACGCTGCCAGTCTGTCAATAGCAGCATCCATTCGTGCCCTCGGGCCAGCTGCGAGGCCCTCAAGGCAGACACACGGCGCTGACAACAGCTACGCTGCTCGCTGCTCGTCAGGCAGCCTGTCATTCCCTTAGACTGTCCCTTCATCGCACCTACAGTCGGTCCAGCAACCGGGCTCTCTATCTACCCTGGCTCTGGGAGTAGCTTCGAATCCCCTGGGGAGAATCATCTCACCACCGCCCAGGAAGCCACAGCAACCAGCCAGGCCCTCGGGCTGGCTGTGATTATCTCAGGACAGGCTGTCATTGTCAGCATCTAATGTAGCCCTGGCAGTCACGCTCTCCACTGTCAGTTGGTCACTCTGTAATTCCCTCAGGTTCCTCCTCATTCACACCATGATCAGGCACTTTATTCCCTCAGAGCACGTAGTCACAGCAGCTAAAGCCTCCAGGCCACCTGTCAGTCGTCAGCAATCTGTCATTTCTCAGGCAAGGCATGCCCCCCATTGGTCGGTCAGTCAGCAGCCTCTGACCCCGGGGCCCTCTTGGGGCGGCTGTGATTCTATCCATGGACAGCCATGGGGTCAGGCAGCTATACTGATCTTTCAGTGGGTCAGCTGGTCTGTGCCTCGTTCAGTCTGCCCCTCATATCAGTCAGCCAGGTAGCCATTCTCAGCATCCGACTGACCACATGGTCTGTCAAGCATGCTGTGATTTGGTCAGGATAGACAGTCAATCACCAGATACAGTTGCCTATCAGGCGGCCACAGATCTGTCCATCAGTCAGCCTGAAATTCCCTCAGGGTAGATCTCCTTTACACATCGCCAGACAGTGTAACATCCAGACAGCCCCTCAGGCTGGGTGTGATTCCTAGCAAGTCAGCCATTTGCAACATCCCGCCACCGAGGCAGGCAGCAACAGCGTGGATCATCAGTCAGCCAGCCTGTAAGTCCCTCAGGAGGCTGCCCATCTTTTGCACCATCAGGTCACCAGCCCCAGCCTGTCCCAGGCAGGCTGTAAGTCAGTTCGATTTTCAGTAGCTCACAGTGTCAGGAAACTGCACTGTCATTTCCTCAAATTGCCCCTCTCCCTGTCAGTCCATGAGATATATAGTCAACCAAACGGTTCTACAGTTAACCAAACGGTTCTACAGTTAACCAAACGGTTCTACAGTTAACCACACGGTTCTACAGTTAACCACACGGTTATTCTGTGCCTGCCAGGCCAGCTGTGCGCCGGTTGGAGAAATGGCTGGTCAGGCTGAGGTTCCATTAGTCCCTGCTTCATGAGTGGAACAGTTAACAGTGAAGTCCCACCACAGATTCCCTTTCCCTCCCTTATTCCTTCTAGAACAGAGTTCGATGCTGGTCCTCACATGCCCCCAGTCTCCCCCGGCAGGCAGGACCCTCCCAATCCCAGGAGTCCAGGAGGCTTGTCCAACCCACCAAAGTGGTTTAAGGCATGACCTCTTTCTGCCTGAATCTGGGGGAAAATGCAGAGGTTTATGGGTGTTGGGAAGCATCCCTTGGTCTTCCCCAAACAGTACAGTGTAGTGGGTAAAGGCTGGGATTCTAGAGCCTAAGTACCTGGGTCCAATCCCAGCTCCACCATTTACTAAAGTGTGTGACCTTAGGCAGTTTCTGCATCTGTAAAACCTCGGATGAATGACCTTGGGTGGGCATCTCCTGCTCATCTAGAAAATGAATCTTTCTGGGGCTTCCCTGGTGGCGCAGTGGTTAAGAATCCGCGTGCCGATGCAGAGGACACAGGTTCGAGCCCTGGTCCGGGAAGATCCCACATGGCGCGGAGCAACTAAGCCCGTGCGCCACAACTACTGAGCCTGCACTCTGGAGCCCGCGAGCCACAACTACTGAGCCCACGTGCCACAACTACTGAAGCCCGCGTGCCTAGAGCCTGTACTCCGCAACAAGAGAAGCCACTGCAATGAGAAGCCTGCGCACCGCAACGAAGAGTAGCCCCTGCTCGCCGCAACTAGAGAAAGCCTGCACACAGCAACGAAGACCCAACCCAGCCAAAAATAAAATAAATACGATAAATTAATTTATTAAAAAAAAAGAAAATGAATCTTTCTGGACTAGCACCTTTTCAAGAGACCTCAAAGTAAGAGGCTACCCTGTTATTACTGTGTCCTACTCCCAGCCACTCGTCTGTTCATTCAGAATTAATTTAGTGCCTAACTGTGTATACTGCATCTCAGTGTGAGGCTAATACAAGGTTTTATCCATTCCAAGCTGCACAAGTTTGACCTGCTTTTAATGTAAACCTCATATGGACTGTACCACACATACAGAAAAGCACATAGACCATGGGTGACCCATGTCATGAGTTTCACAAGCAAACATACATGTGGAGCCAGAATGCAGGTTAAGGAACAACATCCCCAGCCAGGGCTCCAGAAGCATTTAATTTTTTAACATCTCTGAAATCAGGCTGTGTCTCACAAGCACTGATGGGTCATAATTTAATTGGCAGTACTTTTTCATCTTTCTTAGAGATACATAGAATAACGACGCATTTTGTAATCAATGGTGACTCAGGATCAGGGACACCCAGTAATAACAATAGTAACAACAGCAGTAGCAGCATCTTATGCTTATAGATGCCTACAGGGAGCCAGGAACCTTGCAGACACCATCTACTTTAATTTTTATCTTCATTTTAATCTTCATTTTAAAGACTGAGGAAACTGAGGCCCAGGGAGGTCAAGCAACTCGCCCACAGTCAACTCTTTTACCACAGGTCTGTGCTTGCTCTAGCCTGTGCTCCTGGAGATTCAGAGGTTGTGTGATGTAAGGTCTTTTCCAGGACAAAGCCTGCCCAAGGGGTTACAGAACTCTGGGTTTGGCACGGGGGAGGTGGGGGAGAAGTGATATGATAGGCCCTTCCTGGACTCAGTGCTCGCCACGGGAACCGACCAGGGTTGGGTGGGGAGTGGAGTAGGGGATGAAGAATAATGAAAGAATTAAAGGGAACCTGAGACTCCCCCCTTCTCCAGCTTCCACGGCTGCGGGAGAATTCTTAAGGGGCAAAGCCAGCTCCCACTCCCCACACCCCTGCCCTCCCCTAACCCCTCAAGCTGCCCTTGGATGGTTCAGAAATTCTTCCATTGGTTTTGCAGATGGAAGAAGTCTGCCCTCTTTGAATTTCCCCTCACCTTTATCTTCCTCCCCCCTTTCTTCTTCCTCTAAAGGTAGGAAACCTGAGATCTTGAATCCACCAGGTTTCAGAAATGGGAAGGAGTAGGCACCTCTATTCTAGGCTTTGATGTGCAAGAGTTTCTAATTACTCCTTTGGAAACAGCTTTAAACACCACGGACAGTTTTGAGTTGTGCCTTTTTTTTTTTCCTGGAGAGAAAGTTCTAGAGGAGGAGGGTGACCCAGTGGGATCCCAGTTGGAAAAGGTTACATATTGTTGCCCCCATTGTATAGATGAGGAAACTGAGGCTCAGAGGTGAGGCATCTTGCCCGGATTCTAGAGCAGATCTATCTGATTATTAAGTCTTTGCTTCTTCCATTGCCATTGGCCGGGACTTGGTTTGCACTGGGAACTGGGCAGAACCAAATTTTAAAATTAAGAGGGAGATCCTGCCCATCAGGATCCTAGTGTGTGAGTTGTGTGCATGGAGAGTGGGGAAGTCTGACCATCGAGTACTCTCTTGATCTAATATTGTGTTGATTGAACGTTTTTTTAAAAAAAAATAAGTACGTGAATGAACAAATAACTCTCTCACTCATTCACCACACTCAGCCTCACAACAAGCTTTTTCCCACCTCAGGGCCTTTGCACTGGCTGTTCCCTCTGCCTGGAATGCCCTTCTCCCCAAATATTCACATGTTGATTCCTCTCTCTTTAGATCCAGAATAACGGTCACCTCCTCCAAGTGGCTTTCCCTGAACATTCCATCTTAATGTCACTTCCCCTCAGCACATCATAGCACTTATCATGATCTATAACTATCTTTTTTTAAAATTAATTAATTAATTAAATTTATTTTTTGGCTGTGTTGGGTCTTTGTTGCTGCACACAGGCTTTCTCTAGTTGTGGCGAGTGGGGGCTACTCTTCGTTGCAGTGCGCAGACTTCTCATTGTGGTGGCTTCTCTTGTTGAGGAGCACGGGCTCTAGGTGCGTGGGCTTCGGTAGTTGTGGCATGTGGGCTCAGTAGTTGTGGCTCGTGGGCTCTAGAGTACAGGCCCAGTAGTTGTGGCGCGCGGGCTTAGTTGCTCCGCGGCATGTGGGATCTTCCCGGACCAGGGCTCGAACCCGTGTCCCCTGCATTGGCAGGCGGATTCTTAACCACTGCGCCACCAGGGAAGTCCTATAACTATCTTTTGTTTCGATTTAATTCCTTGTTTCTTGTGTGTCTTCTGCCCTAGAATGTTGACCTCACAAGACCAAGAATTTTTGTTGTTTTTTTCCCACTGCTTTATCCCTAGCCCCTAAAGTAGTGCCTGGCAATAAATATCTGTGGAAAGAAAGAAGGGCAGAAGGAAACAAAGAAGTACAGGCTAAATGACCGAGGGAACAAATGAATGAATGAATGTATACCTATAAGGTTAAATAAATGAAATGGGAATAAAAGGGACTTCGGAGGAAAAAGGACCCCAAATTCCCACATTTGGAATACAAAGGAACTAAGATTTAAAGAAACAAAAAGACAGTTATTTTATTTTTGTTTAAAAATCCTTGAGTGAGTGAGGAGAACTGAGAAACTGTGTATAAAAAGGTCCCCTGCTATTGCTAGGGTGAGTGTCGGGCGGGGGGCAGTCAGAGATAACAGCATTGAAGGGGTGGGTGGGGAAGAAATGGGACTTAGGGGCCTGGAAGCTGAGAGTGGAGGGTGGCGAGCAGGGCTGCCAGGGGAGTGAGCACAGAACAGTGGGGGGGGTGGTGACTCAGTCGTCCCATTCATCATCCTCATCGTCATCGCCGGCCTGGTCCTCCCCTTCGTCTAGAGGGAGAGAGAAAGAGTGGAACTCAGGATGGGCAGGAGGGTTCAAAAGCCCTGGGGAGGGGGGTTACTAGGGCCTGGGAGGTTGGGACTCAGGGCCCTGGGGGACTGAGATCTCGTGCTTGGAAATTAGATCTGGGGCCTGTGTGTTGGATGAAGAAGGGGCCCCCTCAAAGGAGGGAGATTTAGGGGCAAGTTAGGGACTATAGCTGGGGTCTGGGTTCTAGTTGGAGTCGAGGTTAATATTATTGTCAAAAATGTGTGGTTAGTTGGGATATTACTGTCACACAAAGGGTTAATTTTAACAGACTTATCACTTAATGGGGTGGATTTAAATATTAGCAAAGGTGGAGGAAATTACAATATTATTGTTTCATAATGGGTTAAGGTTAACATTGTTGACACGGAATGGGGTTAATGATGATGTCATGGTCAAAGATGAGGTTCGTTATGATAGTGTCATGTAATGGATTCATGTTTATCTTGTGAACAGACTCTGGGGTTGATGTTAGTATTATTGTCAAAGTTGGAGTTAATTATATTATTGTCACATAATAGGATGAGGTTAATATTATGCTCATATAATTGTCATAAATGACAATATTGTTGACACATTAAGGGATTAATGTCAACGTTATTGTAAAAGATTGGGTTAGTTATAATATTATCACATAATGTGTTAAGGTTAATCTGTTGACACATGGAGTTAGAGTCAATATGATGATCAAAGATGGGGTTCTTTATAATATTATCATCACATAGCAGGCTAATGTTAATACTATTGAACATATGGGATTAATGTTAATATTATTGTCAAAGATAGAGTTAATCATATTACTGTTACATAATGACAGTTAACATTGTAGAAAAAGAGACTGATTAAAGATTCATGTTCATGCTCTCATCAACAGATGGGGCTAATGTTACTATTGATGGTGGCTGTTAGGGGTGTTTTTAGGCTGACACTAGCTGGGAACCAGGGTCGGGGTCCCGGCAGGATGGGCTCCGAGTGGCAGGCTCGCAGGGGAGGGGGGGCTCTCACCTGAGGAGTGGATCGCTCTGCTTCTCTTCTGCATCACGTGCATCAGGGCCCCCACCAGCCCCTCGGAGCTCTGAGGTGGCGGTTGCAGCGCTGAGCTCTCTGGGGCCCCAGGGGTCTGCAGCAAGCAGGGTCCAGCACACAGGGCTCAGGGCCTGTGAGAGGAGCGCTTCTCCCCGCCCCTCATCATCCTTTCTCCTCCCACACACTCCAGCCTCCCCACCAACCTCCCAACCCTATCACTCAACCCCCAAATCCTGGGACCCCCATCAGTCTCGGCCCTGGCCCCCTAATATCCTGACTTGTGCAGCACACCCCAGAGTCCCAGTCCCCCAATCCTCCATCACGCCGGCCCTCACCTTGTTCAGCTGAATTCCCTGCCGGATTTGATCCAAAAGCGCCCCCCGACCCCCACCAGGGGCCAGGCCCCCCACAAGCCCCAGAGAAGGAGGGGGTGGGGGAGCGATTGGTCCGTCCCCAGAGCTGGGTGGTGGCGGTGGTGGCGGTGGTGGCGGAGGCAGGGGCGGCCCCCCAGCTCCAGGGGGGGGAGGGGGCGGTGGTACAGAGCGTCCAGTGGCTGGAGGGGGTGGTGGCGGAGGGCCCCCTCGGCCCGGGGGTGGGGGCCCCCGGGGAGTTGGCGGGGGAGGAGCACCTCCCGAAGGTACAGGGGGTAGTGGGCCAGGGCGACCCTTGTTACTCCCCACAGCTGGGGGCCGGGGGGGCTGGTTCCCTCCTCGGGATGGCGGTGGGGGCGGTGGAAGCGGCTCTGAGGGGGAAAGATAACACAGAGCTATTGTTATCGTTTTCTTCAGAGCCTCAGTTTTGCTCATTTGTAAAATGGGTACCCTAACCGACCAACTCCCAATTCAAGCGGTATAGGGGTTTCCATGAGGACTGAGTGCCTGCAGTGTATCTCTTAGAGATCAGCTACCAGGGTTGGAGAAGAAGGGGGTGTCCAGAAAGAGGGGGGCTCACCCTGGCGCCTCATCTCCTTCCGCACAGCCTCCAGCCCGCCCTGGTTCTCAATGAAGTCATAGATAAATTTGGAGGTCTCTGCATCAGTGAGCTGGGCCTCACTGATTCCCGCCCTGGAGAACAGGCTCCGCAGATCTGGGTCCAGGTTGTTCACCTGCCCAGGAGGAAAAAGGCCAGGGCAGGGGTAGGGGAATAAGGTGGGGAGGGAAGGGGCACAGATTATCATGAGGTCCACCCCAGAGAGGGATCTAAGAGGGGTGTGGGAAGGGTGGGGTCTGGGGGTAGGTCTGGAGCAGTGGACTATGGAAAGGTAGGTGGGAGTTGAGTGGGGTCCAGGGGACTTTGGAGTTACTCACGTCAAATCCATTCTGGGGGTCCCACCCCACGTGGCTGACATGTCTGGGGGAGGTGAGGAGACCCCAGTGAAGCCCCACGGCCCTTCCTTCCCTCTCTTCCTAGTGAAGCCCTCTTGCCCTCTCCTGCCCAGAGGGACTCTGAGGGGCCAGAATTAATGAATGAGTCTTAAGTGAATGAATGAGTGAGAGCAGTAGTTATGGAACTAGAAGGGGTCCATAGTTTGTGGTACCCATCTGTCCGCCCAGCCCTCTTTCCACCATCCATCCACCCATCTATTTGCCCACGTAGCCATTCACATTCACCTGTCGGACCATTGATCTATATACATTTGTCTCCCCACTCATCTGTCCACACACATCTATTTACCCATTTGTCCACCAATCTGTCCTAACCCACACTTGTCCATCCACCCATCCATCTACCCATGTGCCCATCTTTCCATCCATTCACTCACTTGACTACCCATTCAACCACACACTTCTGTCCATTTACCCATTGAACTGTCCATTCATCTGCATATCTGGCCACTTATCCATCCCCATCCACCTTGTCTGTGAACAAATCAGCCTATATACCCATCAGACCACATACTCATCCACTCACCCATCCATCTACCTACCCACTTCCCATTTACCCATCACCTATTCATTCTCCAACCCACCCATTCATTCATTCATCCAACTATCCATCTACCCACCCATCCACTCACCCACCAGCCCACCCAGGGTGGGACTAGGGTGGGACTAGATTGAGGTGAGTGAGGTGCCTAGGGAGCAAAATTTCAGGAGGCACTCACTCTCTGAGTCATGAATTGTAGTTGCATGACCCGGAGAGTGACTGCCTCTGTAAAAGTTTGCAACCTTGGTGCCTTTGGTGCCTCTCCCTAGTCCCGGCTTTGAACCCACCCACCTACCCATCCACTCATCTACCTACTCACCCACCCACCCATCCATTTTCCCATCCTTCCATCCACTCAACTCTCCTCCTATCCACCTGCTCATCTGCTCCCCCACCCCCAGGATCCGTGGGCCCACTGGGGAGAGGTTCTCACTTGAATCCACTGGGTGCCCCAATATCAGCCTTGCTGATCTTTTTCTTCCCTGAGCGTTTCTTATCACCTGGACCAGGCCCAGGAGCAGGGAGCCCACGGTATCGTGAATTCGTGATGTCTGGGTTCTGGATGTCCACTGTCACCAGCCCCAGGGACAGTGAGCCAGCTGCTGGGCCTGTGGGGAAAAGTGGGTGACTGGGCCACTGGCAAACTTACCTACCAACCAGAGCATAGGAGCAAGAGACAGGAAGATGGTTGAGGGAATCTGTGTGTTTGATGGTCATGGAGGGAGTGGGTGAGGGGTCCAGATAGGGTTTATGGAGAAGTGGGTGGGTGGGTGCCACAAACCATCCATACATTCACTGATTCATTTATTTATTTATTTACTCATGCTTATCACTTAAGTACTGACTCATTTATTCACTGGCTCATCGACTAATTTGTTAAATTATTCGTTCACTCATTCAATAGTTGCTTTCTTCACCGATTGAAATGTTATGTCACTTATTCACTTATTCACTGCCGAATTCATTCAATCACTCACTCATTAACTAATTTACTCAATCATCCATCCATCTATTCATCCATTTATCCACATACCCACTCACCTATACATCTCTACACCCACTTATACATCTATCTATATTTTCATCCTTCCATCAATTCATGCCCCCGTTCAACCATCTTTCCACCACCAATCCATCCACCCACACATTCACCCACTTATCGCTGCACCCACCCACCTACTCATCCATCCACCCACTCCCCATCTGTATATCCATTCACCCCCCCCCCCACCCACCTGCCCACGTAGAGACACAGGGAAGAACAGCACTCACCCCCGTGGTCTCCACCTGGGTGTGGGGGCAGGGGTGGGAGCCCTCCTCTTCTCTCTGGGAAGACGGAATGGGTAGAGAGCTATCGCAACCCTGCCACAGGTTCCTGGGCTAGCCCCTTCTTACTCCTCCTTGCACTAGAGGACTCACCTTCATTGGCTGGTACTGGTGGAGGGGGGAGCTGGCGCCTGTCTGTGGAGAGACAGGTGGACTGGGAACCAGAACCATGAGAGGGGCTTTTCCAGCTCCCCACTCTTGCGCTCACTTCTGCTCAACCTCTTTTCCTCCCCCAAGGCCTCCTCACCTCCACCTTGCCTCTGATTTCGTTTTTGTATCTTCTCCTGCACCAGGGTCCGGAAGGCCTGGGCCTCACCCTCGTCTGCAAAGTTCAGCCCCGCTTGGCAGTCCTGCACGTGCGTCGGGGGTCAGCGGCCTTCCAGGTCCCCCACACCTTTCCCATCTCCTCCCTGCACCCCAACTGAGGCCCAGGGGTTAGGTGGTCACTTACATCTCCAGCGAAGGTGTGGAAAAAGGGGGTGGGAGTGGAGTAGACCAGCTGTGAGTACAGCTCCTGTTCCCAGAGCAGCCGGCCAGCCTGGAGAAGTGGGGAACACACTGGCACTGAGGCGTGCCCTGGGTGGCAGGCCTCTGTTTTCTGGACAGGGAACATGGTATACAAACTTGGGAGCCCGGGATCTGATTTGGAGATTTCCAGCTCTGCATCGGAGAGTTGGGGGTCTAGGTGTCAGATGTGGAGGGTTGAGGTACAGTATGGGAATCAGACACTTCAGTGAGAGATTTGGACTTGGGGTCCAGGGCCCTAGATGTGGAACTTGGGGGCTTGAATTTGAGGATTTTGGACTCTAGTCCTAGGAAACTAAGCCCATTCATAGAATCATCCCAAATCCCCCCTTTTATGGGGGCCTTCATTTGGGCAGGTAGGGCTCCAGTATTGGGAGTTGGGGTTGAGATTTGAGGTTCAGACATATAGACTTGGGAGGTTATTTTGGAGGGGGGTTTAGCCAACGTCTGTGCAATTTGAGGTTTGTAGAGCAGAGTTACAGCTTAGGGGTTTGGTCAATATTTTATGGCCCTGGGATCTTGATGTGGTCCTACTGGATCTACCTTTAGGGTTTAGAAGGATGAATTTGGGGTTTATGCTTAGAGAGTTTAGGTTGAGGATTTGTGGAACAGATTTATGACTTAGGAGCTAGGCAAAATTCTGGAGTTCAGGAGTTTTGATGGGCGATTTCTGAGACCCAAAATGTTGAGTTTCAAACAGATTGGAGGTTCAGGTAAAAATACAGTAGTCATCTTTTTGGAGTTTGTGGAACAGATTAGACTTAGGATGTATACTAATATTGGGGTTATAGATCTTGACATGAAGACTCTGGGGCCAGTCATCGCAGACTTAGAAAGACAAGCCAGAGGTTGACATTTGGATGAAGTCTTTGGTTCTGGGGCTCAGGGGTTCATTGATCTGCCTGAGGGCTCAGGGCTATGGACACAGCTCTGGGTTTGTGGGTTGAAAAGTGGGTTGTCTGTCCAGTGGGAGGCGGGGGTCACCTGAAGGCCGTAAAGGCGTATGAAGTAAGACTTCTGGGGGTTATCCTTCACGAAGCACACAGCCCCACAATGTTCCTTGGTCCAGTGCTCGGCTCCACGGGGCAGCGCCAGGTACAGCTGAACAACCGCGGTGGCCAGCGTCTGGGAGGGGAGAGCAAGACTCAGTGGAATCTGGTCAGGGGCAGCCAGAGGGTCTGGGAACCAGACCTGGTCCTTCCTTGCCCATGGCTGTCATGGCTCTGAAGGAAGAGCCGCAGCCAGAGGGAAACTGAATGGTCATCGAGATCTTCCTGGGATTGGTGAATGGGGGTAAGTGGATTCTAGGAGAGATGATGGAGAGGAAGAGGACAAGGGCAAGAAAGAGAAAGAGAGGAGGATGGGGAAGATGAGGAGAGAGGAAGGGAGGGAAAGGAGGAGAGGGGGAGGATGGGGAAGATGAAGAGGCGGAAGAGGAGGAGGAGAGGAAGAAGAGGAAAGGGAGGCAGGGAGGGCCAGGAGATCCCCAGCTCACCCAGCATTTCCGTCCGAGCATCTCAAAGAGTCGCTGGTTCTCATGGTCCTGGAGGAGGGTGGAGGGTATGTTCTGCTGAACCCCTGGTCCTCCACGGCCCCCAGGCCTGCCTCCCGAAGGGCCCCCACTCATGGTGCCTCCTGCCCTTGTCCTCTCCGGCTAGGCTCTGAGTGCAGGGTAAGAAGAGGAACTTTCGCAGTGAGCAGGGGAACAGGAAGTGCAAAAAACCACAAGGGAAACAAGTCCTCCAGGGGCCCCTCGGTGGGCCTGGCCTCCTCCTCCTCCCCTAGACTGGGGCCCTCCTCCATTTGACTGGTTAGACCCATGTTTTGGACCAGCTCATGTCTTCCTCCTTTTTTCTTACTCTCTGGGGCCCATCTCCCTCTAACTAGCTCGGGCCCTCCTCCCCCTGGTTGGCTGGCAGCAAGAGCTAGACCACTGCAGCATTTCTGCAGTGTGGCGGGGAGCAGTCATGGGCTGGGCGGCCTCCTTCCTTCCCAAAGCATCTAGTTAGTCTGGGGCCCGAGGTCCAAGGCCCCTAGCGCTGAAGGGTTGCTGCGCTAAAGCTTTTCCTTTAATTACACAGCGAGCGTCTGGGATCCCACCCCTCTCCTGAGACCCCAACAACTTGCTCGCACCCAGCTCAACTTCCCCATCCCTACCCCTGCCTCCCTGCAGCTCCCAAATTACTTGCTGTTTATCATCCCCTTTTTGTAAGAAACGGATTTTATAGCATATATAAATGCCTAAACAACATTTTGTTTAGTTGCTGTTGCCTTTGAACTTTTGAAAGTATGTAATATTTGGAGACTTGTCCTTCCCCCCCCCCACTCAACATTCTATTTTTATCTAACAAACATTCATTAGCACTGAACGTGTGTGCCAGGCACTGTTCTGAAATATTGACTCATTTAAATATTGACTCATTGAAATCCTCATATCAGCCCGGGGGACACACACGATTTTTACCGTGTCCATTTGATGGAGGGAAACTGAGGCACAGAGTGGTTAAATGATTTCCCCAGTAGCTCCTAGCTAGCAAGTGGTAGAGCCCAGATTGCATGCCAAGCAGGTTGGGTACAGAGTGTGCACTTTTCATCAGGATGCTCCGCGCCTGCTCTGTTACTAAGATTCGTATTTGCCTGTTACTGCTATATAGTATTCTGTTGTGTTACTGTACAATTTGTTTATTCATATTCTCCTGTTAACAGACATCTGAGCTGTTTCTGGCTTTTGTGGTTGGCAGCAAGGCTACTGTGTTCCCTCCTGTACGCATCTCCTGGTCCACGTAGGCATGCACACTCTCAGGAGGGGAATTGGGGCATAGCAGGGTTTGCGTAGCTCTAACTTTGACAGACTGTTTCCCCAAGTGAATGCCAGCTCAGTCCCCACTCCTCCCTGGGCCTGTTGCCTGTTTGGAGACGCGAAGTTCTCAGGTACACATACAGCAGCTTGGGGGAGCTGAGCACGTCTGGGGTGTGCCTGGCACTCCCAGGTACCTGAAGGGAAACAGCACATCTCAAGGCAGGACCCACAGTCCTACCTGGAAACCTGTATGGCTCCCACACCTGCAGGTGCCAAGCTTCTCTCCTAAGCCTAGGCTCAAGGCCCCTTCTGGTGTGGCAATTCCAACCTCCCTCCCTCCTTTCTCTGCTCACAACTCAGCGAATGGTGCCCCCAACTTACCGGGTGATTTCATACCTCCCGGCCTGGAGCCCCTTCCAGCCTGTTCATTAGGGCAAGGTCCTGCTTTTTCCTTAGGAAGCCACTGCATTCATTCATGTTGACACTGTTCATTGAACTCTCACTGTGTGCCAGGCATCTCTCCAGTAGCTGGCACAAACTAGACACTCAATAAATGTTTCTTGAAGGAATGAATGAGGGATTAATGTCTAATTTGATTTAGTGTTTTCTGATCTTTTTCTAAGTGCCTCACACTTATGTACTCATTTCATGGGCACAGACGACCCCCTGAGGTAAGCACTCCAGCTATCTACATTTTACTGATAGGGAAGCTGAGGCCCAGAGAAGCTTAGCTAACTTGCCCGAGGTCACACAGCTTGTGAGTGGTGGAGCTGAGGCCAGTTATGTGAGAAATGGTTCCTAAACTGTTAAATGCCACATGGGGCCTGAGATAAAATTCTTCTGCTCCTTTTCTGTCTTTAGTTCTCCTTCTTTCTCCGCTCCTAGATCTGTCTCCTTTAAGTCTACATCAGGAGGCTTTAAACATCTGCTACATTTGCTGGTTATTTTGTAAATTAACATTTAAAAGTTGTATATTTCCTGTTCTTACTTCTAAGGAGCAGACAGGTTTAAAACTTATATTTTTCTCCAAATGAAAAACCTAAAGTAGATTTTTATTATTTTAGTCCCTAATAGAATGAGTTTCCCCACCCTGGAAAACAGTGATTTATTCATCATTTTACAATCATTTTTCATCTTATTCAGATTATTGAATTGCTCTGGTGACCTGCACTAATAATTTGGAGCTGGTTTATTTTACTTTTATTTGTTCCCATCAACTCTTGCTTTTCTGTACTGGATGATAGTATTTGGTGAGGTGATGACCTCAAAGGTAATTTGCTCTCCTGGGCCTTCAAATAGATTAAAAAAGAACAAAAACCCTAATCTAGCTTTTCCGGTTGTTCTCAGCAGGGGAGTGGATTGAATACTTACAAGTCAGCCCACCACAGAGGGGAGCAGAAGTTTTAACGTACTTCTTAGTAATCCAGTGAATACCCAGGAACCCCCAAGAACCAGGATATGCCTAATAACTTACACCCACCTGATGCTCCCCCATCACCTCTCTCTGCCAACCCCCAGGGATCACCAGACAAAGAGTCATTTCCTGTTTATATCTTGTGCTTATTTTGCTTTATTTTGAGGGGATATTGCTTACAAGATTCTGACTGCCATGCCTCAAGTCCTGAGTAGGTAATAAGACATTGTCGGTTATAAGACATGGGAGCGTCTTCTACACCCCAGTCACTGCCACGCGACTGAACCCACGGAGGAGATATAGGAATGGGCAGGGTCCTGCTGAAATCACGCACAACTGAGATTGGGACTTGAACCCACAGGCTGGGACTCGAACCCAGCCAAAACCCAGATTGGGACTTGAACCCACTGTCTTTTAATTGAGATCACACACCTGGTCTCAGAACTTAATGAAGCTCAGGTTCTTGATGTCTCCTTACAGAAAGAATTCAGTGAGAGACAAAGTGATAGGTAAGAAGCGGATTTATTTAGAGAGAAACACATTCCATAGACAGAATGCGGTCCGTCTCAAAAGGCAGGAATGGCCTTAGGAGAAGCACTCCACAGACAGAGTGTGGGCCATCTCAGAAGGCGAGAGGCCCCGAAATACAGCGTGGTTAGTTTTTATGGGCTGGGTAATTTCATAGGCTAATGAGTGGGAGGATTATTCCAACTGTTTGGGGGAAGGGGCGGGGATTTCCAGGAATTGGGCCACCACCCATTTTTAACCTTTTATGGTTGGCTTTGGAACTGTCATGGCGCTGATGGGTGTGTCATTTAGTGTATGCTAACGTATTACAATGAGCGTATAATGAGGCTCAAGGTCTACTGGAAGTTGAATCTTCCACCATCTTGGACCTAGTCGGTTCTAGTCAGTTTTTGTCATGTCCTATGGCTACGCCATTCTTTTAAAAGTTGTGTCCTGCCCCTTTCCCTCCTGTTTCACTACCGCTGTCCTCAAAGGCCAAACTGAGGCCAAGGTGGCAAAATTTCCTTTGCCATGCCATCCTTCTCCTCCCCTTACCTTCCTGCCCTTCGTGGTCCTCCCTACCCCTGACTGAGGGGTGCTTCCTGGGGACAGGTCTAAGGAAACAGCAGTTCCCAACCCTTGGACCCAATGCTTCCTTTTCATAAGAAACATTTTGGGAGGCCTCTTTTTACCATCCAGGAATGACAATCATGGATGTTACGAGTCTTGGTGGTGTGGAGCTGTCCCCCAGCATCTCAGGCCCCTGCCTATTCAATGCCAAAGCACCCCCATCATTGTGATAACCAAAGTCTGCCTACCAGGAATTCCCCAAACACACTCCCAGGGCAGGCAGGAACCGGACCCTCGTCTGTCTTGTTCATTGCCATATCCCCACCACCTAGCATAAGACCCTGAATGCAAAAGCTCAATCAATATTTGTTGAATAATCATTGTACGGTCTAGATATCTATGCTGTGATTTACTGCCCTCTTCCCACTGGGCTCCCCTGTCCTCTCTTCACCTCCCTGCATGGGGAAAGAGGGAAGAAAAACAGCTCAGAGTGTGCAGGGGCCAGCCCCTCCCACAGAGATGTCTACACTGTTCACTGATGCTACGGGCAAATGGGTGCTTTAGGGCCCCTCAGGAGAGGGGCTGATTTCTAGTCCTGGTCAGGATGGAGTGAGGACAGGGTGTGCACAGAAAAGCAGAGACGACTGTACAGATAAGAATTGCTCAGTGGATAGAATTCCAGATTCTGGAGCCCTACAGCCTTGCTCTGGCTCTGGCACTTACCAGCTGTTTAAAGTCTGGTAACCCCTCAGTGCCTCAGTTCTCTCACCCATAAAGTGGAGATAATAATAGTAGTGACTATTGGGAAGATTAAATGAGATAATTCATGTGATGAGGGCAGAGCTTAACATGTTATAATCTTGCATTGTTGTTTGTTTTCATGGAATAGCTGAGTAACTTGGATGAAATAACTACCCTTCCCTCAGCCTAGCATTCTCCCCACTCCTGCACCAATCCTCTCCTCACCCTCCTGCATCAGACGTTCAGGTCCCACCACCATTGGTGGATGGTCAGAGACCAAACATGGCCACCTTTCCACTGCCCTTTCTCTACTTTTCCTTGCTGCAAAGTCCATCTCAGAGATCCATTGTGTGGGCCCAGCTAGACTCTTCCAGGGCCGTGACATGTTCCTGGAGACCTCCCTGCCAACCTCGGAGGTCTAACCCACCACATGTTTCCTGCCCTACTCCTCCCACCTGCACGGGAAAACACTGTGCCAGCCAGCTCTCTCCTTCCCTTCTAGGTTTGTGCTGCTAACCTCGGACCAGCCGGGGTGCTAAAGGTCCCCTCCTGGTCCCTACACTGCCCACAACCTCAAAGTCACCACCAGCTTTCCCTAAATGTGTACTCCCTACCTCCTACCCCGATCTGTGACCCCAAGTGTCTACTTCCCAGTCTGTGACACCAGAAGGATACACACCCGAGTGTGTGTGACTCTAAGAGTTTCAACTTTCCGGTCAGTGGGTCCCAAGGGCCGCCCACTCCCTTGACTGTGTGAGCCCAAGAGCGTTAACGCTGCAGTCTGGAATGGACCACTGCGGGCGTGGGGAGGAACGCAAAATGGAGCTGTCGCCCAGGATCATACCACTGCGGAGGGGGTGGCCATCTTGCAACATATCATTTTGTTTGTGGGGGAGGGATACGACGGCTGCCTCATTCCCTAATGGAGAGGGGAGTGTCGCAATCCTGCTTGTCCCAAGATCCCCATCCTGTCCTCCTGATTCCCGCCCGCTTCGGGCGAGCCTCACTCTCTGGTCTCGCCCTCAGCCTTCTCACATCTGCCATCTTAACCACTTTCACCACCCCCTTGATTCCTTAATTTCGAAGCAGCTCGCGACGCACCGGAGCCGGCAATTGGCTCACAGGCGGGGAGAGCAGGGGACCGCCGTGGCCTCTGATTGGTCGATGACCGAGTTCTCGTCCTCGCTGTTCTTTGAAGCTACGCGAGTTCGGAGAATAACATAGTCCCGCCTCCGCTCCCTTGCTCCGGGCTCCCATTGGTCATGGGTTCGAGGCATGCGCAGTAGATGCCAGACCAGTGTGCCAGGCCACTTAAGCCGGACTTTGGGGATTTCGGGTGGTGGGTTTGAATACAGCCTCAGAGGTTCAGATTGTTCAAGTGTAGGAGGGGCAGAAGGTGGAGTTTACTGCTGGGGTTTACTAAGATCACACATCAGGGCGTGGCGCCTGGTGCCCTGGGCGTTACAATCGTAAACTCTGTAACTCACCCACTAGGGTTTTCATGCCCGTGCCCAGTGGTTCTTCGTTCATTTACTCTATAGTTTACTCAAAATAAAAAGCGTTCTTTGAGTTAGGGTTTTAGGAAAACTCTCAAAAGTTACCTTATTTTTTTTAATGAAAAATTTTTATTTTTTTAAATTTTTTAATAAATTTATTTTATTTATTTATTTTCGGCTGCATTGGGTCTTTGTTGCGGCGTGCAGGCTTTCTCTAGTTGCAGTGAGCTACTCTTCGTTGCAGTGCATGGGCTTCTCATTGCGGTGGCTTCTCTTATTGTGGAGCATGGTCTCTAGGTGCACTGGCTCAGTAGTTGTGGCTCACGGGCTCAGTAGTTGTGGCTCACGGGCTCAGTAGTTGTGGCTCACGGGCTCAGTAGTTGTGGCTCACAGGCTCAGTAGTTGTGGCTCACGGGCTTAGTTGCTCTGTCGTATGTGGGATCTTCCCGGACCAGGGCTCAAACCCGTATCCCCTGCATTGGCAGGCGGATTCTTAACCACTGTGCCACCAGGGAAGCCCCTCAGAAGTTACTTTAATAAAATTAAATCCTGCTGCAGTAGGACGGGCACGGTGGGGTGTCTGGCTCTCCTAAGACCGTAAATCACAGAGTGAACATCTTGTGGTCTTCAAATACGATGTATTAAAATTATTAATTTTACTGACAAAACAGGTACAAAGCTTACAGCAGTTAAAAGCCGTAACTGGCGAGGCCTTTGACAAAACGTGTTTAAGAGAATAAACATTTTACCCAGTATTCAATGTGCAAAGTGATGGTTTTGGAGCATTAGGCCTGCTCAGATGGGACAGGATTGCTATGATTGACATGTGTTATTTAATATACATCATAGGCGATATAGCCAGTTACCGATTTTAAAGTCTGCAACTTTTACATTATATATGTAAATTAAAATATAAATATAGATTACATGCATTATAAAAAAATATAAATATGAGTAAATACATGATTCATAGGGATAGAGATATAGATGATATAGATGGAGCAGTGGGGCCCCTGTTCACTGCCCTGAGTCAGTCACATGCTGAAAGGGAGGGGACTGTTTTCTGGTTTTCTTTTTAATTTTTTTTTTTTTTTGCCGTGCTGCGGCACTTGTGGGATCTTAGTGCCCGACCAGGGATTGAACCCGGGCCATCAGCAGTGAAAGTGTGGAGTCCTAACCATTGGACCGCCGGGGAATTCCCTGGAGGGGACTGCTGATAATTTAACACAGTGCCCCCAATTTTAGGAAGACTGATCCCTGAGTCCCCTGCTTTCACCAAATAGGACAAATTTCCCTTAATTCGCTTGGAAACTCCAAGTCTATGCCCAGCACTGCCTTCACTGCTGAAAACACAAGCTGGCCTTTGTATCAGCTCTGATCCTAGGAAGATTGTTATTTTAAGTGTGTATATGGGCACTTGGGGTGCTGGGTAGAACAAATAAAAGGGTTGGTTAAAGTGTGGGCCCTTGGTCATTACTGAATGTTTCTTTCTGATGGTGGCTGGATTTGTAACATACATACTTCAATTTAGTATCTCCACTCAGGGGCCATAGATAGAGAGGGGTGAATTGTTTTTGTTTGGGATCTTGCCCTAATGGTTATAGTATGGTATAACCCAATAAGCTATATAGTCTCTATTACAGAAATATACCCCGAAGTGATACAATGAAAGAAGACAGAGGGGAACAGAAGAAGATCTTTAGCTTATGAATAAAAGGATGAGCCTATCTGAATAAAATAAAATGCTTTTTTAAAAAAACCTCCAAAAATATAGCTTGCACTGTATGTCTGGAGCCCTTTAAATTATACAGATTTCATCATCATCAACTTGTTTATACCTTGATTACAGGCAACTTGAAGAGAAAAAGAGTTTTGGGTTTTTTTAAGCTGCTAAGTTTGGCAATTATGGGAGAACCCACTGTGTGTGTCTATAATCTTATAATCACTAGAGCTTTCAGAAAATTGGGTGATAAAGATGTACATATGCATAGTGTTAGCATACCTTGTGTGAGTGCTGCAAGTTGGACAGGAAGCTTTAAAAACTTCTTTGAGGGACTTCCCTGGTGGTCCAGTGGTAAAGAATCCGCCTTACAGTGCAGGGGACGCAGGTTCCATCCCTGGTCAGGGAACTAAGATCCCACATGCCGTGGGGCAACTAAGCCCGCGCGCCACAACTACTGAGCTCGAGCGCCTGGACGACAGCCCGCGTGCTGCAAACTACAGAGCCCACGTGCCCTGGAGCCTGCGCGCCACAACTAGAGAAGAGAAAATCCTCACGCCACAACTAGAAAGAAGCCCGCGCACCACCATGAAGAGCCCGCATGCCACAACTAAGACCCGATGCAGCCAAAAATAAATCTTAAAAAAAAAAAATAAAGTAAAAACTTCTTTGTTGCCAACAATGGTCTTTTGAAATCAAAGTAAAATTTTTTTTTTTTGGCCGCTGTGCACGTCATTCGGGATCTTAGTTCCCCGACCAGGGATCGAACCTGTACCCCCCTGCAGTGGAAGCGCAGAGTCTTTACTGGACCGCCAGGGAAGTTCCCACAAAATCTTTTTTTAAATTTTATTTATTTATTTATTTATTTTTGGCTGCGTTGGGTCTTCATTGCTGCTTGCGGGCTTCAGTAGTTGTGACTTGCAGGCTCTAGAGCGCAGGCTCAGTAGTTGTGGTGCTCGGGCTTAGTTGCTCTACAGCATGTGGGATCTTCCCAGACCAGGGCTCGAATACACGTCCCCGGCATTGACAGGTGGATTCCTAACCACTGCGCCACCAGGGAAGCCCCCCACAAAATCTTTTAAAGAAATGAAACTTTTTGATTTTCTTTGATTTATAACTGAAAGGTATTTTGTCAATGTTTAAGAGTATTTAGGCAGCTGGGGGTGGGGGGAAGCTACACAATGGAATGGGGCAGCAAGATGCAGGCCCAGGATATTCTGGGGAGCAGGGATTAAAAAAAGAGAAATAGGGCTTCCTTGGTGGCACAGTGGTTGGGAGTCCGCGTGTCGGTGCGGGGGACACGGGTTCGAGCCCTGGTCCGGGAGGATCCCACATGCCGCGGAGCGGCTGAGCCCGTGTGCCACAACTACTGAGCCTGCGCTCTAGAGCCTGCGAGCCACAACTACTGAGCCCACATGTCACAACTACTGAAGCCCGCGCGACTAGAGCCCGTGCTCCACAACAAGAGTAGCCACCGCAATGAGAAGCCCGCGCACCGCAACGGAGAGTGGCCCCCGCTCGCCGCAGCTGGGGAACGCCCGTGTGCAGCGACGGAGACCCAACGCAGCCAAAAATAAATAAATAAATAAATAAAATTAAAAAAAAAAAAAAGAGAAATATATTCATCCTTTCAAAGCTTTTTTTCCCTGATAATTAGTAACAGTCTTATCAAAGACAGATGAACTCCTTATGTAAAATTTTGATTATAAAATAATTATAGCAGTGCCGGGTATTCGGCAATGAGTGAGGCCAGTTACCAAACAGAATCTCTCCTCCCTCCCCAAAGCTCTGAATACCTGCTTGTGATATCCCTGAAGGTCCTAGTGGTTTGGATTTCACAAAGGGTAAAAGTAGATGCCAGGCTACAGTGCAGTTAGTGGCTAGACAGCTTCTGATCCTCATCCCAAAGATATATTCTCCCAAAAGAAATAAACTTTGTACTGAAATCAAAACAAGTAAATGGAGTAAAATATCTTATAATTGGTTTATAACTAAATGCATTGGGTAGATTGTTTGCAAAGATGATGTTATGGACCCAATTGTGTCCCTCCAAAATTCACATATTGAAGTCCTAACCCCTAGTGTGACTGTATCTGGAGATGGGGCCTTTAAGGAGGTAATTAAGGTTAAATGAGGTCATAAGGATGGACCCTAATCCAATAGAACTGGTGTTTTTATAAGAAGAGGAAGAGACACCAGAGATGCATGCCCACAGAGTAAAGTCCGCATGAGGACACAGTGAGGAGGCAGCTATCTTTAAACCAAGGAGAGAGGCCTCAGGAACCAAACCTACCAACATCTTAATCTTGGACTTCCAACCTCAACTGAAAAAATACATTTCTGTTGTTTAAGCCAAATAGTCCGTGGTACTCCATTAGGATAGCCCGAGCAGATTAATACAGATGGCCACAAACATTCCTCCCCTGTCTGTAGTCAAGTCCCCTGGCAAGGTGACTTTGCAGCTCGCCATCCAGAGGTGGAGTCTATTTCCTCACCACTTGAATCTGGGCTGGCCTTGTGACTTGCTTTGGCCAACAGAATGCAACAGAACTCCCATTATGTGAAATCTAGAGCCTAGGCCTCAAGAGACCTTGCAGCCTCTGCCTGGGCCCTAGTACAGTGCTGCCCTGAGCCCTCCATGCAAGGAAGCTGGTCTGGAGGATGAGAGGTAGTGTGAAAGAGAACCAAAGCACCCCCACTGACAGTGGCACCAACTGCCAGACATGTGAGCAAGGCCATTGGAACTTCCAGCCCAGACGATCCTTCAGTTGACTGTAGCCACATGATTGAGCAGAGAGAAATCCAAGAGTGGAACCACCAGCTGATCCCAGCTCAAATTGCCTACCTACAGGATTGTGAGCAAATACACTGTTGTAATTCAAAGTCACTAAGTTTTGCAGTCTTTTGCAAAATTCTTCAAAAGTCTTTTGCAGCATTCTTCTCTCCCTGCCTAGGGCTGAGTGAACCTGAACATATTCCTAAAGGGCAAACGTTTTTTGGGCAGCCAAATGACCAATTCTTTTTTTTTTAAATATCTTTATTGGAGTATAATTGCTTTACAATGTTGTGTTAATTTCTGCTGTACAACAAAGTGAATCAGCTGTCTGTATGCATATATCCCCATATCCTCTCCCTCTTGAGCCTCACTCCCACCCTCCCTATCCCACCCCTCTAAGTGGTCACAAAGCACCGAGCTGATCTCCCTGTGCTATGCGGCTGCTTCCCACTAGCTATCTATTTTACATTGGGTAGTGTATATATGTCCATGCCACTCTCTCACTTCGTCCCAGCTTACCCTTCCCCCTCCCTGTGTCCTCAAATCCACTCTCTATGTCTGCGCGAAGGACCAATTCTTTAAATTAATTAATTTTATTTATTTTTGGCTGCATTGGGTCTTCGTTGCTGCACGGGCTTCCTCTAGTTGCAGTGAGCGGGGGCCACTCTTCGTTGCTGTGCGCAGGCTTCTCACTGTGGTGGCTTCTCTTGTTGCGGAGCACAAGCTCCAGGCGCGTGGGCTTCAGTAGCTGTGGCACGTGGGCTCGGTAGTTGTGGCTTGCGGGCTCTAGAGCACAGGCTCAGTAGTTGTGGCACATGGGCTTAGTTGCTCCGTGGCATGTGGGATCTTCCCGGACCAGGGCTCGAACCCATGTCCTCTGGATTGGCAGGCGGATTCTTAACCACTGAGCCACGAGGGAATCCCCCGAAGGACCAATTCTTGTCCGTAGGCCAGGGAACTCCCACACGGAGGCAGAGAAGACACTGCAGCCCCATGGCTGGGAGCCCCATTAATTGACTCAACACTTGTCCACTTCAATACTCTTTCCCCAGATTCAGAGTCTGTAGCCTTTGCTGTCTTTGAAATTGTGGTAATAACTACTGGAAATTCAAAAAAGAAAAAGTTTTTTTTAAAGCAATTATGAGCCTTCAACCAAAGAAGTGTCACTGCAAGGTTTATATATATATTTATGTCACTTTTTATTTTATTTTATTTATTTTTAAATTTTTTGGCTGCATTGGGCCTTCATTGCTACGCGCGGGCTTTCTTGAGCGGGGGCTACTCTTCGTTGCGGTGCGTGGGCTTCTCATTGCGGTGGCTTCTCTTGTTGCGGATCAGGGGCTCTAGGGCGCAGGCTCAGTAGTTGTGGTGCACGGGCTTAGTTGCTCTGTGGCACGTGGAATCTTCCCGAACCAGGGATCGAACCCATGTCCTCTGCATTGGCAGGTGGATTCTTTTTTTTTTTTTTTTTTTTTATTTATTTATTTATTTTTGGCTGTGTTGGGTCTTCGTTTCTGTGCGAGGGCTTTCTCTAGTTGCGGCGAGCAGGGACCACTCTTCATCGCGGTGCGCGGGCCTCTCACCATCGCGGCCTCTCTTGTTGCGGAGCACAAGCTCCAGACGTGCAGGCTCAGTAATTGTGGCTCACGGGCCTAGTTGCTCCGTGGCATGTGGGATCTTCCTGGACCAGGGCTCGAACCTGTGTCCCCTGCATTGGCAGGCAGATTCTCAACCACTGCGCCACCAGGGAAGCCCTGCAGGTGGATTCTTAACCACTGTGCCACCAGGGAAGTCCCCTCTATTTCATATTTTGATTAAGCTTTGAATAGGTTTGTTTTTGATCAACATAAAGGCTTACATGCTAACAATACTGCCTTGAGATATTAGCTCTCAACTTCCAGCCTTTAGTTTCCTCAAAGTTATTCCCTGTGGTCAAGTGACATTTTTCATTCAGGAAAGTGGTATCACAGCAATCCTTCTAAACCTTCATTGAAATAGGAAACTGAAACACATCCCCACTTGGCAGAGGGAAAGCTGAACCACAAGGCTGAGAAACCTCCAGAAACTCAGCTAATGAGCTGAAAAGGCTTCTGACAGCTATGTGACCTTTATATGGCCCTTCTTCAGACAAACACGTGTGTATATACTTTATATGAACACTCACACAGACAAGTGCACGCGTGCTTGTGTGGATCGTTAAAACCATAGATTGGTCAGGGGCCTCAAGGGGAAAAGCCTAATTATGTGGACTGATCAAAGTAATTTGGTAGGCAACACCCCACCCTCAAGAGCCAGTTATTCTTTTAAAATAATTCAGTGAGGTTATCACACAAGAGTTTGGGATTCGATCTTAGGCAGGAGAGGAACACCTGTAAAATTTATAGAATGTATTAGATCTGCCTAATCAAAATTCATTTACTCAACAAACATTTTTATTGAGGCATAATTGACATATAACATTATATTATTTTCAGGTGTACAACATAATGATTGGTTTTTTGTATACATTGCTAAATGATCACCACAATAAGTGTAGTTACCATCTGTCCCCATATAAAATTACAAAATGTTTTTTCTTGTGATGAGAACTTTTAAGATTTAAGATTTTACTTCTAGCAACTTTCAAATATGCAATACAATATTATTGATTTTAGTCACCATTCTGTACATTACATCCCCATGACTTATTTATTTGATAACTGGAAGTTTATACCTCTTGACCTCCTTCATCCACCTTCCCAACCCCCAGTCCCTCTGGCAACCACCAATCTGTTCTCTGTATCTGTGAGTTTAGTTTGGTTTGATTTGGTTGTTCGTTTTGTTTTTCAGATTCCACATATAAGGGAAATCATACAATATTTGTCTTTCTCTGTCTGACTTTTTTCACTTAGCATAATATCCTTAAGGTCCATCCATGTTGTTGCAAATGGCAAAATTTCATTCTTTTTTATGGCTGAGTAATATTCCATTGTGTATATATACCACATCTTCTTTATCCATTCATCCATAGATGGACACCTAGATTGTTTCCATGTCTTGGCTATTGCAAATAATGCTGCAGTGAACATAGGGGTGCATATATCTTTTCAAATCAGTGTTTTCGTTTTTTTTGGATAAATACCCAAAAGTGGAATTGCTGGATCACATGGTAGTTCTATTTTTAATTTTTGAGAAACCTCCATACTATTTTCCATAGTGGCTGCACCAATTTACATTCCCACCAACAGTGCACAAGGGTTCCCTTTTCTCCACATCCTCACCAACACGTGTTCTTTCTTCTCGTTTTTTTTTTCTTTAATTTTTTCTTTATTTATTTTTGGCTGGCCATGCAGCATGCGGGAGCTTAGTTCCCTGACCAGGGGTCGAACCCCTGCCCCCTGCAGTGGAAGCACAGAGTCTTAACCGCTGGACCGCCAGGGAAGTCCCTCTCTTGTCTTTTTGATGATAGCCATTCTGACAGATGTGAGTGAGGTGGTATCTCATTGTGGTTTTGATTTGCATTTCCCTGATGATTAGTGATGTTGAGCATCTTTTCATGTACCTGTTGGCCATCTGTATGTCTTCTTTAGAAAAATGTCTATTGGGCTTCCCTGGTGGCGCAGTGGTTAAGAATCTGCCGGCCAATGTAGGGGACACGGGTTTGAACCCTGGTCTGGGAAGATCCCACATGCCGCGGAGCAGCTAAGCCCGTGCACCACAACTGAGCCTGTTCTCTGGAGGCTGTGAGCCACAACTACTGGGCCCGCGCACCACAACTACTGAGGCCTGCATGCCTGGAGCCCATGCTCCGCAACAAGAGAAGCCACTGCAATGAGAAGCCCGTGCACTACAGTGAGGAGTAGCCCCTGCTCACCACAACTAGAGAAAGCCTGCGCACAGCAACAAAGACCCAATGCAGCCAAAAATAAATAAAAATAAAATCAATTTAAAAAAAGAAAGGAAAGTTTCTATTCAGATCCTCTGCCCATTTTTTAATTGGATTATTTGGAATTTTGCTATGGAGTTGTATGAATTCTTTATATATTTGGATATTAACCCTTTATTGGATATATAATTTGCAAATATTTTCTCCCATTCCATAGGTTGATTTTTCATTTTGTTGATGGTTTCCTTTACTGTGCAGAAGCTTTTTAGTTTGATGTAGTCCCACTTGTTTATTTTTGCTTTTGGAGTCAGATCCAAAAAATCATCTCCAAGACTGATATCATGGACTTACTATCTTTGTTTTCTTCTAGGAGTTTTATGGTTTCAGGTCTTACATTCAAGTCTTCAATCCATTTGAGTTAATTTTTGTGTGTGGTGTTAGATATTGGTCTAGTTTCATCTTTTACATGTGGCAGTCCAGTTTTCCCAACACTATTGAAGAGACTGTCTTTTCCCCATTGCATATCCTTGGCTCCTTTGTCATGAATTAATTGACCATATATGCATGGGTTTATTTCTGGGCTCTCTATTCTGTTCCATTGGTCTATGTGTCTGTTTTTATACCACAATCAAGTTAGTTAATACACTCATCACCTCACAGAGTTACTCTGTGTGTGTGTGTGTGTGTGTGTGTGCGTGTGTGGTGAGAACACTTAAAATCTACTCTCTTAGCAAATTTCAAGTGTACAATACAGTATTGTTACTATAGTCACCACACTGTACATTAGATCTCTAGAACTTATTCATCTCATAACTGGATGTTTGTACCCTTTGATCAACATCTCCCCATTTTTCCCAATGCCCCCTCCCCTTGCCCGCCAGCCCCTAGCAACCACTA